>NC_136521.1:44919894-45042394 GCF_053919585.1 Euprymna scolopes
TTTGACAAAACAAACTCCAGGCGTCCATGCACAACCATCGTTCATTTCAAATCTCATCAGCACCATTCGCAATTTTGCTTTGAGAATGGTGCTGACTATGTAGAAAAAAAAATTATATTGGAGCACTAAAGGTCGCCTTTTTTTAATGGTATCTTTTCCATTTTAGTAGCTCCTCAACCTTATTATTAGGTTGGTGCGAAAATAATATCGTTTTTTTTTTAACACACACACACATATATATATATATATGTATATATATAAGAGATAGAAAATTAAAACTATAAGTTGAACTTTACAATCAAAATTTATTGTTCGACTGAATACTCCAAAAATCAATTTACAAAGTCCTTATTCCGCTGAGTTTCAAAGAATGCGATTCTTATTATTATTCTCATCAGGGGGACATAATAAGAATAGCATTCTTTGAAACTCCGTGGAATAAGGACTTTGTAAATTGTTTTTTGGAGTATTCAGTCGAACAATATATTTTGATTGTAAAGTTCAACTTACAGTTTTAATTTTCTTTCTCTTATAATAATCTATTGCATATTGAGCTTTTTTAATTCGGTTGGGATTAAATTTTCACTATATAAATACTGTTATTTATATTAGTTTGAAGTTTACCATTGCGTATATCAGGTAAACACTACATCCCTTTGTTTTCATTAATATATATATATATATATATATATATATATATATATATATATATATGAGCAAACAATTAATAAAACATGTTAAAAAACACTTTGAAAAAGTGTTAAAAACATATTTAATCTGAAAAGGAAACACTTGATAAGTGGATAGTCCTTAATCTGCGGAGTTTCGAAGAAATACTTTCCTTCTCATCAGAAGGTAGGAATTAGCAAAATGCGAGATCGGATTTTGCATACAAAAGTATTTGATGAAACAACAAGTAAGTCAAAGATCTTACTTGATAACAAAAAAGTGAAGCAGAGGGAATATGGTGAAGAAAAAGGTGATTACACGTGAATACCTATATATATATATATATATATATATATCAAAAAATGTTATTATTTTTGCACCAACCTATTAGTTAAAACAAAAAAATAGGAGGCTTTCATTGAGAATAACTTGTGGTGTTCCCTGGAGTCTGAGTGACAACAAGTCTCTCTAGATTTCCAGTTGTTCTTCAAACGTCAGTAATTACTAGGGCTATGACAACAACATATTCTTTTCATTGTTTTTTACTCTCGAGTGTGTATCCGTTGATATCTTATATGCTTTTATATAGAGTGATGTGGTTCTCAGTTGATTAATTGTGTCTAACTTTTTTTCTTTTTTTTTTTTACACAGTGGTCACCACTTATCAAGGCCCGGAAGCCACTCAGGGATAAGGGCTATTGCAAGTACATTACGTTAGTGTGGAGATTTGATGAAGTGTTTATTTAAGGGGGCGGTTCATTAGGAATTTGTTAACGTTGGACTTGAACACATCCAAGTTGTAGTCAGGTGGGAAGCAGGCAGACGGAACAGAGTTCCACAGGCGTGCAGTTCTAAGAAAGAAGCTTTGTTCATGGAATCCACGTTTTGATTTAGGCACAGATAAAGAGTGGGGGAAATTTTTCACAGTGGATTCAGCTAGACGGGTGTTTTTCGTGAAAGATTGGCGAGGGGGGGGGGGGGACCAGAGATTGGAGTTCAGATGAGCACCTGCCATGGAAATAACGATAAAACAAGGATAGGCTCGCAACGTAACTGTGTCGCATATATCCACGAGAGTCAAAATAATGAAAAGAATATTCTGTTGTCATAGCCCTAGTCATGATTGAGCGTGCATCAGAAGCAGAGATGCGGCATTGAATTGAGGCTTTTCTTTTGGAACAACCCCCTGTATGACAAAGCACACTCCGGACGCCCATGCACAGCCATCGTGTATTTAAAATGGTGGTGACTATGTAGAAAAATAAATTCTGTAGCAAAAAAAAAAAAAAAAAAGCCAATGGTTTTAATGGTACTACTCCCGTCTTTGTAGCTGTTCAACTTTTTAAGTAAAAAAAAAAAAAGGAGGCTTTACTATGATGCTGTGTTTTCTCTGCATCATCAACTGTGAATATACATTTCTATTTACTGCTGAGATATTTTCTGCATCCCGGTCTATACTTGCGATATAAAGATTTAAAATATCCGCCATTTGAGAAAGAGTATTTTTCTTCGAAAAATATTGTGGAACACTGTCATACAAAGTATATCACTGCAAAGACGTTTGACTTTTTAAGTAAGTCTCACTATTGACAAAAAAGAAAAAAATAATAATCAAATAAATATATTACAATAGAAAAATGCGAGCATAAAAAGTAATATGGTTATGCTTAAACATGGAAAAGTAAAGGACTAGTTGTTAAAACTGGAAAAGAAAAGGACAATATATTCTAGTAAAAAATACAATAAATTTATAACTTAAAATATTACAGTATTAAGAATTGATTTCATAATGTTATAAATTGAATTTAAAAATAAAAATTCATAATGCTGCAAGCGAACTATAGGCCCTGGACCATTGGTACTAATAATGCCCCACATCAAGACTAAACCTCTACCACCTTGCAGCATTGAAACTGAGCACCTAGGATTAAATTCTTCGTCTTTCCCCTGATGGACGTACTGCCTACCATCACTGCCTAGCATATTGAACTTGCTTTCATCGCTAAAAAACACTTTTGACCAATATAAAGAGCGATGATCTTCATTGCATCTGACGAAGTACAGACGGCGCTTTCTGTTCTTTACAGAAATCATTGGTTTGCGTCTTGCAACATATCCTCGCAAATTAAATTCCTTTAATCTGTTCTTGACTGCACTTTTTAACAAGATTGCACTGTTGTTGGATTTGGGGAGCTGTTTCAAATCTGTTTCTTAGGCTGCAGATCTTAATAGCATTGTTTTCCCTGTTAGAAGTAACTCTAGTACGACCAGATTTAAGGGCATCACAAACACTGCCGGTGTTCTGGTGTTTTTGCACAGTCTTTCCTACTGTTTTCTCATCAAATTTCAATCTACAGACGATTTCTCAATTGGATAAACCAGAAAGGTGGAGATTAATGAGCTCCTGACGATCACTAAGAGAAAGTCGTGGCATATGGACTAAATGTTATGTTATATAACCTGGAACAACACCAATTACGATTAGAGTTGCTTTATTGCCTGTTGGTGGATATTTTAAACTGATTTAGGGGCGATAATTTAAGCTGGTTTTAAGCAAATTTGTTGCTGCGGACTTTCTTTTTGCCTCCTCAATTTGAAGTTATTTTTTTAAATTGACGTGAACACTAGAATATTTCAATTAAAAGTCAAATATGAATAGGTAAAATTATAGAGGAATAAAAGGCGAATCAAATGAGGTATAGGTTGTTTAAGCAGTTACATTAAATTTAGCTTAAATTTGCAGTTTTTGAAAAAAATTACAAGTGCGGACTTTCTTTTATTTTTATTTATTACATAACTCACACAATGCTTCAAGCAAACTTCATTTTATTATTAAATATATATTTTTTTTTCTTTTTTTTTTTTTTTCAAATTTCAGATTCTTGATGTGGCTGTATTGTCTATCCTTATTTCGGCTCCTTTGGGTGCTGCGCTCATCATTTTCATGGGTCCACGATTATTGACAAAGGCAGACCCGGAAACTTTGCCAACGGAAACGCCAGAAAGCGCAACTGGAAAAAGAAAAGTATATGGTGAACAAAAGCATTTAAGCGCTATTATATAATTCCTTGCATGAATAAAGATACTTAAACACAATTACAGTCATAATCTTCTATATATATAAAAAGCAAAATGTGTGTGTGTGTGTGTGCATTTTTTGTGTATGTGCGGCAAAGGCTTTTGGAGGAGGGGGGGGTCGGGGCGATTACTCTTTCTTAAAACCTTTTATATGCTACCTAGATTATATCTACGATTTACGAAACAAGTGTATATTATAGATAAGAAGTCTGCATTAATTCAGATATAATATTTATGCATATTTTGTGACCGGGCAACGCCGAGTGGCCTGCTAGTTTATCAATAGAGTAAAGCAAAGAACAAAAATCTAGTCGGTTTTGAAAAACAAAAAAATATACATTATTTGTATTATATTTCTGGAAGCTTACAACTGAAGACTCAAAAAACACAAAAAGAATTATACATTATTCGATGTTAAAATGTTTTCAAACTCTTCTATGTATCGTGAGGGTCCTGGATATGACCTTAAACTATATCCAGTGGTGAGGCCCCAGCTTGTGGGCTTTGGGGAGTGTGGAGAATGTGTTAATTACCATTGCTCCCAGGTCCACTCTTGTGGGCTTTGGGGAGTGTGGAGAATGTGTTAATTACCATTGCTCCCAGGTCAACTCTGACCCGGAGTTATAGTACCTGTTAGGGTCCCAACTATGGGTTGAATAGAAACCGACGTGAAAACAACAAATATATTCTATTAAAAAAATTTTTTCTTCAAAATCTTTGGATTCGGCATTAAATAACCCGAAAAGGGTTGATATGCCGTAAAATAAAAACAACCAACCAAAATCTATGTATCGTGAAGAGTTCTGATCCCTCGTCCCTTGTGAAAGCCAGTACTGTAAACTTATTCAATAACTAGCAGGGAGACCTGACGTTGCACGGGATTGTATGATGATCAACAAATGTTTCACACTCCCATATTTCTATTGTCATAAAAATCATTGAAATCAGCGATTTTTACAATCAAATCAATTAATTGCCTACTCTAGTTCAGGACCTATCGCAGTGCACCAGGAGGAAGTTTCATATGCGTCCCCACAGTGACTTAGTTCACAATACATTGTAGTATATATTGCACTGTAGAGAACCTACTGTTTATTTTATAAAATTTTTTTTATACAGGGTGACCAAAAAAAAACAAAAGCTAAATGGAGGCTAATCTAGAACATATGCTGTAGAACGGAGAAAAAAAGGCCAAAGACCCTAGTGTTTTGATGAGCTGTTTTGAATATAATAAACTAGTTATGACCAAAGTTTCATTTCATTCGGACAAAACACTAAGAAACGGGGCCTAATTAGAGTTGGGACCCGTTTTTTAGGGTCACCCTGTATATAAAGGCTTGAATTAAAGTTTTAAATGCAAAAGTCAAGTATCATGGTTCAATTGTGCTTTAAACAGAAACATTAATTCCAAACGTTCTCCTGTCATATCAAAGAACCTACTGTTGATTTTATTTATCAGGCTTTTCGGCTTGTGCGGTAATTAAACTTCTCAAATGCACTTGTGATGTTAGGCTGTGTAAACTGGTCAAAATTGCCTGTTTGTTTTTTCATCGAATTAATTTGATTATTGATTATCGATACTTATTAAAGACACTCCAATATGAAACATATCTAAGAACACTGCCAGAAACATAAAATATCTTCGTGTGAAATTTCATAAAAATCGGTCAGCTGTTATCAAGTCCTCCTTAATTGGAATTCATTTTTGAATAATATATATACCAATCGGTACGGACCCGACTATGGAAGATCAGATAATAAATAAACGTGGATTTATAAGACCAAAGAATCCAACCTTGATCGCCCTTCGGGGCCCATGGCGCAGTTGATAGAGACGTTGAATCTCTATGGTTCCAGATGGACATTGTCTGAAGATAGAGGTTTGAATCCTACCCAAAGCGTGCCAGAGGTTTACTTGGCCAAAACATGGTGAAACGACAACAACTACGGATGACAGTGATTGCTGAGAATGCAGTTAGGAGATTCGAAGTTCCTATCCGTCGCGGTTACTACCTGATGAAGGCCAGAGGAATAGTTGGCCAAAACGTTGTGAAAAACAACAACCAATCAAGATGAAAACAACAACTAATAAAGATGAGAATAATAGTCCGAAATAAAAATAAATTGATATATACGACAGAGTTATTTCGTTTTTCTGATTTTTTTTAGATATCTTTTCCATTCACTGAGCTGTCTTTTTTTTTATTTCAGTGAATATTTTGGTTTAACCTTAGTTTGATATATTTTAATACATTTCCCAGACCAGGTTCAAACACTTCTGTGATTTTTTTTTTGATTTTTTACGTCTGGGATCAAATTCTCTGTTTCTGATGGAAATGATTCTGCTTTTCTGCAGAACATGGATATTGGTGAATCCCATAGCTGTAGGTTATGTAAACATAAGTTAAATTCAGGCATCCAGTCTGACCTGAATAAATTTGTGGTATTCTTTAGTGCATAAATTTTAAATTTTTTCGTTTTGCTCAGCAGTCAGTGTAACGTTAATTTGTGTGCCGTTAACAAAGTTGATTTGTGTGCCGTTAAAAAAGTTGATTTGTGTGCTGTTAAAAAAGTTGATTTGTGTGCCGTTAACAAAGTTGATTTGTGTGCAATTAACAAAGTTGATTTGTGTACCATTAACAAAGTTGATTTGTGTACCGTTAACAAAGTTGATTTGTGTGCCATTAACAACCTTCGCTTTTTTGTGAGATCTTAACATTGTGGATCTATTCAAATTTTTTACATGTATTTAAATTTAATAGCGATAGGTCTGAGCCTGAATCTAATTGAAATTTAATTTCTTTGCCAAGAACTTTTGCTGTTACATATTTACGTAAACTTTCTTCATGGTTTTCAACAGTTTTCGTTAGGCACACCCGACTTTTAATCCTGTTTTTATTCCTGCAATGGGAACATTTGTGTCCCATTTCTTTACATACCAAACATTTTTTAGACAGATATGAATAATCTTTGACCCAATGTAGACCTCCATATCGGTTACAGGGAGAATTAAATTTTCTTTTTAAAAAGTTTTTTCTAGATGTGTGGAGATATGCATAATAATTCCTCCTATCATGAGTTCATTTTGTTACGTGCTTTCAGATTGTTTGGCTACTTTTTTATATGCTAGATTTGATATCTTTAGAGGGTTTTTTTTTTTTTTTAATGATTTCTGTCTTCTGGCAGTCTTCTATTAACCTTTAGACAGTTAAACTTGGTTCATTTTCATATTTTGTTGGAATGTGCCTTCTGATTTTCTGCATCTCTATCTGTTTCTGATTCTATTTCTATCCTTGTAACCATGTCACTAAAGTTGATGGAACAGTACAACAAGTGCATTGCAGCCAGAGGAGATTACTTCAAAGGAGTGTTGCAGAGGGTTTGACAACTAGTTATAATAACCGGTTGACTGTACAATCAAATATTAGGCACAGAGGCAAAAAGAAAAGAAACAGCAAAGCAAAAGGAAGAACGACAAAAAGGCTGGAGTCAGTTCAAATATGCCAAATCGCTTTTTATTTACAAAAAGGAAGTAAGTAAGAATGGTAACCTGTTGAGTGCTGCAAGTGATGCTGGAAGGCTGTAGGAGGATGCGACAGACACTGGAAGAGTGTAGGATGATGCGGCAGGCACTGGAAGAGTGCAGGATGATGCGGCAGGCACTGGAAGAGTGCAGGATGGAGCTGGAGATATCAAGGACTTGGACTATAGGAGGCACCAAGGGCTGGAAGGCTGTAGGAGTGAGCTGGAGGCCATTGGTTGAAGAAGGGAGGTCTCAGGAAGCAGACAGGCAGTAGTAGTCACATGGTAGTAGCTTGTGGTTCACATAAGAATGGTTTGAGAATCGCATATTAGTGTAGAAAAAGGTAGCCCTGAAAAGGGCTAGCCCTGACAGGGCTGCTGGAAACTCTTCGGCTGCTGGGCTCGACCTGACTGGGAACGTCAACGTTGCATTAATTCTCCGTTCGATCAAATACAACTGTAGCAGAAACAAATAGAACTCTTTTCTTGTGCATCAGTGCCTCCCCTGACTGTGCGATATGGCACATACTGACCTATCAGAGGCATAGCGCAGGGACCTTCCTTACCCCCTAAGGAACTCTAACTGCTTCTGTTCCAAATGAGAAAAACTCCTTCTTTTCCAGCGAGACGCCAAAGAGAGCGGACCTGTTTCCTCACTCTCCGTCTCTGCCTACACTGGTATCGACGATTCCCACTTGGAAATAACTACCGAGCAAAGGCAGACAAGTTTTATCCGAGTTATATCTTTTTGGCATCTTACCCTGACTCGCTTCAATAAGCCTTTTCCTTGTTAAGTTTTATGAAGTTGTTTGTTCGTTATGGGTGGCTGGAAAATAGCTGATGTGAATCAAAGGTAAAGACCCTACACTCAAAAAGTAAATGCCATGAAGATCAGAAAGGTTCTGATCTTATAAAAAAATAAATAATTGTGAAGTCGGCCGTGAAGGATTGACTGAAAGAAATTTTTTTTGTGTTTTTTTAGCCTGATCTTTCTAGCCGTTTGGTTGTGTAGATGTAAAAATAAAAAAATGTACTAAATTTAAAAATGCATACATTTTTTTTTTTTTGTGAAATATGGAAGGGAGGGATGTTATATGATAAGGGCTGTCCCCTTTTCATGTAAGTATAAAAATGGAGAATAGTTTAAAATGAAAATGAAAGAGCATAGGCGAAATTCGAACCTCGTAATCTAGTTTAGAAATAGATTACGTGTGAGAATTTAAAAATGTAAAACAAACATTTGTTTAGAATATAGATAAATATTTCAAGGAAAGAATGTTAACTATCAAGTTTGTTATGAAATTTTAAATTGAAAGAATGCAGCTTATAAGATAATGTTTTTAACATATTGGATAAATAGGTTACTGAGAAGTAGGAAAAGTTTTGGACACGTATGTCCAAAACACGTGAAAGAAGGCACATGTTTTAACATGTGTATGACGTCACGGAAAATAGAAAGTTCTAGGAATAGAGAAAAACTTTAGTTAGAAAACAGTCAGTGAGAAAACTCGGGGAGATTCAGTCGTCTAGTCACTCATCTAGGAAGCGAGACGTCACTTCAAAGAAAA
Organism: Euprymna scolopes; assembly: GCF_053919585.1. NCBI lineage: Eukaryota > Metazoa > Mollusca > Cephalopoda > Sepiida > Sepiolidae > Euprymna > Euprymna scolopes. The sequence continues at coordinate 44,928,732 of NC_136521.1, forward strand.
ATGCGAGACTTAGAATTCTTGGTGATGGAACGGCCGGTCGTGACGAAATAAACCATTATGTTTTTTGTAAAGCTCGTCTTGTGTCTTATGATTCCTACAGAAAGGTAAAGTGGAATTGTATTATATATTTGTGTTATATGTCTTTACATACACGTCTCAACATCATCATGTCCGAACTGTCTGAACACTATCCCTTCACTCTAAGAGCTTTCTCTTCTTCCATTCAACACAATTAAGGAATGAACATTTAATATATAAGAATCTCTTATAAACGAACAATCTCATCTAAGTCTCTTACAACTTCTCTCTCTCTCTCTGAGTCTTACAACATCCCTCACTGTAATAAGACTCTTTCAAAGCCTCTCTCTCTCACAAGAAAAAGCATCACTTATAATAAGACTCTTACTTTCTCACTAAGACTCTTTCAATTAAACCCCGATATGTAACATAAGGAACTCTAACTGCTTCCGTTCCAAACGAGAAAAACTCCTTTTCCAGCGAGATGCCAAAGAGAGTGGACCTGTTTCCTCCCTCTCCCTCTCTGCCTACACCGGTATCTACGATTCCCACTTGGGAATAACTACCGGGCAAAGGCAGACAAGTTTTATCCGAGTTATATCTTTTGGCATCTTACCCTGACTCGCTTCAATAAACCTTTTCCTTGTTAAGTTTTACGAAGTTGTTTGTTCGTTTATTCAGTAGCTTGTGTTGAATAATTTATTTTATTAGGGAGTTCCCGAAAAGCACTAGCTGAACTCCCTAAACAACCAAAAGAATTCCAAGTGTAAATTGATTGTGTTTATGTTCGATTCAGCTCGGAATCAAAGTCTCTGCTATCTATTTTCATGGAGAAAAAGTTGAAATTAGATTTACTTCAACTCAGTTCGATTTCCGAAAATGGTTATTTGCCGCCAGGCGGTGTATATAAGATTGTTCCCAAATGAAAAATGGCCGGCGTAGCAAAATATAAACCACGATGTAAGCGCACCGCCACGGCGCCACAGTGGAATAGTTTAATGCATGTACTATCAATAGCAGTGCCCATATGAAGAAAGTCTGGAAACTTATTGAAGGTACCTCGTAGATCTTTCTAGTAGACTAATGCTACCAACTGCATGCTATTCTGTCCGAAATTTGCTCAAGTTTGAAAGTTGTTGACGTATAAAAAGTGAAGGATCATCTTATGCTAAATTTATATAGGAAAGTGATCCCCCACTTATAAATCTAAATTATTGGGTAACAAAAAAAAAAATCGGTACTCTCGCAGAATTGGACCCGGATCCTCTGGATTTTCCGTCAATTATGGCTCAGGCTCCACCGGCAATCACCGGATTAAGTCAAACGTTGTTCAAATGTAGAAATGCTAAATGGACATTTAATTTAATTAATTTATATTTTTTTGTATAAAAAGAATGTAAGTTTTTAATTATTTTTAGGGTGATGGGGGGTATTTTTTCTGTTTATTTTTTAAACATTTGTTAACAAAAATGTCTTGAAAAAAAACCCCAACTTTTCTGTACTTTCGCTTAATAATTTACGATTTTCATAAAATTTTCTTATAAAATTTCTGTTTACAAAAATAAAAAACAAACGTTTATTGCCAATTTTCTTGAAAATAAACACCAAAATAAATGTAACTTTTCTTGAAAAAAAAACAAAAAAAAACTGTATTTTCACTTTTACGGTAAAAAAAAAAAAAGTAATCTTTTCTAGGGGGGGGTAAACTACTTTTGTTGATAAAAAATTGCAAAAAAAAAAAAAACAGAAAGAAAGAAATAATACAAGTAAATAAACAATACAAAATGCACTTTTTCTTGAAAAAAAAATATTCAGTAAATTTACAACAGATTGTGGTTATTATTTATTTATTTATTTATTATTTTTTATTTTTTTCACGGAGTTTGTTTGTTTTGAAATTCTTTTGCTCAACTTAATTCAGTGATTGCCAGTCGAGAAAATCCTGAGGATACAGATCAATTCTGCAAGAGTACAAAAAAATTAGTCCATAAAAGAATGTTAAAACAAGTGGTTGGTAAAACAAAATAAATAAAAATAATAACGAAAAACCGTTAAAATAACTTCAACGTTGTTGTCCGGTAGAATTCTGTTTTCATAACCATGGCAACAGCGTATTACGACGTAATGACGTTTTCTGCAGTTCTAACATGGCCTTCGTAAATAGTAGGCCACGTTTCTGCACACATTTTGATCACGTCATTTGGCGCGAACACATGTTCATTTTTAATCATTAAATGAAAGAACTGAATTCCACACACATGTTCATGGAGACTTTACAGGAAATACCTTCTCTTTCTTCCGAAACGGTACTTTATTTAAATTTGTATTTTTTTAAGGTTTTGTGTATTCATATTTCTTTCGTTTTAAATTACATTTTATTTTTTTTTTAAAGAAATTACGTGTTTATATATATATATATATATATATATATATATATATATATATATTTTATATTCTTCTTTGGGACGTGGAAAGACTAACTTTAATTAAAATCTGGGTTTGTATTACTGTACACATAGATTCGAAAAAGTTGTCAAAAAACAAATATAGAACAAATAAATGTTATCAAAGGCAAGATAAGTTACTTTTCTACCTAACTGGATATAATTCACGTGTTTTTATTCAGTGTAACATGTTTATTCAGCTCGAAAAACATGCAATGTTTACCGATGTATTGGAAAATTCAAAATGGCAGCCGACTGTCTCTCGGAGAGGGTACGTTTGGGAAAAGGTATTATAAATAATAAACTAGACAAAATACTGTTAGAAATTCGCTCAATATATGTTACCGTGACATAAGTTGACATGTATTCGGTTGTTTTCTAACAGTATTTTGTCTAGTTTATTATTTATAATACCTTTTCCCAAACGTACCCTCTCCGAGAGACAGTCGGCTGCCATTTTGAATTTTCCAATACATCGGTAAACATTGCATGTTTTTCGAGCTGAATAAACATGTTACACTGAATAAAAACACAAAAAATATATCCAGTTAGGTAGAAAAGTAACTTATCTTGCCTTTGATAACATTTATTTGTTCTATATTTGTTTTTTGACAACTTTTTCGAATCTATGTGTACAGTAATACAAACCCTAAAATCTTTCGGGAGGATGTATTACTCTTATGGTTGAATTTATTTAATATATATATATATATGAATGATCAAGACATTTTATGGCCACACTCCACACTAAGTCCGACATTGTGTCGTATCCAATCTCCGTGGTAAGGCAGGTAAATCCACAAGTAACATCTCGACCTTGAGATTCCGGCGTGGATCAAGATGTCAACAGAATAGAAATCCTCCTAGACGAAGACATTTTAAAAAGTTTTGTCGCATCTATTGTGCCTCTTTTGGGGGAACTGAATATCCTGCACATTAAAAACCGAACTTGTATTACAACTGTCCCTCGTGGGGAGGCAAACAGATAAGAACATATGTCACTAAACGAAGTATCCCAAACGATAATAAGCAACGTTTCAAATCGCTATACAAAATACGGAGCGTGCGCCCCCCCCCCTCCCCGGTGCTTGTGCACTTTGTAACCGCGCTATTTTTAAATAGTTTCTCAGGTTCAATTCAAGCTACCCAAGCTTCACGATATCTTTTTTTTTTTTTTTTTTTTTTTGTGCTAATGCACTTACTGATCCGCGCTATTTTTTTTAATCGTATTTCCAAGTTTGGGTTTGTATTACTGTACACATAGATTCGAAAATGTTGTCAAAAAACAAATATATCGCCCAAGGTAAGACAAGTCACTCTACTTTGATAAGATTTTTGCGTTTTAACTTATTTTAAAGCGTTTATTTACCTTAAAACACAAGTAATGCCGAGTCTTAAGTTAAAACAAAAAAAAATGGCTGACATGAAACTGTCATCTAGGCCGGGGAGTCTCGATAATCGCTTAAAAGATTTCATATTGAATATGAAATAAAAATTGCATTTTACCTGAAAAAAAATTCATGTAATTTTTTTTTATATAATAATTAATGATTTATTATGAATGTTTGGTAGAAGAGAAACCATGTATTGATGGCGAAATTACCAGTATGAATTCGAAACAGCCACCATTAAGTGCTAATCCTTGTCTTAACCAACTACATATCCGTTTACCAATAAAGGCAACAAAAGGCGGACCTGAACGAGCTTCCCCCTGCCGTAGAATTCCTTTTTCATTTTTTCTTTTTCTGCGGATCATCGTCGATAACAAACTTTCATATTAGCAGGAAAAATTTTTTGTTTAAGTTAAATGATTTTCAACGTGGGGGATCACTTTTAAATTATAACGTTCTAATAAATTGATACCCCATTTTGTGGTCAATCAGCACAACTACAACTCTCCTTAATAGTTCACGTGTCCGCTGTGGAGTAAAATGAAATAATTCAAATTTTTTTGTAAACAAAAAAAATAAAAGATGTTTATGCATTTTTGCTAGTTTTGAATAGTTTTTCGTGTTAAATTTAAACGTTATGTTTGAAAAGTCGGTATTTTTTTTTTTTTTTTAGATTAGTTCCACCTGCCACCCTCTACAATTTTCTTTTAAATTACGACTTATATAGGTTTCCGACTATGCTGAATACGGAAATCGCATTGAAAGTTTGCAGAAGTAGTTATCGAGATATAAATAGTTGTTTTATGCATTGTATTCTTTGGCGGATATCTTTGTTACGTGCGTAAATTTGTTTATAACGCGCATGCAGGCCCGTAAAAAAGATGGCCGCCAGAGAATACAATGCATTATACAACTTTTTATATCTCGTTAACTACTTATTTCTGCAAAATTTCAATGCGATTTCCGTATTCAGCATAGTCGAAAACCTTTAAAAGTCGTCATTTAAAAGAAAATTGTGGAGGTGGACCTAATCTAAAAATTTACCTTAAATACTAATTAAATTCTTTTACAATAATTATTTTTTATACTATTATTAAATATTAAATTCTTTTACATCAATTATTTTTATACTATTATTAAATACTAATTAAATTCTTTTACAATCATTATTTTTTATACTATTATTAAATACTAATTAAATTCTTTTATAATTATTTTTTATACTATTATTAAATACTAATTAAATTCTTTTACAATAATTTTTTATACTATTATTAAATACTAATTAAATTCTTTTATAATTATTTTTTATACTATTATTAAATACTAATTAAATTCTTTTACAATAATTTTTTATACTATTATTAAATACTAATTAAATTCTTTTACAATAATTTTTTATACTATTATTAAATACTAATTAAATTCTTTTACAATAATTTTTTATACTATTATTAAATACTAATTAAATTCTTTTACAATAATTTTTTATACTATTATTAAATACTAATTAAATTCTTTTACAATAATTTTTTATACTATTATTAAATACTAATTAAATTCTTTTACAATAACTTCAATTTTTAAATTTTATCTTAACTTAAAAAATTTAAAAAGAATTATTTTACAATACTATTTTTTATACTATTAAATATTAAATACTTAGTTATTAAATCATTTTACAATAATTTGAATTTTTAAATTCTATCAATATTTTATAGTAATGACGTCAATATTCCACTATCCAATCAAATAGCATTCTTTCAACCGGTGTAATACGACTTATGTCCCATTTTCTTCCTCGTACTTTTGTTTCCTTAAAGTGCAAGAGGGCTGCTCATTCATCACCTGCCTACTGACTTCACGTACCCTGATTGTCGAGGGTTTTTAAAAAAAATATTTAGAAAAAAAAAACAAAAAAAAACTGCGTTGTTGTAAAAACTAGATATAAAGGCTTTTGTTTTAAAACTGAAAAAGGAGTTTCCTCATTTCCTCTGTTTCTTTGATACAACGACCATGTTACATCATGAGACCATGTTGTTCTGCATCTAGTCTGGTGCACCTCGGTGTCTGCTTTGGCTATAAAGTCAAAGCTGGAGTTGCCTCTCTGGATGCAGGCCTGGGCAGGTGACAAGGACACCTAAGTTTGCCTAATCACCAGATTCCCCTTTGCAGCGTTGCAGACAAAGTCCGATGGAAAGGCAAGCCAGTATGGTCAGAGGTAGCACAACTGCAGGAGTTGTCAGAAAAGTGTTGCAGTGCTTCATCATTCGCCTATCAGGACTCCAAACTGGATTTTTTGTCAGGGTTTATTCCTTTAGCGTTTGTCTTTCCCAAGGCATCTACAAGGCAGTGGAGTTATTTGTCCATAGCTGGTGAAAATATTTCCAACTTTTATGAAAATAGCAGATGATCCTCATTGTAGTCATTCTTCTTTAAAAAAAAAGCTGAGAGAAAAACACAGATTCTGTAACAGTGAAATGGATTTGAAAGATGGATAAAGACTTGGCTAGAGATTATTTTGAAAATCAATTTCTAAAAGCCATTCAACACCTGGCAGTATTTAAAACATGTTAAACCAGATATGATTGTAATGCGGCCGTTACGCTCGAACCGTGTTCCTTACAGTTCAAACCTCTTTCAGACCCCTCCATGCCATCCGGTATCGTAGCAAAGTAAAAAAAAAAAAAATAAATAAATCAGACTTAGCTTTTTTATTTCTGTTTTGGCAAAAGGCATTTATTACCGTTACTTTCCAAACAATGTTTACTTCTTGATTTTTTATTTTACTGTTCATTCCGTCTCTCATGAGATTAACAAAACCCCACCGTCTCTACACCAGCTTAAAAGTCTCTCACAACCACCAAGTAGTCACATGTCCATCTCACCCAGCTCGCACTTTTCTTCTCTCCTCAACCACACGCTGGCCAGAAAGTGAAAATGCTGCCGTCAAACCTGACAGTTATATGGAATAAGTCAGAGAGAGTTGCAACCTTGGTTGAAGTGAGTGTCCCTTATGATGGAGGTCTGAACAGAGCTGAAAGAGAGAAACAGACCAAATATCAAGGTCTCATGTATGATATGAAAAGAAACTGGAATCTTAGGGAGATATCAATCATACTAGTTATTATAGGTGCCACAGGGCTTATGAAGAAGAACCTGAAGTCCTACCTAACTAATATTCCTGGTGAACCAAGTGCAAAAGAGATCCAGACAATTGCACTTAAGGGAACAACGAGGATACTAAAGAGAGTTCTCGGTTGGTTTCAATAAAAAGCAGGGCAATGTTGGCAGCTGGTTTGACTGCCCCATACCCAATGTTACAATCTTCAAAGGAAGAAAATTAAAAAAATAGATAAATAAATAAAAAAATAATTGAAACATGTGCATGCGAGTAGTATGTTTTTTCTAAACAGTTCACTTCTTGTAAGTAAAATAAAAAATACTCGAGCTGAGATTGAACCCAAAACCTTAAGACAGCGAGTCAAATACAATAACCATTAGACTAGTTTGACAATCTTTAAAAGTGTTTTCAAACCTACTTATTCTTAAAGAAACTGTCATGTGAAAAATTCATGCATGCGCATTCGTGAAACAACAAACAAATAAAAATTCGATGACCTCCCTTCTCCTACCACGTACAAATTTTTCAATTTTGACTCCTTAGCACCCTTTTTTTCCTGGACTAATTAAAAAGTTTTGCGCTTGTCTGAATACTCTATATAACAAATTCTTTTACAAAAAAAAAAAAACATTAAACAAGTAAAAATATTTTGGGGGCTATAGTCTATTTTAAAAAACAATATCTCCTTCAAGAACGATCATAAAATGTGTTTTCAATCGACATTTATTCAATAAGGGACCAGTTTTCCTACCTAGCGAAAGGGGACGAGTTTTCCTAAATTCCCAAGGAATGTATACCTAAAATTTCAAGTGTTTAGACCGAAAATTGGTGGAGGAGTTTTGTAGAGTTCTCAAAGGTCAAATCGTTGAACTTTGACCCCCTTAACAGCCAAATTTCTGGCTGAAAACCGATTACAAAGATTTTCCGTATTTAATAATAGTATAATAAATAATTATTGTAAAAGAATTAATTAGTATTTAATAATAGTATAAAAAATAATTATTGTAAAAGAATTTAATTAGTATTTAATAATAGTAAAAGAATTTAATTAGTATTTAATAATAGTATAAAAAATAATTATTGTAAATGAATTTTTAAACAGTTTAAGTCCTATTTAAGTAACACAATTCGATCGCCTTTTTTATAATGAACTATTTTACTTTTAACTTTTAAAGAATCATTTAAAAAAAGAAATTTGTTTTCTAATATTGTTAATTGCAATATTCCTTTTTATTTATAAAATGGCGTCAATATTTCACTACCCAATCAAATCGCATTCTTTCAACCGGTGTAATACGACTTATGTCCCATTTTCTTCCTTGCACTTTTGTTTCCTTAAAGGGCAAGAGGGCCGGATGAGCAGCGTGATGGTTTCTTTCGGAATTGGACAACTCTTTGGTGTGTTAGGCAAATTATACTGGTTGAGGTGCAATGGCTGGAACCCTGGAATGAATGCGGTATTATGGTGATTAAAGATTCTAGCAAAGAAAAGCTTAGACAGTCATAAAGTAAAGTGACAAGAATGACCATTGCTCCCTCCCCGCCTCTGCACACTTTTAAATGGCCTTGTGCTTAATTTATTTTTGATTTTTGTAAATTTTTTGTAAATAAATGTTATATTCTTACTTTAAATAAGAATACAGCAAGAAACACGGGGTTATGGGTGAAAGACAAAGGGATTTATTTACAAGGGAATACATGTGACATAAGAGTTACTCGACATATTTTCTTATTTTCTTCCTGTCTTTTTTCTTTCTACCTCAGTCACGTGAGAGGGTCAATATATCCATAGTTCATTTCATCTATGACGGGATGTTAGGTTATTCCATTACATCAATAAATAAGTTTTTCAAAGTGTAGTAAAAAAAAATGATTTGGAAATTTTAAGTAGGAGTAAATGCGGTATTATGGTGAATGAGAATTCTAGCCAGGAACAGCATAGATAAATCTTAGGTAAAGTGATAAGGATGACCCTCCCCGCTTCTCACACTTTTGAATGGCTATGTTCCTAATTTATTTCTAGTGTTGTATAATTTATTGAAATAAATAGATTTTTTGGTACTTATGCATTATATGACCCGCGATTTCTCTGAAATTGGCTCAGACTCGCTTGGCAGCAGATGGAAATAACCGGAAAAGGCAGAGCGTGCATTCTTCGTCAATTTTTAAATTACTACAAAAAAAAAAAAAAAAAAAAAAAATAGCCAACATTTATCTGATCTTAAATCCTAGCTCATGCGATTAAAATTAAATGTTTATTTCTTCCAATTTATGAAAAAGTCGTCTACTTAAATTCTTATTAGCTAAAAACCGATAGTGCGATTTTTTTTTGATTTTTTTTTTTTTAATTTTTTTTTTCCTAACGTTGCGATCGACCTTTTCCAATTATTGACATCAGTTGTCAGACGAACCGGAGAAACTTTGTGGAAATCGTGTGTTGAACAATGCATAAACACCGTTATTTTTTGTTTTTTTTTTTCTGTGTAGTATCTGTTCTTCATAACATTAGTGCCATTTGACTTTGATTTTTTTTTTTTTTTTTTTTTTTTTTTCATAGGAGTCACCACTTATCAAGGCTCAGAAGCCACTCGAGGATAAGGGTTAATGAGTGTACGGTAGTCAATGGGACGATATCGTAGTAATCGTTAGTATTAGGAATTTGGTAAATTGGATTACTTAAGGGGGCGACTCATCAAGAACTTGTTTACGTTGGACTTGAAGACGACCATATTGTAGTCAGCTGGAAAGCAGGCAAACAGAAGAGTTCCACAGGCATGCAGTTCTAAGAAAGAAGCTTTGTTCATGGAATCTACATTTAGGTTTAGGCACAGATAAAGAGTGGGGGAAAATTATTTGATAGTGGTTTCAGCTAGCCGAGTGTTTTCACGTAATTCACCGTTATCATCATCGAGTGATGTCATACCTGGTACAGACTTTGATGGCTGTTGCTCAACATCCATCTCTCTCTCTCTTTCAAGGCATTTATGAATTCATTGTTGCTCATCATTTTTGATGTTGCCCAGGTATTCAGACCATCAACCTATGTTTCTCACTATCGTCCTCTGTTTCTTCTATCTACGATCTTTCCTGTCAAACTAATCTCTTCAATTCCGCTTTTTCTGTAGACATGGTCCATGCATCTGATTTGTCTTTTTCGTACTGCTCTTACTAGAGATCTTTCTGTGTTTACCATTTCTAATACCTCTTGGTTTGTTTTCTTTTCTGTCCAGGATATCTTTAAAATTTTCCTCAGAAACAGCTTTAGTTGCCTCTAGTCTTTTCCTTGTACTGTTGGTGATTGTCCAACACTCACAACCGTACAAAAGGACAGACCATACATACGTCTGGAGTATTCTGAATTTGTTTTTAATGTTTCTGTGGCACTTGTACAGTTTAATCAAGACATTAAAAAATGAAAATATCGAAGAAAAAAAAAAAAAAAAGGTTATATTGTACGTATCCATTTTGAACCGAAGATTTTCGGAAAAAAAATTTCACTTCATTTGATCGAGTATTTTATTTTTTTTATTTATTTATTTTTTATTTTTTTACAGCAGAAAAACACGTTTTTATGACAACATGTTGAAGACAGACATTTTGGATTTTTTAATATTTTTGTTTAGAGTTTAGAAACGCCACAGGGAGATAACTCAATTTAAAGCGCCGACACTCCCTCCCCATCTTTAATATTAGATTTTTTTCCTCAAAATCGAACATTTTGCTCGGTATCATAAATTGTTTTTTTGCTGTAAAACAAAAACTACTTTATGAAATTAAGTGAAATTTTTTTTTTTTTTTTTCGGAGAATTTCATTCTATAACGGATATGTACAATTTAAATGTTTTTTCAATATTTTCATTTTTTAATGTCTTTATTAAACTGTACAAGTACCATTTCTGTTGTCATGATTGATGACAATCTCTTGAAGGCGACTTTGGCTGCGGCTATGCGATTTTGTACTTCAGTAGTACACCTTCCATCAGATGTGATCCAGTAGCCCAGACATTTGAATTTATCAACTTGTTTAACTGGTAGATCATGACATTTTAATTCATGTAATTATCTCCCTTGTAAAAAAAAAAATTCAAAATACAGACAAGCAAACAGAAAGTCCTGCTTATATAAGAAATCGTTTTTTTTTTTTTCTACTTCATGTATTAAATAGGAAATGTTTTCAAATGTTTTGGATCTATTTAGTCGTTTTACAGCTTTTTCAAAGAAATAGGAAATGATAAAACTAAACACAGGATATTTGGTGATAATGAGAGAAAAAAGGAGAGGGGTGAGCAAAGAGAGTGAGTGTTATTAAGGAGAGAGGAGGAATGAGAGACGGTATGGAAGAGAAAATTGTGGCCATTAGAGAAAACAACATGAGGCTGTTACCAACTCTGACCTTTTAAAATGTCAAACACAATACGTAAATAATATGATCTGTTTGGGGAAAAGGAAGATTAGGATGGGGTGTTGAGGATGAAGTTTTGTCAATGGACACCAATTTAAATTAAATTAAAAAAAAAAAAAAAAGAGATCTCAGGTCCTCTCCATAAAAAGTTAACAAAACAGTGTAATTATGAAATGCTGTTTTTGTTTTATAGCATATCACACACACACACACCCGCTTTTTTTTTTTTTTTTTGTTGATCTAATGCCAAATCCACTCAGTTTTTGCTATTCTTTTTCAAGTATCAAATCTGCTCAGATATTTTTTTTTTTTTTTTTACATGGGGGTCACCACTTATCAAGGCCCGAAGGCCACTCAGGGATAAGGGTTATTGCGTGTACAGTAATCAATGAGATAGTATTGTAGTAATCATTAGTATTGGGGGTTTTGATAGATACTTAAGGGGGGCGGTTTGTCAGGAGTTTGTTTATGTTGGACTTGAAGACGTCCAAGTTGTAGTTAGGTGGGAAACAGGCAAGCGGCAGAGAGTTCCACTGGCGTGCAGTTCTAAGAAAGAAGCTTTGCTCATGGAATCTGTTTGGATTTAGGCACAGATAGAGAGTGGGGAAAATTATTGACAATGGTTTCAGCCAGACGGGTGTTTCTCGTGAAAGATTGGCGAGGGGGGGGGGGGCGAGGGATTGGAGCTCAGACGAGCACCTGCCATGGAAATAACGATAAAATAAAGACAGGCTCGCAACGTCTCTTCTGTGGGAGAGAGGTTGCAGGGAAGAGAAAAGGGCATCCCCCACTAAACTACGAAGTCTATTTTGTATTCTGTCAAGGCAGGATAGGCTGTTTTTAGCAGCTCCTGCCCAGATGTGGCAGCAGTACTCCATCCTTGGACGTACTTGGCTTTTACACAGATAGAGAATTGCATCAGTAGTGAGATATCTTCTGGAGCAGTAGAAGGATCCCACCATTTTCCCAGCAGCCCTGGCAACAGATTTGATGTATGTGTTCCATTTCAGATCAGGAGTAAAGGTCAAACCCAGAAGCTTATCAAAACATGGAGCCTCCTCAAGACGAGAGCCATCCATTTCAATTGATGCCAGATGGGGATCAGAGCGTTGATGATGTAAAGATAGAAGCTTGGTTTTGAATGCATTAAAAGTGACCAGCCACCTCTTCCCCCATTGTGCTCAAAATCAGAGGAGAGAGAATTAGAGAGAACTTTGTCATTTACAGCCTTTGATGTGTTGCCATAGATGGTCATGTCATCAGCATAGATGTCAACGAATGATTTAAGTATGTTTTGGGAGATCATTGATGTAGATCAGGAAGAGAGTTGGGCCCAGGATGGACCCCTGGGGGACTCCAGCATTAATACTGTGGGCCTCTGATTTCTGCCCATCCACCACTACTCTTATGAACCTATCAGAGAAAAATGATTTAATGATTGAGAAAACATTTCCAGTGATACCATAGCTGGAAATCTTGTGAAGTAGGCCCTTATGCCATACCTTATCGAAGGCCTTCGATATGTCAAGAGCAATTGCCCTGGAAAGGAAACCTTTGTCAAGAGATTCACTAATCCTATGTTATATAATTGTTAGCACATCTGCTGTAGATCTTGCAGAGCCGAAACCATATTGTATGTCACTAAGAAGGTTGTTTCTGTTGAGGTCGTTGACTACTTCTTTATTTCATATGGATTCCAATAACTTACTCATGACACACAGGAGACTTATTGGTCTGCACTGAGAGGGAGATGACTTTTCACCTGAATTCTTAAATACAGGGAATACTGATGAGGTTTTCCAGGGTGTTGGAAAGCACTTCTCCTTAAGGCAATGCTTAAACAGTTTTGTAAGTATGGGGGCAAGTTCTGGTTGAAGCTTTTTCAGCACTATAACTAGAATGCCGTCAGGGCCAGTTGCTTTACTGGAATCAAGGTTCTTGATTAGCTTGGTGACCTCACGCACAGATATTTGTATGTTGCATAGCGTGTTGTCTGTTATAGGAGGAAATACAGGGAGTTAATGGTCATTGTCGCATAGGGTAGAATTAGCTGCAAAGTTCTTGGCAAATAGTCTGGCCTTGTCTGATGCTGACGAGATGACCTCAGGTCCATTGATGGTAGTTGGGATAGAACGCACGCTTCTGTTCAAGATTCTGTTTGCTATTTGCCAGAACTGGTGGGAACCAAGCCGCTTCTCAGCTACTTTAGATTTAACAGACTGAGCATATAGCTCTCTTGCATTTTTTATTACTCTTTTACAGTGGTTGCTGGCAGTCCTGAAAACAACTTTAGTCTCAGTACATCTATTACGTTGGTAGCTATGGAAAAAGTGATTTCTGTGTGTGATGGTAGCAGCACATTCAGGGGAGAACCATGGCTGGCTGTTAGGTTCTTGCTGGAATTTTTTCGATGGTATGAAACAGTCTATGCCTACAATTAAACATTCGGTCAGGTCTGATACTATAGAGGACACATCCTTTTTAAACATAGAATGCAGAGGTAGGTCAAATATGAATGTACGGAGACTATCCCAGTCAGCCATAGAGTATCGATGTACAGTATGGTGGAGAGGTACGTCTGAAGACTTATTACATTTCATTTTTATCTTAACTGATACAACGGAGTGGTTAGAGGATCCCAGAGGAGATAGAACGGAACATGAACACAGCTCAGGGCAAGTTGTGAGGAAAAGGTCTAGAAGGCTTGCATATTGACCGGGTGTATCGGGCACAATCTGAGTGAGGTCATAGGCAATGGCAAAATCATGACAAAACCTTCCCTCATCATCAGTTTTATTTGAGTGGGTCAGCCATTCCACATTATGGACATTGAAGTCACCGCAAATGTGAATGTTAGCCGAAGGATGAGCAAACAGGATGTGGTCAATTTTCTCAGATATGCTCTTAAAGATAGTAACCCCACTGTTGTGGGGGTGATAGAGGGCAAATATAAATGCAGTGGTGTAAGCTAGTGCAACCCGGAAGCACATATAAGGTAAATTAGGGTCTTCTCTGGAGATATCCCTACCACATGGGAAAGCCATCTTTGATGTAGACACATATTCCATGCCCATGGCGATCTTGGGGATCAGATTTAGATGTTAAGTTGGAGTATCCTTTAATTATGAATTCGTCTAGAGAAGTGGTTGGCCCTATACCAGTTTCACTTAGAAAGAATATGTCCGGTTTCGTCTCCTGTAATTGTTTCAACCTCTGTAAGGTTGGAACGTAGACCCCTGATGTTGGAGAAGAAGACCTGGTAGTAGGGGTCTACGTTGAAGGATGGGGTTCTAGGTTTATTTGTGTTCCTTTTTTGGAGATTTGTCATGATTGTTGGTTTTGGGGTTTGTGACGCAGGTCGGTAGACTTGATTGGAGCAGGACAGAGAGGGAAAATAAGAGAGAAAAAGACAATAATTTTTTTTTTTTTTTGTGGCACATAAGGTAAAGCCGTAACAATTACCCACTAGTATGGCATCGAGAGGCCCTACCAGAAACTACTGTATGGTCCAGAATCTATTCCCCAAATGGCAATACAGCAGCCCCAGTACTTTGCGCCTGCTGATAGGACAGCCTCCTTAGTGGTTAATCCAAGGTTCGGGTCCCTGACTATCAGGCGGGTAACATCAGCCCAGATGAAACGTTTACCTCCAGCACCCTTACTAGTGACATGACCACAAGGATAGACATAGAAACAGAAATTTTCTGACATCTCAGGTTACTGTTTACAAAGTACTACCGACCTGGAAAGCAGCTTTTTCTTCACCCTTTGTCAGAAAAATCATTCATTGGAAATGAGGACTGAAGGACAAAAAAGGAGAAGGGAGAGTTACTGGAGCTGCCGATAACACAGCCACTGTATTATCTACTCTCCGTTGGGGGGAAAAAAAAAAAATAAAATAAAAAAAAAAAATAAAATAAAAAAAAAAAAAGGTGAGAAGGACTTATTAATATTTACTTAGTATAAGTCCATTGCCCCATAGGCTTAGGGTTGTACTTAAAGATAGTCTCCCCTCCCATGTTAATGCATGGATACTTTTTGCCTTTATCTAGGTCGAGCTGGGATATTAAACCGTTCCAGCTCCACCCCATAATAAATATGCTATAATGGAACTTTTATCAAATTGAAAAAGTCTGGTTATTTTTAACTCGTTTAAAAAGCTGGTTAAGAAGTAATACCTTTAGGGTTATGTATTAACTTTAGCTAGAAGTAATGCATACTTTAGAAGAAAAAAAGCTGAGTGTTTTTGAGTTCAGATAATTCACATATCGATGATCATGGCTCACCAGTTCCTTCTGCTCTTCTAATTTCCAAAACAAACGATTGCTTTCTAGCGATGCTAACAGATGGCAGTTCTTTTATTTCTTTTTTTATGGCGGCTCCAAATAACCAAAAGTTTTAGACCCATCAGAAAAAAGGTTAATTATTCATTTTATTTTATTTTTTCTATTCTTTAAAGTTTGTTATCATTTATATATAGATACATTTTATTTTTAGTTTATCTCTATATAAATAAAATGAACTCATTTTTTCCCCGTATGATTTTGACATTAATAGGATTAAAAATCAAGATATTTCATGCAAATATAATATGCACAAACGGCAGAACAATATCTGAGGTGTTTTATAAGCTTATTATTTCTCAAATTCCTCGATAATCTTAGATTTCTATACTTTTTCTGCTGAGAAGTCACGGCCAAAATCGGTTAAGATCAATGGAAGTGGTAAAATATTTTCTCTCTAATAAATTCCTCCTCCCCCTGCCACCATTTAACACCGTTTGGGGATCGTTCACAAGGAACAGTTGAGAAGAGAACACCGGTTTGGCTTCGTAGTTCTTTCATGTGAAGTTATTTAAAATCACTAAACTAAGCTGCAGTGCTCTGTGGCGTAGTGGTTAGCGTGCTGGACAATTCACATTATATTTTCACGTTCGCGCCGACCTACCGTAGTCGTTTTTTTTTTTTTTTTTCCTAAACAACTGGAATGGACTTTTCTTGGTGGCCGAACTGTTAAGTTTGCAGATGGTTTTTTTTTTTTGTTTTTTTTTTTTTTCATACTTTATTTTCCTACTTTTACTCATGACTCCGGGTTTGATCCTTCCTACTTACCTACCATAATTTTTTAACCCCCCCCCCCCCCCGTCCCGGAAACAAACACTCGGGCAACGCCGGGTACCCCGCTAGTATTTAATAAAAATATCAGAAATACGACACCACAACCTCATTCTTTAAAAATTATTTTCTAAACAAAAAGAAAAAAAAAACACTATTTTCACACGTTTCCATTTATTTTTTTTCCTAAATATTTTTATGTTTCCCATAAGAGCTCCATGGGCTAGATTAAAAATTTTGGCAGGCCAGATCTGGCCTGTGGGCTGTAGTTTGGTGACCCCTGCTCTAGAGTACCTATAGCAGGTTGCAATTACTATCTATAGTATACTCATACAAGAAGAAACCATCAGACTACTCATCCATCGCCTGCTTCCTGTGACTTCATGTACCCTACTCATGGAGGGTGGGAGGGTCTGTAGGTACTCAACCTTGTCCAAGGGTATTCCACTGGATAGCAGATGGAAAGAGGCGCCTTACTGCTCCTGTTGGTGGAAGTTCTTCCACTCCGCCACTCAATACAGCACCTTGATTTGTTTTCTTCTTTGGCTTTAAACTCACTTTTTTAAGGTCATAAGTAAAAAAAATAAACAAATAGAAACTCTTTAGTTTGTGTAATATTTGTCAAAGCAAATATTAGATTGGTTTACTTGTTGTCCTGTAAGAGACAGACGGTCAGTGAAGAAGAGATGGTTGGTTGATTGTGTAAACTGAATTCTTGTTGGCACACAATACAAACGTTTTCGCTGGATCCCTGACTTAATTGCTGATGCATTATGGGTAATCTTCTATACAGCACCTTGATATGTTTTCTTCTTTGGCTTTAAACGCACTGTTTTAAGGTCATAAGTAAAAAAAGATAAATAAAAATAAATAAAAAATAAACAAATAGAAACTCTTCTAGTTTAATTGTGTATTATGTGTCAAAAGCAACTGTGGGATTGATTAACTTGTTGTCCTGTAAGAGATAGACGGTCAGGGGAGAGGAAATGGTTGGTTAACAGTTTAAACTGAATTCTTGTTTTCGTATTCGTTGGCTCTCTGACTTAATTACTGATGCAATATGGGTAATCTTCTTTTAAAATAAGAACTTTGTCTTTTTTCTTGGTTGAAGAACTAGTCCGGGTGTTTGGAGGTGTGTGTTGAGCAAAAAAAAAAAAAAAAAAAAAAAAAAGTGGTAGTAGGCAGGCAGGCTCAAACCCGTACCGCGAAGAAGTAAAAGAATGTGAAAAAAAAAAAAAAAACGTGACGTCTTTGCCATTGTGTCCATCGCCAAATCAGAAGTGGTGAAGGTTTAAATTAAGGCTAGTCAATCGAAAAGAGGGGATGACTGTCGAAAATATCAGTGAAAAAGCGACCCCTCTTTGTAGAAAAGTGGCCATTTGATGGTGAAGGGATTAATGTTTTTGGCCAATTTTTCGATATTTGTCATCTGAGGAGCCGAGCTTCAAAACGATACTGATCTTGTGAAAATCCATCGCCTCTGTCAAAAGTTTTAGGCAGATATACAAACATACATACATTTATATTAGAGATTACACACCCCCTTCTCATAATCAAATCTGTTTTTGTTGAATCTGACGTACAGATGTTGTGGTTAGTAACAGGAAATTTTGATGTTATGGCAAGGTCGAAAGAATGGATGAGAACTCGGACGTGGAGAAAGTCTGTTTGGATAGCAAATCAGTGACAGTTGATGGCATGCATTGCAGAGCATTATGACTGTCGACTAAAGAAAGAGTCTATCTAGAACGTGTACGCAGTGTAATGATATATGGTAGTGAAACGTAACGAGTGACAATTGATGACAGGTCTTGTATGTTGAATTTCGAAGATGTGAGGTGATATGATGTGGCCCTCACTTGAAACCACACCAAAGGCCATAACCGTTGCCGGAAACTTCATTTTCATCACTCTGTGTACGTCCCTGTTATTTGTGGCAATCCAGCGATGTATTTTGAGGGTGCTGGCAATGGTCCTGTTATCATAACTTGGATTGGTAGAGAGCATGAGTTGTACAGCAGCGCATCTCCGATCTCGCTCGTTAAACATTGTGTCACTTTCAGACATGATGGAAGACTCCTATCGCTGGCGGACTTGAAGATGGTCTGCAACAACGAAAGAAAACCAGTTTTCATCAAACAGAGATGGAATCATGTCGTCTTTTCTAGGACGCCAATTTTATCATTCTTGTTTCTGAAATTTTGAGATGAGAATCGAGAATTTGTATAACTTGAATTCACGAGGTTGTAGGTTCAATGCTCAGTATGGGCAATACAAAGAATGCACTTTTTAATTACCTAAGACTTCTAACCAGTCATCGCTGATGGAATGAGAACATGCTACCTCCGTGAATTAGAGGGTTCTGTTCAAGATTCCCTACAGATTCCAGAATTTAACAAGATATACTTGAGGAAGTGTTAGATGTTACATCGGCCGCAACGTTGTGAAAATAAGTCACTCGAGATGAGAACAGTAGTCTTAATAATCCAAATAATAAAAAATTTCCTTTTTATTCGCAGATTCTTGGTTGAAAACCTGATAACCAACCACTACAGTGACCCTAGGACAGTGGAAGTAAGAAAATAACCAGCTTCGCAATGAGTGCCACTGAAAGTGTTCCTACTTTGGGAGATGTCGAACAATTTGTTGAAGTGAAGAAAGATTACAAGACAGAAGATGGTGCCAAAAATGCCCGGGGATCGTTTTCCTGCAAAAAATGCCTAACCAGTTTAGACTGCCTCACGACATCAAAGAATCCATTGCCTGAAAATCCGACGATCCCTCAGAGAATAAAATACGCTTTTTTGTGTCCTCCACATGGAATTATCGGCTCTTATGTAACAGTTCTTTTAATTTTTGCTATTCTTTATGCCGTTTTATTATCGTTGCTTGGAGAAATGGCGCTTCCACGTTCGAACATTTTTGGTTTATGGGTTCTATTCATTTGCTGTGTTATTGGTGGTTATTTTGTTGAGTTTTTTAGGTTACCACCACTTCTTGGTAAGTTAAAACTTTTTTTTTTTTTTTCACTTTTGTTACTTTTGTTTTTCTTTCTTTTTCTTTCCTTCTTTTCTTTCCTTTTTTCTGTTTCTTTCCTTTTCTTTCCTTTTTTCTTTCCTTTTCTTTCCTTTTTTCTTTTTCTTTCCTTTTCTTTCCTTTTTTCTTTTTCTTTCCTTTTCTTTCCTTTTTTCTTTTTCTTTCCTTTTTTCTGTTTCTTTCCCTCTTTTCTTTCCTTTTTCTTTTCTTTTTTCTGTTTCTTTCCCTCTTTTCTTTCCTTTTTCTTTTCTTTTTTCTTTTCTTTCCTTTTTTCTTTCCTTTTTCTTTTCTTTCCTTTTTCTTTCCTTTTTCTTTTCTTTCCTTTTTCTTTTCTTTTTTTTCTTTCCTTTTTTTTCTTTCCTTTTTTTTTTCCTTTTTTCTTTTCTTTCCTTTTTTCTTTTCTTTCCTTTTTTCTTTTCTTTCCTTTTTTCTTTTCTTTCCTTTTTTCTTTTCTTTCCTTTTTTCTTTTCTTTCCTTTTTTCTTTTTTTTTCTTTTTTCTTTTTTTTTCTTTTTCCTTTCTTTTTCCTTTTTCCTTTCTTTTTCCTTTTTCCTTTCTTTTTCCTTTCTTTTTCCTTTTTTCCTTTCTTTTTCCTTTTTTCCTTTCTTTTTCCTTTTCCTTTTTTCTGTTTTCCTTTTCTTTTTTCCTTTTCTTTTTTCCTTTTCTTTTTTCCTTTTCTGTTTTTCTTTTTCCTTTTTTCTTTTACGTTTTTCTTTTTCCTTTTTTCTTTGACGTTTTTCTTTTTCCTTTTTTCTTTTACGTTTTTCTTTTTCCTTTTTTCTTTTACGTTTTTCTTTTTCCTTTTTTCTTTTACGTTTTTCTTTTTCCTTTTTTCTTTTACGTTTTTCTTTTTCCTTTTTTTTCTTTCTTTCATTTCAATTTTCTTTTTTCTTTTTTTTATTTTGTTACTTTTGTTCATTTTTGGTTCATTTCGTTTTCCTCTCTTTTTTTTTTTTTCTCACTTTTGTTGGTTCCCCGATTTATCGGAGAGGGACCTGTGTTTTCAGTGGCGTCCATCCGTTAGTCTGGACAATTGCCAGATAACCGTCTATTAGTTTTTCCTGAAATTTTGCCACAGATTGTATTTCATCAAATAGATGTGCACAGTAAAAAAAAGTTATTTTGCAAAAATTCCCCGTTGCATTCCCAGGGGCTCAAGAGGTCAAAAATGCCCAAAAATGATCCGTTTTGCCCCATAACTTTTGATCCATGCATTAGATTTTTCTGAAACTTTGTCAAAATATGGAGCCCATTCTTTTTAATATAAATCCAGTATGGGCGATCCTGGCAAAATTCTGGTTCGTGTCCCCATGGACATTCAGTGCTAAAAATGCCCCTTTTTGTGACTCTTTTTTCATATTTCTCAACAAAAACCTTATATATCTGAATATATAGTGTTTTTCCATGGTGATCAACTCAAATATACATGTGTTAAGGCCTGCACTATTATCCATTCTGGGATTCGATGTCCCAAGGGGCTCAAAAGAGGTAAAAAATACTCCAAATTAGTCAAAAATTACACTTTTTGCCTCATAGTGTTTGATCCATCCATTAGATTTTCTTGAAACTTGGCCCAAATGTTTTGTGGCGGCATCTCGCATGCAACACCAGAGGGGGACCACGCATGCACAGCTTGTGATCTTTTTTCATTTGTTTTCATTTTTTTTTTTTTTTTTTCTTTCCCTTTTTCTTTTCTATTTTGTTACTTTTGTTCACTTTTGGTTTTTTTCCTTTTCCCCTTTTTCCTTTTCCCCTTTTTTTGCTTTTCGTTTCTTTCCCTTTTTTCTTTTTTACTTTTTCCCTTTTTTCTTACTCCTTTTTTCTTTTCCTATTTTCCTTTTTTCCTTTTCTTTTTACCCTTTTACATTTTCCTCGTTTCCTCCTTTGTTCCTTTTTTCTCCCTCTTTTCCTTTCCCCCTTTTCCTCTTTTGCCTTTTTCCCTTTTTTCCCTAAAAATAATAAAAATGACTCATCATAAGGCACTGATTTTTTTTTTTTTTAAGAATGCATGACTATTTAAATTCAAGTTTGATGTAAACAAATCCTTTTGAGTTGTCCTTTTAAATAAATCCTACCAATTTCTACCATTACTGATCATGACAGTGTTGTCTAACCAGACACCTGATACTCATTAACTCTTATCCTTGAGTAGCCTTTAGGCCTTGATAAATGGTAATCCCTTCATAAACAAAAAAATAGAAAGGATTTGTATGCATGACTTTCTGTGGAACTTTTTATCAAATTATGTAATTTTCTGTTAGTAGAAAAAAAAAATCTAAAACTGAAACCCTAACTGTAATTTTGGTTGATGTTTAATTCTTGTAGGTATGCTTATTGTTGGGATCCTTCTGAAGAATGTTCCATACGTTAATGTCGGTCGCGATATTAATCCAAACTGGTCAGGTATTCTCAGGTAAGTTGCACAAACAGATTTTTTTAGCTTTATTTATTTATTTATTTTTTTAAACTACACATGGCTTCATCTCTTTTGGTAATTAGTTTGCTTCCATCGCAGGAAGATGTGGAAGTGTTGCCAGAGCACAAGTAGGATGTAATGCTAACAGGCAAGATCAAAGTGTAGTATCTGTTCTTCCAGATGCTGCACTTCAATTTTTGTTCTGTCAGGGGAGGAGAAATCCTTCACGACTGAGACAATTTTTATTTTTGTTCCTTTTCTCCATGTTAAAAAACGACCCTGGTGTCTAACTCTGTCCCGTGGGGAGGCATTGTAAATAGGAACAGGAATTATCAAAAGCCTCCAGTTTGCGAAGATCAGCAGCTCTTATCAGCCAGGACTTATAATCTTTGCAGATTGAACGGAACCTTTTATTTAATCCACACGGGTATCAAACTCTCATTCCATCAGCCATGACAGGGAAGAAGTTATAAGTATTTTTACATTTGAGACAATACGTGCACATTTAACATGTGTTTTACGGTAATCAGAAAAAAATAGCAAGTTTATAGTTAAATATTTAGAGATATATCACTTATTATTATCTATATAAAAAAAAATGCCCTCTTTTAACTATTTTGTACTTCCAAATGGAAGAATGTAGGCTATTATGAAGGGAGATAACTCCAAAGTTTTTCTGAGCCAAAACAAAAGTAATCTTCAGACGATACGCTATGTAATATAATGAATAAAATTTTTTAATCTTTTTTTTTTTTTTTCTTTGCAGGAATACTGCCCTAACAGTAATTCTCATTCGGGCTGGTTTGGGACTCGATCCAATGGTCCTCAAGAAATTGTCCTTCGCAGTCATCCGATTAGCTTTTTCACCTTGCCTTATTGAGACGCTAGTGGCTACCATTGTTTCTCATTTCTTACTTGGTCTCCCATGGATCTGGGGAATCATGCTTGGGTATGTATGTCCGTCTTTGTCTTGTATAGAAAGAGTTTTTTACCTTTATTTTTTAACATTAAGTAAATACTTAAAACTGTTCAGCGGCCTGTGTTGGTAAAAAGCGTTCTGTTCAAAATTCCGTACAAGTTCAACAATGTAATTCTCAGTGTTAGATGAGATACACCTACAGAAGGTTGGAGGTTATATCTGCCGAAATGTGAAAATTCTCAAGATAACAGTAATCCAAACAATTCAAATAGGAATTTTCAATCCTTATCTCAAAAATTCAGAAACATATTATATATCTCCATATATAATAATTTGATTGTCGAAATTTCTCTCTAGATCAAAGTACACTAGGTTTGCTCCAACAGATGCCACATACAAATTCATGTCTAGACTATTAGCCACTATATTATGTAACTTTTGAATGCCATCTTACACACATTTATTCGTTATAGTAAAATCCTACATTACATCCTAGGAGCAACATCATCACAGTCACAGCCGTCAATAGTGGAAGTAGTTGCTTTTTTCCTCTCTAAATAAAAAGTACTCTTACTGCTCCCAGTAACATTGGGGGCTATTCTTCATTTTGAACAGATATGGGGTTGCACCCTTATTATCTAATAAATCATATATACTTGTATACATAACATAATCTTTCCATTTCCCCGAATCCAAAAATAATTTCTCCCTACATACATTCCACCAAATCCCATTGGTTGAGAACTGACTATTCGTTCATTCCAGAATTTAAATCTTCCACCACAAACGCTTCGTAGATTTACAAACATGGCTTCCGTCTATACAAGAGGCAATCTTTATAAATAAAATACCACCGGGTGATGCCAGTTAATGGGTCCTACTATTATATCATATATTTTCTAAAATATGATATTCTTATTTTTGAGATCAGGATTGATAATTCATACTTGGATTGTTCAGACTACAGTTCTAGTCTTGAGTTATTTTTCTGCAACCTAGATTTGCTGAGCGCAGGTGGAGATGTTTTTGTGATGACCACTAGTTTCTACTATTACTTCCTCTTTATATCAGTAAAAAAAAAAAAAATGGATGCAGCTTACAAAAAAGCAGCCAGTTTAAACATTTTTGCTTTATTAAAAATAGATTATTATTGAGACTAGCAGAACCCACGGAAATTTCACGGGAATGAGAAATATATTTAATCAACAAATATATTTTGCAAAAAGCTGATTTTTTTTTTTTTTTTTTTTTTGGATAGTGCAAAAAATTAATTTTTTGGAAAGAAAAAAAAATACTATTTTTGAAGGTGAAACTGCTTCAAAAAACGCCAAATTAGCTAAATTTGGAGAAAAAAAAAAAGAAGACTAATCTGACAATCCTGGATCAGAATATGAGAGTGACCTCCCTTTAATCCAACCTCGTTTTCAAATATCTAATTAAGTAGCCTGGGTGCCCAACGTTGGCTGGGTGTTTGGAGGGGTGTGTTGAGCAAAACAAATGTGGTAGTAGACAGGCAGGCTCAAACCCGTACTGTGAAGGAAGAAAAGAACATGAAAAAAAGAAGTGATGTCTTTGCTGTTGTGCCCATCGCCAAACCGAAAGTGACAAAGGTTTAAATCAATCGAAAAGAAAAGATGACTATCGAAAATATTGGTGAAAAAAACGACCCCTCCTTGTAGAAAAGTGCCCAGTTGACAGTGAAGGAAGTAATGTTTTTAGCCAATTTTTTGATATTTGTCATCCGAAGGGTCAAGTTTCAAAACAATACCGATCTTGTGAAAATCCATCATCTGTCGAAAGTTTTAGGCAGACATACATACATACAGACAGGTGAGATTTATATAATAGATGAAAGTGTAAGTTATAGATGAAGAAAAGAACAAGCAGGATATTATATAGATGAGAACAATTTGAATTGTACGCCAAGCGTTATTAAATAAATTTTTAGTTTAATTGTTAATAACGAAATTAAAATTTTAGTTTGAACTTTTAAATGTGTAAATTATAAACATACAGATTCCCATTTCAAGAGCGATTACTTTATAGATAAGATAAAAGAAGCTTGGATCTTATCCAGAATTCACCGGATATTAAATAAAAAATATAGAAAAATTTGTAGGATTTATGTATCTGTGATAAACAAACATATCATATTCCAAATATCACATAAATTGATCAAATAGTTTTACTTTTAATGAGAAAATCAAATTTTATGAGTATCCGCGGAGCAACTGTTTTGTCCACCATTTTGGAATCAATCTCAAGAAACAAATGTGCATAACTCAACAGTCATTAAAACTTGCAAGATTTTTTAATGTGATGCCTATGAATTTCTTTAAAATTGATTTTCTCTGTAAAAATAAAAGGTGCTTGTATACATTGTTTATTTTTTTCAAACCAACACATTTCAGTAATTTTTTGAATTTATACTTATGTCACCATGATACGCAAAGTACATAATGTTTTCCATTATGTACTTTGCGTAAAAAATTACAAGAAATTGATCCAGTAGATGATGTGCTAGAAGTATTTTAAATTTAAAAAAAAAAAAAAAAAAAAATCAGCAACAATTACATTCCAAGGTATCATCTTTAGAGATGGCAGACTCTTAATTTAACTTGGCCTTCGGGACAAGATCAAAGTGTAGTATCTGTTCTCTCAGTTACTAAACTTGACCCACCACCGGGCTTTCGGGCTAGGTTAAGGTGTTTTTTCTTACTAACTTTTGTTAGCAAGGACCGACCCACTCCTTTGGGGAGTCAGGACCTAGAGGACCGACTCCACATTTGTGGGAGCTTGGACCCGGAAACCGATCCCCTCTTTTGGGAGACTGGAATCTCGGGACCAACACCACTATCGCTGGTAGTTGAGACCTTCTTTTTTCATTTGTTGTTTTTGCATGTTGTTTTTTTTCTTCGTTTCGGTCTCACTTCTCGAGACTGGGATGGTCTAATTTCTCAACACTTAATTGCCTGAGCAGCACTCTGACCTGCCAGGCCCAAACTTTGTCTATCTTCGCTGCTCTCCCAGTGGATCGAGCAGACAGGGTTCTCTTTCTCGCTTCCGTTGGGGTAAGTTAGTGGGTAGGGTGACGTGGGGTAGGGCGGGTGCTTCGTTTCTGCTCCCCTCTGTGGGCAGGGATGCCTATCCCCTCTCTCTCTTAATTGCGACGCGGCACTCTGACCCGCTAGCACCCACTGCGTCTTTCTTCTCTGCTCTCCCCCCTCGCGGGGGGATCCGAGCTGCTAACCCGACATCCCCGTGAGGGGAAGTCAAAAACTCTAATTTCTTCAAAGTCCGCTCCTCCCCCTCCTCCCCCTCCATTCCCCTGGGTTTTCTTTTCCCCCACTACACTTTGGTCCGCGCCAGCGGCCAGTGCAACCGCCACGATGCCAGGCAGGAGGGGTACGTCACCCCAAATGCGCAGCATCTCAACTGCGAACGACTCCCTATGTGAGGGAGCTGATGCATCTCCCGGCGAGACGGCGCCAGGAAACAAGGTAGGGCCCCGGCGCGCGGCGACCTTGGAAGAAAGCGGGAGGGTAGGGCCGCAGCCCGCGGCGACCCCCCAAAAAGCAACCGCTCCCCACGAGGGCAACCCAGCAGAAAAAGCTGCCGTTAAGTCACTAGCTGGGGAAAGTGCAGAACCCAGCCAACCAGCTGCACCCCAGGACGGCAGAACCAAGGGAGGAAGACCGGGGAACCCATCCCCCGCTCCCCCAAAGGGCGACTCCCCAACAGAAAAGGAGGAAATCAGCACCGCGGACCAAACCGAGGCGCTGGATGAAGACGTAATAGCCTCCATCTGCTCACTATTCGGCGGGGAAGACAGTGATTGGCCCCCCAACACTCCCCAAGAGGACCAAATACGGAAAAGGGGTGACTCTCCGGCCAGTGGTAACAAAAGCAAGCTGGAAGGAGAGACACCCTTGACAGTACCCACCAAGGCTCCAGCTGGAAACACGGCACCAGAAGGGGAGACACCTCCATCCCCCAAGGGGATAGCCACCCAGCAAAGGAAGAAAATAAGAAAGGGGAGCGGCCCGGAAAGCAAACCAAGCCAGGACGAAATAACGCCAAAGACACAATGGCCTACTTTGCCTGGTAACGGCCCAGTTCCGAAACCAAAAATGCCCATAACAAGAGAGAGCCCCACAACACCAGCTACGCCCCCCAACCCGAGTCCAGCTGACACCCACCAGGATGGAGGACCGGCATGGGGCCCCAAAGAGCAGCAAGGGAAGTTGACGCCCGAAGACTACAGAGCACTCTTCGACTCCACTTACAAGGAGTATACCCAGGGGAACAACATCCAACCCCTCCCGGGTCAAGTGGAAGTTCTGGAGAAAAGAGTGCTCTCTCTGATAACTTCAGACACCAAGACAAGGGGTCTGACGGGCGTCAACAAGGACACCATGATGAACGTGTTGCTGGAGCAGAACATTCCCGCCAACTACATCTGTAGAAGGAGTTACGCACAGTGGGATGTTCTGCTCCCCACCTCCGAAGATGCAGTCAGGCTGTCCAGGACCTGCCATCAGAGCAGGAACATAAAGCTCCAACCCATCTATATGAACAAGAGGAGAGCAAATGTTTCTGCTCTAAACGTCCCCTGCTATATGGAGGCCAAACAACTGGGGGCTATCCTAAGCCAGTATGGGGACGTAGAGGAAGTCACCCCGGTCCGCGGATTAAGAAACATCATGACCGGGGACTACAAAGTACAGATGGTCCTGGACAAGGCTGGATTCTACGCCATCCCAGCCACACTCAAGTTCGGAGAGTGGACACTCTCCCTTATAGTGGAAGGGAGGAGGCCTCATTGCTGGCTGTGCACACAACAAGGGCATATGGCGAAGGACTGTCCAAAGAGGAATGGAGGAAAGAAGCCCACAAAAGCGGCGGGAACAAGCGTGACAACAAATCAAGCCGCTGCTCCCGCGCCGGCCGCAAATCCTCCAGAGGCACCGACAGGCTGGGTGACGGTCGTAAAGAAAGGCAAGATCAACCAACAGCCATCCTTGCAGACAGTCACCCAAGACCAAGAACAACCGAAGAGCGAGACGGAGAAAATGGACACACAGACACCCTCCTCCTCAAACAAGAGGAAACTACCAGAATCTGAGGAGGAGGCCGCGTCAGAGGCAGAGGAAGAGACAACAACAGTCTCTATGGCCCTGAGCGCAACAGAGATCAGGAGGGCCAGGAGGAGGAAAAGCCGCAAGACACGCGCAAACCCTCCTACCCCCACTGAGACTGAGAAGGACTCCCTCGCAACAACAACACAGGATGAGCCCCCTGTGATCCCAACACCCCAGCAACCCGAACAACCTTCCCCCTCTCCTATAAAGGCCCCAAGAAACTCTTCCCGCCCCTCATCCCGTGACAGGAGCCAAAAAGAAGAAAACGAGCAGGCTACCCCCTCCCCAAGCGCTCAGCCTCCCCATCAACCAAAAGAGGTCCCCTCCTCCACTCCCAAAGTCCGCACTGAACGGACCAAAAAGCTCCCCTTCCTGCCAGGAAGCAGGATTTGTGAAACAGACCCTCTCCAACCGGCTCCGGACCTTAAAGGACAACAGAAGGTCCGGTACAATAAACTCAAAAACTTTGAAAAAGTCGGTGGAGACCTAGTAACAGACCCCACTAAATTCAAGGACGCTCCCTTGTTGACCACTTTCGTTAGGGTCAACAAGGACGGTAGGACTGGAGGAATGTGGGCAATGATTAAGGCAGCGAAGAATGCGATCCCAGGCCAGCAGCTGGTGGATAGGGACCATCCTTCACTGACCAACATTTTCTTTAAATGTGAGGGTAGAATCCCCATGTATGTACATCCATCGCTATACAGGGCACTCAAACTAACCTTCCCCCTGGACGTGGGGGGCGTGGCCAAGGATGGATCACCTTCATCGGATTTACTTACCGGCAGCCTTGGCCAGGCCTGCCATGTCCTCACTGCCCAGGATTTCAGACCCGTCTGTGACAGTGCTTGAGGTAAGTGATCATGTCTTTGAACTTGGCTACATTGAATGTGAGGGGCATCAGGTGTCGAAGCAAGGCCTCGCGCGTTGTGAGAGACTTGGTGTCCCTCAAGGTAGATATTGCCGCTATCCAGGAGACCCACTTTGTTTGTGACGGGGATTGTCAGGTGCTGGTAAACGATTATGATGTCTACTCAGCATATGGCAATACCTATAGTCGTGGAATCTCCTTGCTAGTGAGTCGCACCCTGTCAGCGTCGGTGAATGTTGTTCACGCAGGCGAGGACGGGCGGGCGCTTGTTGTTGATGTTGCTGTTAATTGTAGTGTTTTTCGGATTGTTGCTGTTTATGCTCCCAATGCTGCTGTAGAGAGGGCAACCTTTTTTCGACGGTTGGAGGGCTTCTTAGTGGATCCGGAACGGTTAGTTTTAATGGGGGATTGGAATGCAATCCTTGATCCCAAAATAGATAAGGTCGGGGGGACTAGCGGGTCGGCGTGGTGTGACAGCAGTCTGTCTGACCTGATGGCCTCGTGCGATCTCATCGACAGATTTCGTCTGGATCATCCGGGGCGGGAGATGTGGACGTGGCATCCTGTAGTGCCTTCCCATCCAAGCACTTACTTGGATCGGATGTTAGTTAGAAGAGGCGATGTAGACTTCCTATCTTGCCCCACGTTCCACTTGCTAGGACACTCGGACCATAAACTTGTTATGGCCCGTTTGAGCTTAAGTGCTAGGCCTAAACTGGCCGGATACTGGAAGTTCAACAGCACCTTGTTGGAGCTGGAGGACTACCGGTTGAAGGTCACTGAGCTAATTCAGCGGGCTTTAGTGGGGGCGGTTACAGGGAGTAAGTGGTGGGTTAGTCTCAAGGCCAAAATTAGGCGCTTCTCTGTCCAGTATAGCCAACGCCTCGCGATAGATAAGGCTAAGGCAAAGAAGCGTTTAGAGGATAAGCTGACCCGGGCGGTGGAGGGGGGGGACCCCCTAGAGTTGGCACTAGCTAAACAAGATCTCAACCGCTTGGCTAGCGAGCGGTATGAAGGTCAAGTAGTTAGGGCTAGGTTAAACAAAGTTTCTAACGAGGCTGTGAATGTTGACGCTGTTGAGCGTAAGGCTGCTTTAAGGCGCGGTTCGGATGGGTACATTCGTAAAGTACATAACCTGGAAGGACACCCCTTAGTATCGACTCGGGAGATCTGCGAGGGGTTTCGGGAGCATCTATCGGTGCGCTTCACCCAACTACCCGGACTCAGGGTTGATGAGTTTGGCAGCTATTTGGCTGACTCGCCCCGCCTCACGGCGGCTCGGGCGGCTAGCTGTGATGGTCTTATTACTGAACATGAGGTCATTACTGCGTTGAAGCAGGTCGGCTATAACAAATCCCCGGGGCTTGATGGTTTACCCTACGAGTTTTACTTGAGGCTGTCGCCCATGTTGGTCCCTATTCTGAAGGATATGTTCAACCATTGGTTTGCCCAGGGTTCCATCCCTGGACAGGTGACCAAGGGTGTGATCACATTGCTGAGGAAAGGTCAACGGCATGGTGGGAGGGAAAACTTTGATGATTTTAGGCCCTTGACTCTGCTAAACACAGAGTTAAAGATTTTGGCAAAGATTCTTGCGAATCGCTTGCAGGTTGTCATCACTGACTTGATCGAACCGGACCAGACTTATGCTGTGAAGGGGAGATCGATTCAAGACAATTTGCACTTGATACGCTCGATCATAGAGGGGACAGAAGACGACGCCGAAGCCGCGCTGATCAGTTTGGATCAGTCCAAGGCATTCGATAGGGTCGACCATCGGTTCCTAGGATCTGTGCTAGAGGCCGCCGGATTTAATCCGGACTTCCGCAAGTGGATCTTTGTTCTGTATGACAGGCCGACGGTAGCGGTGCAGATCAACGGTAAGCTGTCGGAGTCATTCGCTGTCTCTCGGTCGGTGCGACAGGGTTGTCCGCTGTCGCCTCTGTTGTATGTCCTGGCGTTGGAACCCCTCCTTCGCAAGTTAAGGGACGAGGCGGCTACACCAGTCCTGCGCGGAATAGCTCTCCCTGGAGGCACACGAGCCAGGGTTTCCGCGTTCGCCGATGACGTCACCGTGTTCGTGTCTTGCCTCACGGACGTTCAAGCGGTGGTCGAGGCGCTCGCTCGATACGAAGAAGTAACAGGGGCCATCTTCAACCGTAGCAAGTCTGTTGGCCTGCGGTTGGGGGCCTGGACCGGGGTAAACTCGCTTCCAGGTATTTTCAGCTGGACCGATGGACCGGTCCGCATTCTCGGTGTCTGGTTTGGACCGGGACTTCAGCTGGAAAAGAATTGGTCGGAAGTACAGTCTAAGGTCAAATCGTCAGTAAAGACTTGGATTGGAAGGAAATTGTCCTTGAAGGGTCGGGCGGAGGCGTGTGCTACATACGTCTTTCCGCTCATCCTTTACCGTTTGTCTGTACTTCCTCTCCCTGCAGAACGACTAACCCGCTTACAAGGGCGCCTCGATTCACTTTTGTGGAACGAGGGTAAGCATTATGTCTGCAGAGAGGTCTGTGTTCAAAATCCGAGCGAGGGAGGCCTGGGTCAGCCCAGTCTCTTGTGTCATAGAAACGCCGAGAGATTGGCTTTCCTGGGTCGTTCGCTTGAAGGAGACGCTCCTTGGGTCCCTGTGGTTGAGAACTCGTTTCCCAATCTCAAACCCAACCCTTCGGTAGAAGGTCGTCGTAGACCGAAAGGGGAGTCCAAGTTCTTCTCCGAATGCCGAACCGCTCTTAGAGCTTTGCCGGGGACCAATGTCCTCGATCAGCCAAGGAAGAAACTGTATCGGGATTTAGTGGAGGGGACCGCGAAGGATCCACTTTGTAGGCGGATGGGATGGTCGATGGAGGTTGTCCGTTCTCAATGGCGTTGGGCGCCGGGACGGGAGATTCTGAATAACTCGGAATTCTCCCTGACTTGGCGACTGGTCCGAAATGCGCTGCCCCTCTTCGACGTACTTTTCCGGTATAAAGAACATACCAGCCGCTTCTGTCCGTGCTGTGACGAACGCGAGCCCGAAACAATCGAGCACGCATTTTTTAGTTGCAGCCGGATACAGCCCCTATTAAGGTACGTCGAGGGGGTAACAGCTCGCATCGATGCCGAGTGTCTGCTCGATCTCGACGTAGGAACTTTTGTGTACAACATGGAGCCGCCGTTCCCCAGGGAGGAAAGTTTGGTTTTCCTGGCGATCCTAGCAGTAGCGCGCATGACCATTTGGATCGCGCGCCTCAAGTTGGTCCACGAAGGGACATCTGTTCCTGATCGGGATCTGATCGTTTACTTTAAACATTTGCTTAAAGTAAAGATCAGATGCGATTGGAAGAGGTTGCCTAGAGTGGAATTTGACAAGAGGTGGGTGCACAGCACTAGTTTGTGCATCCGTCGAGGAGCCAAGTTTCAATACGTGTTCCCTCCTTAGGCATGGCATGGGCGGTGCTGGGTCCTACGGAACCCATCCCGCCTAGGTTAGCATTATAAGTTCAGTAAAGTAACTCTTGACTGGTGGTACAAATGAGATCCTGTTCCTGATTTTATTTTTTGGTATTAGAGAACCTCTGAGTCTGCCCAACCCCCCCTGCTCCTCATCTTTATTTTCTGATGCTCCCGGTCATCCCCCTACTCAGAGGTCACCTTCCTACCCCCTCCATCCGTTGCTTTATTTTCTCCCACCTCCATTAAGGCGACTTCCCCAAACCCCATTAGGGATGCTCTGCTTGTTTTCGGTTCCCCGGAAAACAGTGGGGGGTCTAGCCACATAGAATAGTACAGGGGGGTCTTACTAACAACACATTAGTAGTTTTTTCCTTATTTTTGAAATGAACATTTTCATTAGTTTTTTCCCACTCCACGAACATTTTATGCCAATTAATTCAAGAACTCTTTCTAATGAAATCGAACTTTATTTTCTCACACATACACACACACACAAAAAAAAAAAAAAAAAAAAATGCACACACAACATACAGAAATGAATATACAAATTGTACATAGTTAAATTTTACATTGAACGCTGGGGTTATTAGTTAGATTAGGATCCACAGAGTGATTGAGGTATTTTGGTAAATGTTGCCAGTCAAGAGTAAGACTTCAAAGTCTCATCTGTTACATAGTCAAAAAGACCCTGTACCCTCCCCCTCCCAATTTCTTGTAGGGCCTTGTGCCTAATTTTGTTGAATTGAATTTTTTGTACGTTTTTTTATGTTCAATTTTTTCTTTCTCAATAAAATATATAAACAAGATCAAAGTGTAGTATCTGTTCCGACAGATACTGCAAGCTATGACTAGCTATGACTAGCAAAGACCAGATGTGGGGGCAACCCCACATGCCTGACCTTTAACCAGCTCCCATTTCCCACCTCTCGGGAGCTGGTCCCCTTTTTCCCTTCCCCCTCCCTTCACGCCTCACATTAAAAATCGGCCTTGTGCCTAATTTGCTCAGTGGGGGAGCAAATAAATACCATCTGTTCCGACAGATACTGCAAGCAAAGACCATATGTGGGGGTAACTTCACATATCAGACCTTGGTCAATGTAAGGGCAACCCTTCATACCAATTGTCACTATCCAGCTCCCATTTCCCACCCATCGGGAGCTGGTCCCCTTTTCCCTCCCCCTTCCTTCTCTCTCCACATTAAAAAATGGCCTTGTGTCTAATTTGCTCAGTGGGGAAGCAAATAAATACATACTTCAAGCAAAGACCATATGTGGGGGCGACCTCACATATAAGACCTTGGTCAATGTAGGGGCAACCCTTCATACCAATTGTCACTATCCAGCTCCCCTATTCCCCGGGGAGTTGGTCCCCATTTCCCCTTTACTCCTCACTTTAAAAATCGGCCTTGTGCCTAATTTGTTCAGTGAGGGAGCAAATAAATACCTCAAAGTGTAGTATCTGTTCTTCAGATGCTGCACTTCAATTTCTTGTTCTCTGTTAGTGGAGGAGAAATCCTTCACGACTGAGACAATTTTTATTTTTGTTCCTTTTCTCCATGTTAAAAAAACGACCCTGGTGTCTAACTCTGTCCCGTGGGGAGGCATTGTAAATAGGGACTCTTAATTTAATTCAACGGTTATCTCCCTTGTTTCTCATACAACTCTTCTACATTAAAACATACGATAAAACAATCATTTGATAAATTCTACTTGTATTGTAATTATCTTTCTACTGGATTATTTTTCGGAATTTACATAGTGTTTTCACCTGAAATGAGTTGGTTTAAAAGATCACCAAATAAAACTACTTGATCAATTTGTGATTTTTGAGGAATATGATATTGATATTTTAGTTTTGTCACAGATACAGATTTCTTGGTGTAAATTAACTATGTGACGGGACACCGGACGATGCCGGGTGTCCCGTTCAGCTAGGTGAAGATAAGAATGCTTATGGCCGGGGAGGGGGGGGGCGTGCTGATACTGTGTCAAAGATTAAGACGGGCGTTTATGAGATGTTCGGGAGACATGATATCTGTTTTAATGGCGGAAAAAAAGGAGATTATTTTTCTAGTTGGATCTGGTGAGAATGAGTTTTAACTAACGTAATTGATTCGGACAGTCTCGAGAATTGGGTTCCAAAATGTCTGCTCGGAGTCGGGGACCCACGGTGTTTTAACTCAGAGACCACCAAGCTAGTTTGACAGATATGTTCACAAAACAATAGAGAAAAGGAAAAGAATAAGAAAATAGAGGGATAGAAAAAGAAATTCACAAGAGAAGAAAGAGGGGGGGAATAGAAGATAATGGAGAAAAGGAAGGAAGATGCTTTTGATATAAACAACGATCGCCTACTCGAAAAAGATATAGAAGGGTTTTGGCAGTCTTTGGCTAGCGAGCGAAGCGTACACATCGGCTCTCGCCCCGCCTGGGGTGAGAGGCAGGGGCAGAAATCTCAATAAGGACTAACTTGAAAAGATCTTGTTCTTAGCTAGAGAATTAACCTGATATCTCAAGTATACAACCTGCATCACGAAGTGCGGATAACGAAAACACGACTTTAAACAAATGTAGAATGATTGCAAATAATTATTTTATTTGGTTTAAACGAAAATGACCTCAGAGTTTTTTCTTTGTTTTTCGATTGCCGGCATAAGTGAAGATGCAGTTTATTTCAGGTATGCCCTGACGCCAGACGACGAAGACACATACACAAAACCAGAGTGACGGCCGAAGAGAACAATGTTGCCACACGGACTTGGGGTCATGCACGTTTAACGTGCCTTGAGCAGCGGAGGTATGGTTTCCAGTGACCAGTGCGAGTCTGGTCACGCTGGAGGGGTCCACCACTAGACGACGCAGGCCCGGGACATCGTTCCCGTTACAACTATAGTGTGTCTTCGAAAAAATGCATTTCAGAGAAAAACACTTATGTACTTACGTATTATGCTTAAATTAGAATAAATTCCAATAGTTACGAAAAATGGTTAAGTAAAAAAATATAAGTAAAAACAGAATTTTTCAAAGTTGCAATTTCACTTTGAAATCAGGGAAAGATAACTGCTTTCAAGTCAGGTATCTTGTTTATGCTCGATAATACGTTTTTTTTTTTTTTCATAAATTAGTTCTAAAACGTCTTCTACTAGACAATGTTTCATAAATTTTGGAATTTATACAAATTTCGACATGACACGTAATGTTTTTCCCTGAAATGCTGTGTTCATAAATACACAATTGGATTGGACGACACACTACAGTAAAGTTGCACCCATTTTTCTTTAGTTTACTTTCTGTTTTAATTTTGCTCCGCGTTAGGTTTGTGATTGCTGCTGTCTCTCCAGCCGTTGTTGTGCCGTGTCTTTTACAACTCAAGGAATCTGGTTATGGTGTTGATAAGGGCATTCCAACTTTGGTCATAGCAGCAGCCAGCATTGATGATGTTCTTGCAATTACAGGATTTGGTGTTGTTCTTGGAATCGCTTTTGCAGAAGGTGAGGCGATTCAAATTTTTTGGTTTCATTTTATAGGACTAATCTTTTTTTCTTTTAATTTGTCAATGTTTTAGATGTAAATATTTTAATTTATAAGAATAGAGAGTCGCCAACCTGATAGGTCCTGAACTGTCATCTAGGCTGAAGTCTCTGCACCATCGATGAGATGTTGCATCTCTCTGCCTGTTCTACAAATACTTTAATGGTGAATGCTCTGACGAACTGAAACACCTCCCCGACGTAACTACCCCGACAAACCCGACAAGCTACTAAGTCTCATCCCTTTACAGTAGAGATCCCTAGGTGCAAGAAAGCCTTTTACTCCAATAGTTTCTTCCCCAGAACTGCGGGTCTTTGGAACTCCCTTCCGGGATTCTGCTTTCCCAACTGTACTGATATGCAGAAGTTCAAGTGTAATGTTAACAAACATCTTTCTACTCATCTCCCTTCATAATGACCCTGCTAATTAAGTCCCTGATAGTAGCCCCCTGCTTCAAAGTGGCACTATGCCTTGTTTGGGGTGAAAATTGGAAAAAAAAAAAAAAAAAAAAAAAAAAAAACCTTTGAGGTAAATGTTCATATTTGGATTATTCAGACTACTGTTTTCATTTTGCTGCTTATTTCTCGTAATGTTTCAGTCAACCTTCTTTAGGTGTATCTTGTTGAATTCTGGAATCTGTCAGAATTTTGAATGGAACCTTTTATTTAATCAACAGGGGTAGCTTTTTTTTTTTTTTTTTTTTTTCTTTTTTTTTTTTTACAAAGGAGTTATCACTTATCAAAGCCTGGAGGTCACTCAAGGATAAGGGTTAATGAGTGTAGAGTAGTCAATGGGAAAATGTCAGTAATCGTTATTAGTGGAAATTTGCTGCCAGTTGGAAAGCAGGAAAATAGAAGACAAATAAAAGGTTCCGTTTAAAATTCTCTGCAAATTCCATTTTTTTGTGTGTGTATGGTTTTTACCAGGAAGGGTGTGGTTTTGGATTTAGTGAATGTTGAACTTGAGATTTCGATGTGTAGGTCTTTATCTGTTGGATATTGCATGTGGGTCGTGTTGGAGTCGAATTTAATTGGGATTATGGGGGAGTAATTAGCAAGTGAGAGAGCAGATGCGATTTGTAATGCCTACAATTTATTGAGGTTTCTTGTTTTTTGTTTAAGAGTTTATCCCTATCTTTAAATTTTGTGATGAATAGTTTTTCATTTAAGCAAAGGCAAGGTGAATTTAGTGACTAGCAAGTTTGTTTAATTGGTGTTAAGTTTTTATTTGTTAGATCATTGTAGCATGCAGCAAGATAATCTGGAGAAGTTCAGAGGTTATATTAGCCAAAATGTGAGAATAACGTCCAAGATGAGAACAGTAGTCCGAATAATACAAATTATTGATCCTCATCTAAAAAAATTCCAAAACATATATTTAATTTTTGACTGTGATAAAACGTTTTTAATCTTATTTTAATACAAACTGTACTAACCCGACGATGTTGTCTGGGAGTCTTATTTTTATTTTTGCTTGCCCCTTTTTTAATTTTTAAAAACTATTATTTTTGTAAGTTAAACAATTTTTCATTTGGTCTTGTATACTCAATGCTATCAAGTATTACAAAAATTCAGTTACTCCCAACTCCCTTTCCACAAACTAAGCAGAGGAGCTTTTGGGGAATGTAGGGGTCTAACATTACAACCACTGATCATCATTTTGTAAGAAGTGCACTGTGAGATGCACAAAATATGAATAAAATAAACCTGTGAACCATAAAATATGTATAGTTACATTGAAAGTACATTCTCCTGTCTATGATGAACTCTGTGATTTGATTTGAATCATCGTCCAGGTGGTTTTAAACATGCCACATGTGATTCTTGTCAACAATATGGGACAATAAGCCTTTATCAACGTCTATATTCATTTTGCTATTTGTCCACTGGTATAATTTAAGATGATTTTGGCTGGATTTTTAAATCACATATCTAACGATTTTTTTTCTTTTTGATCATTTTTTCTGTTTTCCCAACTCTTTTCTGTTCCCCTTTTTCTGTGTTTTCACTGCTTTTTCTAGTTTTTCCTCCCTCTTTTTTTCTGGATTTTTGTTGTTTCCCTTCCTTTTTCTGTTTCCCTTCCTTTTTCTGTTTCCCTTCCTTTTTCTGTTTCCCTTCCTTTTTCTGTTTCCCTTCCTTTTTCTGTTTCCCTTCCTTTTTCTGTTTCCCTTCCCTTTTCTGTTTCCCTTCCCTTTTCTGTTTCCCTTCCCTTTTCTGTTTCCCTTCCCTTTTCTCTTTCCCTTCCCTTTTCTCTTTCCCTTCCCTTTTCTGTTTCCCTTCCCTTTTCTGTTTCCCTTCCCTTTTCTGTTTTTCTTCCCTTTTCTGTTTTTCTTCCCTTTTCTGTTTTTCTTCCCTTTTCTGTTTGTTCACTTTCTTTTTAGTTCTTACTTTCTTTTCTGTTTTTTTACATCCTTTTTTGTTTTTTACATCCTTTTTTGTTTTTTACATCCTTTTTTGTTTTGTCTTTTTTTCTGTTTTTTGTCTTTTTTTCTGTTTTTTGTCTTTTTTTCTGTTTTTTGTCTTTTTTTCTGTTTTTTGTCTTTTTTTCTGTTTTTTGTCTTTTTTTCTGTTTTTTTTTTGTCTTTTTTTCTGTTTTTTTTTTGTCTTTTTTTCTGTTTTTTTGTCTTTTTTTCTTTTTTTTGTCTTTTTTTCTTTTTTTTGTCTTTTTTCTTTTTTTTGTCTTTTTTCTTTTTTTTCTTTTTTTTCTTTTTTTTGTCTTTTTTCTGTTTTTTTCTTTTCTGTATTTTTCTTTCGTTTTTACTTCTGTTTTTTAATTTTCTTTTTTTTTTTAACTTTCTTCTGTTTTTTTTTTTTACTTTGTTTTTTTTTTACTTTTTATTTTTCTCTTCTGTTTTCTCTTTCCGTTATTTCTTTTTTCTGTTTCTCTTTTTTCTGTTTTTTCTCTTTATTTCTTTTGTTTTTTTCTCTTTATTTTTCTTTTTTCTGTTTTTTCTCTTCTGCTTTTACTAGTTTTCTTTTTTCTATTTTTATTCTTTCCATTTTTTAATTCAATTTCCAATGCAAACACTTTTTTGCTGATTTCTTTCACTGTCGTTTGATATTTCAAAATTTTTTCCGTTTCCACAGGTAATATTGCTTGGTCCATCTGCAAAGGACCCTTGGAGGCATTGTTGGGTGTGGCACTTGGGGCTATTTTAGGGGTTGTACTGTGGTACATACCTGCATCCAAGCAAGTAAGTATTTTTATATTACGTTTCAGAATTTTTTAGATAAGGATTGCTGATTTGAATTATTAGTATTTTTCGGACTACTGATCTGATTTTGAGTGTTATTCAAATAGTTAATAAAAAGACAATCTAATTAATAAATTAAAGTTTCATAATCTAGCATTTTTTATCTGTCATTTTTTAGATTTAAATTTTGTATTTTAAGACTTAAAATTTTGTTTAAGATTAAAAATTTTGTTTTTTAGATGTGTGTGTGTGTATATATATATATATATATATATTGTTAGAAAATTTTCCCCAAAGGTTTAATATATTAAAATCTATTAGATGGTGGAAATATACATATATCAATAATGTAAATTGACTCAAATATTAAGCAACATGATTAAACATTTCTGTAATCGAACATTCATATGTATTTGCAAAAACCAAAACAAGGAAAAAGATTTCATTATATTTGTATTTTTTCGAATGTTACAATTGTTTTGACATCAATTAAACAATTTTAAACTTTATATTGTTCAAAAATGTTCGAGGTTGTCATCTTGTCAGATTTATTGAAATAAATACAAGATTAATATGTATCCGAACATGTTTTCCTCCTGATATTAACGGTATTCCGCACTGTGATCTGTCTCCTTGTGTTTTGATAAATCCTCTTCCGGTGTTTATGAAATTTGGGGGGCCGCTATTTTCATATTTCTTCTTTAAATTATGGTGAAAATTGTTAACCTTGAACTATCTTGAAACCGGACATGCTTCTGAATTAATGAGATCTTTATTAATTTAATTTAATTTATTATTATTATTTTTTATTTTTGTTATTTGTTTCTCAACTTGAAGTAATTTGGTTGGATTTCACGTTTAATTTCCGTTCTAAACCCTCCCAGGAAAAAGGTTTCAATATCTTGTTTTTTCCGGTGTTACACATCAATCTTAATTTTAACCTCTAACAAATCTACTGCAATTTAATTGTTTTCTGTACAATAAAATAAAATAAATTTATATTCCCTACTAATAGTTTAGGATGTTGAAGATTGGTATTTATTGTGATATATTTTGACTTTGACTTTCCATGTCTCACTAACTTTAGCAAATAGGGTGCATACCTTTATAAGTATTTGCTGATATTTTCTCTCCTCTGATGAGATGGTAGACATCAAAACCGTATAGGTTAAGGAGATTAACTTTCTAAAGCAGTCTTTGTCTTGCTTAGAATAATAAAAATTCTTTGATATGAAACTCAACCACTTCATTTCATTTCAATGAGAGTTTTTGAAATTCATTGAATTACAATTTAATTTATTTGCTCTATCTTGCATATCGAGCAATTCTTGTTTAGATGGGATAACTTATAGAATATTACTGCCAGTAATATTTTGTAAACCTACAATCTCACGTTTCCATAACAACTGATTGTTAAATAAAAACTATTCTGAAGTATATATATATATGGAAATCGTTCCAGATAAGACATGAAACCATTTGACTCACAGTTATTTTAAGGTCAAAAACTCTGTTTTATACATAGATTCTAATTCCAGAGAACAACAATTATTCATCTTTTGTCAGAAACATCATTCGTAGAATGTGAAGACTAAGGGAACAGAAGTATGAGGTTGTTAAAAGTAAACCCAAGGTCCACTTTCCAAGGCTGAAAATGGCTGACAAGACTTCACCAATAAAAATTGATTTTACAACAAAAATGTTTGTATTAGTTGGAATCTTCGGATTACTGTTCTAAACTAGACTGTCATTTGTGCATCGTTTCAGTCAATGTAACCTTTGATCTTCTTCAGATATGGGCGACCAAAAAATACTATTGCAAATTACTTGGGATCTCTATCTCAGTCATGAGAGCATGCTAATCCCATGAAGTAAATAATGGATTCTGTCTAGGTTCCCAAGTTGGACAAGATACACCTGAAGATGGTTGGAGGTTACATCGACCGAAACGTTGTGCAAATTACATTTAATATGAGAACAGTCGTCCAAAGATTCCAAATAGTATGAATAACTAATCCTCATCTCAAAAAATCAGAAATGTAACAAGAATAAAGTTATATAATTTTTTTCAAGATAACAATCGTATTCCGCAGTTATATATATATCTATATATCTATAAAAGTGAACGTGTCTGTGTGTCTACATTTCCCTATGCAATAACTCTGTCAATTTTCAGTCTACAGACTCGAAATTTGATATACAGGATATTGAGATTTGGGAAAATCTTTGTGATCGGTTTTCAGCCAGAAATTTGGCTGTTAAGGTGTCAAAGTTCAACGATTTGACCTTTGAGAACTCTACCAAACTCCTCCACCAATTCTGGGTCTAAACACTTGAAATTTTAGATATAGGTTCCTTGGACATGGATTTAACTTAATAACTTGATTTGAGCCCAAAGCGATAAACGTTAAGGGGTCATAATAGAGGTCAAAGTTTTTAAAAATTAGACCTCTGCAGTTTCTACCAAATTACTCAGACAATTTCTGGTCTAAACATTTGAAATTTGACATAAAGGGTATTTAGAGATAGGGCAAGCTTTTTAATCGGTTTGGGTCAAAAATTTTTAGTTACCAATATATAAATGTATGTATGTTTGCATGTCTGCCTAAAAATTTTGATAGAGATGATGGATTTTACCAAGATCAGTATCGTTTTGAAGTTTGCCTTTTCAGACGCCAAATATCAAAATATTGGTTAAAAACATTAATATCTTCACCTTTAACTGGGCACTTTTCTACAGGGGAGGGGCACTTTTTTTCGCCAATATTTTTGAAAGTCATCCTCTCCTAGCCTTAGTTTAAACCTACGTCACTTCCGGTTTGGCAGTGGTCATAACAGCAAAGATGTCACTTTTTTTCCCATTCTTTTCCTCCTTTCTGTCTTCCTACTACACTTTTTTTTTTTTTTTTTGCTCAATATACACATCCAAATACCCGGACAATGACAGGCTGAAATGCTAGTGTATATAATATATATTAATATATATATATATATATATATATATAATATATATATGTGTGTGTGTGTTTGTGTGTTCATTTTTATTTTGTGATACGTTTTGAATGAATTCAATTATTTATACAAAAGTGCATTTTTACCTAAATGCAAGTTGGGAATAATTTTCCCTTTTACTAATTTGGTAACCCCAAATAGGAAGTGGCATATATGCTGTTTAAAATATAATTATCCACTGACACATGTTTCATCGTCTACAATTCAGCCACTTTGAGTCGTATACAACGAAACATGTGTCCGTGGATAATTATATTTGAAACATATATAATTAGAGAGTATATATTCAAATTTAATTTAAAAAGAATCACTTTCCAAAATAAAAATTTATTGTTTGAACCGAAGAATACAATATTAAATTAATTTCCTTAATCCATGGATTTATAATGTAAGTAAATCTCAGAGGAAAAGATTGTAGCAAAATACTAATAGTCCTTCAAAATTACTAGTATTAGTATTTTGCTAGAATTTTTTCCTTTGATGTGAAATCCATGGATTAAAGATTTTAATTTAAACATTGTATTCTTTAGTTTAAACAATAAATTTTTATTTTGAAAAGTGATTCTTCTTAAATGAAATTTGAACAAATAAACTCTAATTTTATTTGCTCTAACTAGTATTTTGAGCAATTTTATTTGGCTAGGATTGTCTTATATAAATATCACCTTCCAGCATTTTATAAGATGTGAATTTATTACTGTGAGTCCAGAATGAGTTTACATATTGTTTCAACTAGAGGAAGATCCTCAAAGAGAGGAAATATCCAACTAGCATCGTCAGAATTCATAGATACTCTATGAATTCTGACAATGCTAGTTGGATATTTCCTCTCTTTGAGGATCTTCCTCTAGTTGAAACAATATGTAAACTCGTTCTGGACTCACATTAATAAATTTCTTATATACTGCTCTGGCTACACATTGAACACTCTAGTCCAGTTTTTTCACCACTGGTAAATATATATATATAATTTTCGTTTTTGTTAATAGAAATCTCCATTCAACCCTTCAAAATTGTCTGTTCTACACAAATTCTGTTTCTCTTGCAGAAGAACCGAATCTTTCTTCAAGGTTTCATTTTATTTGCTGTCGGATTAATTGGAGTCCTTGGCTGTCCCCGGTTGGAGCTTCCAGGCACTGGACCTCTTCTGTGTCTGACTGTAGCATTTGTAGCTGCTGTAGGATGGAGGAAAAAGAATGAGATCGAAAGTCTTGTATGTTTTTTTTTTTTTTTTTTTTTTTTTTTTTTTTTTTTTCAAGCAAAATTTTTCAAACATTGCATATACATTTTGGGTGCAATTTTACTATAGTGTGTCGCCTGATACAATCATTTCAGGGGAAAACATTATTACATAATTATATGTCCTGTCAAAATTAGTACAAATTCCAAAAATAAGGAAAAATGGTCCAGTAGAAGATGTGCTAAAGCTGATATGTGTGCAGCATATAGAGAAGTAGCAAGATGGCCGACCTGAAAGATAGCATCATCAGATTCTGCGCATGCAGTTATCTCCCCCTGTTTTTGATTTTCTAAAGAGTAAATTTACAGTGAAAATCGCCACTTCAAAAAATTTTGTTTTTACTTATAATTATTTTTCTACTGGACTATTTTTCATAATTTTTGGAATTTATACTAATTTCGGTATGACACATAAGTATGTGATAATGTTTTTCTCTGAAATGCATTTTTTCCAATACATTACAGTAAATTTGCACCACATTTTGTAAATTCTTTGAAAATATTGGAACACCAAAAGTTTTACTTTGTTACTAGACTATCCATGACCCATTGGGTCAGTATGTTATATTAGCTATGGAATTAATGTATGAGCCTGACACTTGTGACATAACAAACATTTCTATGAAAGTATATTAAAATGAAAAAAGAATATAGATTTCTATGAGTCGTTCTGTTTATAATTGTTTATTTTTGAAAAAAAAAAAAAAACTTGGAGCCATTGAATTGTAAGTGGTTTGCCATACTTATAGGTAAATGTGCACTGAACAGATAGCATAATATTTAAAGTTAAATTCAAATTTTGATATATCTTTTAATTTAAACGCGAAAAAAAAAACAATTGGGATGCTGAAAACATACACAGTAAAACAATACATTTTATTGTCGCGTTGATTATTTGTAACGCAATTTTAAAAAAACATTATCGTGGTTATTTATTTATGTTGGTAGTGTAGAAGAAAATGTATGAATGTTTTGTAAGAAAGGTGTATTAAAAATGGAGAATAAATTAATAAAAAAAGGAAGGTGGTGGGTAAATCGCTGTTGTAAAATGCTCTTATGGTTGTCAACGGGTTAAAGTAGATTTATTTGTAAGAAAATTGTGTTCAAATAACTTAAACGTAATACGGAAATGAACGATGTAAAAAAAAAAAAAAGCAGAAAGTATTAACAGTTGTTTCTTTGGATAATTTAAACGCAAAAATAAAATTGGGATGCTGAAAACGTACACAGTAAAACAATGTTTTATTGCTACATTGATTATTTATTTGTAATGCACATACGTTTTATTGTCACGTTGATTATTTGTAACGCAATT
The DNA here is from genome assembly GCF_053919585.1 of Euprymna scolopes. Lineage (NCBI taxonomy): Eukaryota > Metazoa > Mollusca > Cephalopoda > Sepiida > Sepiolidae > Euprymna > Euprymna scolopes. The sequence goes on from NC_136521.1 coordinate 44,973,334, forward strand.
TAAAAAGAACATATTTTCGGTGTTATTTATTTATGTTGGTAGTGTAGAAGAAAATGTATAAATGTAAAGAAAGGTGTATTAAAAAATGGAGAATAAATTAAAAAAATTAAAAGGAAGGCAGTGGAGAAATCGCCGTTGTAAATTCTTATGGTTGTCAACGGGTCAAAGTTGATTTATTTGTAAGAAAATTGCAACAGTATAGTTATAAAACATCCCCACCCTTCCCATGTTAAATAATAATTTCTAAATAATAACGTTAATATTTCAGTGTGCAGGTCAAATTCTGCAAAAGTAGCGATTTGTGTTTATTTGTTTCGCCTGTTATGTATTTATGTTTATGTACGCATGCGCAACCGGAAGTCGTAAACTGGATGTTAGGTTACAACACTGGTTACAAGGTCATTTAAGTTTTATAATTATATAAATTTGCAAAATGATGAATATTTGTTTCCCTAAGACTTTTTGGGGTAACTGTGTAGAGAGACATAAAGATAAGTGGCCACGGTTAGCATGTGCCTGCTGTAAGGAAACAATGGCATGCAAACATTGAATTCTTTAGACACAAGACAACAGCAATTGCGCAAATCAATTGGGAATCTGAGGTGGTAGAATAAAAGACAGATATTTTGCTTGACAGATGTCTTTTGGTTTTTAGATGTCAACTTGTTCGTGTGCGATTTTGTTGTTGAAAACAGAAGCTGCTGCTGCTGCTGCTGCTTATGCAAAGAGTTAATGCCTTTTTTGTTTGTGACATTTCTGAATTTTTGAGATGAGGATTAGTTATTCGTATTATTTGGATTCATCGGACTACTGTTCTCATCTTGAGTGTGACTTTCACGTTTCAATTGATCTAACCTTCGACCTTCTTCAGGCGTATCTGTCAATTTTGGGTATATAAAAAAGTGACAATTTTATTCTTGCAATAATACTTCCACAAATATGCTATGGAGTGAGGGGGGGGGACGACAAAATGACTAGTCGATCGGCTCTGTGTCTGTCAATCTCTCTGACTGACTTCTTGGCTGGCATTTGTTTTTATTTACAATAAACTTCAAATAGGAATTTCATTTTTTCCATGCCACATTCCACTGGCCCTTATTAAATTCGTCCAAGGCCAAGTTTCAATATGACTGTTTTCAAAACTTGTCAGTTGAAGAATGTTGATTTCAAAGCTTCTGTACATTTCTTCCAATTGTTATGATTTTTGATGACGTTTCTTGGTTTGAAGACTTGTCAACAATATTTGCGTGTGTGTACCCAGCTCCATATGCGTGTGTGCACCCAGCAATAATTCCAGCATTGCTCAGAATACTATTCAACATGACCATGTTATACAGGATGGCCTACTTAAAAGTAGTCCAAAAATGTAGTCGAGAGGAGGAACATTCTTTTATTGTTTAAATTATCTGTAATGTTATAAAAGATGCTGGAAGTGCCCCCTGTCGACATCTATGCATTTCTAGACACGTTTAACAACAGTTGCAAATACTGCCTGTAGATCTTCTGGCGATTCTTCAGATAGCATTGGTAATGTTCTCCTTTAGTTGGTCTAGATTGTGAGGATTATTTGCATAAACATTCTGTTTTAAAAGATAAAAATCACATGATGACAAGTCTGGGGAACGTGGTGGCCATAACCCTTTGCTTATTGTTCTCTCTTCCGTAAACATGTCATGAACTCGTGTCAGTGATCTGTAAGATGTGTGGCATGTAGCGTCATCTTGTTGGAAAAAGAATTCATTTTGTCTTGTGGTGTCAGTTTGTCACGAAGAGAAAGATTAGAAAGATCGGGCTACTTTTAAGTGTGCCACCCTGTATATAGTCAGTCTTGAAGCAGACACAGTATTGTTTTGTAGATGGACAGTTTTGGGGGAAAAAAACTCTGCTCATGGAATTTTTGTTTAGTTTTACACACCGATAGGGTGGGAGGGAAGTTGTTGCAATCAGTTTTACAGGGAGGGACCGTAGATTGGAGCTCGGTCGAGCACATGCCATAAGAATAATGATTGAACAGAGACACATTCTCAACGTTTTTTTTTTTTTCCAGTAAAGTTGACATACAGCAGAGGAAAATCTGAGAAACCCTACATGTTAGGATACATCGACTACTGTTGAATGCTTTAAGCAGAAGAAATGAAGAGACTGATTTTGAAAGGATCATGTGTCATTCTGTTAATAACATGTCAGTTATTGAAAAGTGATTGACCAGAATTCACAGATGACACAAGCTACAATATTATCCCATTGATTACTGTACACGCAATAACCCTTATTCCAGAGTGGCCTCCGGTCCTTGATAATTGGTGATGACTTCCTTGTAAAAAAAAAAAAAAAAAAAAGAGCTTAATAAAAGCCGATTGGATATTTACTCTTTAGGCAAATAAACAATCGGGTTTCTTTGATAGCTGGAATGATAAGAAGGGAGAGTAACCTAAAGCTCAAAGAGAAATAGGGAAGCGAAATGGCCCTCGACCACTAAATTCCGTAGACAGTTTTGTACCCTGTCAAGGCAGGAAAGGATACTCTTAGGAGCTCCTCCCTAGATGTGGCAGCAGTACTCCATCTTAGGGTGTATTTGACTTTTGTACAGATAGATGATTGTGTTGGCATTGAAATAGTCACCTTGTTCATGTGTAGTTTTGTTGAAGAAGACAAAAAAAAAAGATGGGCTGCTGCTGATTAAGCGAACAGTGACTGTCTTTGTAGAAGAAAAAAAAAACAACAAAACCGTTTTTAACTCTAAATGATTTACACAATTGAAATCTATAATGCGACGCTGTGGATGACCAGCCTGACAAGTCCTCGTTTGCCACTCCGAGTGACGGGGCTGTGATCTCAAGTGGATAGCCAGCTGCGCAACATTACAAGTGAAAAGAAAAGAAAGAAAAGTTCTAGTGATTGCTGAACCTCCTCACCATGAAAATGCAATAGGTTCACTCAACGGGTTGATATTTCATCAATCAGACGCAAATAACACCAGCCACCTTCACAATCGTAATGAAGGACATAAGCTGTAGTTTGAATTTTTAATTTATGTATTTAAAAACAATGTCCATTATTCAGATCAGTGTATAAGTCAAGCGAAGAAAAAATAAGAGTAAAAAAAAAAATAGTCAACAAAGGAAAAAAAAAAAAAAATTGTGTGTACCAACGTTATCGTCAACAAAGTTTAAGCATTTCTATTTTTTTCTGTTAATAAACAGTTCATTTTTTTTCTCTAACTAAATTTTCTTTTCTCTTCCCCCCCCCCCCCACTGTTGGGAGAATGACTTGTCATTTCAAGTTCATACGCCTTTCCTTCGTTCAGTTTTTCTCTCTGTCACTAATTCACAAAACACTGAATATCTTTTGCGGAATTGAATCTGCTTCTGCCAATTTCTTAACTGATCCCACAGATGAACTCTCAGTCTGCCGAACTTTGACAGAATTCTGATGGAACTGCTACGGGACACTGGCAGGAAGTCTGGAACTGCTAATTGGAGATTGACTAACAAACTCTCTCTCTCTCTCTGCTAACTTACTGCCAAAAAAACAGCTTTGCACTGCTATTTATCCTGAGAATGTGGTCAAGCAAGAGTGTGATCTCTCCTCCTCTCCCCCCCCCCTCCCCGATTGGCCAACCAATGAGTGCCACATAGACTCATGCAGTAATGGATTGATTGATTGGCAATACCTACTCATCTGATCCAACAGCTTTCCAAGGTCAAATATGATCTCATAACTGAGTCAAATGTTCAAATCTCTTGAGTTGACATTTTCTTTTTATCAACAATCGAAATGATATTCCCCTTTTTGTGCCAAGGCAAATTTAGAAATAATTCTTTCAATCAAAATCTCAAAGTGAATCAACACCCACCCTCTCCTGCCCGGAAATATCTTTAATCAAACAGTTATTATTTGTCATTTTCGCATGGATATTGTGTCATTTATTATCCAGTCAAACACGCATATACCAGTCATGATATATACTAGTTGACATATTGCTTATGTAATCAGAATTCGTAGCTATTATGGCAATTAGCTTGGCTTGGGGACTGAATCTTTCAGGGCCAACCATACCCAGGAGGCACTGGGGTTCTGCTCAAACAACAACGTTACAGAAGACGTAAATTAAAATAATCTTTTCATTTTTTATATTCATCACAGAAATGACACTCTTCTGTTTTAGAATCAAGTTATGTTTGAATAAAACTTCTATTTTAAATGTTCTAATTGTCATTTGCAATTAATTCATTTGTAAGCTATTTCTCACAAAGTCTCTATCGTTTCTGTCTTGTATGTTGTTTGACATCACTCGTCAGTCGCTCCCCGGTTTCGCTTTCAAATCAGCTTCCAAACGTCACCTGGGCTATCGGAGAAGTATATTGCATTCACAACAGCGTTTCCAATTAAAGAAAAGAAAGTCAAAACTTAATTGGTTTTTCTTAACATAGAATTGATTATTGTCTTCGACTTTACAAATAATAGTTACACACTGACCTAGTCATGCAACTTAGGGGCCTGGCAGTTTTCTTTCCTTTACCAAGTTCTCCGTTCTTCATCTACCGTCAGTCCACGGGAAGGGATCAGCTGCCAGAGCAAAAAGAAGATGCCGATTAGCCAAGTGTCTCGTTTTTATCAAATCAATAATTCCTCCCGCCACCTTTTTGTAGTTATTCTTTCTTTTTCTTTTCCTCTCCCTCTCTTTTTTTATCCTATAAATTTCTACTCCTCCTCTCGAACTTATCTCTACCCAATTTTTAACCCCCATTTGCACCGAGGTGTTTCTACTTATCAAATTAGGGGTGATTAGTCACCCCGGTTTTCATTGTTAAGATATATAACGACAATGAGATAAAAACAATTATTTGTTTTTTCTCTTTCTGACAAAATTCCATAGACATTTCTGTTTAAAACAACATCAAACCATCATCATCGTTATAAGTCAGCCGTGCGAATTCCTCTGAATTCGTGTCAACTAGCAAGGTCACTCGGCATCGCTCGGTCCCCATATCGCTCCTATCTCGTATGTTGTTTGGCATCACTCCTCACAATGTTATTTTTAGTATCTATCACTCTCGTTTCCGTAACTATTTTATTCGTAGTCAAAATTAATAAAGAAACCAAACACTAAATAGATTTGAATTCAATGCTTCTGTTCAGTCTTGAAAGACAAAGGATACCCCTTGTAGGGGCAGTTGAACGTGTAATTATGTGGCAAGAGTTGCGCAATCCCAACCTCACCTCTCCTGAATCAGCACTGCTTGAGTCCAGTGGCAAGGAGAAGTCCAGAACGACTGTAAACAATGCCGAGATAAGCTGAAAATACATACAGCACCTGAAAGTCTTGAATGGTCACCCATCTGATATTGGCTAGGCTCATTGTTGCTTAACTTTGGTGATCTAACGGGAACCGGTGTGCCAAACATGATTATACCATATAGATTGGAATAACCTTATTATAAACAAACTAGGCTTAAATTTCTAGTAAAAGAATACTCCAGGCTTTCTCTTGAGAGAGTTAAGAATTGAGATTGTCGGACTGACTTCCTCATCTTGGGGCCCTGTCGTTGGGGCATTAGAATACGCCGACTGCCCCCCTGCAGAGGGTAAAAATCCCTCAATGAGGGTCCTGGACATGACCTTAAACTATATCCAGTGGTGAGGCCCCAGCTTGTGGGCTTTGGGGAGTGTGGAGCCATCCTTTAATTACCATTGCTCCCAGGTCCACTCTGACCCGGAGTGGTAGTACCTGTTAGGGTTCCAACTATAGGTTAAATAGAAACAGATGTGAAAACAACAAATATATTCTATTAAAAAAAATTTTCTTCAAAATCTTTGGATTCGGCATTAAATAACCCGAAAAGGGTTGATATGCCGTAAAACAAAAACAACCAACCAACCAATCCTCATCTTGGTTGTTATCGTCACAACGTTTTGGCCATTTTGCCCTCCGGCTTTCATCAGGTGTTTTGTATTGAACTGGGGAATGACAATTACTAGAGTTAAGAATTATTTAACATATTGATTTTGGAGCTGTTAAAAAAATGGAAAACCTATTTTAGGCACTCAATGTTTTTTTTATTTCCATACAGGCAAAAATTTCTTGCAAACAACAAAAAATATATGTGCCGTGTACAGTAAAGATGCTTTAGCGGACAGAATTGTATCAAAATGGTTCAAATGTGAAACACAAGTAGTGCTGAGCACTTCAGTTATAAAGAAAACAAATATGATGCCATGATGTCCTCTTTCTTTTGGAGTCCTGAGAACTTGTCAAAACTCTGAAAAAAAAAAAATTAAAATACTGACAAAAACATCCATCCAATTATTTAACTTGTGTGAATTTTGGAGCCGTTTTGAAAATGGGAGATTCTAAGACCTATTTTAGATACTTGATGCTTTTTTTTTTTTTTTTTTTTTTTTTTTTTTTGCCATAAAAGCAAAAATGCCTCGCAAACAAAAAAATAATATATGGCAGTGTGTATGGTGAAGATGATTTAGCGGACAGAATTGTACCGAAATACTTCGCAAAGTTTAGTTTTAACCTTATTGATGAAAAACATTCAGGTAGACCATCATCTACAGATGATGATCAAATCGAGACATTAACTGAGATTACCCTTATTGATTAATACAAGAACTACCATAAAAGTTTAACGTATCAAAATCCACTATTCCTGAGCATTTAGTAATACTTGATATTTGGCTACCGATGCCTCCGCTCAGTCTCAAGAGACAATGGCTACCTCATGTAAGGGTAGCTGTGCATGTAATTGTGAGGCAAGGGTTGTGCAATTCCTTATCACACCTCTCTTGATTCGGCACTGCTTGGATCCAGTGGCAAGAAGAGGCCCAAGACTGACTGGAAACAATGCCAAGATAAGAGAAGAGCACAGAACCTAGAATTCTCAAATTGTCACCCATTTAATACTGATCAGGCTCAACGTTGCTTAACTTTGGTGATCTGATGGGAACCGGTGTGGCAATGTGATTATGCCGCGTCACAGTATTAATATTTAGCACAATTTTTCTGAACAACCCGATAATTAATCAGCGATTCAGATTGTGATAGTTTTTTTTAAATAGGTTTCCAGGAAATTAAAATATAAAAAAAAAAGCTGCAGATTGGTCAAAAGAAACGCATAACTCTTTTAATTTTAAATTGTTTCATGAATTTTTGTGTCTTTTCTTTTGCATTCAGGAGACGATAAATAACGCAACAGCCGTTTTGTGGCTCATCTTTCAACCACTTCTCTTTGGTCTGATTGGGACTGAAGTGGATGTCGATAAACTCAACGGCAAAACTATAGGTTTGTTTACGTTCACATTATCTATGCCTCCCCTTTTACTCTATGCCTCCCCTTTATTTTATACCTCCCCTTTACTCCATGCCTCCCATTTATTATCTCCCCTTCATTTGCTGCCTCTATCTTACTTGTCACCTCCTCTTACTTCCTCTGTACTCCCCACCTTCTTTCTTGACATGCCATTTTACTTTCCTTCCACTTATCTCTTATTCACCTTGTACTCTTCCCTCTCTCTTCCCTCCTTCCTTCCTTCCTTCCTTCCTTCCCTGTACTCTTCCCTCTCTCTTCCTTCCTTCCTTCCCTGTACTCTTCCCTCTCTCTTCCTTCCTTCCCTGTACTCTTCCCTCCCTCCTTCCTTCCCTATACTCTTCCCTCCTTCCTTCCTTCCCTATACTCTTCCCTCCTTCCTTCCTTCCCTGTACTCTTCCCTCCTTCCTTCCTTCCCTGTACTCTTCCCTCCTTCCTTCCTTCCCTGTACTCTTCCCTCCCTCCTTCCTTCCCTATACTCTTCCTTCCTTCCTTATACTCTTCCCTCCCTCCTTCCTTCCCTATACTCTTCCCTCCTTCCTTCCTTCCCTATACTCTTCCCTCCTTCCTTCCTTCCCTATACTCTTCCCTCCCTCCTTCCTTCCCTATACTCTTCCCTCCCTCCTTCCTTCCCTATACTCTTCCCTCCTTCCTTCCTTCCCTATACTCTTCCCTCCTTCCTTCCTTCCCTGTACTCTTCCCTCCTTCCTTCCTTCCCTATACTCTTCCCTCCTTCCTTCCTTCCCTATACTCTTCCCTCCTTCCTTCCTTCCCTGTACTCTTCCCTCCTTCCTTCCTTCCCTGTACTCTTCCCTCCTTCCTTCCTTCCCTGTACTCTTCCCTCCTTCCTTCCTTCCCTGTACTCTTCCCTCCTTCCTTCCTTCCCTGTACTCTTCCCTCCTTCCTTCCTTCCCTGTACTCTTCCCTCCCTCCTTCCTTCCCTGTACTCTTCCCTCCCTCCTTCCTTCCCTGTACTCTTCCCTCCCTCCTTCCTTCCCTATACTCTTCCCTCCCTCCTTCCTTCCCTATACTCTTCCCTCCCTCCTTCCTTCCCTATACTCTTCCTTCCTTCCTTCCTTCCCTGTACTCTTCCCTTTAAACCTCTCCTGATATTTTTTTAATTTCTGTTATTTAAATCTACCTCTAATCATTGCTTTTAACTTGTTCAATAATTTCTTGTCTAAGTTGGGTTCTAACTTTTTATCCATTTCATTTTTTTTCAAAATCGAATTGATTGAATCTTATTTTTTTTATCCTTCCCTTTTCTCTTCAGGTTATGGAATTGCAACTCTCGTTGTTGGTCTGTCTTTTAGGACGTTGGTGGCGTTTTTTACAGTTTTTGGAACTAATTTGAATCTCAAAGAGAAATTTTTTGTTGGCCTTGCTTGGTTACCAAAAGCAACTGTGCAGGTTAGTAATCCCCCCCTACACACATACACACCCTCATTCTGTTTATTAAATTTTTTTCATTTCCTTTTTTATTTCCCTTTTATTTCCTTTTATTTTAAATTTCCTTTTTTTTTTATTTCCTTTTTTTTTTATTTCCTTTTTTATTATTTCCTTTTTTTTTTATTTCCTTTTTTATTATTTCCTTTTTTTTAATTTCCTTTTTTTTAATTTCCTTTTTTTAATTTCCTTTTTTTTAATTTCCTTTTTTTAATTTCCTTTTTTTTAATTTCCTTTTTTTTAATTTCCTTTTTTTTAATTTCCTTTTTTTTAATTTCCTTTTTTTTTAATTTCCTTTTTTTTTTAATTTCCTTTTTTTAATTTTTTTTAATTTCCTTTTTTTTAATTTCCTTTTTTTTTAATTTCCTTTTTTTTTAATTTCCTTTTTTTAAATTTCCTTTTTTATTTTTTATTTCCTTTTAATTGCTTTTATGACTCCTTTTTTCTTATTTATTTTTAATTCTTTTTTTCTTTTAATTTTCCATTTCTTTTAAATTCCTTGTTCCTAAAGTTTGAATTGCTGCTTATTAATTTTTGCGCCATGTCATATACAAATTATCCAATTGTCTTGCCAAAATTGTAAAACTTATGATTTTTATTTATTATTTTTTACTTGAAAAAAAAAAAAAAGATTTAACACTGAATATCAAAATTGTCCGTGTTTGTCCAGAATTTTCTCTATATTAAAAATAAAGAAAAATCTGTATGATACACGTACCCAGGATGGAAAGAAAATATATTCCAAAAATCATAAACTAATACATAAGAAAATCAGATCTAATGGCTAAGCAATTACCATTTTAAAAGCTGTCTCCAAAAACAAGGAAGATAACTCAGCATAATTCAAACTCTGGAGATTTTTGTTGTAATGTCTATTAATCGCTTAAAATTATTTTCTTTATTAAAATAAAACTACTTGATCAATTTATGTGATTTTTTGGAAGACCGGCTGGGGCAGAGCAACTTGTTTATTTAAATTTGGTGCCCTAAGGCGATGATTGCTCCACGGATGGTAGCAATGGACTTATTTGAGAGGGCGAGGCTTAAAGTTTGGTTCTTAATGTGGATTATTTATTTTTTTGTTTATTGTTAAGGAACCCCAGTGAGCATCATAAAGTAGATGAAAGTTGGAACGTGCTTTCGCTGTTGAGGCATTTTTTTTTTTTCTCTCTTCAAGGGTTCGCTCAATTATCACAATGCAACATGCATTCTGTAGACATTTCAATATTCACCCCTGTGGTTGTGTTCCTGGCAGTCAAACACATAAAGCCTGACATCACAAGTGCATTTGAGAAGTTTCATTACCACACAAGCAGAAAGACCCTACATATAAAAGGCCCTGTCGGTGGGGCATTAGAATACACCGACTGCCCTCCGGCAGAGGGTAAAAGTCCCTCAATGGGGGTCCTGGATATGACCTTAAACTATATCAAGTGGTGAGGCCCCAGCTTGCGGGCTTTGGGGAGTGTGGAGCCACCCTTTAATTACCATTGCTCCCAGGTCCACTCTGACCCGGAGTGGTAGTACCTGTTAGGGTTCCAACTATAGGTTAAATAGAAACAGACTTGAAAACAACAAATATATTCTATTCAAAAAATTTTCTTCAAAATCTTTGGATTCGGCATTAAATAACCCGAAAAGGGTTGATATGCCGTAAAACAAAAACAACCAACCAACCTATATATAAAAATCAACAGTAGGTTCTTTGAAATGAAAGGGGTGCATTCCAAATGAATGTTTCTGTATACCCGCATTACTTATGTTTTAATTGATATTCCAAATAAGCAAGTTGCTCTGCCCCACCCGGTACAATGTTTTTCTTTCTATCACAGATAGGTACATCATACAGATATTTTTAAATATGAAGGGAATTCTGGAGAAGTACCAAAATGTCTTTATTCGCAACGGTTGTTTATTGTTACTGTTATATCAAGTGACCGCAATTTTCGCTTTTTCTTTTTGTTTGAATTATCGGTTCTTATTGTAGAGAAATTCGAAAAATGAAATCTTGAATTTTAAGTGAAACCAATGTTATCTACTGAATTGTCAGGTCACAGTAGTGAAATTATCCCAAAATTTTGAAAAGCGATAGAAAATTAATTCTTAATAAAAACAGTTTTCAAAGACAATTAGGTGGGCTCTCTCTATCGTGCTAGAAAGTTACTTCTGCCTAAAAGTATCCTGTACTGTTACAAAGCCACCATTTGTATGGAGTATTGTCGTCGTATTTATCTGCTACTAGTCTCTTACTCCTAGTCCAGGTTCAAAAGGGAGTCACCAACCTAATAGGTCACGCACTGTAAGCTAGACTTCAACCATCGATAAAATGTTGCATCTCTCTGCTTGTTTTACAAGTATTTTAAAGGGAGGTACTCCGAACTAAAAACCCTTTTACTCCCTCAACGTAAATACTCCTGCAAACTCGACAAGCAGCAAAATTCCATCCCTACAAATTCCCAAATGCCACAAAGCCTTTTACTCTAATAGTTTCTTCCCCGGGACTTCTAGATTTGGGAAGTCATTCCCTTCTGGGTGCCTGCTTCTCTGACTGTACTGACATGCAAAAATTCAAGTGTAAAGTAAACAAGCATCTTGCTGCTCAACTCCCCACATAGTATCCCTGCAGGTTATGTCCCAGTAAGCAGCTCCCTACATGAAAGTGGCACTGTGCCTTGTTACGGGTGAAAATGCAATTAAGAAAAAAAAAAAAAATAGTGAAAATTAAGTTTTGCTAAATTGGTCGAAGATTTTCAGTTTTCAGAAAAGATTAATCTCCCTTTTTATACGATTAGAACTGTTTTTAAATTTTTACCAATTGTCTTTGGAAACTTTTTTCATTAATAATTAATTTTCTACCTTATCATTTTTCGTAATTTTTGGATATGTTCATTACTGTGACATGCCAATTCAGTAAATACCATTGGTTTCGCTTGAGTTTCAATTTTCCAATTTTGCCACAATAGTGAAGAACTGGATTATCTGCCCTTGATGTCAAATAAAATAAATTATTTCCCTTGATTTCATACTGTATTCATAAGGAACGAGAGTGCCCCTTTTGGGGAGCTGGTTTCCCCCTAAATTTTTAACCGACCTCATGGCCAATTCCGCCCTTGTGAGGAGGCAAGTAAACAAAAAATTTGTTCAGAACGGATATTTTCCAGGACATTTTATAATTAATCAGAAGTGACATTTCCAGGGCATTTTGTAATTAAATCAGAAATAACTTTTTCCAGTTACTTTTTTAAAATTAAAACTTTGTTACATTAAACATAATACCTATTCACAATGTCTCCACATGAGACAGATTTAGACACCAGAGTCGTTTTTTAACGTGGAGAAAAATTGTCTTAGTCCTAAAGGATTTCTCTTCCACTGAGAGAGAAGAAATTAAAATGTAGCACCTGGAGAACAGATACTACACTTTGATCTTAGCCAAAAGGCCAAGAAAAATCATTTTTATTAGCTTTGCCTCAACAGCGACACCAATTTTTTATATTATATTCCACTTTCTTTTTTTAGGGATGCACAGCATGATAACAGACAGAGCGATAGGTGTATCAGAATTTTTGTAGGAATTTTTGATGACACCCCTAACACGAAACTGCGAATAAAATATAAAAAAACTCGTAATTTCTCTTTTAAAAGTGGGTTGTTTATTTTTTTTATGGATTATACTTCCAAAATAAACTATTAAAGTTGTTTTAAAAGTAATAGAAATATTTTTTTTTATTTTTAAGAAACAGTAATGAATTTTACGAACTCAATATTTTTCAATTTTTAAACTTTAAAAATCTATCAAAATTTTTCTATTGATTCTATTTTTACGATATTTTCAGGGTCAATGTGAAATTTTATGCTCTTTCCAATAAACCGAATATAATATTTTAGACAAACGTTTTTTTTTGTTTTTTTTTATTCACGCCCCCGCCCCGCCCATTTTCAAGTGTCTATTAAAAAGTAAATAATTAATTTACTCACCAAAGTTTTATATATCACAAATTGGAGAGAAAAGGTCAATAAATAATATATTCAAATTTAAAACAAAAAAAAGTTGTGTTTTTTAGAAATTTACCTGTAAAGTTCGAAGTTTAAAACTTTTTCTTTTTAAACCACGTTTTTTGTTTTTTCTTTTGTTTTTGTTTTTTTTTTTTTGTTTTTTTAATGAAACCTTGGTCCTTGCTCCTTTAATTAAAAAAAAATTAGGGCTTGAGTTACCTTTTTCGAGTAGGGCTTTGAGGGCTTGGAAAGACAGGGGGTCGAATAATTCACGCCTCCCATTTTGAAATGTCTATTAAAAAGTAAATAATTTACTCACCAAAGTGTTATATATCACAAATTGAAGAGAAAAGGTCAATAAATAATATATTCAAAGTAGTGTTTTTTAGAAATTTACCTGTAAAGTCCAAAGTTTAAAACCTTTTAAAAAAAAAAAAACCATGTTGTTTATTTTTTATTTTATTTATTTTTTTTTTTAATGAAACCTTGGTCCTTGCTCCTTTAATTGAAAAAACAATTAGGGCTTGAATGACATTTTTCGAGGAGTTATAAGCTTGGAAAGACGGAGTGGAATTATTCACTATTTTTCACGAAATTTCTGGCGCACCTAACGGAGCGATAAGCGTAATATAATTTTTATCTGTTTTCATCTTGGATGTTATTCTTACAATGCTTTGGTCAGAGTAACTCCCAATCTTTTTTACGACACATCTTGTCAAACTCTGGAATCTGTATAGAAGTTTGTACGGGACGTTTTCTTTAATCCACATGAGTAGCTTGCTCTCATTTGGTCAGTCTTAAGTAATTTGTAATTGTGTTCTTTGAACAAGAACAAGTAACCCCTCACCTCCCCTATGAATTTAAAAATAAATTAAAGTGGGGGAGGTCAGTTTGAAATTTCATATAGATTCCTGAGTTTGACAAGACCCACTTGAGTTACAAGTTGGAAGTTACATCAGCTGAAACGTTGTGAGAACCTGAGAAAAGTAGTCTGAATAATCCAAATAATCATCTATAAAGTTTTGAAATAATTAAAAAAAAAAAAATGCAACGAAAGTAAACCAGTTTCACTATTTAATCTACTTATGCAAATCCTAAGTTACACAGAGTAATCTCCCTTGCCATTAACGCACTATTGTATTAGGTTCAAAAGAAAGTTCTTGCGAAATTTTTAATTTTGATTTCAAATGATGTACTTTAAAATCAGTTTACATTATAATACGTTTACTTTATATATCATTTTAAAGAGCGTTTTTTTCGCTCTATCTAATTGTTTAAATTACAATTGTTTTAAAACAATTACGTCTTTTTAGAATGTTCAATACAAGATGAAAATAAAGCAAATTCACACAATTTTCTTATTTCAATTCAAGCTAGGCCAAAAAGCTGTTGAAACAGCTCACGATATGAACAAAGCGTTTGGCCCAGGAAGCATTAATGAACACGCAATATAATGGTGATTTAAGAAATTTCATGGTAGCAATGAGAGTCTTGAAGTTGAGTATAGTGGTCAGCAGCGGATGTTGACAACAATCAGTTAAGAACCTTAGTCGAAGCCAATCTATGCACAACTGTTTAAGAACTTGCTTCTAAATTAGATGTAACATATATGACTACTTAATTGACGCAGCAGATTTCCAACTACTTGAGAAAGATTCAGAAGACAAAAAACGTGATAAATGGGTGCCTTACAAATTGAACAACAACCAAAAGAAACGTCGTTATGAAGTATCATCTTCCCTTCTTTTACGCAACAAGAACGACCTGTTTCTCGACCAGATTGTGACTTGCGATGAAAAGTGAGTTCTTTACGGCAACCAGCGACGCTCAACTCGGTGATTAAACGCCAATGAAGCTCCATAGCACTTCTGAAAGCCAGAGTTGCACCAAAAGATGGTGATGCTGAGTGTTTGGTGGTCTGCGACCGGTCTCATCCATTAGTTCTTTTGAATGCAGGCAAAACCATTAGTTAATAGAAAAGATTTGATTCTCCTCAATGACAATGTCCGATCGTACATTGCTAAACCAACCCTGCAGAAGTTGAACAAATTGGGCTACAAAACTCTGCATCATCCACCATACTCTTCAGTCCTTTCACCTACTGACTATCACTTTTTCAAGCATCTTGACAACTTTCTGTGTGAGAAATGCTTCAAAAACCTAAGCGATATCAAGAACGCCTTAAGCGATTTCTTTGCCATCAGAACACAAGATCTTTAGGTTACTGGCATAAATACACTTGCTTTGCGTTGGCAAAATTGTGTTAATTCTGATGGTGCTTATTTTGATCAATAAATTTATGTTTGAACCGAGATATGT
This sequence comes from Euprymna scolopes, assembly GCF_053919585.1. Taxonomy (NCBI): domain Eukaryota; kingdom Metazoa; phylum Mollusca; class Cephalopoda; order Sepiida; family Sepiolidae; genus Euprymna; species Euprymna scolopes. The sequence continues at coordinate 44,988,411 of NC_136521.1, forward strand.
TCATCTGAATTTAAAAAAGTTAAAAACCACAAGAACTTTTTTGTCAACCTGATAATAACACCTTTAAATAATTATTTATATGAAACGCATGCTAACATGTAAAACGGACAACGACGATACTATGAGAATATTAGAGCGTGTAACGTTGCAGGAAAAAAAACAAACAGAACAAATAAAAATCCGGGTCAGTATTTTTCTCTTTTTTTTTTTTTTTTTTTTTTTTTTAACAAAAGCATTTATTATCATTATTTTCAACACCACTTTAAAAAAGTTTAATGTTGGCACATGTTTATTTTACCTGGTTCATGTTTCTCCTTCCTCCAACCGCACGCTAGTCTCAGCCGGTCCAGTCTCTTCCTCAACGCCTCCATTTACTTCGATGCACACTTTGCTCCTGCCCCGAGCATGTGGCACATTTTTCTCTTTGTGTTTTTTTTTTCTTTTCCTTTCTCTTCCCACGCACACTTCCTAATTTGCATATGTGCGGTTTTTCAACTACTGCTGCTGCTGCTAATCTCTTCATAAGTCAGCTATCCTTTGCTGCTGCTATTTTCCCACGCATTCATGTGCACTATGTTACAAGTGCTCTTTACTTGATGCAGCCTCGTTTTCAAATATCTAATTACTGAAAGTGTAACGTACAGACTAATTAAGGAAGGCACAAGCAGAATATTTTAGCAATAAACTTGTTTTTAAATGTTATTTCTTTTTCTCTCCTAGGCTGCCATCGGATCTGTGGCTTTGTCAGCTGCACGGGATAAAAACAAACCAGTTATGGAAAAATACGGACAAATTGTAAGTCTTTAATGGGTTTTTTTTTCCATATCTGATGTCTCTAGTTTTCCTTTTTTTCATCTCTTGTTGAGCACATTTTCCAGTTTCTTTGGATTTTTACAATTTTTACAAATAATTCATTTATTATCATCTATATAGTAATAGGATAACATTAGTATTATAGTCTTGTTTAATATTATGTCTATTAGCATGATAACAAATTTTATTAGTATTATAATCTTGTTTAATATTATGTTTATTAGCATAATAAATTTTATTAATGTTATAGTCATGTTTAATATTATGTCTATTAGCATCATAACAAATGTTATTAGTATTATAGTCTTGTCTATTAGCATGATAACAAATTTTATTAGTGTTATAGTCTTGTTTAATATTATGTCTATTAGCATGATAACAAATTTTATTAGTATTATAGTCTTGTTTAATATTATGTCTATTAGCATGATAACAAATTTTATTAGTGTTATAGTCTTGTTTAATATTATGTCTGTTAGCATGATAACAAATTTTATTAGTGTTATAGTCTTGTTTAATATTATGTCTATTAGCATAACAAATTTTATTAGTGTTATAGTCTTGTTTAATATGTCTATTAACATGATAACAAATTTTATTAATGTTTTTAATATTATGTCTATTAGCAGACCAAATTTTATTAGTATTATAGTCTTGTTTAATATTATGTCTGTTAGCATGATAACAAATTTTATTAATGTTTTTAATATTATGTCTATTAGTATAAAAAATTTTATTAGTGTTATAGTCTTGTTTAATATTATTTCTGTTAGCATGATAACAAATTTTATCAGTATTATAGTCTTGTTTAATATTATCTATATATTAATAGGATAGCGTGTGTGTTATTTATTTTGTGTGCTACGCTATGGTTTAATTGTTGCTACTAGGCCGGGGTTTGGGCCGAGATCACAGTGTAGTATCTGTTCTTCAGATGCTGCACTTCAATTTCTTGTTCTCTCTCAGTGGAGGAGAAGTCCTTCACGACTGAGATAATTTAAAATTTTTGTTCCTTTTCTCCACGTTAAAAAACGACCCTGGTGTCTAACTCTGTCCTGTGGAGAGGCATTGTAAATAGGAACTGTGGTTTAATTGTTATATACTTCCATTTCTTGTCATAAATAATTTTACCAAGAATTTTTTTGATTTCAGTTTCGATTATAGCTGATGGCACTTCAGTAATCTATTTTTTTTATATAATTTTATCAAGAATTCTTCATAAGTTTTGGTTTCAGTTTCAATTATAGCTGAAGAAACTCAAGTTATATATATATATATATATATATATATATATATATAAACTTTTTTCATAAGTTTAGGTTTCGGTTTTGATTCAAGCTGATGCACCAAAGTCATATGGATATCTTTTTATTTTATTTTTGAAATCGCAACTTTATAATATATAAAAATCAACAGAACGTTAACTCTATAATAATATATACGAAATCTGCAAGAATCAAAATACCATATTTAAGCATGCTTTGCCGGGCGTCCCTGCTGGCTTAGATAAATACTTTTGCAGTTTTAACAAAAAAAGCTACAATAATATCAGAGCGTCTCCATTTACACTGAACATCTACAGAATGCCAACATCAATATATTACATATGAAGGAGTTCCCTGTGGAATTTCCACAGGTCCCGCTAATGAAGAATATTATTTTGTTTATCTCCTCTTCAAGAGGTTAGACACAAGGTCCAGTGTTGGTTCTCAGTCCATGTTATTATCCACTTAGCCACCATCATCCTCATCATGATGGAAGAAACAAAAATGATGAACAGAATAAACAAAATTCTGAGAATGGTTTATGACAAATATTTGTTGGCATTTGATTTAAAGACTGCAAGAGTAACAGAATGCAAATGCCAAGTCGTGTGCAAAGTAAAAGACTATAAAAAAAAAAGCACAATTGTTTTATATTTCATCAAATAAACAGCGCAACAATTTAAGGTAAATTTGAAACAGGTGCTCGAATACTGTGTCCTCTTCTCTGTAAATTTTCACCACTTTTTCCCTAACATAACATCGTTTTATTTTTTGCCAAATAGATTGAGTTGAATGTGTTCCATATATTAGAATTTCTTAATAATTTTTAAAGTTGTACATCTATATAATAAAAGGTGTGACTTTTTAAATTTCTTTCTTTCTTTTTTTTTTTTTTTTTTTTTTTTAGTTTATTATAATTTTTAACAAATTTTATTCAATTAACATGATTTAAAAAAATAAATAAATAAAAATAACACTTTGAAAAAATAAATAAAACAAATCAAAACGATCTTCAGCATTAAATGACCCAACAAAAGTTGAATAAACCAACCAACCTGACCCACACCTCTCCTGAATCGGCACTGCTGGAGTCCAGTGGCAAGAAGTCCAGGACAACTGGAAACAAGATAAATGGGGAACACATACAACACCTAGAACTGGAATTGCCAAATGGTCACCCATTTTAGTACTGTCCTAGCTCAACGATGCTTAACTTCAGTGATCTAACAAGAACCGGTGTGTCAATGTGATTATGCCGTATATATTTTAGTGAAGTGATAAATGCTGCAACAATGCAACAATTTAAAGGTGCTCGACTTTTTTTTTTTTTAATTACATTTTTACCCCAAACAAGGCACATTGCGACTTTGGTGTAGGGGGCTACGATCAGGGGCAACAACTACTGGGCTACTATGTAGGGATTTGGGCAGCAAGATGTCGGTTCACGTTGCACTTGAACTTCTGCACGTCAGTACAGTTGGGGAAGCAGGGACCTGGAATGGAATTCCAAAGTCTAGCGGTTCTGGGGAAGAAACTACTGGAGTAGAAATATCTTTTACATCTAGGGATCTCTACAGTGTGGGGGTGTGATTTAGCAGCCTGTCGGGTTTGTCGAGGGTGTTCACGTCGTGGGGGCACAAGTGCTTGCAGTTCATCAGAGCATTCACCATTTAAAATACTTGTAGAACAAGCAGAGGGATGCAACGTTTCGTCGATGGGACAGAGGCTGAAGCTTAGATGCCAGTTCAGGGCTTATCAGATTTGCGACTCTCTTTTGAACCTTATCAAGGAGCGAGAGACTAGTAGCAGATGCACAAGCCCAAATATGACAGCAATACTCCATACATGGGCGAATGGTGGTCTTGTAGAGGTACAGGATACTTTCGGGTGTTAGTAGTTTTCTAGCACGGTAGAGAGAGCCCACCTTCCTTGCAGCGGCCCTGGCAATGCCTTCAATGTAATTGTTCCAACTCATGTTTCCTGTGAACGTTAGGCCAAGGAGTTTGAAAGATGTACTCTCAGATAGTCGTTGGCTATTGCTATAGGTGGTAGAGAAGGTTTCTTGTAATTATTGAATGAAACCAGTTTAGTCTTGGCGGCATTGAACGTGACCATCCATTTTTGTCCCCATTCTACTACAGATTGGAGGTCATCCTCTAGTGTTTCTGCCATTTCTTTAGATATGTGTTCCTACCGGGTCCTCTTCTTAGTAAATTTTTACTACTCTTTCACTAACATAACATCGTTCTATTTTTTGCCAAATAGATTGAATTGAAGGTTTCTACATATTAGAATTCCTTCATAATTTTGGGGTTGTACATTTATATAATAAAAGGCTAGACAAGATATGTCTGTAGGAATTCACCTTAAAATGTGACTTTCTGAATTATTTTTCTTTTTTACGTTTATTATATATTTTAAAAATTTTATTCAATTGACATGATTTAAAAAAAAAATAAAAATAAAGTCAGAAGACAGAACCTGGACGAGAAGGCTCGTATAACAAAGTTAGTCTTAACTGAGACCCTGAATGTGATAGATGAGAAATTTAACTCGGATATTGTATTAGGTTGGTTCAAAAATAATTTTGTTTATATATATATATATATATATATATATATATATGATCAAACTTTAGTCATTCAATAAATTTAAAAATTTATGATGTGAAATGTTTGAGTTTCAGATCAAAAGATTTTTATTATTCTATGTAAGACAAAGAATACATTAGAAATATTTTAATTCCTTATCCTATAGGATTTCGATGTCTAGCATCTCTTCAGAGGAGAAAATATTAGCAAATAGTTATAATGGTTTACACCTTATTTGCTAAAGTTAGTGAGACATGGAAAATCACAATTAAAAATTGATTGAGTGATTAAAAATAATAGAGTAAGGGAAGTTAAAGAAAAGGATATAAAAGTTAACATCCAAATTGCATGGTAAAATCCGAAGTGAATGTCTTTGTGGTAAAATGATCCAAGCTGTATTTTGAGTAATTTTTAAATTCATTGAATGACTAAAATTTGATTTATTTGCTCTATCTTGTATATCGAACAATTCTTATTTAGGTGGGATAATACTTATAGAATATTACTGCCAGTAATATCTTGTAAATCTTATAATCACAGGTTTCCATACCAGCTGATTTGTTCGATAATTTTATTCTGAAGTGTGTATATATATATATATATATATATATATATAGTTGAACGTCAAAAACCAACATTTTTGCACCAACCTAATAATGAGACGCATTGATTTGCATATCAATGAGGCTTCTGCCCCCAAGAAGACAATATAAAAAGACTTAAAGTTAAGAGGGCAGTGCAGTCACGTTTTTGAAAATGAATTGAACAGGTCGGTGTGTGGAATATCATACGAACGCTAACAAGAATTCTTTTTTTTTTTTTTAAATTACAAGCTATTTCAGCATGAAATATAAAGTCGATGTGACGGATACAAAACTGGGATTTATGAAAATTGAAAGCATCGAAATAGGGAAAGATTAAATGATTTGCATCGAATTTTGAAAATTGAAACCGTCGAGAAATGGAAGTATTAAGCGATTTACGCTGAACTTTGAAAGTTGAAAGCGTTGAGAAATAAAGATTAAAATAATTCATGTCAAACTTTGAAAATTCACCGCAACAAGGTGGTAATCCGAGAAGGAGAGATACGTTAATATTTATATGCATATCTTTACTCTTATCTCAGCACATTTTAAATGTACTCAAGAAATGAAAGATTGAAATGTGGTTAGAGTCAGACATTTTTTTTATCGTCATCATATAATGGAGAACTACGATTCGACTGACTTTTTTTTTTTTTTTTTTTTTTTTGTCTGTTTGAGAAGCTAGTAATGTCTAGCAGTGTTTGAAGTTGATGTGATTGCTGATCTTGGCACGGGGCTATGAGATGATCTTTAAGGATCAGGAGTGAATCTAGTTTGATATGCATTCATTGATGTGTATATTAATGAGTCTTTGCCCTCAAAAAGACGCTATAAAAAATTTTAAAGTCAAAAAGGGCAGGGCAGTTGAGTTCTTGGAACCGAATTGAACAGGTCGGAGTGTAGAATGTTGTATGAACACTGACAAGAATCCTTTTTTTTTTTTTTTTTTTTTTTTTTTTTTTTTTTAATTATAAATATAGACATTAGCAACAAAGCCTCAATGGCACACACATGATACTATCGACATTTGGAAGTGGGAGAGGAAGGAGAAAAAAGGTATAAGCAAAAAATGGAAGAAAATAAGTTTATCAGGTGAACAAAGGTATAGGAAATAGGGTTGGTGGAAAGACAATGGATAGGAAGTTGTTTATCAAGTGCAAACTAGAAAATTATATTATTATATATACATTCAACAATACAACATCAGATTGGAGGCAAAGATGAGACGAATTGATGAATAGTGACAAACATAACTTTGACAGAAAACTAAGATGTGGATGTTAGCGTTTAGAGGGTTGATAGTGTCACACACACACACTCAAAGTGCAACTAATATTTACAGAAAGTGTCGGAGTCTGTTTTCTTTTGAATTGTTTTATTCTTTTGTATACTTGTGAGCCTGTGCGCGCCCACTCAGCAGTCACCAATGTGAGAGACAATGACATGGCAAGAAGAGAAGACAAAGAAGATCATAGAAACAGCTTTGGGGTTGATGGTGATGTTACCAAACGGGGGACTACATGGTATCACACACATACACACACACCTATGTCCAACAAATCTTTTGTATAGAATGCCTCGGTTTGTATTTGTTGTTTAATCCGTACAAATTGAAAACCTTCTTCATACTCGGCAACCACCAATATTATAATTGACGCAGCCTGAATAGGAAAATAAAGAATTTTTTTGACAAGGGAGTCACCTCTTATCGAGGCTTGGAGGCCACCCGAGAATAATGGTTAATAAGTGTGCGGTAGTGAATGTGACAATATCATAGTAATCGTAAGTAGTGGAAATTTGATTAGTTAAGAGGATGATTCATCAAGAATTAGTTTACATTAGACTTGAAGACGACCATATTGTAGTCAGCTGGAAAGCAGGCGAACAGAACAGTTTGTGTAGTTCTAAGAAAGATTTGTTCATGGAATCCACATTAAGGTTTAGATAAAGAGTGGGGAAAATTATTGATAGTGGTTTCAGCTAGATGAGTGTTTTTTGTGAAAGTTTGGGAGGGGGTAGATTGGAGCTCAGACATGCACTTGCCATGAAAATAACGATCGAGCAAGAGTTAGGCTAGCAATGTCTGTTCTGTGGGAAAGAGGTTGCAGGGAAGAGAAAAGGGCAACCTCTACTAGGCTACGAAGTCGGGTTTTGAACTCTGTCAAGACATGGTGGATGTTCAGGGGTTGCTGGCATAGTTATACAATACATGTACATATATTTTATGTTTTTTAATTTTGGAAATGGTTATTAGTTATTTGGATTCTTTGGACTATTCTCATCTTGAGTGGGTTTTTTTTTTTTTTTTTTTTTTTTTTTTTTCCACAGCATTTCTGTTTATTGTGTCGAATTCAGGAATCTGCTTGGAATTTTAAACGAAAACTTTTATTTAATCTGCAAGGGCAGCATGCTCTTATCCCTTACATATTCCTAAATTCGACAATAAGATTCTTGAGTTCAACAGAAAGATTCTCGAGTTTGACAAGATACTCCCGGAGAAGATTAGTGATTAGATCAGCCAAAATGTTGTAAAAAAAAAAAAAAAAAAAAAAAAAAAACACCCAAGATAAAAGCAGTACTCTGAAGAATCCAAATGATATGAATAATCAATAATATCATTTGTTTTAAATTTTGAATTTCTTTTAATTATTTCTTTCAGATTCTTGAAGTTGCAGTGTTGGTTATTTTGATAACAGCACCAATAGGCGCAGCCCTCGTGATGCTTACAGGTCCCAAATTATTAAACAGAACTGATCCCAACTCTCCCACCCACGAGAAAATATCCCAGTGCGAACCTCCAGCAGAAGAAATTGAAACAGCAACAGAATCTATAAACACATCTATGTGATCGTTAAAAAACAAAACAAAACAATTTCCTGTAAATTGAACTTAAATATTTTGTATAACTTTGCAATGAAACCATGAAAAGAAAAGCGCATAAAAATAGGTCCATTTTTGATGTGAGTACTCCAATAATTTATGTAAACTCCTCCGATTTCTGGATAAGGAGTTTTTATTTCGTTTAAATGTTATAGCATAGTAGACAAGTTTTTTTGGCTAGGAGGAAAGTGCAGTATCTGTTCTGATATTACACTTTATCTATTCAGTCCTCGTTAAAATGGAGGAGATATCGTAGACTGGGGCAGTTGTTGAAACACTGAATGAGAGTTTTCGGCTTTGATACACAGATTATCATCAACCAGTACACCCAGCAGTGTGTTGGGCAACAACAAATTCCCTCCACTTCTGCCTATCCTGAGCCAGCCTAGCCAGTGAACCCCAAGAATGCTGCATAGCTTTCCTCTTCCTTTCCACCGTTCAGTTTTGGCCATCAGCATTCATACGAGTTTCACTTGACTTAGAAGCCCCCCTCCCTGCATGCGCACACACACGCGCGCGCTGAAGTAGGGCTTCTCTTTGTTGCCGTTTCCATAACATACTTGTTCTACAAGAAAGGGTCGTTAGCCCTATACTCAACCCACAACTTGGAGGACCAGGGATCACTCTTTGTCTGGTTTCTATCCGTCGATCTTTCTGGCAAATGTGGCCCTGCCAGGAGCTTTCGCTTCCGCCAGCATAGTTCTAGGGATCATTGAAAATCTCTAGCTCCTTCATCATGACAAAAAGGAGGGATACACAGATAACTAGATTCCCAGATACGATTTATCTGTCCGTTAATATTTATATGCAAATCCTTTACCCTCATCTCAGTACATTTTAAATTACATGAGAAATCAATCCTTATGTGGAAATAAAATAAGAAAAACCAAGGAAATTAATAATAGTTAGAAATTTTCCCCTTATATATATATATATATATCTCGTTACTTCCATTGCAAGTGCTCGTCTGAGCTCCAATCTCTGGTACCCCCTCGCCAATCTTTCATGATAAACACCCATCTAGCTGAAACCACTGTCAAAAATTTTTTCCCACTCTTTATCTGTGCCAAAACCAAAACGTAGATTCCATGAACAAAGCCTCTTTCTTAAAAGTGCACGGCTGTGGAACTCTCCTCCGTTTACTTGTTTACCTGACTACAACTTTAATGCCTTCAAGTCCAACAAAGACAAATTCCTGATGAACCACCCCCTTAAGTAAGACAGTTTATCAAATCTCCAATACTAACGATTACTATGATACTATCTCATTGATTATTGTACACGCAATAACCCTTATCCCCGAGTGGCTTCCGGGCCTTGATAAGTGGTGACTTCCATGTAAAAAAAATTGTTTTTTAAATATATATTACTATTTCATTTAATCACATAAATTAATATAAAAAAATATCTGGTAGCACCAGTTGAACAATGAACACATACGAGAATAACAAAGCTGACACCATTAAACAAGTAAAATAAATTTTATTAATTAAAATTAATAAGAGAAAATATTTGGCAGACTGTGTCCAAATGCGTCCATTTGAGCATTTACTGAAAAAAAATTGTTATGCAACTCTTATTCCATTAGGTTCAACAAATTGAGATTAAAAAAAAAAAAGCTTCTTTCTTAGAACTGCACGCCAATGGAACTCTCTGCCGCTTGCCTGTTTCCCACCTGACTACAATTTGGACATCTTCAAGTCCAACATAAACAAACTCCTGACAAACCGCCCCCTTAAGTAAGACACTCTATCAAAACCCCCAATACTAATGATTACTATAATACTATCTCATTGATTACTGTACACGCAATAACCCTTATCCCTGAGTGGCCTTCGGGCCTTAATAAGTGGTGACCCCCATGTAAAAAAAAAAAAAAAAGAAAGTTCCCTGGCAAACACTGAGACATAAGGGGTGGGATATCTTATTAAGAAATATTGAACAATGATGGTTTGGTTTGGTTGCTTCATTTTACGGCATATCAACCCTTTTCAGGTTATTTAATGTCAAAGCCAGAAATTTGGGAAAATTTTATATTTGAAGTTGTTTATTTCTTCAGATATTTATTCATTGTGTTTGGTTTGGTTGTTTTGGAAAGGGAAAAGATGGGCTTTTGTTTTTGATTTTGCAAAACATAAGCTTTTCAAAAAAGAATAGAAAAACAAAAAACATCAATTTAGGCGCATTTTAGGTCAGGACACCAATATCTTCAGACAGCCTAATCTGATAGCACCAGGACTAATTTAAAAAATCAATTTCTAAAAGTTGTCCAATACATGCCAACATGTTAAGAAAAAACTGAATATGAGGATTATTGCTTGTTATTGAAATGCGGAGATTTTGATGATTATTGGAGTACCCATGTCAAAAATTAGACAGTTTAAAAAATGGTATGGAACTTTTATGGTGTCATGGTATGATTGTTTAAAAAAAAAAAAAAAAATGCTTATACAAGCTTCGGGTGGTAACTCTGGTTTAAAGGAAGTAACTCCACTTTACCTGACCGTCCAATGTTTAGATTCTCCAATTAAGGCGATATATGTTTATTATTTTTATGTCTTGACAAGTTTTCTGAATCTCCTCTCCACAATGAACTATGCTTCATTTTTTTTTTTTTTTTTTTTTTTTTTTTGAACTCTCCCCCTTAAATTGTTAGTTTCCACTAATCTTAGAATGATTAATCAGAATCGGAAAAATCAGAAATTTCTGGAGTCTCCAAATCAGAAAAAAAAAAAATTGTCTATTTTTCCGATGTCAAAAACGATTCTTTTATTTTTTTATTTTTTTTTCTAAACTTAATTTCTAAATCATTAGTACTAGCATTTCTTAATACTGAATTTTTATTGATTTTAAACTTCCAGTGAAACTAAAATCTATAGTTTTATTTTTATGTTTGCGAAAAGATATGTATATATTACATGAGGTTTTATGGTAATCGGGGGGGGGGGGGCTATACTATAGTTCAATGTATATATATATATATATATATATATATATATATATAGATAAAAAAAATAGGAAGTTCTGAACAAGCACACACACACACACACACACATATATATATATATATATATAAATGTAATTAGGCAGTAATCATTCTTTAAAGCATATTAAATTAAATACAATTACCATTCTGTCTCCATTTCAAAAATTTCGACAAATTTTATGCAGGTCAGATGAGTAAAGTAAGTACACATTTTCCAAAAGTTATCACAAATTTAATTACAAATTTCAATAAATTTTAATTATTTCTTTATTTTAATCATAATTTGAACCGCCCCCTTAAGTAAACACTACATCAAATCTCCACACTAACGTAATGTATTTGCAATAACCCTTATCCCTGAGTGGCTTCCGGGCCTTGATAAGTGGTGACCACTGTGTAAAAAAAAAAAAAAAAAAAAAAAAAAGGAATCTTCTGTAATTATATCGGTGTTAGATGAATTTTGATCCAGAAAACAGCAGCTCTAAATTTTACCTCGTTTGTCAGAAACACTGCTCATGGAATGTGAGGTCTAAAGGACAAAATAAGGGATGCGAAAGTAAACTAAATATCCACATTCTACTCTCTTCATATGAAGAATATCAGCATCTTTTATTGCATGTCAGAGATTGAAGGTAGCCATTTTGGTATAGCGTCTATATTAATCTGACCCATCTTGCTTTAGATGAACGGTTCCCAACCTGGAGTGCGAGACAGTATTACAGGGAGTGCAAGAATAGTTTAAGGAAAATTATAGGGCATTGGTTATAATGCTGCTCTTTTGATTTTTTTTTTTTTTTTTTTTTTTCAATGTACTTTTTACGTTTATGAATGTCAGAGGTTGTTACATCAAACGAAACGTGAAAATGACACTCAGGATGAGAACAGTAGTCCGATGAATCCAAATAGTATGTAATAGCTTCTTGCTTTCATTTTGGGTTTAAGCCTTGTTATTAAGAGGCCATCAAATACATGGCTGAATGGATTTAATCGAACTATGTGTTTAATAATTTAATCTATGTGTTTAATAATTTAATCTATGTGTTTAATAATTTAATCTATGTGTTTAATAATTTAATCTATGTGTTTAACCACAAGTTCAGAAAATCCTAAACTTTAGGACCCAAGTTTTAGCGGGTGCAATGTTGGTGGAAAATTTCTTGAAGGGTGCAGATGATAAAAAAAAAAATTGTTGGGAACTACTGCTTTAGATGAAGAAGAAGAAAAAGGGTCACCGTTCCATTTATTTATTTATGTTTTTTTTTTCATGGAAATTGCTCCAGACAAAGCATGAAGCAACTTGATGTAAGGAGCTTTAAAAAACAATGCTATTTCAAAGTTTTAAAAAAAAAAAAAAAAACTAGTCACCAATAAGTGTTAGATGGATAGATCCCAACCTAGAATAAGGCAATTCTTTCCCCGTTTGTAAGAAACATCGTTCATGGAATGTGAGGACTAAAGGATAAAATAAGGGAAGTGAGAGTTACGAGGCTGCTGAAAATAAAGCCAAGATCCAGTTTCTGCTCTCCTGACTAAATTGTTAATCGAAAATGTATCGCCATAGGTAACATACTTAAAAAGGGAAAATAGTAAGGGGGGCAAAATCTATGACACCATAGTGTCATTTTAATTCCAGTGTCTCCAGGTGCTTTAACACATATTTGGAAGAAACAAAAATTTACCTCAGCAACCTTGACATTCTCTAATATGTATATTTGGGAGGCATTGGGATTTGTTCCCTTTCTGTTGCAAAGGAAGCAGTGTTGTTTGGGTAGTGGGGCCCATCTCTTGAATCAGAGTCTAGAAATAGCAAAACTTTTTCGCATTTAAACGGAACAGACATTTTTTTATAAAACAAATCAATTCAAAGCAATAAATTTTAAAAGTTCAGTTTGCAGGTTCAATCCTTGATGATAACCAAAATAAAAAAATTTCTTCAAATATTTATGAAGACAAAACAAAGAAATGCTTCCAATTGACCAGCAGTTCATTTTTTTTGTTGTTTGTTTTATTTTGTTTTTGTTTTTTGTTTTTTCTTTCAAGTTTTATTCAAATTATTTTAATATTTTGGCTCAATTTTTTTTCTTTTTTTTTTTTGCTGTTTGAAAGTAGCTTTTTATTTTATATTTTTTATCATTAAATTATTTATGTATAAAATAAAACTATAAATAAGGAAAACATCCAATTTTGATATGTATTTATTTATATATATTTTGAATTGTCATACCAATGGCAAGGCGCTTCTACACTATCAGAACGAAATTTTGTAGTTGATAAATGGAGTTTTCAGATAAAAAAAAACAATGATTTCTACTGAATTTTTTTTGTCAATTCTAATAAATTACGTTAGCTTCCAAATTATGCAATCAAAATTACCTGAATATTACTGAATTATTTAAAAAAAGAACAAACTTTAATTGTGTTAGCAGATGAAAAATTGCCGCTATCTTGTTTTTATAAAATAAATCAAAACGGAAAATTACCTTGTTGAACTCTCCTGTGTCTTACATAAGCAAATACAATCGTTTTCTTCAAATTCTGTTTTCTTTAATATATAATTTTCTACTTTTTTTATTTTCTTAATTGTTTGATATAATCATCTGAAAAATACGAGGAATACGTAGATACCATTGTTTTCATGTGAAATTCAGTTTTACGATTTCCGAAATTCCGTTCTGATAGTGTAGAAGCACTAGTGGCAAATTTTTCAACATCTTGAAATTTGTAATATTTACTTTAAAATTTACCTTAAAAGTCCCCCAAAAAAAATACTCTGATTAATTTCATCATCAGGTCTGTATGTACAAAATAGTTAGAGAATTGTTTGGAGAATTACGTGGTAAGAAAACAATAATTCAAATGTAAATTGAATAAATATTAAAAAATTGTGACGGACCTGAAGAAACTTTCCCTCCCCCCATTTTTTTAAATTTGTCTTTTATTTCAATTTTTTCAGCAAATTATTATTGAATGTACACTAGTCTATCAGATTATCAAAAAAAAAAATTTTTTAAAGTCAATATTTAAATATTAGTAGGTGGGGTGCTCAGTTTCTAATGCAACGTTCTAGTAAATTGAGCACCCATTATATAACCACTTGATGTTTTTAAGCCAAATTTTGCGAATTTAACCTCTAAGTAGTTTAGCCTTTTTTTTTTTTTTTTTTTTTTTTTTTTTTTAATTTCACTTTTTAAAATAATCTGAAAAATAGACTAAATTGCTTAAAAGGTTAAATTCACGAAATTTGGCCTAAAAACGTTGAGTGGTTCTAAAATGGGTGATCGATTTACTAGAACGTTGCATTAGAAACTGAACACTCCTACAAATATTTAAATTTTTTTTTTTTTTTTTTTTAAATTTTTTTTTTATAATCTGGTAGACTAGTGTCCATTCCATAATAATTCACTGTAAAAATTGAAAACCAGATCAAAATTTAAAAAAAAATTAGAGAGGAGGCAGGGCAAGATTCTTTAAGTCCACCAAAGTTGCAATTTGGGACAAGGAAACCATTGGTATGACAACATCTGTAGTATAAATGCCTTATTTAATAGATGTAAAACTCTTACCCCGGTTATTGAGCACTTTGGTCAATTTTTATTCCATATCATATATATAAAATGTCCTAGCTGTATTTTACCGGTGTTGCCCAGGTGGAGGGCTCGGAAAAAAGTAATCTATATATAATAAAAGTAAACATATGCGTGTCTGGCTTGTACGAATGACTATGTATGCAAATTTATTTTTATGGCCAAATAAGGGGAGGCTTAATCCTAAAAATAACTGATAATAATAAAAATGAAAGAAAATAATAATTATTTAATGTGAAATAAATTTTTATGATCAAAGATTCGTTTTGTGTTTTTTTTTTTCCGTCCTGATCAAATTGTGAATCGATAGTCAGCAGACGAAACCACCTATCAGGTCAGTGCAAAAGTTTTTGCCGATTTAAAATTTAATCTTGAAAAAGAAATGTTTCTAAAACTCTTTATTCATAACAATAACAATCTTTCATCACTATCACTTGATCCCATCTGTTAACAAGATCATCAATGCTTCGCTTGTAAAATTCTTGAGGTTTCATATGAAATATGAATTCAACTCCTGTTCAAGCTCTGCTTATGATGCTAACTTAAAGCCATCTAAATGGTTTTATAATCCACAAAATTTTAATCTGAGGGACTTTGGTCGTTACTTGTACAGTTTAGTCAAGACATTAAAAAATGAAAATATCAAAAAAATTAATTTGTATGTATCCGTTATGGAATGAAGTTTTCCGAAAAAAATTTCACTTAATTTCATCAAGTAGTTTTTTTTTGTTTGTTTGTTTTTTTTTTTTACAGCGAAAAAACACGTTTTCATGAGAGCGCGTTGAAGGCAGCCATCTTGGATTTAAAAAAAATTTTGTTTGAATTTTAGAAATGCCAAAGGGAGATAACTCCAGTTAAAGCGCTGACACCCCTCCCCATCTTTGATACTAGCTTTTCTTCCTAAAAATCAAACATTTTGCTCGGTATCATAACAAATTGTTTTTCCACTGTTAAAAAAAAAACTACTTGATGAAATTAAGTGAAATTTTTTTTTCGGAGAACTTCGTTCCGTAACGGATACACACAATTTAAACTTTTTTTTCGATATTTTCATTTTTTTTAATGTCTTGACTAAACTGTACAAGTACCTTTGGGGCATATGCAGCTTAAAATGAGTGAAAATCCAAGGGAGATAAGTCAGGAAAATATACATGTTGGGCAATCAAATTCTATGAAAGCTTTGGTTGAGAAACGGGTCATTCTTGTTGCATAAAAGAAGGGAAAATGACACTTCATAATGGCGTTTTTTTTGGTTGTCGTTCAATTTGTGAGGCACCCATTTATCAAGTTTTTGTCTTTCCAATTTCTCTCAAGTGGTAGGAAATTGTCATATACATTTCGTCTAATTCAAAAGCAAGTTTTCAAACAGTTGTGCGTGGATTGGCTTCGACTAAGGTTTTTAATTGATCATTGTCAACATCCAATGGGCAACCACTATGCTCATCGTCTTCAAGACTCTCGTCTCTGCCATAAAATTTCTTAAACCACCATTGTGCTGTGCATTCAGTAGTGGTTTCTGGGTCAAACGTTGCGTTGATATCGCAAGCCGTTTCAGCAGCTTTCAAGTTTGAATTGAAATAAGAAAATTGTGCGATTTGCTTTTTTTCTCGATTGTCTTTCCAGAATGGAACTCTTCAAAAAGGAAGATAAAAAAAATGTGCTGAAAACCTAAAATGCTAATATTTTATTTTAAGTTAAGTTACAAAAAAAATTTGGTGCTTCTATAATAATGAAAAACAAAACATTGAATTTCAAGTAAAAAAAAAAAAATGGTACCTATGAAATTGTCATGGCGCAAATAGTAACATATCCAAAAATTACAAAAAACGAAAAGGTAGAAAAATAATTATTCATAAAAAAAGACATTTGTAAAATCTAGAGATACTCTACCGATTTGAATTGGAGAGTTAAGAGGGCAGGTAATAAAGGTTTCAATTTCTCACAAATTCAGTCAGTTATTTTATTTTTTTTTTTTTTTTTTATAAAAAAAATAAAAAATTCAAACAGGTATACAAAAAAGTTATTTTTAAAAAATTCACAAATTATGTACAGTAGAACCCCGGGATACAGCATTAAAAATTAGTCACAAAATACAGTACATTAGGTATCTCCAAACCGTTGTGTAAAACGTCATCATTGTACACATTAACAGCAACGTCATCAATTCCTGTGTTTACTATAGTCTAGGTCAATTTCTATGGAAGAGCATTGGCGCTACAATGAATAAATAAAATTTACAATAAAAAAAAATGGATAATAACAATATAAGACTTACCTTTTGTAAAGCAAATAGATTTTATTAATGAACTACACAGCCAAGAAAATTAATTTTAATAGCGTCTGTTGACACTTATGTATCTGAAGATAATGTTGCTTATAGGCCTCCATACGTTTTTGGAAAAAAGGCGCAAAAAATTAATTACCATCCTCTTCGTTTATTTACTTCTGTTACAACTTAAAAAAAAAAAAAACACCCCAAAAATGGCATCTGTCTTCGCAAAAAAAAAAAAAAAAAAAAATCTCATTCTGGTGGGGGAAAAAAGGGCTAGATTGGCCTAAAATGGAGGTATTCTGCTATGTACGGCAGTTACCTGCCCTTGGGGAATTCCTGGGTCTGCAATAACATTTCCAAAATCGCCACGTTGACGTAGCCGTGATAAATCATTGTTTTTCGCTGTAAAAAAAAACTACTTGATCAAATGAAGTGAAATTTTTTTTCGGAGAACTTCAGTCTATAACAGTTACGTACAATAAAATTTTTTTTTCAATATTTCCATTTCTTAATGTCGTCACTAAACTGCATAAGTACCAGACTATCATTACACACAAAAATATATAGATTTATTTTTGAGTAAAGTTCCCCGGGTTTTCCTTTCACTTCAGTAAATAATGGTCTTTTGTTATATATATATATGATGTTTATGTTTATATATATGTATAAGTGATAGTGTCTGTGTGTGTCTGTGTGTGTCTGTGCGTCTGTGTGCATTTCTCTACGCTAAAACTCTGTCAATTTTAAGCCTACAGATTCGAAATTTGATATACAGGGTACTGAGATTTGGGAAAATCAATGTGATAGGTTTTCGACAGAAATTTGGCGATTAAGTGCTCAATATTCAACAATTAGACCTTTGAGAACTCTACCAAACTTCTCCTACAATTTAAGGTCTGAACACGTGATATTTTATATATAGATTCCTTGGACATGGATCTAACTTATTAACTTTACTTGATCCCTGAACAATAAATGTTAAGAGGTCATAATAGGGGTCAAAGTTTTAAAAAATTGACCGTTTTTTTTCCTCAGCATACACTTCAAAACACCTGGGCAACGCCGGGCACCGATTGCTAGTCTATCTATCTATCTATCTATCTATCTTCTATATCTATATCTATCTATCTATATCTTCTATATATCTATAAAAACAGAGATGTGTGTGCCACAGACGATTTCTGATTGGTTAATCCAATAATCACATCTCCTAAAAAACTATGGTTCGTAGGCTCTTAATTTTACCATAAAATATTATGGCTTTATTTATTGTCCATCTTGGAAGGGTTTAATTTTTTTCTAACTTGTTTATTTACAAATTAAAAAAATACGAATCTTACACAATCTTACAATCCAACCTACGACATCCACGGCCGCCATTCTGCTAGCCGCAGACACGTAAACAACACGAAAACAATGTTTTGAAAATCTAGCAAAAATTAATTTTCCTGAAATTTTTCAATATTTAAAAATAAATTATGCCGTCTGATAAAATTTTTATACTTTTTTTTAAAGCTATAAAGATAAAATTTAAAAATATTTATTTTTATGTAACACGCGCGTTCGCTCGTGTTCTTTTCATTTCGGGTTTGTATTACTGTACACATAGATTCGAAAAAGTTGTCAAAAAACAAATATATAACAAATAAATGTTATCAAAGGCAAGATAAGTTACTTTTCTACCAAACTGGATATATTTTTCGTGTTTTTATTCAATGTAACACATTTATTCAGCTCGAAAAACGGGTTTGTATTACTGTACACATAGATTCGAAGAAGTTGATAAGATACGAAACAATACAGCATTAAAACACACGCACACACACTCACGTCCACTACCGTCCTTGGCTACGTCACGTTGTTATGGCAACACGATAAATACACAGTAAATTTGATTTTCTTCATTTCTACGCAAATATTACGCAAATATAAATCATATAGAATATCTGTATGAATATAATTACACGTAATAGTTAAATAAAGATGATCATCGTTAGAACCGAAAAAAAAAAACTAATAGGGAATTTGTATAAAGTTGTATTTTCTTTTTAAATAAATAGAAAAAAGGGGTGTTGATAAGACTATCCATACTTATACAGTTTAGTGACGACATTAAAAAATGGAAATATTGAAAAAAAATTTTAGGCCAAATTTCGCAATCTAGCCTTTTTTTTCTCGCCATATTGAGATGCGCAGTGCGCACAACATATCTGCAATTTTTTTACGTTTTTTTTCTTTTTTTTTTAAATCTGCAATTTTTTTGCGTTTTTTTTTTTTTTTAAATAAGAATACTATTGAATATGCAAAGAAATTGAAGAATGCAAAGAATTGAAGAATTTTTATACGAGAATATTTTCAAAAGATGCTCAGTTGGACACGCATGGATAACTTCGAAACTTCGTTTATTTACTTCTGTTACAAATTAAAAATAAAAAAAATAAAAAAAAAAAACCCCAAAAATGGCATCTGTCTTCGCAAAAAAAATTAAAAATCTCATTCTGGTCGGGAATAAAGGGCTAGATTGGCCTAAAATGGAGGTATTCTGCTATGTACGGCAGTTACCTGCCCTTGGGGAATTCCTGGGCCTGCAATAACATTTCCAAAATGGCCACGTTGACGTTGCCGTGATAAATCATTTTTTTCGATGTAAAAAAAAAAAAAATACTTGATCAAATGAAGTGAAATTTTTTTTCGGAGAACTTCAGTCTATAACAGTTACGTACAATAAAATTTTTTTTTCAATATTTCCATTTATTAATGTCGTCACTAAACTGTATAAGTACCAGACTATCAATACACACAAAAAAATATAGATTTATTTTTGGGTAAAGTTCCCCCGGGTTTTCCTTACACTTCAGTAAATAATGGTCTTTTGTTATATAATATGGCGTACTATTATCCTTATATATATATGATGTTTATGTTTATATATATATGTATAAGTGATAGTGTCTGTGTGTGTCTGTGCGTTTGTGTTCATTTCCCTACGCTAAAACTCTGTCAATTTTAAGCCTACAGATTCGAAATTTGATATACAGGGTACTGAGATTTGGGAACATCGATGTGATAGGTTTTCGACAGAAATTTGGCGATTAAGTGGTCAATGTTCAACAATTAGACCTTTGAGAACTCTACCAAACTCCTCCTAAAATTTAAGGTCTGAACACGTGATATTTTATATATAGATTCCTTGGACATGGATTTAACTTATTAACTTTACTTGATCCCTAAACAATAAATGTTAATAGGTCATAAAAGGGGTCAAAGTTTAAAAAAATTGACCGTTTTTTTTTTCCTCAGCATACACTTCAAAACACCTGGGCAACGCCGGGCACCGATTGCTAGTCTTCTATATCTATATCTATCTATATCTTCTATATATCTATAAAAACAGAGATGTGTGTGCCACAGACGATTTCTGATTGGTTAATCCAATAATCACATCTCCTAAAAAACTATGGTTCGTAGGCTCTTAATTTTACCATAAAATATTATGGCTTTATTTATTGTCCATCTTGGAAGGGTTTAATTTTTTTCTAACTTGCGATTTACAACTTAAAAAAATACGAAACTAACTTACAATCTAACAATCGAACCTCCGACACCACGGCCGCCATTATGAAACTAAACTAAAAAAAAAAAATACGCGCGTTCACTCGTTTTTTTGTGCATTTTTTTTGGGGGAGGGGGGCTAATTTAGCATAATAGTGTCCATTTAATAGTATTATCTTGAAAAAATAAAAAAATAAGGAAAATTACCAAAAAAACAAACAAGAACAACAAAAGTGTGCCGTATTTTTAAAAGTTTTAATGCGTTATTTTTATTTGCTTTTTTTATTTCATCGGTGAAGAAAATGGCCAAACAGAAATTTTGAAGGCCAAATTTCGCGAATTTGTCCTTTTTTTAAAGCAGTTTGGCCTTCAAAATTTCTGTTTGGCCATTTTCTTCACCGATGAAATAAAAAAAGCAAATAAAAACAACGCAATAAAACTTTTAAAAATACGGCACACTTTTGTTGTTCTTGTTTGTTTTTTTTGGTAATTTTCCTTATTTTTTTATTTTTACAAGATAATACTATTAAATGGACACTATTATGCCAAATTAGCCCCCCCCCCCCAAAAAAAAATGCACAAAAATTCGAGATTTATGGTTTTGACGAGATAATTTAGCGAATTGTCCGGACTATTGCGAGATAACCATCCATTAGTTTTTCCTGAAATTTTGCCACAAATTGTATTTCATTACATAGATGTGCATAGTAACAACATTTTTTTGCCGAAAATTCCCGTTGCGTCTCCAGATTACATCGGTGAAGAAAAAGGCCAAACAGAAATTTTGAAGGCCAAACTGCTTTAAAAAAGGGCCAAATTCGCGATTTGGGAAAATCGATGTGATAAGTTTTCGACAGAAATTTGGCGATTAAGTGGTCAATATTCAACGATTTCACCTTTGAGAACTCTACCAAACTCCTCCTACAATTCTGGGTCTAAACAGTAAACACTTGATATTTTAGATATAGATTCCTTGGACATGGATCTAACTTATTAACTTTACTTGATCCCTAAACAATAAATGTTAAGAGGTCATAATAGGGGTCAAAGTTTTAAAAAATTGACCGTTTTTTTTTTTTCTCAGCATTAACCTCAAAACACCTGGGCAACGCCGGGCACCGATTGCTAGTATATCTATAAAAACAGAGATGTGTGTGCCACAGACGATTTCTGATTGGTTAATCCAATAATCACATCTCCTAAAAAACAATCGTTTCTACGCTCTTACCTTTACCATAAAATATTATGGCTTTATTTATTGTCCATCTTGGAAGGGTTTGATTTTTTAATAACTTGTTATTTACAAATTAAAAAAATACGAAACTATTATGCGAAACTAAACTACACGAAATACGCGCACACACGCACACACACACGTTCACTACCGTCACGTTGTTATGGCAACCAAACCCGCTGACTTCTTTTTCTCATTTCACTCGTGGTCTTAAATTAGATTCGAATAAGTTGCCAAAAAACAAATATATAACAAATAAATGTTATCAAAGGCAAATTTTTCGTGTTTTTATTCAATTTAACATGTTTATTCAGCTCGAAAAGCATACAGTGTTTACCGATGTATTGGAAAATTCAAGATGGCGGCCGATTCTCTCTTTAACACGGTAAGTTTGGAAAAAGGTGTAATAAATAAAAAACCGGTTAAAATACTGTTAAAAACTCGCTCAATATATGTTACCGTGACATAGGTTGACATATATTCGGCGGGTTTTTAATAGTATT
The DNA here is from genome assembly GCF_053919585.1 of Euprymna scolopes. Taxonomy (NCBI): domain Eukaryota; kingdom Metazoa; phylum Mollusca; class Cephalopoda; order Sepiida; family Sepiolidae; genus Euprymna; species Euprymna scolopes. The sequence goes on from NC_136521.1 coordinate 45,010,675, forward strand.
TTGTATAGTTTTTTATTTATAACACCTTTTCCCAAACTTACGGTGTTAAAGAATGTGTGAGACGCCATCTTGAATTTTCCAACACATCGGTAAACACTGTATTCTTTTCGATCTGAATAAACATGTTAAATTGAATAAAAACACGAAAAATATATCCAGTTTTTATCGGTTTTTTACCTTCTCTGCAGAAGTACAAAAAAAAACAAACAAAAAAAAAAAACGGAAGGTACTTTTACAGAATGTTAAACTAACCCTAACCGATGTTTTATGTTTAGTTTAGGAAAAGTCAGAAGAAATAAAAGTCATTATTGCATGAAATATACGTATTTAGTTGAAGTATTGTTTATGTCAATTCTTTCGAAGAAATTTAGCAAGAATACCTGTAAACCAGGAAATCGGTAAAATGTCATCATGGATGAATACTTGTCTATTATAATTTCTACCCTTGACAAAAACTTAGCCATAACAAAAGAGATTTATTGTTCAGATTGTTTTTGAGATTGATTTCTAAAAAGATATTTTATAAATAAAATCGACTTTAAAATTAAAGACTTAAATTACAATAATTGAATTTAAACATTCTTATTTCAATATTTGGCACATAACACCTGCAAAAATGATCACAATGTCAGGATTTCATTTTATTTCAGAATCGATGGCAAATACTAATATTTAACATTAGTTTATCATTTAAGCCGATAAAAAGCCCTTTTTTTTCCGAGTCATAAAAGGATTTGGAGTTTCCTAATCAACCTTTCGGGTGCAGTTGCACGCTCTCAAAATAACTAAAGTGTTGGCTTTAAAAAAATTGGTTCATTAAAACTAAACAGGTTTAGTTTTAATAAAAAAAAAAAAATAAAAAATAAATCGCTTTGGTAATTAGATATGTCGTATGGTTATCCCTAATCGCTGAATAAAACCGCTAACGAGTTGAATGATTACGACATAAAATTAAACTCGGGTTCCTGAAACGGAAACTTCGTTTGTTTTTGTTTTTTTCTTATCAATATATTTACATTGTTATTTTGTTTTCATTTTCAATCATTCGAACAGTTTTCTTTTTCAAGTAATCCAAGTTACAAAATTCCCACTGTTTACTATGCTAAAATCACAATGACTAAATGTATACCTATTAACCCTTATCCTTGAGTGGCCTCTGGGCCTTGATAAGTGGTGACACCCATGTAAAAAAAAAAAAAAAAAAATCACTCGAACAGTTTTCTTTTTATAATGTACAGTTTTAAAAGTTTAAAAACTATATAGTTTTTACTTCAGGAAAATTAATGGGTCAGTTTTTACGATGTGCCCTGTTTAAATACTGTTAAAAACTCGCTCAATATATGTTACCGTGACATAGGTTGACATATATTCGGCGGGTTTTTAATAGTATTTTGTATAGTTTTTTATTTATAACACCTTTTCCCAAACTTACGGTGTTAAAGAGGGTGTGAGACGCCATCTTGAATTTTCCAACACATCGGTAAACACTGTATGTTTTTCGAGCTGAATAAATATATTACATTGAATAAAAACACAAAAAAGATATCCAGTTAGGTAGAAAAGTAACTTATCTTGCCTTTGATAACATTTATTTATATATTTGTTTTTGACTATTTTTTCGAATCTATGTGTACAGTAATCTTGCCAGGATGCGGAGGAAAATGAATGAAGGGGGAGGGGAATAAAATAAAAACATTTTGGAAACAGAGTAAGTTTGAAAGAATTGCTTTGCACAGAAAGAAATTAATGAAAAAATAAAATTAAATTTCTTTTCTTTCTTGATTTTTTTTTTTAGTTTTTTATGAAAAAGGAAGTCAAAATTAAGACTATAAAAAACAATTTTTATTAAGAGCGAACCTCAGTCGTCAGGTCTGTAAAAAAAAGACGTGGAATAATAAATGTTTTCTAATACAAATTGTTTTTACTTATGTGTTCATTTGTCTCTTTGAAGTTCGTTTGTTTAATATATCGGTTTGCAATATAATTTTGTCATTCTGTCAGACTCAAATTTTAAATCTATATATCTATAAAAGTTAAAGTGTGTGTGTGTGTGTGTGTGTGTCTGTGTACATTTCCCTACGAAATAACTCTGTCAATTTTTAGTCTACAGACTCGAAATTTGATATACAGGGTACTGAGATTTGGAAAAATCTATGTGATCGGTTTTTAGCCAGAAATTTGGCGATTAAGGGGTCAAAGTTCAACGATTTGAGCTTTGAGAACTCTACCAAACTTCTCCGACAATTTTGGGTCTACACACTTTAAATTTTAGATATAGCTTCCGTGGACATGAATCTAACTTAATAACTTGATTTGAGCCCAAAACAATAAATTTTCAGGGGTCATAATAGGGGTCAAAGTTTAAAAAATTACCCCCTTTTTTTTGCTCAGCATACACCTCCAAACACCCGGGCAACGCCGGGCACCCATGCTAGTATATCTATAAAAACAGAGATGTGTGTGCCACAGACGATTTCTGATTGGTTAATCCAATAATCACATCTCCTAAAAAACAATGGTTTCTACGCTCTTACCTTTACCATAAAATATTATGGCTTTATTTATTGTCCATCTTGGAAGGGTTTAATTTTTTAATAACTTGTTATTCACAAATTAAAAAAATACGAAACTAAACTACACGAAATCAAACGCTCCGACAAACTTAATAGTAGTACTAGCAAGCACACACGCACACACACACGTTCACTACCGTCACGTTGTTATGGCAACCAAACAATGTTTACAAAATGTCTACGCACGTTCGTAGACATTTTGTAAACATTGTTTTTAAAAAATAAAAAATAATACTTCTATTATGTTTTAAACGACTGTAATAGTTTATTTTGGAAGTATATTTCATAAAGAAAATTGACAACCCACTTTAAAAACAGAAATTACGAGTTTTATATATTTTATTCGCAGTTTTTTGTTGACTCTTCTGGCGGCCATGTTGTAAGCCCTAACGGTATTTTTGGAGATTACCCAAATAAATGTTATCAAAGGCAAGATAAGTTACTTTTCCACCAAACTGGATATATTTTTCGTGTTTTTATTCAATGTAGCATATTTATTCAGCTCGAAAAACGGGTTTGTATTACTGTACACATAAATTCGAAAAAGTTGTCAAAAACCAAATATATAACAAATACATGTTATCAAAGGCAAGATAAGTTACTTTTCTACCAAACTGGATATATTTTTCGTGTTTTTATTCAATGTAACATGTTTATTCAGCTCGAAAACCATACGGTGTTTACCGATGTATTGGAAAATTCAAGATGGCGCCTCACTCCCTCTTTAACACGGTAAGTTTGGGAAAAGATGTTATAAATAAAAAACTAGAAAAATACTATTAAAAACCCGCCGAATATATGTCAACCTATGTCACGGTAACATATTGAGCGAGTTTTTAACAGTATTTTATTCAGTTTTTTATTTATAACACCTTTTCCCAAACTTACCGTGTTCAAGAGGGACTAAGACGCCATCTTGAATTTTCCAATACATCGGTAAACACTGTATGGTTTTCGAGCTGAATAAACATGTTACATTGAATAAAAATACGAAAAATATATCCAGTTTGGTAGAAAAGTAACTTATCTTGAGGCCAAAAAAATAAATTTTCAGGGGTCATAATAGGGGTCAAAGTTTAAAAAATTACCCCTTTTTTTTGCTCAGCATACACCTCCAAACACCCGGGCAACGCCGGGCACCCATGCTAGTAATTGATAAAATAATAAAAACTTAGTTTAAAAAAAAAATGGATAGCACGACCATCGATATGTGTACAAGTTGCAAATATAAGGATTTGGGTTTGTATTACTGTACACACAGATTCGAAAAAGTTGTCAAAAAAACAAATATATAACAAATAAATGTTATCAAAGGCAAGATAAGTTACTTTTCTACCAAACTGGATATAATTTTCGTGTTTTTATTTAATATAACATGTTTATTCAGCTCGAAAAGCATACAGTGTTTACCGATGTATTGGAAAATTCAAAATGGCGCTCAACTCACTCTTTAACACGGTAAGTTCGGGAAAAGGTATTATAAATAAGAAACTAGACAAAATACTGTTAGAAATTCGCTCAATATATGTTACCGTGACATAAGTTTACATATATTCGGTGGTTTTTTAATAGTATTTTGTCTAGTTTATTATTTATAACACCTTTTCCCAAACTTACCGTGTTAAAGAGAGAGTCGGGCGCCATTTTTAATTTTCCAGTACATCGGTAAACACTGCATGTTTTTCGAGCTGAATGAACATGTTACATTGAATAAAAACACAAAAATATATCCAGTTTGGTAGAAAAGTAACATCTTGCCTTTGATAACATTTATTTGTTATATATTTGTTTTTTGACAACTTTTTCGAATCTACAGTAATACAAACCCAAGGATTTTTATGCAATAGTAAAATTTTGGGAACAAAAAGATATAAGTTGAATGTTTCTCATTGAATATAGACTATTGCACAGAATGGTCATATGTGCTGTAAGTGGCCTGTATTAATAAATGGTTAGCGATAACATGGAGAGAAGAGAGACGTGTGAACGGAGCAGAAGCTTTATTAACACTAAAAAGTAGTAGTTTTTTTTTTTTTTTGCTACTACGATATAACCACATGATTGTGTGGTGGGAGGTTGCAGGCAATGGTGATGGTGGGAGTAATCCCAGTCAAGGGGAGATAACTCGTGTACAAATAACAATATGTTCAAAGTGCCAAATTCCGAAAGTCATTCTTAATATGGGGAGGTTGGGGGAGGAGCGTTTATTCATTGTAAGCATACCCAAAAACCTTTAAAAGGCGACATTTCCAATGTGAACGGTAAGTCGCACTTGTGTAAAAAATTAAAATAAAAATACCAAATAGGTATACCAAGTTGATTTTTTTTTTTTAATTATTTCGTTTTTGTTAAATTTTTTTTTTTTTTTTAATATATAAAAAGTACGATTGTTGAATGTTATTCTTTTGATTATTTTCGATTTTTTGCAGCGCATGCACAATTAAACAAAAATTATTAAAACGGAACGGAATTTAAATTTCTCTTCCATTTTTAAAACAACCGTAAAACAGAGCGTTCTCCGCAAGTTTTACCATTTTTTTATATATATAAAAATATTTTTGCATTAAATTTTTTTTTTTTTTTTTCCAATTCGACAACATTCCACGTATATATAGAATTGATGAAGCTCAATAGATGTCTTTACAAAGCATATATATTGCAATATATATACAACATAATCACGTTGACACACCGGTTCTCGTCAAATCACTGAAGTTAAGCAACGTTGAGCCTGCTTAGTACCAGATGGGTGACTATTTGGGAATTTTAGGTGCTGTATGTGCTTTCCGCTTATCTCGGCATTTGTTTTTTTTCTTTTTTTTTTTTTTTTTTTTTTTTTTTTTACACAGGCATCACCACATTATCAAGGCTGAGGCCACTCGAGGATAAGGGTTAAAGAGTGTACAGCAGAAATTGGACAATATAGTAATCAATTCGGTAAATTTGTTAACTTATATGGAACGACTCATCAAGAACTTGTTTACATTAGACTTAAAGGCAACCATATTGCAGTCAGCCGGAAAGCAGGAAAACAGAAGACAATTCCACAGGCGTGCAGTTCTAAGAAAGAAGCTTTGTTCATGGAATCTACATTTAGGTTTAGGCACAGATAAAGAGTGGGGGGAATTATTGATAGTATTTTCAGCTAGACGAGTGTTTCTTGTGAAAGTTTGGCAAGGAGAGGGGGCCATAGACTGAAGCTCAGTCGAACACTTTCCATGAAAATAACGATACATCAAAGACAAACTCACAACATCTCTTCTGTGAGATAGAGGTTGCAGGCTACGAAGTCTATTTTGAACTCTATCAAGACAAGACAAGTCCTTTCTAGTAGCTCCTGCCCAGATGTGGCAACAGTATTCCATCCTTGGACATACCTGGCTCTTATATAGATAGAGAATTGCATTAGATATCTACTGGATCGATAGAAAGATCCCACTATTTTTCCAGTGAGCTTATCAAAACTTGAGGCCTCCTGAAGACGAGAGCCATTCATTTCAATTGATGCCGGATGTGGATCAGAATGTTGATGATGTAAAGAGAGAAGCTTGGTTTTAGATGCATTAAAAGTAACCAACCACTCCTTTCCCCATTGTTTCCAGTCGTCCTGTACAGACACTTCACTTGTCACTGGTATTTAACAATGTCGGCTCAGGAGAGGTGTTGTTGGAGATAGCGCACTTCCTGCCACAAAACTTTCACGTGCAGGCACCCCTTCGTGGGTATCCATAGTCTGTTAAAGACTGAAGGAGCCCTTCTTTTTTTTTTTACATGGAGTTCACCACTTATCAAGACCCAATGGCCACTTGGGGATAAGGGTTATTGTGTGTACAGTAATCAAAGTGATAGTGTAGCAATAGTATTGGAAAATTGATAAGGTGTCATTACTTAAGGGGGCGGTTCATCAGGAATTTGTTTGTGTTGGACTTGAAGACATCCAGGTTGAAGTCAGGAGGGAAACAGGCAAGCGGAACAGAGTTCCACAGGCATGCAGTTCTAAGAAAGAAGCTTTGTTTATGGAATCTACGTTTTGATTTAGGCACAGATAAGGAGTGGGGAAAATTATTGACAGTGGTTTCAGCTAGTCGGGTGTTTTTTGAAAAAGATTGGCGAGGGGGGGGACCAGAGATTGGAGGTCAGACGAGCACTTGCCATGGAAATAACGATAGAACAACGACAGGCTCGCTACATCTCTTCTGTGGGAAAGAGGTTGCAGGGTAGAGAAAAGGGTATCCCTTACTAAGCCACAAAGTCTATTTTGTACTCTGTCAAGGCAGGATAGGCTGTTTTTAGCAGCTCCCGCCCAGATGTGGCAGCAGTATTCCATCTTTGGACGTACTTGGCTTTTATATAGATAAAGAATTGCATCATTAGTGAGATATCTTCTGGAGCGGTAGAAGGATCCTACCATTTTCCCAGCGTCCTTGGCAACAGATTTGATGTACGTGTTCCATTCTTCTTCTATAGTGCAATATAATAGCTTTAAAACATTCAAAATCAATTCTCCTTAGTAGTTGGTAGTTTATTACATTTCCAAAGGAAAATTATTACAATATTGTTTCGTTTGCAACTAACAAGATAATATCTTTGTCACATCAAATAAATTCCTGAAAAAAACATAGGAAAAAACACATTATTTAGAACAACTTACATGGTTCAAATGACTGACATGCACTGCTAACATTCTTGTCATCCTGGAGATGACTTTCATTCAATTGACCTTTGCAGACTCTACCAAACTCCTCCTTATACAAAGTTTACCACAATGATTTTATGCAATAATTATTTTTGTTCATAAGAAATGATCTCCAGAGTTATTATTTACAAGCAGTTTAGCTCGGCTTTGCGCGTGCTCTATGTACTGTTCATAACTTTATGTGCATATGTATATATATATATATATTAAAAAGTTTGACTCATGTCCAGGTAACCTACATCTAAAATTTCAAGTGTTTTGATCTAAAATTGGTGGAGGAGTTTGGTAGAGTTTGCAAAGGTCAACTCTTTCAACGTTAGGTTCTTGGCAGCCAAATTTTCGCCCAAAACTGATTAAAAAGCTTGCTGCATGTCTGAATACTCTTTATGTAAAATTTCAAATGTTTAGACCCAGAATTGGCTGAATAGTTTGCTAGAGACTGCAAAGGTCAAATCTTTTGAAATTTGACTTCTTGGAAGCCACATTTTCAGCCAAAAACAGATTAAAAAACCTGCCTTATGTCTGAATACTTTATGTAAAATTTCAAATGTTTAGACCAAATATTTGCTGAGTAATTTGGTAGAGACCGCAGAGATAAATTTTTTAAAAACTTTGACCTCAATTTTGACTCCTTAACATTTATTGCTTTGGGCTCAAATCAAATTAAAAAGTTTGATCCATGTCCAAGTAACCTACATCTAAAATTTCAAGTGTTTAGACCAAAAATTGGCGGAGGAGTTTGGTAGAGTATTCAAAGGGGAAATCGTTGAACTTTGACTCCTTGACAGATAAACTTTTGGATGAAAATCGATTAAAAAGATTTTCCTAAATCTCAATACCCCTTATGTCAAATCTCGAGTCTGTAGACTGAAAATTGACAGAGTAGTTTAGTAGGAAAATTGACAGAGTAGTTTAGTAGGGAAATTTAAAAAATTTTCACTTTTAAAGATATATAGATTGCACATTGGTTTTAGAGTAATCCAGTTGATTTTAGATCTATCCTGAACCCAATGCCACATTGTAGCTGAGGAAAGCAGCATGCCAGCCATTCACCAGAGCACCTAGCAAGGATGAACTGAACTGCAGCATTTGACGACGAATCGCCAGTTGAAAATATAAATGTTGCCACACAGACTTAGAGTCGTGCGCGGTTTGCATGCCTAGAATATCAGAGCGGTAATTTCAAATAACCAGTAAGCATCTGGTTACATTTTGAGGGGTCCACCACTAGACAGTTAAGAGTGTAGCCACCGGGACAGGGTTAGTGCACATTTCCCTGCTCGTGTGTATGCTATGGCTCTGTTGAGTTGTATCTATGGTCTTGTGAGCCGGGGTCGACGAACACACTCAGGGGTTGAAAGATAGCCAAATCGTCTCCTACTGCCATGACAAAATCACACACATTGGAAAATGCTTAACGTGCCTGAATAAAGCATCATTATCTTTTTTTTTTCAAAATGTCAGCCAATATTTATTTCACAAATTCTCGGGGATGTTAATCCAACAAAGCTCTCTTTTCGTTATCAGATCAATATTTTTGTTTATTGCCCAAAAATAACTCAAAGGTTTTCCTGAGGAAAAATAAACCCAGAATATTTCTCTATCCACCTCCTTTTTTATAACCCTTACAGGTGTTACATGAAAAGGGACAGACCCCAGTAATTAAAAGAGCAAACTAAATAAGTTGGAAAAGGATATTTGGAAACGGTTAGAATTGAACCCAGTAAGAAAAGTTTAAAAAGAATACATATTGAAATCTTAGGAATGTAGAACGACTGTCAGTGTTCTTGAAGATAACTAAATATTATTTATGCCAAAGTTAGATATGAACAGTGCAGTTTAGAAATAATGATTCAATAAATAGGTTATAAATGAAACAATTCATTTAGGAATTTCTTTATTTGCCAAAAGCGTGTTTGGACATACATAGGTGAAATCCACGTGAATGAATTTCACATGTCGAAGCACGCCTTTGATGTCATAAAGAAAGAGAATCCCCAATATATTGAGACAGCATTCGAAGTTGGAGAGACAGTCAGAGTCAGAGAAGAGTTAGAAGAGACTCAAAGAGGGTCGATTCGAGTTAATTGAAACCCTCTTGAAGTGAAGAGGGGAAGATACCAATTTGTAATCGTAAAATTCCTGATTCATCAATCAACGGGCTGGTAGAATAAAAAGATCATCTATATTCCTCTATCTATATCTATCTATCTTCTATACTCCTATAAATTCGTTTTTCTTTTGTGTGTATTGATATTCATATTAAAAACCCTCTTTTCTATTTATTTAAACAGAAAAGACAATTTTCTTATATATGGGTTGTGGAATTGCATTCACTAGCAAAAGATCTAGCTAATTTGCATATTCTTTTAAACATTCATTTTAATTAATTCCCTATTAGTTGCTTCAGTTTTTTTAATGGGATAATCATCTTTAGTTAACTATTACGTGTAATTATATATATGTAGATATTCTACATGATTTATACTTGCATAATATTTGCGTAAAAAGTTTATAGTAAACACAAAATTGTTTCCATATATATTTATGTATACGTATATATTTTTGTTTAACAAATTTTGCCTACCAAACACCTTCTAGAGTTTTTGGTCTACAGGCAGGAAACTTCATATATAAGGTATTTGAATCCATGCAAAAATTTATACTTAGGTTTTAGCCCGGAAGAAAATCGGTGCAAAAGTGTGAAAATTAAAAAAAAATGAAATTTGCCAGGTGATGGTTGAACGCCAGCATTACGAATGCATAACGTAGTAGCTATTAGTTCATGTTTTAATTTTTAGCCTTGCAGTAAAAATGTTTTCATAGCCCAGTCATTGACAGCAAAAGCAAAATAAATTGTGAGCTGAACGTTTTGGTTTTGATTCTCGGTGGTGGCATATGAGCACGGCCACCTGGAGTAAGAAGAAGGCCTGGTAACTGAAAAATGCATTGCAGGCAATGTAGGTAAGATTTGTCAGACTGTCAGTACTAAATGAGGGGCATTTGAAAAAGAGCAATAAAACATTTTTAAAAAGAAAAAAGAACACAGTTCGATTAATACTGAAACTGAACTTTATTCAATATAAAATATAAATATCATAAATGTAAAATTAAGTAATTTTAAAGCAATATACAATTTAATACTGATAAAACTGAATTATGAAGTTAGAAAATAAAGAATTAAAAAACATATTAAACACCAACGATGAGTAATTTTAAAAGTGAAAACCATCGATAAATAATTTTAAGAATGCAAACAAACAATAAAATACAAAAAATTGAAATAAAACAAATAATTTAAATACAAACAAACAAAAGTTACTAGTGCAGAAATATTTTTTTAATTTAATTTAGAGAAAAATCACATGGGTTGAATGTTATTTTTTGGAACTTTAGAGATTATTCGGACTAATTTATTTCACAACGTTTTATCATCGAATCTTGACTTCTTTATTACATCCTCAGGCTGAAAATGATGTTCACATACCTAAAAACATAATTAAAGAAAACATTCATACCATAATGTAAACTATTACTAAAATCTAAGAAAAGATAGTAAACAAACATTTACAATAATAATCACAGTGTAGTATCTGTTCTGATGCTACACTTCATTTGTTCTGTCCTCGGTCAGTGGAGAAGAAATCCTTCATGACCGAGACAATTTTTATTTTACTTTTGTTCCTATCCAGAGTGCCCCTTTTTGGGGAGCTAAATTTTCCCACATTAAAAACTGACCTTGTGTCTAACTGTGCCCTCGTAGGGAGGCAAGTAAATAAATTAAAAAAAAAAATTTTTGACAAATATTCTCATGTAAAAATTATTTGTTTATAATTCTAAAAAGAAACAATCAATTTTAATGTATAACGCTCAGTCACGGCTAATTCCATTAATAGCCACGAGGTGAATAATTTTCAAACCGACTTTAAAAAAAAATATAGAACTTTAAAATATTTGGAAATACTCAATGAAAGGTTTTATTTATTATTAAAAAAACATTTTGACAATTATTCTCATGTAAAAATTATTTGTTTATAATTTTAAAAACTAAAACAAAATTAAATTAAATTTTCAACCTTTCTGATAGACTTTTTAGCCTTAAAAGAAAATAAACAGTTAAAAATATCAACATAATATATTTTTTTTATTACATTTTCACCCCAAACAAGGCACATTGCCACTTTGGTGTAGGGGGCTACTATCAGGGGCAGCAACTACTGGGGCACTATGTAGGGATTTGGGCAGCAAGATATCGGTTCACGTTACACTTGAACTTCTGCATGTCAGTACAGTTGGGGAAGCAGGGACCTGGAATGGAATTCCAGAGTCTAGCAGTTCTGGGAAAGAAATGACTGGAGTAAAAGGCATCTAGGGATCTCTACTGTGAAGGGATGGGACTTAGCTGCTTGTCGGGTTTGTCGGGGGTATTTACATCGTGGGGGCACAATTGTTTGCAGTTCGTCAGAGCATTCACCATTAAAATACTTGTAGAAGTATGCAACGTTTCGTCGATGGGACAGAGGCTGAAGCTTAGATGCCAGTTCAGGGCCTATCAGATTGGCGACTCTCTTTTGAACCTTGTCTAGGAGTGAGAGACTAGCAGCAGATGGACCAGCCCAAATGTGACAGCAATACTCCATACATGGGCGAATGGTGGCCTTATAGAGGTACAGGATACTTTCAGGTGTCAGTAGTTTTCTAGCACGGTAAAGAGAGCCTACCTTCTTCGCAGCGGCTGTGGCAATGTTTTCAATGTAATTGTTCCAACTCATGTTTCCTGTATTAGCAATAAATAGTATTTGCTATATTAGCAATAAATAGTATTGTTTCTTTAATTTATATTAACAATGTTATCAAACGTTATGAAAGTACCTTAATTTATATTAACAATGTTATCAAACGTTATGAAAGTACTTGAATACAGTTCTAATTCAATACACGTTTAATTATTAACAAATAACATCACTTACTTTACTATATTTGGTTGGAATAAAATTTTCCCTTCTAATGGCACGTATCCAACTTGAGAAAGTTTAGAATAAGAAAATATATGTACTTTGGGGCCTTTTGGATAATTTCCCCGGCAATTTGTAACAACGTAAAAATACACCATGTCAGACAGCAAACTGAAAACTAGACGAAACTGCTGCTGATAGCCTAGATCATATCTCTACAAGTGGATCTGATAATGACGTCACGCTGTCATGTGCATCGGCCTTCCACGTTATGAGTCTTTTTTTTTTATACTTTTTAAATCATTACTATATATTGCATACAATCTATCTATCTATTTATATATCTATAAAAGTGAAAATGTCTGTCTGTCTTTTCTCTATGGTAGTTAAGGAAGACTATTATACAAAAAGGCATTACTTTACATATTCACACTTTTTAATATATACATATGCACATAACCTTATGAACAGTACATAGGGCCCGAGCAAAGCCGGGCAGAACTGCTAGTTAAATATATTTGTAGAAATGTCTTCGTCGCCGTCATTACAACTAAAAGATAAATGTGTTTTTAGTTTCTCATCTTGTAAACAAACTTTGTGCAACACCCTCTCCAAGTACCCTTCCAAGCATGAAACTCAGATCTTTCTTCTGAGCCCCACAAGACAAAATTGGTCTGCGAGATCACCAGCTAAGAAACCGTTGATAAACAAGAAGAAATTCAGATTAAGCTTTGCTCAAGATCATGTGTTGTGGACAAATGATCAGTGGCAAAATGTATTTCTGATGAAAGTAAGTTTAATGTATATGGATCTGACAGGAAGAAATTTATAAGGAGGTTTGCTGGCGAAAGATTTAACAAAAAAGGAAGAAAGAAAATGGTGAAGTTTGGTGGGGTTAACGTAATAGTGTTTGGAATGATTTCTTGGGAAGGAACGACTGACCTGATTCGTTTAAATACCAGAGTTAATGGAACAATATACAAGAACTTGTTGAGAAATCATGTCATCCCAATACTTCGAAATTCTGAGTGTGAAAAAACTATTTTCATGCAGGATAATGCCTCCTGCCACATATTATTTGTGGTGTAATTTTTTTATGAGTTTGTTAGTGTATGTGGCAAAATAAAACCTAGGCCTATACCATACACTGGGCAAAGCAGGGGAAGGTATAGAGTGGTATCCCTAGATATATCTAAGGTTGTTCTCATCGGTCGTACATCTAAACAATATATCTAAACAATATATCTAAACAATATGATATAAATGCAAGTGTACCTCAGGGGTCTATCCTTGGACCTTTATTATTCCTGATATTCATAAATGATCACCGATAAAATTGTCTCTGGGATGGGTATATATACTTATGACACCATGTTCTATAACAGGCACAAGGGGAAAACAAATGAACACATATCTAAGGAAATGGCAGAAACACTAGAGGAAGACCTCCAATCTGTAGTGGAATGGGGACAAAAATGGATGGTCACTTTCAATACTGCCAAGACTAAGCTTGTTTCCTTCAATAATTACAAGAAACCTTCTCAACCACCAATAGCTATAGCTAAAGACACATTACCTGAAAGTATTTCTTTCAAACTCATCGGCTTAACGTTCACAGGGAACATGAGTTGGAACAGATACATTGAGAGCATTGCCAGGGCCGCTGCGAGAAAGGTGGGCTCTCTCTACCATGCTAGAAAGTTACTTACGCCTGAAAGTATCCTGTACCTCTACAAGGTCACTATTCGCCCATATATGGAGTTTTGTTGTCACATCTGGGCTGGTGCATCTGCTACTTGAAAATTTATGTGTTTCTTTTTTGTTTTTTTTTGTTTTTGTATAACGTGATTTGTAGGTTCAAACTCCACACATGAATTTCTGTTTTTTTTTTCTTTCATTAATGGGAAAGAATTTTATATAGAATAATTTAAAAAAAAAAAAACAAAAAAAAAAACAGTAGGTTCTCTAGAGTGCAATGTAGACTAACATATATTTTCGATTAAGTTACTGCATGGAGGCATGTGAAGCTTCCTCCCGGCGTAATTTCACAGATTTCGATGACAATAAAAATATAGGAGTGTGAAATATTCGTTGATCATCATTCAATCCTGGGCAACATCGGGATCCCTGCTAGTTTACTATATTTTTTTATATCATATTGTTTTTGATATACTATATGTTTATATTGTTTTATTTATTTCATCTATCATTTTTATCTTTGTTTTTTTTTCGTATAAAAATATATAAGAAAAGAATATACACACACACATTATATATATATATATATATATATATATATATATATATATATATATATATAAGAAGGCCGTGTGTATATATATAGATAGATAGATAGAGAGAGAGAGAAATATTATAAATAAAAATAGTGTTTTAAACAAAAATTCAGAATATTATCTATTATGTAAATCTCACCTGTCTGTTTAAATGTACGTGTGTATGTATGTTTGTATGCTTGCCTAAAACTTTCGACAGAGGCAATGGATTTTCACAAGATTGGTATCGTTTTGAAGCTCGACCCTTTGGACAAATATCGAAAAATTGGCTAAAAACATTAATTCCTTCACCCTCAACTGGGCACTTTTCTACAAGAAGGGGTCGATTTTTTCACTTACATTTTTGCAAGTCATGCAAACCTCACGTCAGCGATGTTGCATAAAAGATGTTATTTTGACTGCCGTTGACGTCACGATCGCGGTGGGCGCATTGATAAAACTGTTTGCCTTTTTTCACCTCCTTTTCCTCTGGCGTGTTACGGATTTGAGCCTGTTTTACTCCTATCTTTTTTTTTTTTTTGCTCAATCAACACCTTTACACGCACCTCCAATTTCTTTTCCGCCTTCGCGTTACAGGTTTGAGTCTGCCTACCTACTACAACTTTTTTTTTTTTTTGCCCAACACACACCTACAAACACCCGGGCAATGCCGGACACTCAGGCTAGTCTCTCTCATCTATATATATAAAAGCCAAACGTCTGTGTGTATGTATGTTTGTTTGTAATGCTAAAACTTTTGAAAGACGGAACCAAACTTGACAAATTTGGTATCATATCGAAGCCCCATCACCCGGATGACAAATATCGAAATTTCACGTCAAACGGACCACTAGAAGTTGGTCAACTGATCAGTTATCTTCGAGGGGGGCCCCCAAAAAACCTGTCATTATCTATATATATAAAAGACAAATGTTTATTTGTAACACTAAAACTTGAGATGAAAGATTCCTCTCCCCTAAGAATAAAACCTATGTTCAATATCTGCTTTTGTTTTTTCATTGTTTATACGGTCCCGAGCAACGCCGGGTAGCCCTGCTAGTATATATATATAAGTGAACGTGTCTGTCTGTGTGCATACATTTCCCTACACAATAACTCTGTCAATTTTTAGTCTACAGACTCGAAATTTGATATACAGGTTACTGAGATTTGGGAAAATCCAATGTGATGGGTTTCGGCCAGAAATTTCGCTGTTAAGGGGTCAAAGTTCAACGATTTGACCTTTGAGAACTCTACCAAACTCCTCCGACAATTTGGGGTCTATACACTTGAAATTTTAGATATAGGTTCCTTGGACATGGATCTAACTTAATAACTTGACTTGAGCCCAAAACAATAAATGTTAAGGGGGTCATAATAGGGGTCAAATTAAAAAAAATTGACCGTTTTTTTTTTTTGCTCAGCATACACCTCCAAACACCCGGGCACTCATGCTAGTACATATATATATATATATATATATATATGGAAGATGAAAAAAAAAGACAATTGTTTATATATTCAACAGTTTTTTCTTTATTTTAAGACTTTCTCAAGATGATCGATTTGAAGAAAATAGAAATCCATACTTAAAAATATGTGGTAAGTCTAAGATGTGAAAAGAAAGTTTTTGTTTATTTTTAAATATAACAGACGTTAGATTTCAAAATATGTAGTGCGTTTATGAAATTAAAAAAAAAAAACAAGAAACACATTGTGAATTCTAATCTGTGTTTTATTTAAAAAAAAAAAAATTTCTTTCATGCCATAGACACACCACATATATATATATAAATATTAACTTCTACGTTTTTCTTTAAAATTATAAGAATGCTTTAAACAAGCTCAATTCATTAAATTCATCCTAAATAAACTTCTGAAGACTTCTTGAATCAACGGAACGGCTTTTACAACTTCTCAGTTTATCAGTAAAAGAAAAAAAAAACTTACAATTTAAAAACAGGCTAATTTAATTTCATCACAGAAAATAATATCAAGAATAAAACAAAAAAAATTAATCAAAAACAAAGAAACACTCATTTCATATACAGGTTGAAACAATAAAAATTGCTGCCTTATAAAAGACATGATTCCATTTCCGTTTGATAAAAACCAGTTTTCTTTTTCTGTTACAGACCATCTACTAGTTGGCCAGTTGTGTACAAATCCTAAAAGCGATAGGAGCCTTCTATCATGTCTGAAAGTGACACAATGTTCAACGAGCGAGATGATTGAGGCTGAAGGCAATTACATTGAATGGATGTCAGCTCTACTACATAATCAAGTTACCTGAATTGATTTGTTTCAAAAAAAAGTTTTAAAATAAAGCTTTTCTTTAAGGTGACAAATTTATTGTTATACCCTCATCCAACATTTTAAATTCTAATAATTATATTCATTCCAAAAATTAATGACTACAGCGTCATATGCTTTAAATTCTAATAATTATATTCATTCCAAAAATTAATGACTACAGCGTCATATGCTTTAAATTCTAATAATTATATTCATTCCAAAAATTAATGACTACAGCGTCATATGCTTTAAATTCTAATAATTATATTCATTCCAAAAATTAATGACTACAGCGTCATATGCTTTAAATTCTAATAATTATATTCATTCCAAAAATTAATGACTACAGCGTCATATGCTTTAAATTCTAATAATTATATTCATTCCAAAAATTAATGACTACAGCGTCATATGCTTTAAATTCTAATAATTATATTCATTCCAAAAATTAATGACTACAGCGTCATATGCTTTAAATTCTAATAATTATATTCATTCCAAAAATTAATGACTACAGCGTCATATGCTTTAAATTCTAATAATTATATTCATTCCAAAAATTAATGACTACAGCGTCATATGCTTTAAATTCTAATAATTATATTCATTCCAAAAATTAATGACTACAGCGTCATATGCTTTAAATTCTAATAATTATATTCATTCCAAAAATTAATGACTACAGCGTCATATGCTTTAAATTCTAATAATTATATTCATTCCAAAAATTAACGACTACAGCGTCATATGCTTTAAATTCTAATAATTATATTCATTCCAAAAATTAACGACTACAGCATCATATACTTTAAATTCTAATGGCAATGTCGTAAATTTTTTTTTCAAATAAGTAAATAAAAAAAGAAATTTCACTCATTTCATGCCATAAACGCTATACGTACTTTGAATGCTAACGGCTATAATTTTTTTTTTATATTTATTTATTGCGTACAATTATCCTCATCTTTTAGTCGTTGTTTCAAGACGTTTCGGCCAACTACTCATCTGGCCTTCGTCAGGTGGTAACCATAACGGGATAGGAACTCCCTATATGCATTCACAGTAATCACTGCCTTTCATAGTTGTTTTTTGTCTCACCACGTTTTGGCCAAGTAAGCCTCTGGCCAGCTTTTGACAGGATTGAAACCGTTATCTTCAGACAATGCTCACCTGGAACCATAGAGATTCAATGTTTCTATCCACTTCGCCACGGGCTCTGAAGGTGTGGTGAGTATTGTCTGAAGATAGCAGTTTCAATCCTACCCAAAGCCGGCCAGAGGCTTAGTTAGCCAAAATGTGATAAGATGACAACAAATATGGAAGGCAGTAATTGCTGAGAATGCAGTTAGGAGACTCGGAGTTCCTATCCCGTCACGGTTACCACCTGACGAAGGCCAGAGGAATAGTTGGCCGAAACGTCATGAAACAACTAAAAAGATGAGGATAATAGTCCGCAATAAATAAATAAGTAATACTCATCTCAATAATAAATTCCAATTAATTAAATTTTTTTTTTTTGTTGGAAAAAAGAACAAAAACATTCATTTATGTTCCTATTTACAATGCCTCCCCACGGGACAGAGTTAGACACCAGGGTCGTTTTTTAATGCGGAGAAAAGAAACAAAAATAAAAATGGTCTCAGTCGTGAAGGATTTCTCCTCCACTGACAGAGAACAAAAAATTGAAGTGCAGCATCTGAAGAACAGATACTACACTTTGAGGTATTTATTTGCTCCCCCACTGAGCAAATTAGGCACAAGGCCGATTTTTAAAGTGAGGAGTGGAGGGGAAATGGGGACCAACTCCCTGGGGAGTAGGGGAGCTGGATAGTGACAATTGGTATGAAGGGTTGCCCCTTCATTGACCAAGGTCTTATATGTGGGGTTGCCCCCACATACGGTCTTTGCTTGCAGTATCTGCTGGAACAGATACTACACTTTGATCTTTATATTTAATTTATTTCGTTTAAAGAAAAAATTACAATTAAAAAAATTCCAATATAAAATTAAAACATTTAAAAAATTGGCCTGAAGATGTTACAAACACAATATATTTTCAAATATTGAATTTTATTTCTTCAAATCAATCCTACTGAGGAAGTCTTGAAATAATTATGAAACATTGATTAACAGATAAATAATTTTTATTTTTTTTATTTTTCATTTTTTTTTATTTCTCCATCACGTTGGAATATCATTTCCATAATTTTCATAAAATACATATTATTTTATGTATAAGATGTTAAGAAAATACATTTTATGTATCAATTTTCAGTATTTAACACAACGCAAATAGAGCTAGGTAGTAAGTTAATAAAATATATGGCAATTAAGCTACGCAGAATCTTACATGTTTCATTCCCTTATGAACTCACCAGGCTAAAATACATGGAATTCATGTTTCCAGGTGTTTTTATACATACATGTGGTGTTTAGTTTTCACCAACAAAAAAAAAATCATATTCATTCTTATTTCTGTCCACTGGTTAATGTTTCTATCATTAGCATACATGTGTTAAAAACAAGGTCACCAATTAATCTGACACATCCACAAAAAAGGTGGGGGGAGTCACACCTCTTCAAAATAAAACAAAGGAGGAGGCAGTAAGAGTTAGTCACACTTTTGTCTGAGATAAGCCCCGCCATTGGCTAATGGAAACATTAACCAGTGGACAGGAACAATAATGAATCTTATAGGTTAGCTAAACTAAAGTAAACATATAAAAAACACCTGTAACATGAATTTCATGCATTTTAACCTGAAGAATACCTACAGGGATGAAACATGGAAGATTCAGTGTAGCTTAATTATCATATATATTATGATAACATGTATATATATATATATATATATATATATATATATATATAAAATGTTAAAAGTCCACATATGCTTCGAAGATAGTGATTTAAAGGTTATGAGGGTTTTTGAAGCATGAAAAACGATGTTACTTTTGGTATTAATACTTTACTGTCATAACTATTAATTACATTATTGTTACCGTTTAACAATCTCCTTTCAATTCCAATATAGATATTGAAATCAATTGTGTCTCATTTTTGCCGTTTGAATCAAACGCTATTACGTTGCAACATTTTAAAAAATTTAAAAATAAAAAAATAAATAAAAAATACAATCTTCTTCCACAAACGGCTAAAATAATCCATGCAAACTTTTTCGAACATGATTGCTAGGAATAAACGCTGTCCACACTACAAATTTCCAGTTTTTTCAATGGCTTTCTTTTTCTTTTCGAAACTTTTTTGTGACCAAGAGCGGAGGTCCGCTTGAAATATGAAAAATAACAATAAAAATATTAAATACAAAAAGTAACATCGTTTTTCATGCTTCAAAAAACCCTCATAACCTTTAAATCAATATATATATATATTTCATTAAATAAAATAGACGTCTTTTGTCTGTTAACTCTGCTTTTGATCCTTTTTCCAACTTCTGAATAACGTTTTTCACTTCTGGCAGAAATTGGCTAATGTAATCACCATATTTGTCATAAGTCCAAGTACTTTCCAATCCATCTGGCTTTGAACAATTTATATACAAGTTAGAAAAGCATTTCATCCAAGGCATGAAAATTGTTAAACAAAATGTTTTTACTATAGGCTTGAACAAGGCCGATAGCCATTAGTCGCGTGCTCTCGTGTAATGAATGAATGCGTGAATGTAGGATTGACATGAAATTCTTAAAAATAAACTAAACTGACAGAAAAATGGGCTGAAATGACTTAAATAAATAAAAAGTAAATGACTTAGAATGACTTTAATGAACTTAAGGATGAATTGAATGACCTTAAGAATGACTTGAATGCTTAAAAAATAACTGGAATCCTTCAAAAACAACTTGAATGATCTGGAGAATGACTTGAAGAGGTTTGAGACTGACTGGTTGTAAAGTGGGTGATCATTTTACATTAAATTAATACAGAAAAGTGATCCCCCACTTTATATCACAATAAGTACAGCATGTTCTTGGCCAAAAGAAGCTTAAAAAGCTAATAACAGCATCTATTAACAGACCTTTGATCTTAACCAAAAAGGCCAAGCACAAAAGTGTTACAGACAGACCGACTGGCGGATTAACATAGAGTTGCTTGCACGCGACTAAAAGTGAAGGTACAAGATTCAATTTGAAATTTATTTATCTTCAAAGTGCACTTTTATAAATTTTAAAAAGTAATGTATAAAAATTTAATTTAAATTGAATCAAAAAATTACCTTGGATTTATTTTATATAATGTACATTCTGTTGCACTTAAAAAAAAAAAAATAATTGAAAATTTTATATCTATATCATTAATTGCTAGATGAAAGATAATGTTTTTAAAGTGCACCAAAATGTACATTACATAAAATAAATCCATGGTAATTTTTTGATTCAATTTAAATTAAATTTTTATACCTTACTTTGTAAAATTTATAAAAGTGCACTTTGAAGATAAATAAATTTCAAATTGAATCTTGTAACTTTATTTTTAAAGTTATAGTAAAAACATTTTGTTTAACAATTTTCATGCCTTGGATGAAATGCTTTTCTAACTTGTATCTTATCTTTTTAAGATTATATTTTAAAACTCTCCTCTTTATTTCAGTTTGTATTTCTCCTCACACCACAACTCATTTTTTGCAACCCCCTCTTTGTAATACAGGTCTGAATAATGAGAAAAACTGAATTTTTTTTTAACAAAAACTTTAAAATAACTTTTTTAGATTAAATTTTTTTTAAACTTCTTTCAGAATAGAAAATCTTTAAAATTTAATAAGGAACATATTTCATATAGGTTTCATTAACAAATATTCAGTACATAACGAGAAAAATAGAGATGAAAATTTCAAAAGGATTGTATAACTGGTTATGGTCAATAGTAGTCCTCGCCAGCGAAAATCTTTGTTATTATTGTTATTCTATTATTATTTAAAACATTTGAGTCCTGCTCTTTCGTGCGAGGACTAATTTTGTAATTATGTGTATATTTATTTCATTAGTTAATTATTTTAATAACTTTACAAACACTTCAGAATATCCCTGATAATGAATCTAGAAGGATTGGAAAGTACTCAGACTTATGACAAATATGGCAATTACATCAGCCAGTTTCTGCCAGAAATAAAGACAGTTATTCAGAAGTTGGAAAAAGGATCAAACACAGAATAGACAAAAAATGTCTACTGTATTTAATGAAATATGCTTAAGAGAAAAAATGCTGCCTATATATATATATACACACACACTCGTGAGCAAAAAAAAAAAATGGGCCAAACAAATTTTATACATTTTATTGAACAAAGAACAATTGAACAAGGAAACTTAAACGAGACTAATAACACAGAAAAAGACATTTACTTTAATAAATGCTTAGGATGGAATCGCATTCCATTTTGATTTCTTTAAAAAAATCAATCCTTTTAGACATGGTCTCAACCAAAGTGGAACACTGTGAAGAGGAGATGCTATTCCATTTGCTTTGCACAGCTTCCCACAATTTGTCATTGTTCAAAAAAGTTCTTCTGGCCAATGAACAAGATATTATGAACCAAATAATCTCGATTAGGTTTAAATTGGGGCTTTGACCTGGCCAAAATATCACATTAATTATCAGAAAACCATTTTTCTGTGACTTTAGCAGTGTGTGCAGGGGCATTATCATGTTGAAAAATAATGTTCTGGGATTTTCCCAACTTCTGAATACTTAGTAACAGTCCTGTTTCTAATATTCGAACGTATTCCTTTGCATTGATTGACTTTTCACATCTAATAAGTTCCCCAACTCCTGCTGCAGTAAAAGTTCCCCATACCATTATCCTTCCATTCCTGTGTTTAACTGTCGTTTTTATGCAACTTGACAAAAATCTTTCTCCAGTTCTTCGATTGCACTGTTCGGGAGCTTCACTAACAAGTCAAAATCTTGATTCATCTGACCAGAAAACATTCCTGTACCAGTCTGTATCTTTCTTGCCATAACATGAGAAAAATCTCTTTCTATCATTGATGTTCTTAGATAAAAATGGCTTCTTTGCACACCTTTTAGAAGAAAATCCCATTTCTTTCATTCGTCTAGATATTGTATATATAGAAAGAGAATTTCCAGACCCTGTTTTGAATTCTTTACTATGGTCAACATAAGTTTTCTTTCGATCCTTCAAAACAGTTAATTTAAGCCTGTGGTCGTCTTTCAAAATGGTTGCTCTGGGCGACCAGATCCAGATTTCCCTTTTACCAAACGTTCGACTTCAAACCTTTGACCAATTCGCTTCACTGCAGAAAAAGATGTTTTCACATTTTCTTTTCTAAAATATAAAAAAATAGCTTGTAAGTCATTTTGGGTTGCCTTAATCCTGCAATTTGGTTTTTTATATCTTCGCCAAGATGCGGTCTTACCATTTTTAGGATTAACTTTTCCACTTATTATATATGCTGTAATAATAATGATCTGCAAAATAGAAATTTTCAGTTAAAATTAGCAAAAATTCATGGAAAAATATTGAAAAATCAATTTCTTCCTTCTTTCACTCTTGGCCCATTTTTTTTTTTTGCTCATGTGTATATATATATATATACAGTTGTCCTCAAAATTATTCATACCCCATACAAAAAAAATTTCTTGATTTTGATTATTCATTTCTGAAAGGTATTATGATGGTACTTCCTTTGTATCTTTTGTCTACTTGTTATTGCACATAAATCTACATGTGAGTTGGCTAAACCTTATTTTCATAATAATAGATAGGGACCAAAGTTATGTTTTGCACATGTTCAGATCAATCATACCCCTGCCAGTACCTAAACAAAAATGTACTTTTATGATCAACCCCATTCTTTTTACTTCCTAATAATGTGCTACCTCTTGTAATCTTTGTCTTGTAGTTATTTCAAGATGTTTCAATTGAATGAATACCTTTTTCGATGTCAATATAAATAGTTTGAAAAAGTTTCTTTGTCCACAGGTTCTGATCATCATGGGGAAGAAAAAAGAACTTAGCGAAGACGTACGTCAACGTATTGTGCAAGCCCACGGTGAGAGAAAGGGTTACAAGGCTATTGCTAAGCAGTACAATGTTCCTGTGGCAACCATCCAGAGTATAATTAATAAGTATAAGCGGTTCAACACTGTTAAAAACCTCAGTGGGCGTGGCAGGAAGCGTAAGGTTTCAACCAAACTTGCAAGGAAGATCTGCCGAGAGGTCAGCAAAGTGTAACGTGCATCCAGGAGAGAAGCGCCCGCGTGTTTGCGTGTTGTGTGGGTACGTGGGAGAGACGGATGAGGGGAAAAAGACTTACCTCGAGACCAGCTCAGCGTTACCGACCAAAAATAGAAAAGAGGGACCAAGATGGCGACCGCCGTCTTTTGTAAAGTATGATGTCTCGCAAAGTCACACGAATTCTCGGAATATGCAAATTTAGCCGACCTAGAACGACGATAAAAGCGGGTGAGGGGAAAGACGTGGGGAGTGACGATTGAGTTGGCTGGGGAATCGTGTGGCTGTTGCTTCTTGTGCCGTGTTGAGGATATCTTACCGTGTTAAAGAGAGAGTCGGGCGCCATCTTGAATTTTTCCCTACATTTTTTTTCTTACAGTAATTTCTCACTTTTACACAAAGATCCCCAAACCACAACCAAGGTCCTACAAAAAGAACTTCATCAGGCAGGGACGATGGTTTCAAGGTCCACTATCGAGAGAGTTTTGCACAGAGGGGGTCTCCATGGATGCAGGCCTCGAAAGACACCGCTGCTCAAAAAGAATCATGTGAAGGCTCGCCTGGCCTTTGCTAAAGGCCATATACAGCAAGATTCCAGCTTCTGGTCAACCATCCTGTGGTCTGATGAGACGAGGTTGGAGTTGTTCGGCCACAGAGATACTGCATACGTATGGAGGAAGACAGGAGAAGCATACAATCCAAAGAACACAGTGCCAACCGTCAAGCACGGTGGTGGAAACATCATGCTATGGGGATGCTTCTCTTCCCACGGTACAGGGAACCTCGTCAGGATCCAGGGAATCATGAGAAAGGAGAACTACATCCAGATCCTTGATGAAAACCTGAAGGAATCTGCAGAGAAGCTCAAACTTGGCGACAACTGGAAGTTCCAGCAAGACAATGACCCAAAGCATACTGCTAAAGTAGTCCAGAAATGGTTCAAGGATAATGATATCAGCGTCCTGGAGTGGCCTAGTCAGAGTCCTGACCTCAATCCCATAGAGAACTTATGGTGGGACTTAAAGACCCGAGTGATGGCCAGGAAACCAACTAACCTGACCCAGCTTGAGTCTTTTGCAATGGAAGAATGGGCCAAAATCCCACAGGAAACGTGTAGTAAGCTTGTGGACACCTATAAGAACCGACTAGAAGCAGTCATAAAGAACAAAGGCTATGCTATTGACTATTGAAGAAAGAAAATGGACACTGTAAACCTAGGGTATGAATAATTTTGGACATGACTTTTTTTAAAGATCTGTGAATAAAATACCCCTGAAACTGAATATTTTTTAATTTGCCTATTGCTGTTATTCTTTCACCTGTTGGTTGCACATAAATCATAAACAAACTTAACAAAATGCTTTCATTTCATCACAACAATGAATTATGTCAAAAATCAACGAGGGTATGCATAATTTTGAGGCCAACTGTATATATATATATATATATATATATATATATATATATATACATACACACACACACAAAGTGTGGGCCAAAAGTCACTGACACATTGTAATTTTAAATAACTTATTTCTAAGTATTTTTAATTTCTTAAATTTTTTTTTTTTTTTTCAGGGATCCTGAAAATTAATTATGGAAAAATTCAGTATCATCCAATGTGCAAAAATTGTACAATTTTACTAACAAAATCAAAGCTGAATAATTCAAACCCAAACAGGCTATTGCAGAAATTTCAATGTGGGAGATGCACGTATTGTAGGAATATCTAAAGGAAAAGGTTTTTGTCAACAAGCCCCAATATTTAATAGAACTAAAGGAAAACATCAGTAGAGAAATAAGAGAAATAAGGCCAGAAACTTTGGAAAAGGTTATGGCAGAGGAAATTAAAAGAGCTCAAATTTGTGAAGCAGAAAATGGAAGGCATTTGCAGTTATTTTTCACATTTTACGATACAAGTTTCTCAATCTTACTAAGGTAAAATAAAGTTTATCGCCTTTATTTTATGATACTATAATTTCATGCATATAACTTGAAATAAAAAAGTTATTCAAAATTAAAATGGGTCAGTGACTTTTGGTCCACCATATATACACACACACACAGATTATTTAAAACTACATTACATATTTCAGCGAATTACCAGGGTTTCATCAACGTGGATTGACCTTTTACCATTTAAAAGGCTGTTAAAAGTCCATTCAAATCATCAGCTACTCACAAAATGAAAACAAATCGATTTTAAATAATTTGTATTTTAGCTCTCACATTTGCGATCGAGCACTTTATTGATTTTTTTCAGCACATCCTGACACTCTATAGACGTGTGCGTGCGTGTCTGTGTGAATGTTGAAATATTTTCTGTGGCATCTCGGTTTGATTAATATCGAAGAATGTCACAAAAAAAAAAAAAAAAAAAAAAAAAAAATGGGGGAAATAAACCTAATGTTTTACAAAAGGTGTGAAAATAATTTTAAAAATGCAAAGCTATTGCATTCATCTTAAATATGTTAAATATCTTAATCAACGGAAGCATCATTGCCGACACGATATTTGTGTAGACTTATCGCTCTCCTCTGCAATAGTCTGTAAGTCCTCAACCGATGTCAAACTAGCAACTTTTTTGAGATGTCCGCGAATACTATCTTTCCGCTTTTCTATATACTTCGTGATGACATAGAGAATTGTTCCTATCAAATTTAACGTGATCCCCACCTCCGTTGACCAGTTCGAACTGACCCCTTCAAAACTGAAAATTCCTATGATGGTCTGTACGAGAGCCTTGACGCCGCCCACGACACACGTCGTCAGTGCAGACGTGAGACTCGTGCACAAAAACAGCGAATAGTTGAGGAGGATGCCACAAAGGACGACTGTCAAGAAGATAAAAAGGAATGATTTTTGTGTGAAGTGCGGAAAAGCTGCAGCTTGCTTCGACTCTCCGGTAACAATGGCTGCCACGAGTAATAGCGGGAAAGAATTAACACAGTTCAGCTGTAACGTCCGGAATGTATTTATTGTTCCTTCTGTGTATCGTTGGACGAGCAGCAGATAAAGGGCTTGCGTGATGTTACTTAAACCGCCACACAGGTAGCCAAGCAGACTAAATCGTAAATCCCCGTAACCTGCGGATGAAAACAGAAAAACAAAATCAGGGATCATATTTTTAACAGTATCAAGAATAAAAATAGTCAACAACAAAATCTGAAATTGAGACGACTTTGGTTGTGTCACAACTTTACCCTGTCCAGATAGAGGCAACACGCAAAAAAAAAAAAGAAAAAAAAAAAAAAAAAATCAAACAAATGTAATATAGTGCATATGAGAGCGTGGGAAAGCAGCAGCAGCAAAGAATTGCTGAATTGCAAAGAGGTTAGTAGTAGCAGCCGAAAAATTCACATATGCTAATTAGGTAGTGTGCGTGAGTTAACATGACAAGAAAAAGGACACCACGTGCTCAGGAGAGAAAGACAGTCGACAAAGTAAATGTGGCCAGCATGCGGTCGAAAAAAAAAAAGAAAAGTGTACACCAGACGAGATGGACGATGGCGAGAAACTTAAGTGGTGCCGAGATGGGAAAGTAATGGTAATAAAAACTTTTGTAAAAAGAACGACCTGGATTTTTATTTAACACACTATTTAACACTAGCGGGGATACCCAGTGTTGCCCGGTTGTTTGGAGGTGTGGGGGTGGGGGGTAAAGTAAAGAATAAGCGAAGAAATAACCCTGTTTTAATATCAAAATAAAAATAAAAACGATGTTAAACTTCTGTAAAAAAATCGGCAAAACCAAAACAAAAATAACAAAAAAAAAAATAAAAATAAAAATAAAACAGCGAACAAACGTAAAACTTCATTAAAAAAGAAATCGGAAAAACAGAAAGCATAAATCAGGGAAAAAAATGGACGCGTTCTGAAAAACGAAAACAAAAAACACAGCAAAAAGCAAAAAAAAAAAAAAAAAAAAAAAGGCATAAATAAACCTTCGATTCCCTTAAATTCAATGGTGCATTTCATCCAGTCCATTCAATAAACCTTTAATTCGCTCTGTCCATTGTGAACGGATCTGAAAAGTGGTAGCGGGGGTAGGAGGAATTTAATAGAGAGAAAAGATTTTACAACTTCCATTGAATCTAACCGATTTTGCCTGTGAACTCTCACCAGAAAAAATATAGGAATCCACGATTATCGAAAAAGTGTAGAGGTAATAGGCCTATAACACACCTCAGATAATGTGCTGCAGTTTGTGCATATTACATTTGCATGACATGTCTTGATTTTCAATCCTATTAAGGTCAAAATCAGAGGGGAAAAAATTAGTTCATTTTATATATATATATATATATATATATATATAGGTCAACAAAGATGCTATTTAAAATATAAATTTTAACAAACTGAGAGAAACAGAAAATAAAACAGAGAGAGAGAGAGAAAAAGAGGGGAAAAACAAAATCTGAAATTGAGACGACTTTGGTTGTGTCACAACTTTACCCTGTCCGGATAGAGGCAACACACACACACACACACATACACAAATCAAACAAATGTAACAGTGCGTATCAACGTGTGGGAAAATATTAGCAACAGTGAAGAATCGCTGGCCTGCGAGGAGATTAACAGCAGCAGCAGCAGCAGAAAAACGCACATATGCAAATTAGGAAGTGTGGGCGAGTTGGCATGAAAAGAAAAAGAGAAAAAGGTCACTAGGTGCTTGAGAGAAAAAAAGTCGGCGTCAAAGAAAATGTGAAGTCGAATATACCGGCTGTAGCCAACTTGTGGTTGGAAAAAAAAGAAAAGTGTACACTGGGCAAGATGGACAATGGCAAGAGACTTAGGTGGTGTCGAGACGGGAAAGTAATTGTAATAAAATCTTTTTTTTATAAAAGAAAAAAAAAAAAATGCTGACCTGGATTTTTATTTCTTTCTTTCCTTTGTTTGTAACTGCAACGTTACACAAAGACAATTGACTTGGCCTTTAGGCTGGGAGCAAAGTGTTATCCCATTGATATGATGTCTAATAAACTAAATACATGGGAGCAAAGTGTTATCACATTGATATGATGTCCAATAAACTAAATATATGGGAGTAAAGTGTTATCGCATTAATATGATGTCCAATAAACTAAATATATGGGAGCAAAGTGCTATCGCATTGATATGATATCCAATAAACTAAATATATGGGAGTAAAATGTTATCGCATTGATATGATGTCCAATAAACTAAATATATGGAAGTAAAGTATTATCGTATTGATATGATGTCCAATAAACTAAATATATGGAAGCAAAGTGTTATCGCATTGACATGATATCCAATAAACTAAATATATGGGAGTAAAGTATTATCGTATTGATATGATGTCCAATAAACTAAATATATGGGAGTAAAGTGTTATCGTATTGATATGATGTCCAATAAACTAAATACATGGGAGCAAAGTGTTATCGTATTGATATGATGTCCAATAAACTAAATACATGGGAGCAAAGTGTTATCGCATTGATATGATGTCCAATAAACTAAATATATGGGAGTAAAGTGTTATCGCATTGATATGATATCCAATAAACTAAATATATGGGAGTAAAGTGTTATCGCATTGATATGATGTCCAATAAACTAAATACATGGAAATACAGTGTTATCGCATTGATATGATGTCCAATAAACTAAATATATGGGAGCAAAGTGTTATCACATTGATATGATGTCCAATAAACTAAATACATGGGAGCAAAGTGTTATCACATTGATATGATGTCCAATAAACTAAATACATGGGAGCAAAGTGTTATCGCATTGAAATGATGTCCAATAAACTAAATATATGGGAGTAAAGTGTTATCGCATTAATATGAAGTCCAATAAACTAAATATATGGGAGCAAAGTGTTATCGCATTGATATGATATCCAATAAACTAAATATATGGGAGTAAAGTGTTATCGCATTGATATGATGTCCAATAAACTAAATATATGGAAGCAAAGTGTTATCGTATTGATATGATGTCCAATAAACTAAATATATGGAAGCAAAGTGTTATCTATTGATATGATGTCCAATAAACTAAATATATGGGAGTAAAGTGTTATCGCATTGATATAATGTCCAATAAACTAAATATATGGGAGTAAAGTGTTATCGCATTGATATGATGTCCAATAAACTAAATATATGGGAGCAAAGTGTTATCACATTGATATGATGTCCAATAAACTAAATATATGGGAGTAAAGTGTTATCGTATTGATATGATATCCAATAAACTAAATATATGGGAGCAAAGTGTTATCACATTGATATGATGTCTCATAAACTAAATATATGGGAGCAAAGAGTTATCGCATTGATATGATGTCCAATAAACTAAATATATGGGAGTAAAGTGTTATCGTATTGATATGATGTTCAATAAACTAAATATATGGGAGCAAAGTGTTATCACATTGATATGATGTCTAATAAACTAAATATATGGGAGCAAAGAGTTATCGCATTGATATGATGTCCAATAAACTAAATATATGGGAGTAAAGTGTTATCGTATTGATATGATATCCAATAAACTAAATATATGGGAGCAAAGTGTTATCACATTGATATGATGTCTAATAAACTAAATATATGGGAGTAAAGAGTTATCGCATTGATATGATGTCCAATAAACTAAATATATGGGAGTAAAGTGTTATCGTATTGATATGATGTCCAATAAACTAAATATATGGGAGCAAAGTGTTATCACATTGATATGATGTCCAATAAACTAAATATATGGGAGTAAAGTGTTATCGTATTGATATGATATCCAATAAACTTAATATATGGGAGCAAAGTGTTATCACATTGATATGATGTCTAATAAACTAAATATATGGGAGTAAAGAGTTATCGCATTGATATGATGTCCAATAAACTAAATATATGGGAATAAAGTGTTATCGTATTGATATGATGTCCAATAAACTAAATATATGGGAGCAAAGTGTTATCGCATTGATATGATGTCCAATAAACTAAATATATGGGAGTAAAGCAAAAAAAAGCACAAAACATAACAGACCAACACAGATGCTATTTAAAACAAAGTTTTAACAACCTGGGAAAAACAGAAAGAGGGAGAGAGAGAGTAAAATTGTGAGAGAAAGAGGGAAGGAGAGAGTAAAATAGAGAGAGAGAGTAAAATTGCACGCGAGAGAGAAAAATTACGTGCGCGAGCGAGAGAGAGAGAGAGAAAAATTATGCGCGAGAGAGAGAGTAAAATTGCGGGGCGCAAGAGAGAGATAGTAAAATTACGTGCGCGTGCACGTGAGAGTAAAACTGTGCGCGCGAGACAGTAAAATTGCGCGCGCGCGCGAGTGTGTGTGTGTGTAAAATTGCGCGCGCGCGAGAGTGTGTGTGTGTGTGTGTAAAATTCCACGCGCGAGAGACAGTGTGTGTGTGTAAAATTCCACGCGCGAGAGAGAGTGTGTGTGTGTAAAATTCCACGCGCGAGAGAGAGTGTGTGTGTGTGTGTGTAAAATTCCACGCGCGAGAGAGAGTGTGTGTGTGTGTAAAATTCCACGCACGAGAGAGAGAGTGTGTGTGTGTGTGTGTGTGTAAAATTCCACGCGCGAGAGAGAGAGAGTGTGTGTGTGTGTGTAAAATTCCACGCGAGAGAGAGTGTGTGTGTGTGTAAAGTTTCACGCGCGAGAGAGAGTGTGTGTGTGTAAAATTCCATGCGCGAGAGAGAGTGTGTGTGTGTGT
>NC_136521.1:45059894-45132394 GCF_053919585.1 Euprymna scolopes
GCGCGCGAGAGAGAGTGTGTGTGTGTGTGTGTGTGTGTATAAAATTCCACGCGCGAGGGAGAGGGTGTGTGTAAAATTCCACGCGCGAGGGAGAGGGTGTGTGTAAAATTCCACGCGCGAGGGAGAGGGTGTGTGTAAAATTCCACGCGCGAGGGAGAGAGTGTGTAAAATTCCGCGCGCGCGCGAGTGTGTGTGTGTGTGTGTAAAATTGCGAGAGAGAGTGTGTGTGTGTGTGTGTGTAAAATTGCGCGCGCGAGAGAGTAAAACTGCGTGCGAGAGAAAGAGTAAAATTGCGTGCGAGAGAAAGAGTAAAATTGCGTGCGAGACAGAGAGAAAGAGAGTAAAATTGTGTGCGAGACAGAGAGAGTAAAATTGCGTGCGAGAGAGAGAGAGAGAGAGTAAAATTTCGTGCGAGAGGGTGAGAAAGTGGGAAAGAGAGAGAAATATGAAAAAGAGAAAAAATACAAAAGAGAATGAGAGGGAAAGAAAAATAGGAAAAAGATTTGCTTTTCTTTTTTCAACACTTTCTGAACTGACCTGCTATGACGCAGCCTGTGGTTAGAAGTCCAATCGATGTGAGTGTGAGCGCCGAAGGAAGACCTCGTTTCAGAATGAACACCGACAACAACAAGGTCACCATTGGAGCACACCTTTTCAGGACACCGTACATAGCAACGTTCATATGACTCAACGAGAGAAGTGCCAGTACTGAATTGGCACTGTAGAAGAACGCAGGAAGGGCAAAGAGGTATCCATCTTTTAGGGTGTAGCCAGGAAGATCGATGAATCGCAGGAACCTTAAAGCATACAAGATGATAATTGTGGTCCCCATCTGAAAGACAAGGATGCTGATTGGGAAGTCAAAATCATAGCTGTCCATAAGGATTTTGTTAAGGAAGGCCATTGACACGGAACAGACACCATAGAAGATAGCAGCTGCCGTGCCACGGATGAATTGTCCAGAATCGTCCCATTCGTTCATCTTGGAGGTTTCTTTTATTTCAAGATTTTAGTATTTGGGTCATAGCAGGGAACTGGAAAAGGAAAGAGAAAGTTTATTATGTAAAGGTCAGTTACGTTAATAAATAGATGTTTAATTGAAAATTATCAAATTTCATCAGTATTGCTATTTATTTTGTTTGCCTTGTCCAGATTCAAGAATGTTTTCTACTAAACTGCATTGCCAGTTTCACAACGTTGCGGCCAACTATTCCTCTGGTCTTCATCAGGTGGTTAACCGCAACGGGATAGGAACTCCAAATCTCCTTACTGCATCCTCAGCAATTACTACCTTCCATAGTTTGTTGTCGTCTCACCACGTTTTGGCCAACTAAGCCTCTGGCCGGATTTGAGTAGGATTGAAACCACTACCACTATCTTCAGACAATGCTCATCTGGAATCATCAAGGTTCAACGTCTCTATCCACTATCTATCTATATTCCGCAATAAATAAATGGATAAATAATACAAATTACTCATCCCAATAATGAATTCTAATTAAACTAATATGCATTGTCAGTGTCTTAAAAATACAATTTCTAATCTATATATGTATAAAAGTGAGAATGTGTGTGTGTAAGGACATTTCTCAACCTATATACTTGACAAAGTTTTGATCTACAGATTTGAAATTTGGTATATAGGGTATTCAGACATGTGGAAAACTTTTTTAAATTAGTTCTCATCCAGAATAAAAGGGCTGCTAAAGGATCCAAACTGAAAAATTAGTATGTGTGGATCATCGGATTTTTGTCTGTCTGTCAACTGTTTTACTAATGCGCATGCCTTAATCATTCAGCTCTTTACATCAAGTGGCTTCATGTTTTTTCTAGAGCTATTTCTAATAAAAAAAAATAAAATAAAGAATAGTAGGCAAGAGAAAACCCGATTCCCAAATATATTGCAGTCGGACTTGTACTCTGTCAGGGCAAGAAAAAGTGCCCCGAGTTGCGCTACTTCAGATAGACAACACAACGCTGCCATTTCTTTTAATAACTACAAGAAACCTTCACCAATAGCCATGGCTAATGATTCATTCAAACTCCTCGGGTCCTGGATATGACCTTAAACTATATTCGACGGTGAGGCCCCAGCTTGCAGGTTTTGGGGAGTGTGGCGCCACCCTTTAATTACCATTGCTCCCAGGTTCACTCTGACCTGGAGTGGTAGTATCTGTTAGGGTCCCAACTATGGGTTAAATAGAAACCAACTTGGAAAAAAAAAAAAAAAAAAAAAAAAATATTTTATTAACAAAATTTTCTTCAAAATAACTGGATTCGGCATTAAATAACCTGAAACGGGTTGATATGCCGTAAAACAAAAACAACCAAACCAAACTGCTCGGCTTAACATTTATGGGGAACATGATAGAACAGATACATTAAAGGCATTGTCAAGGCTACTGTAAGGAAGGTGGGCTCTCTCTACCGTGCTAGAAAGTTACTTACACATGAGAGTATCCCGCACCTCTACAAGGCCAACATTCGCCCATGCATGGAGTATTGTTGCCACATTATACATGCGACTGGGGTCCGCTTGTGAATTTCATACTCCCATGAAACTTCCTCCTTCGGAGGTAGCCGGTTAAACCCTGAATAGGGTTGGTGCTGACTGCACACATTTGGGCTATTGCATCTGCTACTAGTCTGTCTTCTCTTAAACAAGGTTCAAAAGTTACCAACCTAATAGGTCACGCACTGTCAGCTAGGTTTCAACCTGTCCCATTGACAATCCCCTATATCTCCTTGACATAAATACCCCCAACAAAGCTGACAAGCAGCAAAATCCCACCCCTACACAGTAGAAATCCCTAGATGTAAGAGAGCCTTCTACTCTAATAGTTTCTTCCCTAAGACTGCTAGACTTTGGAATTCCCTTCCAGGTTCCTGCTTTCCTGATTGTACTGACATGCAGAAGTTGAAGGTGTAATGTAAACAGACATCTTGCTGCCCAACTCCCTATATAGTACCCTTGCAAATTATGTCCCAAATAGTAGCCCCCTACATCAAAGTGGCACAGTGTCTTGTTTGGGTGAAAATGCAATTAAAAAAAAAAAGGGGAGCATTTTTAGCACTGAAAGTCCCCGGGTACGCAAACCAGAATTTTGTCAGGGTCACCCATACTGGATTTATAAGAACAATGGGCTCCACATTTTGGCCAAGTTTCAGGAAAATCTAATGAATGGATCAAAAGTTATGGGGCAAAGAGTGTCATTTTTAGCCATTTTGGGGCACTTTTTTTTTTTTTTTTTTTTACATAGGCATAACCACTCGAGGATAAAGGTTAAGAGTGTACAGTAGTAAATTGGACAATATAGTAATCATTAGTAATGGAAATTCAGTAAATTTGTTAACTTAAGTAGAACAGCTCATCAAAAATTTGTTTACGTTGGACTTGAAGACAACCATATTGTAGTCAGCTAGAAAGCAGGAAAACGGAAGACAATTCCACAGGCGTGCAGTTCTAAGAAAGAAGCTTTGTCCATGGAATCTACGTTTGGGTTTAGGCACAGATAAAGAGTGGGGGGAATTATTGATAGTGTTTTCAGCTAGATGAGTGTTTCTTGTGAAAGTTTGGTGAGGGGGGGACCATAGATTGAAGCTCAGTCGAGCACTTGCCATAAAAATAACGATAAAGCAGAGAAAAGGACATCTCCTACGAGGCTACAAAGTCTATTTTGAACTCTATCAAGGCAGGACAAGTCCATTCTAGCAGCTCCTGCCTAGATGTGGCAACAGTACTCCATCCTTGGACATACCTAGCTCTTATATAAATAGAAAATTGCATCAGCAGTGAGATATCTACTGGATCGATAGAAGGATCCCACCATTTTTCCAGTGTCCTTGGCAACAGATTTGATGTACGTGCTCCATTTAAGATCAGGAGTAAAGGTCAAGCCCAGAAGCTTGTCAAAACATGAGGCCTCCTCAAGACAAGAGCCATTCATTTCAATTGATGCCAGATGGGGATCAGAACGTTTTAGGTGGGGGGAGGGCATAGATTGGAGCTCAGAAGAGCAACTTGTCATGAAACTTACGATAAACCAGATATTACCTACATATGTACTACACTTCTGATTTACTCTTATATTGTACCTACTTTTTATATTTCCTATTTCTTACCATATCCTATTGCTCCCCTGATTTATCTGTGATGATCTATTGGGTCTACATTGGAAGTTGGAGATCCGGGTTTAATCATGTATTTTTTCTTGAAACTTGTCATGATGGAGTTTTGGAATTTGTGGACTAGGTCGTCAGACTTGCTTAGAGCAGGACATAGAGGGGAAACTAAGAGCATCATTTTTTACCTCTTTTGAGCCGCTGGGGACGCAACGGTAATTTTCGCAAAAAAAAATTTTTTTTTTTTTCACTGTGCACGTCTATTTAATGAAATACAATTTGCGGCAAAATTTCAAGAAAATCTAACTGACGGCTATCTGGCAATTGTCCTGACTAACAGACACGCTGATGCTACTGAAAACATAGGTCCCTCTCCAATAAATAGATAAGGGAGCAATAAAATGAAAGAATAGGATATGGTAAGAAATCAGAAATATAAAAAGTAGGTACAATATAGGAGTAAATCAGAAGGGTAGTATAGCAAGTTGCTCATCTGAGCTCCAATCTATGCCCCCCCCCTCACCAAACTTTCACAAAAAACACTCACCTAGCTAAAACCACTATCAATAATTCCAACACCCCTCCCTCTTTATCTGTGCCTAAACCCAAATTTAGATTCCATGAACAAAGCTTCTTTCTTAGAACTGCACGCCTGTGAAACTGTTCCATTTTCCTGCTTTCCAGCCGACTACAATATGGACGTCTTCAAGTCCGTAAACAAGTCCTTAAGTAAACCAATTTACCAAATTTCCACTACTAACGATTACTACGATATTGTCGCATTGACTTACATGCACAGATTAATCCTTATACTTGAGTGGCCTCCGGGCCTTGATAACGGAGAGAACTTGAATGCCTACTAGACACTGTCCTTGAGTGTCTAAGGTCTCTCTATACAGAGGTTTGTCAGAACAACCTGGCATAAGGATACTTTTCCATAGAAGTAAACCCTGACCAAATATTCAAAATCACATTTCGTATTCGCTACCCAAATAAGATGTCCGCACTATGGCTAACTTACATTAGCTTTTACGAGGAATGGTGCACCTTCTCCAAGTGATGTTACCTCAAGTAATAGCCCGAAGCTGGATACTCCACCAGATTAGATAGTTCTTGTCCTGGAATCCAGTAAGACCAAGAGACCAAAATCAAAGATATACTACAACATATGAAAATGGTTAATTGGGGAGAGGAAAATTATGTTCTAAATTTCTTTACAAACTCAGTGTTTGAGAAATAAAGAACTTAAATGGAACATTCAAATATCTATGCATCTCATATAGAGTTCAAGTGTTAGCCCCAGGTCATGGGCCCCTTGATTTCTGAGAACTTCAACTGAAGTAAAATAAAAGAGTGGCCTCCGGGCCTTGATAACTTCTTTGTAAAATAAATGTGGTAAAAATATAAAGACATATACACACATTCTGTCTATATAATACGCAACGTACCTAGTGTTTTCCAGTATTAAATGTAACGTTAAATTCCTTAAAAATAAATAAATAAAAAATAAAGTAAAAAAAAAAAAAAAAACGGAAAAAAAAAAACGGAAATATGTGCATACAAGTATTATGTTTTTTTTTTAAACAGTTCACTTCTTGGAAGTGAAAAAAAAAAAAAAAATCTAGCTGAGATAAAAATCAAAACCTAAACACAGTTAAGTACAATAACCATTAGGCCAGCTTGACACACTCTTTAAAAAATGTTTTCAAACCTATTTATTCTTAGCATAAGGAAGCTATCATGTGAACGAGTCGCACATGCGCAGTCGTAAAACAGTTGACAGCAGATAAAAAATCTGATGACCCACAAGTACCAGTTTTTTAAATTTTGACCCCTTAGCAGCTCTTTTTCCGGATGCAAACCGATTAAAGTTTTCCACAGGTCTGAATACCTTATATACCAAATTTCAAGTTTGTAGATCAAAAAATATGTTGAGTATATAGGTTGAGAAGTGTCTTCACACACGCTTTTATAGATATAGATTTCTCTACTCTACCGTTATTTTCGTGGAAAGTGCTCAACTAAGCCCCAATCTGTAGTCTCCACCACCACCAGTAAAACATTCACAGCAAGAACCATCCTAACCACTGCAACGAACTTTCCTTCCTTTATTTAAAAGCAAATTGAACTTCCATGAAAAGAGTTTCTTTCCAAGAAATTCACAATAACACAGAAACTGCTTCCTTGCTGATTACATGTTTGTCTTCAAGTCTAATTTCAACAAATACTTGTCAAACTATCTTCATAAATAACCAAATTTTGCCCTTTCCACACATTTTCAATCCTCTCATAACATTGTTCATCATCCAACTGGCAATCTTGTTTACTCTTATCTTCAAGTGGCTTGTGACCTTGATAACTCGCTGGTATTTTTGGAAAAAAACAAACAAAACAAAACAAAAAAAACAAAAAACAATTGCATACACTGAAGACTAGTTCGATCGTACTAAAAATACACAAGATGACAGCCATGATTGTACTACTCGAATATTTCAAAGTGTTTCTTTTAGGTCAATAATGTTTTTTTCCCCCTCATTAAACAAGTAGCATTTAGAAGTAAACAACTTCAATTTCTTTTCATTTTTATTGCAGGCAGAAGTTCAGACTACAAAAAGCATAATTTTTTTTCTTAAAAAATAAAGAAAAGCAGTATAATCTCAAATTTTGCCTCTATGATGCCAGAAAGCCTATAATATACTAATATTTCAGGAATACTAGCCTGGGTGCCCTGTGTTGCCCGGGTGTTTGGAGGTGTGTGTTGGGGGACAAAAAAAAAAAAAAAAAAAAAAAAAAGGTAAGTAGGAAGGCAGGCTAGAACCCGTGACAAGAAGGCGGAAGAGAAAGTGAAAAGAAAATCTGACATCTTACGGTTACTCCATGACGTTGCGAACCTATGTTTGCTCTATCATTATTTTCATGGCAAGTGCTCGACTGAACTGCAATCTTTGCCCTCCACCTTGCTAAACTTTCACAAAAAAAAAAAAAAAAAAAACACTTGACTACTTACAACCACTATATACGATTTTCCCCACTCTATCTGTGCCTAAATCTAAATGCAGATTCCATGAACAAAGCTTTTTTCCCAGAGCCTGCCTGTGGAACACTTCCGCTGGCTTGCTTCCCGGTTGAATACAACATAGTAGCCTTCAAATCCAATGTAAACAAATTCTTGTTGAGCCGTCTCCATAAATAATCAAATTATACCCATTTACACCATTAGTGATTACTAAACTACCACCTTATATTCATTAACCTTTATCCTCAAGTGGCCTTCGGGCCTTGATAAGTGGTGACTCCTAAGTAAAAAAAAAAAAAAAATGGTTACTGGTTCTTTCCTAGACTATGTGGTCAAGAACTGGATGATCATTTTACATTAAATTTATATAGCAAAATAAATCCGACTAAAAAGCCTAAAATGTTTTGTTTTATGGTTATTTTAAAATTTGCAGTTTTAATATGTAATAGCACACACAAAAAAAATCATTTTAACTTTCCATTGCCAGCATAGGGGTAATAACAGGAAAACTTTATGGTAAAAAAAAAAAAAAAAAAAAAAAAAAAAATGGAGAGTGGATGAAATGTTGAAATAAAGAGCGCTTTACGTTTCTGAATTTTTTAAATGAGGATTGATTATGGTTGACAGAATGAGAGTATGCTAACCTTTTGGATTAAATACAGAGTTCCATTTATAATTCCGTGGAGATCCCCCCCTCCTCCACAGAAAGGTCCATCGCCAGAGTTAAGCAGAAAGCTCCCCCACCCCGATGAGTTTTGCAGAAAGCCCCCCCCCTCACTCCCCGATCCCCGAGTTCCACAGGAAGACCTCCCCCCATCACAAGTTCCACAGAAAGATGCCCCCCCCCGATGAGTTACACAGAAAGATGCCCCCTCCCTCCCCCAGTTTTGAGTTCCACAAAAAAATACACCTGAAAAAGGTCGGAGGTTACATCAACCAAAACGTTGTAAGAATAACATGAGAACAATCTTCTGAAAAATCCAAATCTATCGTGTGTGTGTGTATCTATGTGTACACTTCCCTACCAAATAACTCAATTTTCAGTCTACAGACTCTAGATTTGATATAAGGAGTCTTGAGATTTAGGAAAATCTGTTTTAATCGGTTTTCGACCAGAAATATGGCTGTTAAGGGGTCAAAGTTCAACGATTTGACCTTTGAAAACTCTACCAAACTCCTCCACCAATTTTGTGTCTAAACACTTGAAATTTTAGATACAGGTTACTTGGACATGGATCTAACTTTATAATTTGATTTGAGCCCAAAACAATAAATGTTAAGGCAGTCAAAATTGGGGTTATGGTTTAAAAATTTTTTACCTCTGTGTTCTCTAACAAATTACTCAGCCAATTTTTCGTCTAAACATTTGAAATTTTACATAAAGTGTACTCAGACATAGTGTAAGCTTTTTAATCGGTTTTTGGCCGAAAATTTGGCTGCCAAGAGATCAAAGTTCACAAGATTTGACCTTTGCGGTTCTCTAGCAAACTATTCAACTAATTTTTGGTCTAAACATTTGAAATTTTAAATGAAGGGTATTCACACATGCAGCAAGCTTTTTAATCAGTTTTTGGGTGAAAATTTGGTTGCCGAGAGTTGACCTTTGTAGACTCTACCAAACTCCTCCAACAATTTTAGGTCTAAACACTTGAAATTTTAGATGTAGGTTACCTGGACATGAGCCAAACTTTTTAATATATACATATGCACATAAAGTTATGAACAGGACATAGGGCTCACGCAAAGCTAGGCTGAACTGCTAGCAATACATAAAAACTGCTTTAATCTACAGTAAAAGTAAACAGACCCACAAAAAGGACACATGTTTTGTGTTGCTGGGGAAAATGGTGGGGGAAGGGATATTTTCTCAAAGCCTGGTGCAAACATATTTGTTAGGGCAATAAATTAAGCAGTGTTGGGTAAGCAAATGATTTGTTTCGTTAATCAACTATTGATAAAAAACTGTATATATTTTGTCATTCAGGACCAGGCATCATGTCACGCAGCAGTTTGTAAAGTCGTTCCCACTGCATTTATTTCGTTCCATATGATTTATTCGCGTGCGATGTGTTAATACAATCGGAGATGTTATCTATAGAACTAATTTATGCAAAAGATTTTGCTGTAGTGTCTTATTTGCGTTGCTCTGGTGTTTCCTGGAAAATAAGTTCCTTGTTAGTTCTAGATCAACACTAGCATACAGTCCAGCATTCCCCAATCGTGAAATATATAGTATTGGGATGATTAATTGGAATCGGGAATCAGAAAAATCGGAACTTTTTAGGGTATTGGAATCAGAAAAAATTGTGCCTATTTTCAGATACCAAAAACAATTCCTTTCATTATCTTTTTTTTTTTATTTCAAATAGTGACTAGAAATAAAAAAACAAAAAAACACTTCTTTTGGCGATTGTGTTTATTTCACCAACAATCTGCCAAATATCTTTAACCCCCGCCTTTTTTTTTTAATGAAGGCTGTTTAAAAATTATCTGAAGAATTTGTAATGTTTATACCTTCAAGACTCAACATAAAATGAAGTACATATTTGGAATTACATTTATTTTTAAAAAATCCAGAAAAATCTTTATGATGTACATACTTGTCACAGAATGAAAATGTCATATTCCAAAAATCAGCTGGGTTTGGCTAGTAACTTTCTATTTGCCTAGTAAACGAAAATATTTAGTTATCAAAGACCAATCAAAGATAAATTTGTCTATAGAGCCCTGATTAGCATTCTTCAATCAAACCAGTTAATTTGGAATTTGCTTGCCATGTGCTCACCACTAGAAAACAAGCCGATGAAGCTCCACAAAATTTTCTGAAGCCAGAGTTGCACAAAAAGAAGGTCATGCCGACTATTTGGTGGTCTGCGACTGGTCTCATCCATTAGTTTTTTGAATTCAGGCGAAATCATTACGACAGATAAGTACTGTCAACAAATGAATGAAATGCATCAGAAACTTTGACAACAACACCCAACATTAGTCAACAGAAAAGGCCCGATTCTCCTCCACGACAATGTTCGACCTTGCAGAAATTGGGCTATGAAACTCTACTCATCCGCCATACTCTCCAGACCTCTCACCTATCGACCAGCACTTTTTCAAGCATCTCGACAACTTTCTGCATGATAAATGCTTAAAAAACCTAAGCGATATCAAAAACGCCTTCAGTGACTTCACCACCAGAACGCAAGATTTTTATGTTACTGGCATAAGTACATTTGTTTTGCATTGGTATTTATGTTGATGGTATTTCAATAAATAAATTTTTGTATGAACCGAGATATGTTAATCTGAATTTAAAAGAACTTTGCAACCTGATAGAAAGAGACAGAAAAGAGAGGAACGAAAAGGAAAGATAGAAAAGGAAGAAAAGGAGAAAGAAGAAAAGGAGAAAGAAGAAAAGGACAAAGAAAGAAAGACAAAGAAAGAAAAGGACAAAGAAAGAAAGACAGAAAGAAAAGGACAAAGAAAAAAAGACAAAGAAAAGGACAAAGAAAAAAAGAAAGAAAAAAAAGAAAGAAAGAAAAGGACAAAGAAAGAAAGAAAGAAAAGGACAAAGAAAGAAAGAAAAGGACAAAGAAAAGGAGAAAGAAAAGAGAAAAGGAGAAAGAAAAGAGAAAAGGAGAAAGAAAAGAGAAAAGGAGAAAGAAAAAAGAAAAGGAGAAAGAAAAAAGAAAGAAAAGGAGAAAGAAAAAAGAAAGAAAAGGAGAAAGAAAAAAGAAAGAAAGAAAAGGAGAAAGAAAAAAGAAAGAAAGAAAAGGAGAAAGAAAAAAGAAAGAAAGAAAAGGAGAAAGAAAAATGAAAGAAAAGGAGAAAGAAAAATGAAAGAAAAGGAGAAAGAAAAAAGAAAGAAAGAAAAGGAGAAAGAAAAAAGAAAGAAAGAAAAGGAGAAAGAAAAAAGAAAGAAAGAAAAGGAGAAAGAAAAAAGAAAGAAAAGGAGAAAGAAAAAAGTGAAAAAGGAAAAAGAAAAGAGACAAGAAAGAAAAAAAACAAAGAAAAAAAAACAAGAAAGAAAAGAAAGAAAAAGACAAGAAAAAAGACAAGTAAAAAAGAAATAAGAAAAGAAACAAGAAAGAAAAGAAACAAGAAAGAAAAGAAACAAGAGACAAGAAAGAAAAAAGAGAAAAAGGAAAAAAAAACAGAAAGAAAAGAGAAAAAGAAAAAAGACAAGAAAGAAAAAGACAAGAAGAAAAAAAGACAAGAAAAGAGTCAAGAAAGAAAAAAGAAAAAAAAGAGATGAAAGGAAAGAAGAACAAAAGCTACCTGTTTTAATTTTATGCACATTCGACCCTTGATTATACCCATGTAGTTAAAATAGTTTTTGAGTTCGATTCTCACCCAGGGCTAAATTATTTTTATTCTGATTTTATCTGAAAATAAATTCCGGTCAATGCCAAGTAGCCTTGCTTGTTGAAAATAATAACAATCGGAGTACAAACAGCAAATATGCATTTCTCATTTTCAAATTTCATTCACATTCTTGATTTCATTCACTTATTTATTGTCAACATTTTTTCTAAATAAATCATCATTGAATGACAACAATTTTCTTGTTTCACATTTGTTGTCAATTTTATTAAAAACAAAAAGTACAGACAGTCTTCGTTGACCTGATATATGAAGGTTGGCCATGACCATTTAAAAACCCATTATGATCTTAAAAAAAACTCATTTCCCCTCAAACAAGGCGTATTGCCACTGAAGCATACAGGGTGCGTATACACTCACGAGCAAAAAATGGGCCAAGAGTGAAAGAAGGAATAAATCGCTTTTTCAGTATTTTTCCATGAATGTTTGTTAATTTTAACTGAAAACTTCTATTTTGCAGATCATTATTATTATAGCATATAATAAGTGGAAAAATTAATCCTAAAAATGGTAAGACCGCATCTTGGCAAGGATATGAAAGAACGAATTGCAAATGATTTACAAGAAGATTTTTGATATTTTAAAAGAAAAAGTGAAAACATCTCTTTCTGTGGTGAAGCGAATTGTTCAAAGGTTCGAAGTCGAATGCTTGGTAAAAGGGAAATCTGGATCTGGTCGCCCTAGAGCATTCACTTTGAAGGACGACCACAGACTTAAATTAATTGTTTTGAAGGATCGAAAGAAAATTTATGTCAACCATAGCAAAGAATTCCAAACAGTGGCTGGAAATTCTCTTTCTATATATACAATATCTAGACAAATGAAAGAAATGGGATTTTCTTCTAAAAGGTGTGCAAAGAAGA
Organism: Euprymna scolopes; assembly: GCF_053919585.1. Taxonomy (NCBI): domain Eukaryota; kingdom Metazoa; phylum Mollusca; class Cephalopoda; order Sepiida; family Sepiolidae; genus Euprymna; species Euprymna scolopes. The sequence goes on from NC_136521.1 coordinate 45,072,273, forward strand.
CATTTTTATCTAAGAACATCAATGATAGAAAGAGATTTTTCTTGTGTTATAGCAAGAAAGATACAGACTGGTTCAGGAATGTTTTCTGGTCAGATGAATCAAGATTTTGTCTTGCTAGTGATGCTCCCGAACAGTGCATTTGAAGAACTGGAGAAAGATTTTTGTCAAGTTGCATAAAAACGACAGTTAAACACGGGAATGGAAGAATAATGGTATGGGGAACTTTTACTGCAGCAGGAGTTGGGGAACTTATTAGATGTGAGAAGTCAATCAATGCAAAGGAATACGTTCGAATATTAGAAACAGGACTGTTACCAAGTATCCAGAAGCTGGGAATATCTAAGAACATTATTTTTCAACACAATAATGCCCCTGCACACACTGTTAAAGTCACAAAAAAATGGTTTTCTGATAATTCAATTAATGTGATATTTTGGCCAGGTTAAAGCCCCGATTTAAACCCAATCGGGAATATTTGGTCCATAATATCTTGTGCATTGGCTGGAAGAACTTTTGAGAAGAATGACAAACTGTGGGAAGCTGTGCAAAGCAAATGGAATAGCATCTCCTCTTCAGTGTTTCATTTTCGTTGAGAGCATGTCTAAAAGGATTGATCTTATAAAGAAATCAGAAAGGAATGAGATTCAATCCTAAGCATTTATTAAAGTAAATGTTTTGTTCTGTATTATTAGTCTCGTTTAAGTTTCCTTGTTCAATCGTTCTTTATTCAATATAGCTTTTAGTGCAATAAAATTTGTTTGGCCGATTTTTTTTTTTTTTGCCCACGAGTGTAGATTTTCAATGTCCCTTTTCAAAGTTTTTCAAGGCCTTCTCTAGACAAAATTCAAGTTTTCAAAACAAAACTTGATATATAAACAATAAGGACTTCTAACACACACTACAGATTTGACCCACCGCTCATATGTAGCACGATGTAACTAATGCAATCAAATAATATCATACCTTTTGTACCATTTAAAAGATGCTTGGTTGTAATGCTTTATAGCACATCAATCCTTTTCAGGTTATTTAATGCCGAATCCAGAAATTTTGAAAAAAAAAAAAAAAAAAAAAAAAAAAAAAGAAATTTTTATTCTTCAAGTTGTTTATGTTTCCAAATATTTATCCGTGGTGCTTAGCTTGGTTGTTTTGTAGAGAAAAATTGTTTTTGTTTTGGGCTTTGCAGAATATGATTGAGTTTTGGAAAGGAAACTCAGGAAACCGATATCTTCAGACAACCTAATCTGGTAGCAGTTAGGAGTTGGGCAGCAACAATGAAGAGGTGAGATTTTGCTGCTATTTGACGGTATTTACGTTGGATGGGTTAATGAGGGATTCAAGTAAGATTCAGCAAGTTCATCAGAGCACATTCTGTAGAAGTACTTGTAAAACAAGCACAGGGATGCAACTCTGCAGTGATGCAACAGAGACTGAAGTTTGGTAGACAGTGTGGGGCATTATGTTGTTTGGTAGTTGTAGATAAGTTAAAAACTACAAAATTCCATTTTTTTTATGAGACTTTTTTTTTTGTTTTGAACAGACCATTTCGGTCAAATCGGTGTATATAAACTGTGAGCTTCTTGTTACATTTTTGTAAATATTTTGATTAGATTCATCATCAGACAGGTTTAGTGAGGTTATAGCTGTTGATATTATTAAAATTAACGACTTTAAAATATACAATGATGAGATGTATGTGAACGTGATTACATTAAAAAAAAAAAGACGTGTACAAAATTCAAAATAGTTTATTTCATGTCAAGGGTGTGAGTTCCATATAGAAACATTGAGTTAATTTGAATAAAATAAAATAGGCAACGTTATTCTTGCGTTGCCTACGCACAATTCAAACATTTCAAAATAAAACCGCTAGATACAACATGCAGCTCTTTACAAACAGACTTCTTTCTCCAAATTTACAACATGGCAAGGAAGAAGAAAAGGGGGAAAAAAAAAAAGAAACAAAACAACACACTGAAGATGGAGTATACCTCTGAAATATATTTCTGACAAATTTCAAACAAAATATTTGTTTATTTTCCTAATATTATGTTGTATTTGGCTTTCAAGTGCACTTGAAGCGTATTTTATATATATATATATATATATATATATATATATATATATATTAGCATTTCAGTGAATAGGTATGGTATAATAAATTATGGGGGTTTATCTATTTTATTTTTATTTTTATCATATTTCGCTTTGGTTTTGATACCCCCGAATTCGAAGCTATCTCTTTACAACCCTTCCTTTTCATAACCTATCATACTTTAATAAATCAGAGTCCATTTTCTGTAGGCTGTTTTTGAATCCAGTCAACGACGGGTACTTTTGCTAGTATATATATATATATATATATATATATATATATATATAATGTCAAGGATGAGAGTTCATATAGAAACGTTTTAATTTTAATAAAATAAAATACGCATCACGTGCGCTTGAAAGCCAAATACAACGTAATATTAGGAAAATAAACAAATATTTTACTTGTTTGAAATTTGTCAGAAATATATTTCAGAGGGATACTCCATCCTCAGTGTGTTGTTTTGTTTCTTTTTTTTCCCTTTTCTTCTTCCTTGCCATGTTGTAAATTAGGAGAAAGAAGTCTGTTTGTAAAGAGCTGTGTTTTTTCTAGCAGTTGTATTACAACATAGCAAGGAAGAAGAAAAAGAAAAAAAGAAAGAAAACAAAACAACACACTGAAGATGGAGTATACCTCTGAAATATATTTGTGACAAATTTAAAACAAGTAAAATATTTGTTTATTTTCCTATTATCACGTTGTGATTTGGCTTTCAAGTGCACTTGATGCGTATTTTATAGTTTATTTTATGTTAATTTCTACACTAGTTAATTATAAAAATTTGTGGCTTAATCCAACATGGGGTCACTTTTCGTAACAAGCATATTTGGTGTATTTTAAATAGCATGTGACTAATCCCGCTGCTCGGCAATAGGTTTCAACTGGGCAACGCTGGGTATATATAACAAGTAGTATACATGTTTACAACTATTATTATAATTAACAACTTTAAAATATACAATGATGACATGTTGCATGTGAACGTGATCATATTTAAAAAATTCAAAATGGTTGATAAAATAAATTCTTTGCTGTTAAATTATGTTAATTACTATGCTAGCTAATTTTAAAAGTTTGTGACTAGTTTCGTAATTGATATTAATTGTTTGGTGCGTAATTTTAATGCAAATGATTTAAAGGATTTGTAATATTTTTATGTTGGTATTGTGGTTTATGGTTTTTATAGTATGAACTAAATGTGTCTATATTGAGAAAAGGATCCAGTCATGTTTTTTTAAGTGCTGACAAATTGAGCTAATGACAAAGAAATGCAAGGTGAGCCTACAGGAAAGTGTTGTGGTAGTAAAACCAATCTACCAGTTACTTTTTAATTACTAGCTGTTAAAAAATTCAACAGTAAAGACAGTTGTAAACACACCAAAACTAAGCCCACTACTTATATTTATTTTATGTTAATTATTATGCTAGCTAATTGAGTAATTTTGAAAAAAAAAAAAAAAAAAAAAAAAAAATTATGCTTCAAGTTGTTTATATCTCCCAATATTTATTCATGGTGTTTAGTTTGGTTGTTTTGTAGAGTAAAATTATTAATATTTGTGTTATTGGTTATGCAGAACATGATTGAGTTTTAGAAAGGAAAAAAATCAATAACATAAATGTTTGGTGCCTTGAAGTCATTAAGCTGATATCTTCAGACAGCCTGATCTAGTAGCACCAGAAACCTTAGTGGGAAGTTGGGCAGCAACAATGAAGGGGTAAGATTTTGCTGGTATTCGATGGTATTTACATTGGGTGGGTTGGTGTTGGATACAAGTAAGATTCAGTAAGTTCATCAGAGCACATTCTGTAGAAGTACTTGCAAAACAAGCACGGACACAACTCTGCAGTGATGCGACGGACTGAAGTTTGGCAGACAGTGTGGGGCATACTAGGCTGTTTGGTATTTCTAGGTATATTAAAAGTGAGAAATTGATATCTTTCTTTTTCAAAGCCACTCTCAATCAGAATGGTCGCTCAGTTGCTTTCTTTCCCCGATCTTTCAGTCAACAAGCAACATTACTCTACATTCGAAAAAGAAGCACGTACCATCATTGGAGCAGTGCGTAAATGGCATCAGTTCTGCCTTTAAACTCATCACAGACCAATGCTCCATAGCTTTCATGTATGACCTGAAACACTCAATCAAAATAAAGAATGAGAAGGTAGAACGCTGGAGAATCAAACTATCAGCCCTTATATTTGATGTAATATACCATCCAGGGAAAGATAATGTAGCCGCAGACACTTTCTCAAGCGGTTTGCTCCCGGACTAATTGTTGTAATGTTAGTTGTTGAATAGTTGACGAGAAAGACACAGTAACAATTAAATATGTATTAACAAAAATTCATAAAAATTGATTGAGCAATATCTTTGCTCACTGCTGGACAAGTGGCAATGACTATACTCTGCACGTGTCCGACTCGCTTGGTAAACCGGTTCTCGTTACCTAGAAGTGACGTCATGGAATAGTTCATTATTCTATGCAGTAGGGGTGCGTCCCCAACACTAAGTCAACAAGTCTACAAGGCCTACACGTTTTATTGTGTCATCCAAGCATCACATGAATGTCTCATTTTGTACGTCTGCGTAACTTACCTTACTCCATCGATGATGTTCGACAAACTATTGGGAACTGTTCCGTCTGTGCGGAATTAAAACTGCTAATTGTAAGCTTGTCAAGGCGCAACAACCATTTGAACGCTTGCCATCTCATAGTCGAAACAAATATCTATTAACAATTAACACTGAATAATCATGCTTCACCTTTGCCTTTCCATGTCAAGATATGTCCTCACAAACGATCACAAATTGTTTCTCTCAACTATTTTTGCTGTTTAGCATGCCTTCCTTTATTCACTACTAGCATTTTAGCTCGGTGTTGCCTGGGTGTTTGGAGGTGTGTGTTGAGCAAAAAAAAAAAAAAAAAAAAAAAAAAAAAAAAAAAAAAAAAAATTGGTAGTAGGAAAACAGGTTCAAACCCGTACCACGAAGGAGGAAAAGAACGGGGTGAAAAAAACCTGACGTCTTTGCTGTTACGACCACTGTCAAACCGGAAGTGACATAGGCTTAAATTAAGGCTAGACAATCAAAAAGAGGGGATGGGATGACTTTTGAAAATATCGGTGAAAAAAGTGACCCCGCCCTGTAGAAAAGTGACCAGTTGAGGGTGAAGAAAATGTTTTTAGCCAATTTTTCGGTATTTGTCATCTGAAAGATCGAGCTTCAATATGATACTGATCTTGTAAAAATTTGTCGCCTCTGTCAAAAGTTTTAGGCAGACATGCAAGTATACATACATACATTTATATATTATTAGCTCAAATTTTCAAACTGATTAAAAAGCTTGCCTTATCTCTGAATACCCTTTATGTAAAATTTCGAATGTTTAGACCAGAAATTGGCTGAGTAATTTGGTAGAGACCGCAGGTCAAATTTTTAAAAAGTTTGATCTCTATTATGACTCCTTAACATTTATTGTTTTGGGCTCAAATCAAGTTATTAAGTTAGATCCATGTTCAAGGAACCTATATCTAAAATTTCAAGTGTTTAGACCCAAAATTGGCGGAGGAGTTTGGTAGAGTTTTCAAAGGTCAAATCGTTGAACTTTGACCCCTTAACAGCCAAATTTCTGGCCGCAAAACAGATTATAAAGATTTCCCCAAATCTCAGTACCCTGTATATCAAATTTCGAATCTGTAGACTGAAAATCGACAGAGTTATTGCGTAGGAAAATGTAGACAGACAGACACAGACACTTTCACTTTTATAGATATATAGATGACAGAGGTCCATCATTTATTTCAACAGAATTAACAGATTTTTTGCATAGAAAGGGAATAATAACGAGCTGCAAAAACACTTATGATCTGCAGGGAAATGGCCTGGTAAAATAACTAAATGCCACATTATGGAAAATGCTATCGCTGGCATGGAAGTCGCAAAGACTGATGATTTCTCATTGGGAATCAGTTTTGCGCGATGCCTTGCATTCCATTCGTTCGTTATTGTGTGCTGCCACTAACGCTACATCTCAAAAGCAAATATTCCAGTATAATCGGAAATCAATACTTCCCAGTTGACTTTTGAATCCAGGTCCAGTCCTGATGAAACGTAACATACGATCATCTAAGTATGAACCCTTTATCGACGAAGTTGAATTGCTAGAATGCAATTCTCAATACACCCATGTTAGACCTCCAACTAGAAGGGAGAAAACAGTGTCGCTGGATCAACTTGCTCCAAAGCCACAAAATGTAGCACCTAATACTAATGACTTATCTTACCAAAAACTCCATCTCTACAATCAGATGTCCCATTTGAATCGGGTGGATTCGAAGAACCTTGTGAAATCTCACAAGCTGATACAATGCTCGATAAGAACCCATCAGAATTCATCCTCAGACAATAACGTGTCCATCCCTATCATCTAAGAAACAGATGCTTGAATTTGAACCTCTGTATATCATTTCATAACACCTCCCTGAACTCTTTCCACTCGGGGTGAAAGTCATACTAGCATTGTTACTTTGTGTAAAATCTTAGCAATTTTTCATTCTTCTAGTTCATGTCTTCAAGTCCAACATAAACAAATTCCTGATGAACAGCCCCCTTAAGACACTTTATCAGATCTCCATTACTAACGATTAATTACGATATTGTCTCATTGATTACCGTACACTCAATAACCCTTATCCCCGAGTGGCATCCAGGGCCTGATAAGTGGTGACTTCCATGTTTAAAAAAAAAAAAAAAAAAGCAAAGAAAAACATAAAAAATAATAACTGGCTATCATTCGTCTTCCGTGTTTTGAATCATTACACTAAAGTTGCAAAATACTGAAAAACAAAGGGGTTTTTTTTTAATTAATAATACAAAAAAAAAAATGAGAATTTAGTAAAAAATGAACTTCGGTTAAATAAAATCATCTATTGATATAATTGTATCGAAAGCTATAATAGCAATAATATTTTGTTTTACTATTTTTAAATTTATATAGAAGAAAAATTTTCTAATAGTTTACAGAAAGATAAAAGGGCACATGATAAGAGACTAGTCACTTCCTGCTAAGAAAGTGTCTCCCACTTGCCAGTGTCCCTTGAATATATGGTCCCTATGAATCTTGCATTTTAAAACAAACAAAAATGTAAGTCAACTCATAAGAAAATCTGAAAAGTGATTTTCTATTGAAATTTATTTACAAAAGTATTTTTTATAAATATCAATTAAATAAAATAAACCTTATGAAATACTTTCCGTTTTATAAATACTCAAATGAATGTTGTTTTAACAAATATTTATTAAAGAAAATGTGTACTTGTTCGAAAATGAATTTGTTTTATTAGAAATTTAGAATTTTTATTTTATAAACATCTTGGAATGTTTTATTTCAAGTGAATGTTTATTTAAATATTTAGTAATGAAAAATTGCTTTCGTCCTACATATTATAATGTGGGCGTTCCTTCTCAGAGACACCAAATCGCAATTGTCAAACAGCACTTCCATTATTAGAAGTTCCTGGTCAGTATATGAATTGTAAAACATTACACTGAACAAACCTTGGCTGTTAGGGGACTACTAGACATCTTTCATGACTAAGGCAGATCATGAAGGTTGTTAAAACCAAAAGAAGTTCATCTTAACTTGCATTTTAGTGGAGTCCTTGAATACTGAACTTTCACTTCGCGGTGATAAAAAAAAAATAATAAAATAAAAAAATAAAATAAAAAAAATAAAATAAAAGTCTTTCAATCCCTTCCTTCAGAAGCTGGATGTCGGGCAACACAAGTTTCCCAATCACATAATTAGTGGGAAGAGAAAAGCATAGGGTTTCTAGACACTGATTTTCAATAACCTATATAAATAGAATAGAAGATGTATGTATATGTGCGTGAAAATATTAAACTCTTAAACTACTGGTCACGTAACACTGAAATTAACAGGAAATAGTAATCATACACTAAGGATGGTTTATAATGAGTAAAATCTTTGTTTGGATGGATGAATAACACGTACAGAAATATGTTAGCAAGTTGAAATTCAAAATTTTCATTTCAACTTGCCGACATTTTTATTACTTTTACGCAAATTCAATCCTGGCTTGAAGCGGTTTAATTTTAAGTCTATCAGTCAATAGCTCAAATGGTTGGGAACGCAGTTGAAGCGTTAACTGTTTTGGTTTCAATTCTAGCTGATCGCAAATCATTTCTTTTTTTAACTTGAAATCAGTACTATATATTTATGAATTAAAATATATCTAAGTGCATTTTACAATCAAGCACACCACCCCTGCTAATACCAAATAAAAAAATATAAATTCAGTTTACAAATATTTTTATATGCAAAAAATATTCTTAATTTTCAGTGAAAAGTTTTGGTTTTATTTTATTTTATTTATTTATTTTTATTTTTTTTTGCTAAAGAACTGTTTACATAGCGTGTTGAAAATCATTTCTCGTTTAAAAAATTTGAGTGCTTGTACAAAGAAAGGTGACAAATCGATTTTTTAAAAATAAGATTGCAGAAACAGGGGACATTACTCAGATTGTTTATTTTAGAAAGGGTGGGATCTTTCTATCGATCCTGTAGATATCTCCCTGCTGATGCTATTCTCTATCTATATAAGAGCCAGGTACGTCCAAGGATGGAATACTGTTGGCACATCTGGGCAGGAGCTGCTAGAAAGGACTTGGCCTGCCTTGATAGAGTTCAAAATAGACTTCGTAGCCTCGTAGGAGATGTCCTTTTCTCTTCCTTGCAACCTCTATCTCACAGAAGAGATGTTGCGAGTTTGTCTCTGATGTATCGTTATTTTCATGGAAAGTGTTCGACTGAGCTTCAATCTATGGTCCCCCCTCGCCAAACTTTCACAAGAAACACTCGTCTAGCTGTAAACACTATCAAAAATTCCCCCCACTCTTTATCTGTGCCTAAACCTAAACGTAGATTCCATGAACAGAGCTTCTTTCTTAGAACTGCACGCCTGTGGAATTGTCTTCCGTTTTCCTGCTTTCCGGCTGACTACAATATGGTTGTCTTTAAGTCTAACGTAAATAAGTTCTTGATGAGCCGTTCCATATAAGTTATCAAATTTAACAAATTTTCATTACTAATGATTACTATATTGTCCAATTTCTAATGTACACTCTTTAACCCTTATCCTTGAGTGGCCTCTTGGCCTTGATAATGTGGTGATGCCTATGTAAAAAAAAAAAAAAAAAAAGATTACTGTCAATTTTTGTGCTATATTTAGAAAGCCATTCTTAACATGGGAAAGGGAGAGTATTTTGTTTGTTGTTTAATTATTTTAATATTTCAGAACAGATTTTTTAATTAATTTTTTGTTTGTTAAACTATCTGTAGCCTTTCTAAGCACCAAAATTTGTCTTATGATAGCTGATCGGATAATCACTTCAGCATCTTCCGGCTACTTATGTAACCTGCCATTGTAAGTTGCCAGAGATTGGGTCATTTTAAGTGTGAAAAAATAATTCAAATTCAATGACTACACTGACAATTTTATTATTAAAAAAAGTTAAAACAATTATTTATTAATAATTAAGTAGAATTCAAATTTGAAAGAAAACAACTATTAATGAAAAATCTAATTTATAAAACTTACTATGTCTGTCTTCATATTTTCAAACTATCTCTTCCAAAACTAAAAGTTGTAGAGCAGCGCTAGGAGCCTCACATGATTGGATTTTTAATGGACCGTTCTTTTATAGGTCTTTAGCCGGTCAAAATAGTTTTTAAGGGGCCAAAAATGAAAAAAATCGTTATACATTTTGTACATCTATCTTAGTTTATTTTTAATCAGTTCATATGCGTGTCACGCTGGTACAGTGGTAACGTCACCAGCTTTGAATGCTACAGTTTTGCTTTTGGTTTCGATTCTAGCTGATGGCATCCAATTTTTTTTTTTTTTACTTTTGAAATCATGACTATTATAATATATATGAAATCTGGACGAATTAAAATATCATATTTAAACGTGTTTTACGTCCAGGCAAAATATTACAAAAAAAAAAAATAATTACATACTTACATTTTAATTTTTTAAATGATTTCCAAGTGACTTGTGAAACTGCTGGAGCCGTTGATTCTCTGAAAATAAAATTTGGATAACAGCAAGTAGCGAGTGGCGTGTAAATCTTACTTTTTAAATTATTATTTTCTTTTTTTTTGGAATAGCTCGGTTTCTCAATTTTTTTTTTTATTTTAAAGATAAAAAAACAAGTTTCATGTGAAAAAGGGAAATAGAATATTGCATCGTTAGATTTACTATAAACTTATTAAAATCACAAAATATTTTTTAAAGCAACCATATTTTTGGGGAGTGAAAATATTGAATAAACAAGATAGTGATGGGATGATTCCAATATTTTTCCCGATTCCTATACAATTACCGATTCCGTGCTAAGTTCCCGATTCCGATACAATTACCGATTCCGATTCTTTATAAATCTCTATTTATTTAAGATTGTTATTTTCCCCGCTCTACATAAAAAAAAAACATGTGTTAAATATGCAGATATTTTCCTAAACATCAAAATACCCTTGTGCAGAGTAATCTATCGATTTTAGCTTTACTGATATTATAAAATCAATAAATATTTATTATTTTATCATTATTACCAGCAATGGAAGATTTTACTTAAAAAAAAAAAAAAAAAAAGAAAAAAAGACAATTAAAAAAATCGTTTTGGCATCGGAAAATAGGCATCAATTTTTTCCGATTCCAATACCCCCAAATGTTCTGATTTTTCAGATTCCCGATTCCGATTAATCATCCCAATACTAAAACAAGATAATATTGTTAATTCGATAAACTAATTTTTCTCTGAGTTCCTATTTATTTCGTCTCCCCACGAGGGCAGAATTAGACACCAAGTTTGTTTTTTAATGTGGAGAAAGAAAATTAAAAAAAAAAAAAATTTTTTTTATTTTCTTTGAGTTATATGAAAGCACAGACTTTAGGGTCTTTTTTTGTAATATACAAGAAATTTTTTTTTTAAATGTCAATGCCTATGGCGTTTTATTTTCATAAAGAAATTTTTTATTTCATGTTTTTTTATATCTTAATACTTTGAGATATAACCTTAATGTGTTTTTGTTTAGACAAAATACATTTTCAGTAAGATTTAAAAAATAATAATGGCTTCATCATATTCCATGATCTTTAATTAATTTTGCCATTCATGGCCCTGCATATTCAGAGATGAGGCTTTTTTTTTTTTTTTTTTTTTTTTTACTCACTTTCACCCCTGACAAGGCATATTGCCACTTAGACATAAGAGGCTACTATTTGGGACCATGCCTAGGAAAGATTAAGATGTTGGTTTGCATTACATTTAAACTTCTGCATACCAATACTGTTAGGGAAGCAGGTAGCAGGAAAAGAATTCCAAAGTCTAGTTGTTCTAGGGAAGAAACTATTAGAGTAGAAAGCTTTCTGGCATTTAGGGACCTCAGTGAAAGGGTGTAATTTTGCTGCTAAGCATGTTTGTCGGGGATATGTACGTCGATGGGGGCACAAGTGCAATGAGTTCATCAGAGCACATTCCATTAAAATACTTGTAAAACAGGAACAGGGATGGGACAGGGATTGGAGCCTAAGTGAGACCTATTAGATTGGAGACTTTTTTTGGACCCTATCCAAGAGGGAGAGACTAATAGTAGATGCACTAACCCAGATGTGGCAACAATACTTCATGCAGATGCGAATGGTGGCCTTGTAGAGGTACAGGATACTCTCAGATGTGAGCAGTTTTCTAGCATGATAAAGGGAGCCCACCTTCCTTGCAGGAGCCTTCGCAATGTCCTCAATATATTTGCATCGTATGCTGGTATACCAGGCTAGCATCATAAAATCAATGCAAATGAAAGCTTGGTAAACAGTGTTGCCAATTTAACAGTTTTCCCTCTTGATCTGAAGATTTCGTTTGGAATTAAATCAGTGTTTTTATTACTGTTGGGGATGCACCCCTACTGCCTGGAATAATGAACTAGTCTATGATGTCATTTCTGGGTAACGAGGACCGGTTTACAAAGTCAGTCAGACATGGACACGCAGAGAGTATGGTCGTCACCAACTAGTACAACAATGAACAAAGATATAGCTTAATTACCTCTTTCAAAAAGAAACAGGTGATGTAAATAGTTTTTTGTTTTTGTTTTTGTGTTTGTTTTACCATTAAAAAAAAAATTTTTTTTTTTAATGTAAAAAATTATTTTGGGACATAAAAAGGTTGAAGACTTGTTTTTGTTTTTATGCTTTAATTCTGTTGCAATATTTTTGATATCTAAGTTGGGAGATTCTATTTATAAACGCTGCTGATAGGAACTGATGAATCAAATTAATTCACATTCTACTATCAACCAATCAGAAACCAAAATTGATCCATAAAAATTGAATCTCTTAGCATTCTGTTGGGGATGCACCCCTACTGCCTGAAATAATGAACTAGTCCATGACGTCACTTCCGGGTAACGAGGACCGGTTTACAAAGTCAGTCAGAGATAGACATGCAGAGAGTATGGTCGTCACCCACAAGTCCAACAGTGAGCCAAGATATAGCTTAATTATCTCTTTCTTTCGTATATTTTCGTTGATACAAATTCAACTGTTACTGTTTTCCCTCGTCAAATATTCAAATACTAACACCATAACACTTACATTATTTTGTCCAAAAAAAAAAATAAAAATAAATAAATAAATAAAAAAATTTTTTTTTAAATAAAAAAAAAAAATCAGAAAGCAAATTGTACTTCTGTAACACACACCCATGGAATATGCCAGTCACAAATAAAATAACAGAAAAACTTTAGGAATTTCTTACTTGTGGTGGAAAAATATTAATGTATACTGAAATTTATGGAAAATAATCCAGTATTTTATTTAATAAATTCCAATTCTATCTGACATCCTAAAATAATACCATTATTACTGATTCAAGGAAGATAAGTCAAATGTTTCGGTGCTTGAGTATTGATGATTTTTAAACCAGGGGTCAGCAACTCATTTGATCCTGCGAGACAGATCGTATTATAATGGCCGGACGAGGGCCATTAATGAAAATTAAGAAAAATTATATATGCAGACCCCTGTCAATCTAAATGCTTAAAACCATAATGAAAATAAACACTAAGAACTCGGAAAGAAAAACAGAAAATCTGAGATTAAAAAACGCCTAACAAAAATTATTTTTTCTCAAAGAACATCAAAATATTTCAAAATGAAAAAAAAATAAAATAAAATAAAAAATCAACCGAACTGAAATGGATGAAATTATGACGTGTATGTTTGAAACTGTTATTGAAAATTGTATCACAAACGAACCTCACATGCACAAACAAAAACGAGATACTTATGCTCATACATACAGGTAAAATTGTTTCAAACGTATACACTTATGTACATACACTTACAGTATCATCCACACACATTCATTAAGTCATGTATGTATAATGAGTAGAGCTATGACAACAGCATATTTTCACTGTTTTGATTCTCTGGTGTGTATCCGTTGATATCTTATATGCTTTTATATAGAGTAATGTGGTTCTTGATTGTTTAACTGTGTCGGATATATACTCGAGAGTCAAAACAATGATAAGAATATGCTGTTGTCATAGCCCTAATAATGAGAATATGTTTGTCTTTAGATTTCTGCTACCTTGTATGACCTCTTTTGTTTTAACATTCCGTTTGCTTCTATTATTTTTTAATGTAATCAAGGCCCATAACAAGTGAAGCATGCATGGACCCCCCATGAGTTAGCCCAAAAAGTCCCCAGGGGGACGTCAAATCCTAGTGAAAATGAACAAACGGTGCAGTTTTAGACCTTAACACATGTAAATTTAAGTTCAGCACCATGCAAAAAAAAAAAAAAAAAAAAAAATAGACTATTTGCCCCCCTCCCCATTTAGCCCCAAAAGTCCCCAAGGCCTTAACATATTTAAATTTGAGTTCAGCACCATGCAAAACTGCTAAATAGTAGTTTTCTGTTGAGGGATGACTGTCTCGACACTGAAATCCACAGGCAAATTCAGAAGGCATCTGTAGCTTTTGGAAGTTTGGACAAGAGAGTGTGGTCTTATCGTGGCATCACAGACAGGACTAAGATCTGCATTTACAAGACCTGTGTGCTAACCATACTGTTATTTTCATCGGAGACATGGACATTGCATCAAAAAATACATTAAATGGCTTGAACGATTTCACCAAAAATGCTTGAGACGTACCTTAAACATCAAGTGGCAAGCACAAATGCCCGATACTGAAGTCCTTGTGAGAGCATGTTACTCTAGTGTTGAGACCCTTGTAATCAGATTCACATGCATTGGGTGGGCCACCTGATTTGAATGAAAGATTGTAGGCTGCTAAAACAAATTTTTTATGGGGAGCTGGAAAATGGCAAGCGCCCTCAACACAACCCTAGGAAGAGGTTCAGGGACTCTACAAAGAATAATTTGAAAGTCTAACAAATCGACATCAACACATGGGAAGAACTTACTCTGCAAAAGCCGAAGTGGCGAAAGCTTGTACGTGAAAGTTGTGATGCTCTAGAGAAAAGAAATCAGGCTCACAGCAATCTGAAGCGAGAGCTCCACACAGGTTTAGTTGATGGTCTTAACCATGACACACAGAAATGGAAATGCGACACTTGTGAACGAGTGCTTTTGTCAAAAGCTGGCTACATCAACCATCTTAAGTCGCACAAAACTCCTGTTCAGGTGAACTTTGCACCTATTAGTCCGAACCAAAATGATCTGCATGCAGCAAAGTTTGCAAATCTACTGCTGGTTTGAGGAGACGCGATTGTTCATAGGAATACCCTTTAACCTCCAGAGGAAGTCAACTCGATGGAAATTGCCCAATTTAATTGCTTCAAGATGTGCAAATCTGAGGCGGGAGTGCAGAGTCATCTGAGATAGCATGGATGACAAGATTGGGAGAACTCAATGTGACGGCGATCATCTGGAAAGATGCAGCAATCATCATCATGTTTGCTTAAAACTTTCGACAGAGGCAACGGATTTTCACAAGATCAGTATCGTTTTGAAGCTAGACCCTTTGGACAACAAATATCGAAAAATTGTCTAAAAACATTAGTTCCTTCACCCTCAACGGGGCACTTTTCTACAGGAGGGGTTGCCTTTTTTCACCGATATTTTTGAAAGTCATCCCCTCTTTTCGATTGACTAGCCTTAATTTAAAAGCATTCGTCACTTCCGGTTTGGCAATGGGCGCAACAGCAAAGATGTCAAATTTTTTACTTTTCATATTCTTTTCCTCCTTCATTGTACGAGTTCAAGCCTGCCTGCCTACTACCACTTTTTTTTTTTTTTTTTTTGCTCAATATACACCTCCAACCACCCGGGCAATGCCGGGCACCTAGGCTAGTTCTAGGAGAAATGTCAAATGCAAAATTTCACTTGAATTTAAAATGAGAAGCATAGATAGATCTGCATATTCACAAGTTTGAATATGGACAAAAAGTAATTTATATTCACAACAGATCAATATAAGGTACTAGTACACTTATTGATCTGTGCTGAAATAATATTATTTAGAACATAGAAAGCTGACTGAGACAACATTGTCCCTTTGAAGCTGTCCCCGACTAATGTGTCACCAATCAGTCCGTTAAATCAGCTCTTCCAAGTTTCAGTTTTATGTTCATTATTTTTTTAATTTTTTTTTTTTTTTTACGCAGAAATGGAGGTGATTGGATTTTTATCCTGTTTTTTCACGATGATAGTATCCAATTCAGTCGGATGGATCAGGGAAAGATAACAGCAAAACTTATTTCACTCGAAAACTTTGTCTTTTGTGTTAAAAATAGAAATTGGTAATCAGGCTCATGGGCCAATTAAATTGCCTTCGCAGGCCACATCTGGCCCGCAAGTTGCTGGCCGTTGTTTTAAACCAACACATTACAGGTGAAAACATTATGTGCCATGTTGACATTAGTATAAATTCAAAAAATTATGAAAAATAATTACAAATAAAAATAAACTTTATTGAATTTTATCATATGAGGAAGAGTTGTGCGACTAGTTCAGTATGACAAATTGACTTATCTACCTTGATTTAAATTGGCTTTAAGGATTAGCCATTTCTAAACAAAAATTTCAAAACATAATTGGATATTTTCTATTTTTTTCTACTGGACCATTTTTTGTAACTTTTGAAATTTATATTTATTTTGACAGGACACACATGTAATAATTTTTTGACCTGACATGCATTGGTAGTAAAACCCACCCAATAATGTTACTGTGACATTTATTGGGTGAGTTTCTACCACCATTTTGTTTTATTTCTTATTTTGAAATGATTATTAGGTCTTCCAAGACATCACGCCCATCTTTTCTTCTTCTCCGGCAGCGTTCAACATTACTTGTTTTTTTAAATGAATAAACATTTTACATTAAATAAAAACACTAAAAGCTTATCCTGGATAAGTTTTTAGTGTCAAAGGCAAGATAAGTTATTAACTTATCTCGCCTTGATAGCATTTATTTGTTATATATTTATTTTTGATAACTTTTTCGTACCTGTGTATAGTAATACAAACCCCATTTTCTTTAATAATAATTATCAAATAAATATCTTTGTAAAATAATCAGAAAAAGAAAAAATCAAGCCAAATTTTTAAAAAAGCCAAATAAATTTTTTAAGGGCCAAACTACTTCCAAAAAGGCCAAATACACAAAATTTAGTCTTAAAAGGGCCAATCTGGTATCCCTGTATGAAGATCGCAAAGTCAAACCCTATAATTGAATGAAAATCGTCACCATGCTTAAAAGTTCCGACCTGTTTCTTTTTAGTATTGAAATATTAGAATATGGGTAAATGTGTAGTTTAGTGGGTAAATTATTTAATAAACAAAAATTTATAAAAACTATTTTTATATAAAACACATTAGACCCAAAGGCTGAAATAAAACCAGCAAAAAATTCATTTCTATTATTTTTTCATCATTTTTTATTAGACTACAATCGAAGCCGCTGTATTGCTTTTAAAATTTGGCCTTTCTAAGGTTTGACAGATTGGCCCTTTAAAGGTTAAATTTAGTCTTTTTTTTTTTTTTTACGCACTTACATTACAAAAAAAACATGGCGACCAAAAACAGTTCATGAAAGAACGTAAAACAGACCAAATTTGGCCTTAAAAAGGCCAATTTGTCAAACCTTAGAAAGGCTAAATTAGTCTAATAAAAAATGTTGAAAAAATAATAAAAATAAATTTTTTCAGGTTTTATTTCAGTCTAATAATGTGTTTTATATAAAAATAAAGTAAATTTTAAGTTTATTTACCCCTCGGCATTCACCTTTAATTTGTTGACTTTTAGAAGTTTTCGGGTACGCTAGGAACAAATATCGCATTTATTTTTGGGGTAAACACGTAGTTATCCGTATTTGAAGACATACAGTATCCAACGTAATCACTATCATTTTTAATGGGTTTTTTTTTTGTTTCAGCTATCACCGCGGAACGGTTGAGCCGGCTCCACCCGTTGAGTTAGCTCCATCTCGAATTGAGGTTGATCACGTCCGAGATCCGATGCCGCAGTAGCTATTAGCGAGAGCCATTCCCGATTCCAGCATCGTATTCCGTAGAGTTGAGGGCCCAGAATCAGCTGAGTCTTCCTTCACCGTCCTGATCCAGGTCTTCAGCTGTCCTCCGTATTGCTTCTTCCAGCCCTGTAGTGGAGGTGGGTCGATGGATTGGCGGATGAAATCGGTCGGCTGTCGACGAAGGGCATGGCAAAACCAACGTAGTCTCCTCAAGTGGATGGTTTGGGGCTGAGAGGACGTCTTGCAGTGTGCGCGGACATCAGTGTTGGTGACAAATTGCTGCCAGCGAACCCAAAGGATGTGGTGTAAAGTGATTTCATGCCAGGATCATTTTTAAATGGTGCCCATCTTGTTTTCCAATAACGAAAAAATGCCAAAAAAGGTTAAATATGCTACGTGTAACTGGAATCTCCCCTCCCCACGTTGGTGTGTAAAAAAAAAAAAAAAAAAAAAGTAAGGTTGGGAGAGGGTAAATTACAAGAAATCTTAAGTGGAAGGAAAGAATGTAAAGACAAAACCACAAATTAATAAGTAATGCGGCCGCCACAACACACACGCTCCTGTCCCTCCACTGCCTCCCCCAAATTTAAACACAGAATTTCTGTGAAATGTTAAACGGTATTCTACTCGCTAAATGTCGGTGCGTTACTTATGGAAAAACGGTTAATTAAACTGCAGAAGCACCTGTTAAACTACACAAATTCTAGAATTGAATAACCCCCCCCCCAAAAAAAAAGAACGAAAAACATAAAATATGCTTTTGTAAACCGCTCATGAAAACTTACTGGCAGCAATATTTTTACTATTAAATGAGGTGAAAACATTATTTTATGAAAAATATTTGTCATTTAAAATGTCCGCCGTGTAGTCATGCACCTTGTGAAACGTCAAGTGACTATGCACATTTTAGTAAGAAAGTGAAAAAAATGAATATGATTAAGAAAGTGAAAAAAATGAATATGATTAAGAAAGTGAAAAAAATGAATATGATTAAGAAAGTGAAAAAAATGAATATGATTAAGAAAGTGAAAAAAATGAATATGATTAAGAAAGTGAAAAAAATGAATATGATTAAGAAAGTGAAAAAAATGAATATGATTAAGAAAGTGAAAAAAATGAATATGATTAAGAAAGTGAAAAAAATGAATATGATTAAGAAAGTGAAAAAAATGAATATGATTAAGAAAGTGAAAAAAAATGAATATGATTAAGAAAGTGAAAAAAATGAATATGATTAAGAAAGTGAAAAAAAATGAATATGATTAAGAAAGTGAAAAAAAATGAATATGATTAAGAAAGTGAAAAAAAATGAATATGATTAAGAAAGTGAAAAAAAATGAATATGATTAAGAAAGTGAAAAAAATGAATATGATTAAGAAAGTGAAAAAAAATGAATATGATTAAGAAAGTGAAAAAAATGAATATGATTAAGAAAGTGAAAAAAATGAATGATTAAGAAAGTGAAAAAAATGAATGATTAAGAAAGTGAAAAAAAATGAATATGATTAAGAAAGTGAAAAAAAATGAATATGATTAAGAAAGTGAAAAAAATGAATATGATTAAGAAAGTGAAAAAAATGAATATGATTAAGAAAGTGAAAAAAATGAATGATTAAGAAAGTGAAAAAAATGAATATGATTAAGAAAGTGAAAAAAATGAATATGATTAAGAAAGTGAAAAAAAATGAATATGATTAAGAAAGTGAAAAAAAATGAATATGATTAAGAAAGTGAAAAAAATGAATATGATTAAGAAAGTGAAAAAAAATGAATATGATTAAGAAAGTGAAAAAAAATGAATATGATTAAGAAAGTGAAAAAAAATTAATATGATTAAGAAAGTGAAAAAAATGAATATGATTAAGAAAGTGAAAAAAATGAATGATTAAGAAAGTGAAAAAAATGAATGATTAAGAAAGTGAAAAAAAATGAATATGATTAAGAAAGTGAAAAAAAATGAATATGATTAAGAAAGTGAAAAAAATGAATATGATTAAGAAAGTGAAAAAAATGAATATGATTAAGAAAGTGAAAAAAATGAATGATTAAGAAAGTGAAAAAAATGAATGATTAAGAAAGTGAAAAAAAAAGATTGTCCGTTTCGATATCGGGAAGCGGAAAAATATCCGGAAGGCTGAGGTGGCGATCATTTCGGCCTTGAAACTGAAAAATGTTTTGGGGGGCCATGTTTTGGCCCTTTTGGCTCTGTTTGGCGTTTTTTCCTAAATGGGTAACAAGATGGCCGCCAGCAAAAACAATAGTGATTACGTTGGATACTAAATGTCTTCAAATATGGATAACTACCTGTTTGCGCAAAAATAAATGCGATATTAATTCTCAGTGTACACAAAAATTTATAAAAGTCGACAAATTAAAAAGTGAATGCCGAGGAGTCGGTAAACTAAAAAAAATACCAGAAATAAATAGTTTTATAATTTTTTTATGTCGCTAAACTATACATTTGCCAGAATATGAATATTGTAATGGAAATTAAGGACTTAAATGTTTCATAGCTACAAAAATATGAATGGCGGACGTCTAGGTGTAGCAGAAATTTGGAGGAACTTTTGACACCCCTAACAGAAAACTGCGAATAAAATATAAAAAACTCATAATTTCTCTTTTTAAAGTGGGTTGTTTATTTCCTGTATTGAATATACTCCCAAAATAAACTATTAAAGTTGTTTAAAAAATAATAGAAATATCATTTTTTATTTTTTAAAAAACAGTGTTAACAAAATGTTTACAAAATGCCGGCGTGCCTTTATGCAGCCATTTTTTATGTAATAAAATCAATAGAATTTTACGAATTAAATAGTTTTCAATTTTTCAAATTTTATGCTCTTTCCAATAAAGCAAATATAATATTTTAGAGAAACTTTTTTTTTTCAAATTCACCCCCCCCTCCCATTTTGAAATGTCTATTAAAATTTTAATAATTAATTTATCTACCAAATTTTTATATATCACAAATTGAAAATAAAAGATCAATAAAGAAAATATTCTAATTTAAAACAAAAAAAAAAATAGTTTTTTTGGAAATTTACCTGTAAAGTCCAAAGTGTAAAACCTTTTTTTTTTTTTTTAAAAACCATGTTGATTTTTTTCTTTTTTAATGAAAGCTTATGTTATGCTTACATTGTCAAGTAAATACCACACGCTGATGGCAAATATTTCTATTTCATTGAATGTTTTCTTTTTTTAGATATTTAAAAAAAAAAAAAAAATTAGTCGATAAAGAAGCATTAAAATAAATCTATCAAAAAGTTGTGTATTTCATTAAAAGAATTTAAAAAACAAAAAAAAAAAAAAAAACGATGAAGCGGACTTTTTGTTCTAGGGGAAAGACTTATAAGTGAATGTGTGTTTCCTTTTCAACTACGGAGGATGAAAAATACTAATTTTGGTTAACACACACAATAAAAAAAAGAGACATTATGTCCCTTGGACAAATCCGTATTTCATAAATTTCATTTTAGCAGCAGCAGCTCTTTACAGCTTCGCGCAAAATACGTGAAAATGCGATTTTCTACAACCCTTGCTTTAAAAAATCCTTTTATTTAAAAAATACATGGAATTTAAAATATAAATATGGATAAATTCTTAATGAAAGATGGAACTACCCATTTGATAGTATATTTTTTTAAGCAAGTGATTTTTTGGTATTTATATATATACATATATTTATAAGCAAGTCAAGATATGTTGATTTTCTTAAAAAAAAAAATGTAAAGAAAACTGCTTTAAAAAAACAAATATTGCATAATTTGCTATTAAACCTGTTATTTTTTAAAAATTTGGTCTTTGCTCCTTTAATTGAAGTAAAAAAAAAATAAGGGTTTGAATTACATTTTTCAAGTAGTTATAACCTTAAAAAAATAGTGAATTATTAAAGTTCTAATCATTTTTAATGGCCACTTTCTGATACACTTAGTGGACGTCCACAAGAGGTTGCAAATTAGCGTCGAACCTTTGTATGACGAAAAGGGAGATATTAATTTTTTTCCGCTTAATTGCAACTAACAATATATTATTTTACTGCTAAATTATGGGTACTTCCACACTATATCGCCAAAACTGGAGACGCCATTTTATTTCATGCACCTGCAGTTTAAATACAAGTATAACCATAACGCCCTCTAGGTGGAGGTCCGCCCCTTCCTTTCACTTGTCAATTAATCATAATTGGCATATATGCGACCTGCACCAGAAGCCTGACCCGAAACTAGTAATTCTACAATCAAAGTCAATAAAAAGCAACTGACAAAAATTGTCCATTCAGCATGTACAAATGTTCTGGTCCAATGGTTCTGTTTGTACTGCTGTATATATTATAATGTAGTATGTATGCGTGCATAAGTACTTGTATGTAGTTCATAGTTCTTATCATCAGAGAAAATGGTCCTCATTCAATAACTAAACATGCACCCATCCATTTATAACCTTCCACAGCTCATGAGTCATGGATTTTTTATATTCGCCTACACATGCATTTTTTTCGATTGATAACCTCCCCTTTTTTCCACTTTACTAGTCCTATTGAGGTGACTAAATCATGTAAATGCAAAACAGTTTCTTTTTTCATTTTTTTTTCATTTTTCGTACTTCTCTTTGACTTTACCTATGTGCATGCAACTGAGAAAAGATAACCATGTTCAGTTCACTATCAAAGGAGGGCTCATACACCCTTTAAACTACTTGCTCATTTTCTCTTTCTCACAAATCATAAAACAATCAGAAAAATATTTGCGCTTTTGATATTTGTTTTTTTATTCCTTTTCTTTTTTAATAATGGCGTAGAGACTGACTTTGAGGTCCCTGCTTGTAACCTTGGGTTTTGTCGATGGTTGCAGCTCATGCACGTTATCCAGGTTTTGGTGGAGGGCACTCATTGGTATCCCCGCCTCGCCCAGGTGCGCTACTGTCAGTGGTTTGTGGTTACCTGATTTCTTCTTACATTTAACACTGGGGAATTCTTTCAGTATTGACTCCCACATTTTTATCCAGCTATCTGCTAATTAAAAAAAAAACAATCTCCAGATTTCTCTCACACCTCATTGAGTAAAAGAAAGGTCAGATCCTTTCCACATATTCATTTTTCTGATATTTCTCTTCTTTTCCAAATTTAGTTGGTCCTCAACTAAACTATTTCTTTTCAGTCAGAATTCCCAAATACAATACAGAATTTCCAATACAATTAATTCTCTCTCCCACAAGATCGACAGAAGTTTCCAGGCACACTACCCACATGCACATTTTCCAGTGCATCAGGCCAACTGATGGTAATAAGATCTTTCATCTCATAATTCACACGGACTCAAACAGAGATCTCTATTCATTTCTGGTGTGATTAACCCTCTAACTTTGTCTTCTTTCAAACACTGTATCTCTGCATGACTAATTTATTGTTCATCCGTGGGTCTAATTGCTCCCCTTCAAATCACTATCTTCAAAAAAATCTCACTTAATTCTCACGTGATTATCCGAAGCCAACAAAATGAAAACGAGGTAAATGTGGTATTCTGGTGACTGAAACAACTCTAACCAAACGTGGCACAGTCAAGTAACATTTACATCTCTATTTATTTATCTCTACTTGCTCAATTGCAATCCATTTGTCTGCTATACAAAAATTCAAATTTATCATGAATACTGTCGGTTTTAAATTCGAGCGACATGTTGGGCACATAAACATTATTAGCCATACTCCAGTAGAGTGCTCGATTACAAAAATATCTAAAAACCTTCAGTTCCATAATTTGTCCCAGCAGCGCCATTCTGGCCATGGACCAAGTGTAACAACTGTTCCAACACTACACTCAACATATTCAATCCCCGTCCTGTGAAGGAGAAATCCTTCTCGACTGAAGCACTTTTAATTTTTTCAAAACAGAATAATATCAGCACCGTTAGTTTCTTTAAGACATTCTACTCGACAGTTTAAGTGATTTAACACTATTCTCAATTAGACTATTATTTCGTTTTTGTTTTCTTTCATAAAGTTCTCCAACCCAACGACTTTCTATCTGACAGTTGAGAAACAATTTACTATTTCATCTTCTATAAATTCTCCCAGGCTAAATGATTCTTTTTTTATTCGACAGTTTAAATGTTTTACTGTCATTTCCAACCAATTTACCACCTCACACTCTGTGAAAACTCTCAGGCCAAATGACTTGCTATTCGGCAGTTTAAATGCCATAAAATTCTTTTCAAATAATTCACTATTTCACACCCTATGAAAAATCTCAGACCAAATGATTTTTTTTTATTCAACGGTTTAAATGCCCTAACATCACTTCCAACAATCTACTATTCACATTTCGTGAAAGTTTTCACACTAAATGATTTTCTATTCAACACAGGTGAGAATGCTACACAACAATTACACACGTTATCAGTCCTCATCTAAACATTTTTTTTTTCTTTTTTTAAAAAAAAATTGTACATTTCAATACAATTATTAAAATAACGTAACAGTTCCTTTCATTTTTTTTTTTCTTCAATCAAATCACGGCTATCAAATTCCATTTGTTTTATCCTAAAAAGATAAAAGATTCAATTCCATGATAGACATGTTTTAGTTTCTCTTCTGTCTATCCCCATTGGTTTCTATCTACTAGCACATCTGAAAGAGTGGTCCGTGGCACAGCCTGTCAATACCACGTGTGCACAAGGGCCCGACATGCATACGACAGCACCAACAGTTGCAACCCAGTCCATTATCAGATTGCTACCCCGTTAACTACTTCTAGTTTACCTGGTTCATTGCTCTTAGGCTGACAGGAACCTTGCTTCCCTCAATCTCAGTTTTTTTTTTTCCTTTAATTTTAATAAAATTCTCCAACCAAACGTCCCTTTATTTGACAGTCTAAATATCTCACCACCAATCTCAGGCAAATCATTACTTCATCTTTAATTTATTCTTATGAGAGCTTCTATTCGTTACAAAATCAGAACGGCATCGATACCGCCGGTTTCTATTTCTCTAAGGATTGGTATACTTCTCTCAATCCCTCTTTACTTTCCCTTTTCACAACCTTTCTTCAGGTTATCTCAGCATGAGCATCTTTTTCTTTCTCTCACTTATTTAACCTTTCTATCTCATGGTGCATTATTCTCAAGAGTTTTTCCCCGTTCATCAGTGGTGCACAGTGTCTGTCACTGCGGACCGGGCGGAAAGATCACATATCTATGATATTCGTATTCTCACATGCCTTTTCCATGGCATCTCACGCAGACACACCCAGTGTCTCGTTAAATCTACCGTCAAACTCCATGTATTACACACCGTGCATTCAGCCCTTTTCATATACACTCTGCGGGGTTTGCATAACATTTGGGACAATTCTCTTCAGCTTCTTCACCGCATTTCCATTACATTTCCTCATGCCTTTTTTCTCTGGCACCTCACGCAGACATACCCTGTGTCTCGTTAAACCTTTGACCACTCAATTCTTCATGCCTTTACAACTAGTGCACAATTCTCAACCTCAACTTTCTAGCTCATATACAGTGCATCCGCACATCTTCACATCCCTCCCGGGGGATCACATCACACCCAGCCAATTCTTTCTGGCTTCCTCGACGCATCTTTTTCCTTCTAAAACTGCCAACTGTCGCTCTCTGTCTTAGTTCTTTTCTTTCTTTCAACCATTATATGACCGTCATTCTATTATAATTTATTTATTTTTCCTTTCCTCTTCTTTTTTTTCAAAAACTATTTTTCTTTTAAAAATTTCAAAGCGAATCTAACCCTTCGGACTGCTACCCATGATAGGTCATATACACTCTTATGCTCATCAATTCGCCCACACCTCGCTCCTGCTCCAAGCTGGTCTTGGGGCTTGCTGCCTTTTGCTTTTCGCCCCTCCCTCTCTCATGTCTACTAAAATCTGTTTACTGCTATGCCTTTTAAGGGGCCTTGCCTTTTTTCTTTTTCTCTATCTCTCTGCCCACTCTCTCTCTCGCTTGTACAAAGACATATGCGCGTACATACATATACAAATACACATTTCCTTCGAGAGGTGGGGGAAGAAAATCAACAATACATTGCATATTAAGACAAAACTTTCGTTACGGGAGACTTAATCAAGAAAAACCACACTGACAACCGCACCTAAAAAAAATTTGAACGAAGCAATAGGAACCAATAAAACTCTGCCCTTACCTCTTTTCTCGTCTGCTTCCTTTCTTTCCATTTCTCCTTTTCTCTGTCTCATGGTCTTCCTTGCTGCACATTTTTTTCCTGCTTCTGACGGCTGGCTATTATTTTTTTTTGCTATGCTCTCAAAGTTCAATTTCAGTCTCTTTTCTTTTTGGTAAGTTTTCTCCTCGATCGTTCTTTTTCTCCCGATTTCTTTTAACCCTTTTCGTGTGCTATTTTCCATTTTCTTTATATTTTTCCCCATGTTCTTTTTTCAAGAAAACTGATTTCCATACGCTTCAAAAATGTATTCGTGGTTACTCATCCGTGCACATCTCAGATGTGATATCCTGGTCACAGCACCATAATATAACCCTAACGACTTCTCTTGTCCGAGGGCCAGGCCGCATCCGTCGCTAACTTGGTTCACGGGAGCATACTTGTGATGTACTTCTGGCTGTGTTCATCGCTCCCGGCTCGCAGGACCATAGATGCAACCCAACAGGGCTACATTCTTACTTGTCTAGTGGTGGGCCCGTCAAGGGTGATCAGACTCTCACTGGAAAATATCTCTGCTGCTCAGGGCATGTGAAATGTGCATGACCCTTAGTCCGTGTGGCAACATTGTCGATTTCGGCCGTCACTCTGGCTTCATGCTGGATCCAGTCTATCTTTTTCATCATCTAGCATCAGGGCATACCTGAAATAAACTGCATCCTCATTCAGGCCGGCAATCAAGGAACAAAGAAAAACTGATTCATTTTCGTAAAAACCAAACAAAATAATTATTCATAAATCATTTTACACTTGTTTAAAGTCGAGTTCTTTGATCCGAGTTTCATGATGCAGGTTGTATAACTTAAGTTCCTCTAATTTCCTAGCTAAGAACAAGAGCTTTTCGACTTAGCTCTTCTGAAATAAAATAACAAAAAAATTAAACTGGAGAACGATTGCTTCCGGAAAGAATAAATTAACCTTTATTACTTTATTTGATGTTTAAAATTATTTATTTGTTTGAAAAAAAAAACAAAACAAAATATTTTATAAAAATCCAATGTTGCTTTCATTAGAAAATTGTTTTATTAAAATTATATTTTCTTACAAACTTTTCAATTATTGTTTTTACAATTATATTTTGATAAATTTTTATACAATAAATGTTTTGGTTTTCAAATGGCGCTCGCCCAGTTTAAACAATTATGAATATGTTATTTCATTTTCTGTTTTTAATAAAAACAAAAATCTATATCTATCTATATATCTATAAAAACAGAGATGTGTGTGCCACAGACGATTTCTGATTGGTTAATCCAATAATCACATCTCCTAAAAAACAATCGTTTCTACGCTCTTACCTTTACCATAAAATATTATGGCTTTATTTATTGTCCATCTTGGAAGGGTTTAATTTTTTAATAACTTGTTATTTACAAATTAAAAAAATACGAAACTATTATGCGAAACTAAACTACACGAAATACGCGCACACACGCACACACACACGTTCACTACCGTCACGTTGTTATGGCAACCAAACCCGCTGACTTCTTTTTCTCATTTCACTCGTGGTCTTAAATTAGATTCGAATAAGTTGCCAAAAAACAAATATATAACAAATAAATGTTATCAAAGGCAAATCTTTCGTGTTTTTATTCAATTTAACATGTTTATTCAGCTCGAAAAGCATACAGTGTTTACCGATGTATTGGAAAATTCAAGATGGCGGCCGATTCTCTCTTTAACACGGTAAGTTTGGAAAAAGGTGTAATAAATAAAAAACCGGTTAAAATACTGTTAAAAACTCGCTCAATATATGTTACCGTGACATAGGTTGACATATATTCGGCGGGTTTTTAATAGTATTTTGTATAGTTTTTTATTTATAACACCTTTTCCCAAACTTACGGTGTTAAAGAATGTGTGAGACGCCATCTTGAATTTTCCAACACATCGGTAAACACTGTATTCTTTTCGAGCTGAATAAACATGTTAAATTGAATAAAAACACGAAAAATATATCCAGTTTTTATCGGTTTTTTACCTTCTCTGCAGAAGTACAAAAAAACAAAACAAACAAAAAAAAAAACGGAAGGTACTTTTACAGAATGTTAAACTAACCCTAACCGATGTTTTATGTTTAGTTTAGGAAAAGTCAGAAGAAATAAAAGTCATTATTGCATGAAATATACGTATTTAGTTGAAGTATTGTTTATGTCAATTCTTTCGAAGAAATTTAGCAAGAATACCTGTAAACCAGGAAATCGGTAAAATGTCATCATGGATGAATACTTGTCTATTATAATTTCTACCCTTGACAAAAACTTAGCCATAACAAAAGAGATTTATTGTTCAGATTGTTTTTGAGATTGATTTCTAAAAAGATATTTTATAAATAAAATCGACTTTAAAATTAAAGACTTAAATTACAATAATTGAATTTAAACATTCTTATTTCAATATTTGGCACATAACACCTGCAAAAATGATCACAATGTCAGGATTTCATTTTATTTCAGAATCGATGGCAAATACTAATATTTAACATTAGTTTATCATTTAAGCCGATAAAAAGCCCTTTTTTTTCCGAGTCATAAAAGGATTTGGAGTTTCCTAATCAACCTTTCGGGTGCAGTTGCACGCTCTCAAAATAACTAAAGTGTTGGCTTTAAAAAAATTGGTTCATTAAAACTAAACAGGTTTAGTTTTAATAAAAAAAAAAAATTAAAAAAAAATCGCTTTGGTAATTAGATATGTCGTATGGTTATCCCTAATCGCTGAATAAAACCGCTAACGAGTTGAATGATTACGACATAAAATTAAACTCGGGTTCCTGAAACGGAAACTTCGTTTGTTTTTGTTTTTTTCTTATCAATATATTTACATTGTTATTTTGTTTTCATTTTCAATCATTCGAACAGTTTTCTTTTTCAAGTAATCCAAGTTACAAAATTCCCACTGTTTACTATGCTAAAATCACAATGACTAATGTATACCTATTAACCCTTATCCTTGAGTGGCCTCTGGGCCTTGATAAGTGGTGACACCCATGTAAAAAAAAAAAAAAAAAAAATCACTCGAACAGTTTTCTTTTTATAATGTACAGTTTTAAAAGTTTAAAAACTATATAGTTTTTACTTCAGGAAAATTAATGGGTCAGTTTTTACGATGTGCCCTGTTAAAATACTGTTAAAAACTCGCTCAATATATGTTACCGTGACATAGGTTGACATATATTCGGCGGGTTTTTAATAGTATTTTGTATAGTTTTTTATTTATAACACCTTTTCCCAAACTTACGGTGTTAAAGAGGGTGTGAGACGCCATCTTGAATTTTCCAACACATCGGTAAACACTGTATGTTTTTCGAGCTGAATAAATATATTACATTGAATAAAAACACAAAAAAGATATCCAGTTAGGTAGAAAAGTAACTTATCTTGCCTTTGATAACATTTATTTATATATTTGTTTTTGACTATTTTTTCGAATCTATGTGTACACTGTACAGTAATCTTGCCAGGATGCGGAGGAAAATGAATGAAGGGGGAGGGGAATAAAATAAAAACATTTTGGAAACAGAGTAAGTTTGAAAGAATTGCTTTGCACAGAAAGAAATTAATGAAAAAATAAAATTAAATTTCTTTTCTTTCTTGATTTTTTTTTTAGTTTTTTATGAAAAAGGAAGTCAAAATTAAGACTATAAAAAACAATTTTTATTAAGAGCGAACCTCAGTCGTCAGGTCTGTAAAAAAAAGACGTGGAATAATAAATGTTTTCTAATACAAATTGTTTTTACTTATGTGTTCATTTGTCTCTTTGAAGTTCGTTTGTTTAATATATCGGTTTGCAATATAATTTTGTCATTCTGTCAGACTCAAATTTTAAATCTATATATCTATAAAAGTTAAAGTGTGTGTGTGTGTGTGTGTGTGTACATTTCCCTACGAAATAACTCTGTCAATTTTTAGTCTACAGACTCGAAATTTGATATACAGGGTACTGAGATTTGGAAAAATCTATGTGATCGGTTTTTAGCCAGAAATTTGGCGATTAAGGGGTCAAAGTTCAACGATTTGAGCTTTGAGAACTCTACCAAACTTCTCCGACAATTTTGGGTCTACACACTTTAAATTTTAGATATAGCTTCCGTGGACATGAATCTAACTTAATAACTTGATTTGAGCCCAAAACAATAAATTTTCAGGGGTCATAATAGGGGTCAAAGTTTAAAAAATTACCCCCTTTGTTTTGCTCAGCATACACCTCCAAACACCCGGGCAACGCCGGGCACCCATGCTAGTGTTTCATAAAAAACTCTGTTTTTATTAATTAAATCGAAATATTTCCAATTAAACAATTATGTTCTCTTTTACTTTATTTAGTTTTTTTTTCATAGTTCTTTCCGGAAGTTTATCTAGTTTAATTTTTTGTTATTTATTTCTAGTTTCGGCCATAGTTTAAAATACTGATTTCTCCCTTGGATTTGGACAGCAGGTGCGTGAAATAAAATGCTGTCTCCAATTTCGGCGATAAAATGTAGAAGCACCAAATTATGTTAAGGAACCTTAAACAATCAACGCATTCATTTTATAAAGAATTTTTGGGTTTGTATTACTGTACACAGATTCGATAAAGTTGTCAAAAAACAAATATATAACAAATAAATGTTATCAAAGGCAAGATAAGTTACTTTTCTACCTAACTGGATACTTTTTTAGCGTTTTTATTTAATGTAACATATTTATTCAGCTCGAAAAACATACAGTGTTTACCGATGTACTGGAAAGTTAAAAATAGCGGCCGACTCTCTCTTTGACACGGTAAGTTTGGGAAAAGGAGTTAAAAATAAAAACTAGACAAAATACTGTTAGAAACCCACTCAAATATATGTTACTATGACATAGGTTGACATATATTCGGTGGGTTTTTAACAGTATTTTGTCTAGTTTTTTTAATTTTTAACTCCTTTTCCCAAACTTACCGTGTCAAAGAGAGAGAGTTCGGGCGCCATTTTTAACTTTCCAATACATCGATAAACACTGTATGTTTTTCGAGCTAAATAAACATGTTACATTAAATAAAAACACTGAAAAAATATCCAGTTAGGTAGAAAAGTAACTTAACTTGCCTTTGATAACATTTATTGGTACTTGAAATGAAAATATTGAAAAAAGTTTAAATTGTACGTAATCGTTTTGGACTGAAGATCTCCGAAAAAAATTTCACTTAATTTGATAGAGTATTTTTTTTTTTTTTTTTTTTTTTACAGCGGAAAAACACGTTTTTATGAGAGCGCGTTGAAGTCAGCAATTATGAAATTTATGGAGCACGCCACGGGGAGATAACTCCAGTTAAAGCGCCGACACTCCCTCCCCATCTTTAATAATAGCTTTTCTTCCTAAAAATCGAACCTTTTGCTCGGTATCATAACAGTTTTTCCGCCGTAAAAAAACTACTTGATGAAATTAAGTGAATTTTTTTTCAGAGAACTTCGTTCCATAACGCATACGTACAATTTAAACTTTTTTCGATATTTTCATTTTTTAATGTCTTGATTAAACTGTACAAGTACCGAAGATTGTGTAAAGGATGGTTTCTCCTGGAGATGTATAAATGGACAGTGCCACCAAAAGAACTTCAACTTGACTGAACAACAAGTTTTGAAAATAAAAAACAAAAAAAAAAAAAAATACGGTTACAAAAAAGAAAATACAAAAAAAAAAAAAAAAAACTTGTACTTACACCTAACAATTATACGGTTAAAAAATATTTTCTTGGAGGTAAAAAAAAAAACAAAAAAACTGATAAATATTTTGCGAGAAAAAAAATTAAATACTAAAATGAAATAAACATTTTCATTTTTCAAAGTAGGTTTTTTTTTGTTGTTATTTTTGATTATTTGCATTTGTATTTTTTCGTTTTTTTTTTGTTTTTTTTTTCATTAGTCTGCGTCTGTTACGACGCTCGGCAGACACCGATAATTGCCGGTCTTGCCCGATCCATGCTTGACGGGAATTCACGAGAATTCGGGTCAAATTATGCAAGAGTACGGTTTTATGATATGTTTTTTTAATTTTTTATTATTCAATTGTAAGGTTAAAGTACAGAATAGGTACAAAACACCCTCCCCTCCCCATGTTAAGAATGCCTTTTAAATAACGTTATTATTTCAGCACGGATCAATAAGTGCCGGACTGCCGGACTCCTAATCAAACTCCCAATAATTCAATTTAAAAAAACTTATTGATTATTTGGCACATAAATTAATCATTAAAATTTTAATAGACATTTCAAAATGGGGGGGGGGGGAATTTGAAAAAAAAAAAAAAAAAAAAAAAAAAAAACGTTTCTCTAAAATATTATATTTGGTTTATTGGAAAGAGCATAAAATTTCACATTGACCCTGAAAATATCTTAAAAATTGAACCAATAGAAAAATTTTGGGTACTCCTTGGGCGTTGAGTTCCATGGCGACCAGCAGAAAAATTTAATGGGTAAATGTTTACTTTAACTACGACAGAACACTGACCAATAAAATTTGTTTTTTTAGTAGGTTTTCGGGGTCGCTGACAACGAATCTGATATTTAAACCCGTCGCAAGGTATTAACCCCTGAACCCTCGCACTATTTTGTGCAAACTCCTCATCGCTATCGTTTATGCTATTCTTACATGATTAATTTTTTCTGCTGGTCGCCAAGGAACTCAACGCCCAAGGAGTACCAAATTTTGGTACTAGTGCAGAGAGTGATCTGGACGTAAATAATAACGTTATTATTTAAAAAGCCATTCTTAACATGGGGAGGGTGTTTTGTACCTATTCTATACTAAGACTTCAACCTTACAATTGAATAAAAAAACATAAAACTTTAATTAAACTTGGAAATAAGATTTAAAAAATAGCGTGGATATCACTCTCTGCACTAGCACCTAAATTTTGATAGATTTTTAAAGTTTAAAAATTGAAAAATATTTAACTCGTAAAATTGATTTCATTACGTAAAAAAATGGCTGCATAAAGGCATGACGGCATTTTAACACTGTTTTTTTTTTTAATAATATTTCCATTTTTGTTTTTTTTAAACAACTTTAATAATTTATTTTGGAAGTATATTCCATGAAGAAAATAAACAACCCACTTTAAAAGGAGAAATTACGAGTTTTTTATATTTTATTCGCAGTTTTCTGTTAGGGGTGTCAAAAATTCCCCCCAAATTTCTGATACACCATTCTTTTTTGCCTGCAGTGTGCACTAGCACACTGCAGGTCCTGCTCCTGCAGTGTGCACTAGCACACTACTGCAGGAGTGCAGGAGTACCAAAAAAGATTTTTCGGGTTTGTGTACACATAGATTCGAAACAGTTGTCAAAAAACAAATATATAACAAATAAATGTTATCAAAGGCAAGATAAGTTACTTTTCTACCTAACTCACTGAATATATTTTTCGTGTTTTTATTCAATGTAACATGTTTATTCAGCTCGAAAACCATACAGTGTTTACCGATATATTAAAAAACTCAAAATGGCGGGCGACACTCTCTTTAACACGGTAAGTTCAGGAAAAGATGTTATAAATAATAAACTAGACAAAATACTGTTAGAAATTCGCTCATTATATGTTACCGTGACATAAGTTGACATATATTCGGTGTTTTTTAATAGTATTTTGTCTAGTTTATTATTTATAACACCTTTTCCCAAACTTACCATGTTAAAGAGAGTGTTGGGCGCCATTTCGAATTTTCCAATACATCGGTAAACACTGCATGTTTTTCGAGCTGAATAAACATGTTACACTGAATAAAAACACAAAATATATCCAGTTAGGTAGAAAAGTAACTTATCTTGCCTTTGATAACATTTATTTGTTCTATATTTGTTTTTTGACAACTTTTTCGAATCTATGTGTACAGTAATACAAACCCCGAAAACTTATATAAGTTGTCATTTAAAAGAATTGTAGAGGTGGAGGAGCTATTCTTTTAACTGTTTATTTTTTTTAATTCTAATTCATAAATGTTGTCTACAGTAATTAAATGTTTCAAAAATCTTTGAACTGCTTTTCTCTTTAATTCTTTTCTCGTTGTTCAAAGTTAAGAACTCGAAACTTTATTCAAAGGATTAACTTTCTTGCCTCGACACCGGCCACAGAGTATGAGACGTGACCCACCTTTTCTCCGAACGAAACTGAAATTCTTGGTACTTATGCACTTATTGAACCGTACTGAAATAATAACATTTAAAAAGCCATTCTTACCATGGTGAGAGGACGGTTTTGTAAATATTCTGTATTTTCACCTAACAATTTAATTAAAAAAAATTAAAAAAAAAAAACGATATCGTAAAAGTTTAACTTGAAAAAAAAAAAAAAAACTAATAATAGCGCTGTTCAAGAAATGCATCTGCAAGTGCCTAAAAACAGGTAGAGGTTTGTAATCAACTTAAATTTTAACCACGTGTTGATGGAACTTAATTACGTTTATGTAGGCGATGTACCCCCCCCCCTTTTCATCATATAAAAGAGGCTATTTTGCATAAGTGCCATTGTGTTAGGGTTAGGTTAAGATTTAAAAAAAAGTTATAAGTGAAAAAGTATCAAAATTTTTAAAGAAAGAATGAAAAATCCGAAATTATAAATGAAATTAAAATAAAATTTACCTTTCCTTTCTTTTCTCTTTTTCCCCCTTCTTTGGAAAAATAAACAGATAAAATAAAATAAAATTGAAAATCTAATTAAAAAAAAAGAAAAAATTAAAAATCAAATTTTGTGGGGGGTGAAGAAAGAGTTGGACGCTTCTTGTTGATTCTTTCGTCGGCGAAGAAGAAAAAAAAATTTTTTTTTTTAATATTTAAAATTAGAAAAAGAAAGAAAGGAGAGCAATAAACTTAATGACCTGGCTACAAGGTCAGGGAGGGTCGAAGGGAACGATGGTCATAAAAGAAAATATACAATACATATTATTCTAGCCATTTACAGATTGACAAGCGAACGAATATGTCCCGGTTGTTATATTAAGCGAAAGAAGCAGCAGCAGCAACAACACCAACAACAACGTTATTAACATGCATCATCATCATCATCATCATCGCACTAATAATAATAAAAACTTATTGAGTATTGGCATTTTCAGTAGTAGTTTTCGTGACTAAAAAAATTTTTTTTTTTTTTAAATGAAGAGTTTTGTGGAGAAGGAGGGACGCGTTAATAGTCATAAATTAAATCTCTCCAGTTTATTGTATCGTGGAGAACTAGCAGTAAAAATAGTAGTAGTAGTAAAAAGAATTTCCTGCCTTAAAAATGAAACTGAAGAAGTTTAAAGTTACCTGTCCCGTTCTGTCTTCGCCAATGAGGATTTCGCTGCTTGTCGAGATAGAGTCGAAAGATGGATTTTTTTTTTTTTATATGTCCTTTGGAGCGAAAACAACATTACTTACTTAATTGTCATGTCGAAAATAGTAATACGTCCAAAAATTACGACAGCTCATCGAGAAGAACAACTGCTATTGTGTTTTTAGCAAAAAAAAAAAGGGTATTTTTTACGACCTGGGGCCCAGCATAGTATAAACACTCCCAACCACCCCATGTTAAGAACGGCTTTCGGAATAAACACCTCCCAACCTCCCCATTTTAAAAACAGCTTTTGAGGTTGGGGTGTTTATTCTGAAAGCCTTTCTTAACATGGGGTATTTCTGGGGTACGTCGTAAAAATTTACCCCAAAAAGTCAGTAAAATTTTACATTAAGGCTCGTCTCATGTTCGTATATAACAAAATATTTTATTTATTTATTTTATTTATTTATTTTTTTTTTATTTTATTTATTTTTTTTTTTTGTAGATTTCGGTGTGCTAAAAACGAATCTGCCGTTTCCGTCGCAAAAAAATAGTTTTCATGATATGAAGAAATTACTTTTTTGAAAAGTGGATCGGATCACATTTCCATATAAATTTAAAGTTAAAATGAGCACCCACTTTCCGGCCATCTTGAGTGTTCAAATGCTAAAAGATTTTTCGATTTCTTTTTCTGTTTTCATCTTTCAATAAAGAATAAAGACACGAGAAAATTAAAATGAAAGAAAAATTGGTACTATTTTACTTTAAGGCTCGTCTCACATTCGTATAGAAAAAGAAAAAAAAATTTTTTGTAGTTTTTGATGTGCTTTAAAAGAATATGGTTGTTAACCGTTTCCGTCGCAAATTTACCGTTTTTATGGTATTAACCCCTTAACACTGGGATTATTTTCCATTTCACAGTCCAGTCTTCGTTTACGTTACGGACGCGCGAGCATAAACGAAGGCTGTTAAATGTGCACTCGCGTACCAAACTGCTTGCTTGTCACAGTGTAGTATTGGCGAAATTTTTAAATTAAACGAAAAACAAGTAGTTTTCCAAATATGAAGCAATGTAATTAATTCACGGCTGGCCATTTTTGTACGCGCGCGCAAAGGCATTAACCCCTGAACTCTGGGACTCTTCTTTTCCATTTCACAGCCTAGCCTTCGTTTACGCTACACGCGAGCATAAACGAAGAAGCGCGCGTCAACCATATGCGCGCTTGCGCGTACAGAATGGCCACCCGTGATAACATATAGAATGGTTTAATATTTGGAAAACTACTTGTTTTTCGTCTAATTTTTATTTTTCGCCAATGCTGCTACAGTACTACACTGTGACAAGGCAGTTTGGTACGCGAGTGCACACTTAAAAGCCTTTGCTTATGCTCGAGCGTAGCGTAAACGAAGGCTAGGCTGTTAAATGGAAAAAAGTCCCAGAGTCTAGGGTTAATACCATGCAAAAAAAAAAAAAAAAAAAAAAATCAAACAAAAAACGTTTTAGCCAATAAACACAAAAAATTGGGGTTTGTATTACTGTACACATAGATTCGAAAAAGTTGTCAAAAAACAAATATATAACAAATAAATGTTATCAAAGGCAAGATAAGTTACTTTTCTACCAAACTGGATATATTTCTCGTGTTTTTATTCAATGTAACATGTTTATTCAGCTCGAAAACCATACAGTGTTTACCGATGTATTGGAACATTCAAGATGGCGTCTGATTCTCTCTTTAACACGGTAAGTTTGGGAAAAGATGTTATAAATAAAAAACCGGTTAAAATACTGTTAAAAATTCGATCAATATATGTTACCGTGACATAGGTTGACATATATTCGGCGGGTTTTTAATAGTATTTTGTATAGTTCATTATTTATAACACCTTTTCCCAAACTTACGGTGTTAAAGAGGGTGTGAGACGCCATCTTGAATTTTCCAATACATCGGTAAACACTGTATGTTTTTTGAGCTGAATAAACATGTTACATTGAATAAAAACACAAAAAATATATCCAGTTTGGTAGAAAAGTAACTTATCTTGCCTTTGATAACATTTATTTGTTATATATTTGTTTTTTGACAACTGTTTCGAATCTATGTGTACAGTAATACAAACCCAAAAATTGCCCTCTCTCTCAGGTGTGTAGAAAGTGGGTGCTCATTTTAAGTTAAATTTACATCGAAAAGTGATCACCCACTTTTCGAAAAAGTAATTTCTTCATATGAAAACTATTTTTTTTTTTTGTTTGTTTGCGACGGAAACGGTTTGCAGATTCGTTTTTAGCATACCGGAATCTACAAAAAAATATGAACGTGAGACGGGCCTTAAAGTAAAATGATACCAAAAAGTTTACCACTATAGGCTGCAAATATTGCACGCCATGAACATGTAATCTAAAATGTGCTTCTCGAGTTTTGTCCCCTGTGTGTGAACCCTTCATCGTTTACGTTATAACATCTAAGAAAAATGCAATTTTACCCAATTTTCCGTAAAAATTACTTTTACCTATAAATAACTTCTTACTCGATGAATTTTCGTAATTTTTGGATATATTATTATTTTCGAAACGACAATTAAATGCGTAATATTATTTATGCATAAAATCAGACATTTCCTTTTCTAAATCAATCCGTCGACTCTATCTCAACAAGCGCCAAAATTTCATACCAGCAATCAGTATGACAGACGAGAGAGGGGAGGACAGGTTGTCTTCTGTCCGCTTTTAGTTTTCTCCGGTCCCATGAAGTGCATCCTCCAAGGCATTATCTCTTCTCTTTGAGTAGGCATTGCTTCAATCTTCATTACCAATCGCGTGAGGCCTCCCTGTCAGTTTACCCACAGATCTCTTCATCTGTATCAGCAAGAGTACCTGATCTGGGGGGGGGGGGGTCCACCCAAACCCCTTCCCCTCATCTTCATCCTCCGACCTTATACTATTTCTTGTTGCAGTGGGATCGGGAAGGGGAGGAAGTTGACTCCATCAATCGAGGTTCTCTTCTATCCGGTTTTGGTTTTCTCCGGTCTGGTCTGATCCAGTCAGATCTATCTCGGTCCCATGAAGTGCATCCATAATGCATGAGAGGATGCACTGCATTCTCCCATGCATTATCTCTACTCTTTGAGGTTTATTACCGATCACCTGAGGCACTCTTTTTTTTTTTTTTTTTTTTTTTACATAGGCATCACCACATTATCAAGGCCAAGAGGCCACTCAAGGATAAGGGTTAAAGAGTGTACAGTAGAAATTGGACATTATAGTAATCATTAGTAATGAAAATTTGGTAAAGTTGATAACTTATATGGAACTGCTCATCAAGAACTTATTTACATTAGACTTGAAGACAACCATATTGTAGTCAGCCGGAAAGCAGGAAAACGGAAGACAATTCCACAGGCGTGCAGTTCTAAGAAAAAAGCTTTGTTCATGGAATCTACGTTTAGGTTTAGGCACAGATAAAGAGTGGGGGGAATTATTGATAGTGTTTACAGCTAGACGAGTGTTTCTTGTGAAAGTTTGGCGAGGGGGGACCATAGATTGAAGCTCATTCGAACACTTTCCATGAAAATAACGATACATCAGAGACAAACTCGCAACATCTCTTCTGTGAGATAAAGGTTGTAAGGAAGAGAAAAGGACATCTCCTACGAGGCTACGAAGTCTATTTTGAACTCTATCAAGGCAGGCCAAGTCCTTTC
Organism: Euprymna scolopes; assembly: GCF_053919585.1. NCBI lineage: Eukaryota > Metazoa > Mollusca > Cephalopoda > Sepiida > Sepiolidae > Euprymna > Euprymna scolopes. The sequence goes on from NC_136521.1 coordinate 45,111,135, forward strand.
TAGCAGCTCCTGCCCAGATGTGGCAACAGTATTCCATCCTTGGACGTACCTGGTTATTGCTGACAGGTCTCTTTATGGCTAATACCAACTAGAGAGCTGCGTCGAGGTAGCTTCCTTCCTCTTCTCAACTCTCCAACCTTGCGCTTGCTATAGTCAGGGTGGGGGTCAATTCAACAAACCAGACTCTTTCTTGTCGAAATTAGGTATGGTCCAGCTCTACATTGACTCCTTTCTTTAAGGAAGAGTTTGGTTTATTAGCAACCGGCATGGCTATTTTTGTAACCAGCCAGAGTCCTTCCCTAGGAGAGTTACCTCCCCCCTCACTCTCTTATATTCCGGTCTTGTGTGCTACATCCCTTTAAGACAACAAACCACATCAACAACATCACAATATCAGACTTTTGTGCAGTTATAGGAGGTCCACTTTTCCAGGCTTTATGTTCTTAGAGAAGCAATTAGTTTATTGCTAATTGCCTAAAGCACCATCATTGGATAAAGCTGTCAGAGCTCCTTCATCATATTTTGTAAGCCAAAAGTGCTCTTTCTTTTGGTTGCTGTCTTTTTAATTTCCACCTCCTGACCTTGTATCATATCCTCCTGCAGTGGGGAAGGAGATAAATCCCAGAGGATGTATGGTCCAGCTCGGTCCTAGACGATTCGCTTTTATAGAGACGTGTTGTCAAACTGCTATCCAGCCTACTTTGCACACACGGACACAATGCACAATCACCTCAAGTTTTAGACATATACGGTTATTGCTCCTTATTTCCAGCAGTTGCATGTTTCAGCCCACAGGTGGCGATATCGACTTCCTTTCTCTCTCTCACCTGTTCTCTTACATCTGGGACGTCAAGCTGAATGGCCATGTTATAAACATACTCCTCCTGACTTTCTTGTAAGCATGTCTTGCACTCGTTTCCTGTAATAAATTCACACGATTTGTAAATTACGCAGTTAATGACCATTGTTTCATTATTTGTTGTTCATCTATAAATGTTACTTTTTTGACGTGATAGACAACATTCAACGATGTCCACTACACTTTCACAGGCATTACCTCCTCAGTTTCGAGGCAAGAAAGGGAGTTATAGCTGGCAACCTGAGGCCCTCCTACTAAGGAATACTGACAGGTCCAATCATTGTTATTTTTGCACTCAACCATGGGAGTTTTCAAAATAGATAGTACATTTTACTCTAAGCTAAAAGGTCAAGGACAACGTTAAGTCTGTTCGCGGCTATTTTTTTTTTTTTTTTTTTTTTTTAATAATTAGTGTTTTGTGAGCAGAGGAACTTTTTTCACCTTCTGGCCTCGTGCTACATTTTACGAGTGTAATAATTAATTAATGAACATAAATCCTATTTTAATCACCAAAATTATTGACGGTCAAATCAACTTGACCATTATCTGAAATAAAAGGGTGCTTATTCAGATTGGCACTTATGGCGACAATTAAAAGAAATTACAGAAAACTCTCTATGATGTACATTATCAGTAGGGCTAGGACAACAGCATATTCTTTTTATTATTTTGACTCTCGAGTGTGTATCCGTTAATATCTTATATGCTTTTATATAAAGTGATGTGGTTCTCGGTTGATTCTGTGTCGGATATATACTAGAGAGTCAAAACAATGAAAAAAATATTCTGTTGTCATAGCCCTAGTTATCAGTCACGGAATGAAGATGAAATATTCCAAAAATCACATAATTTGATCAAGTAGTTTTGTTGTTTTTTTTGTTTTTTTTTGTTTTTTTGATTCAAGAAAATCTAATTTCACTACATGTTCATAAGAAGATAAAAAAAAGTAGCGGTGATCGAAAAATCAAGGGCAGACAACCGACTTTCATTTAAAAAATTTTTTGGGGGGGGGGATAATGTCGAGAAGACAACTGAAAGATAAAATTTAAAACCAAACAATAATTTATTTAACATAACGTGTATTTTTTTTTTTAATTTTAATTTTTTTCAGAAAATAAAATTTTCAAATTATGAAAACATTTTTTTTTAGATCATTTTAAGTTAAAAACAAAATTTGAATATTAAAATGGCTTTGGCCTTTACTTATCGGTAAAAAAACAGCAAATTTGTTTTTTGAAAAAACAAAAAACAAAAAACAAAATACTTGATCATTTTTTGTATTTTTTTTTAATATGCCATCTTCATTCCGTGACAAGTTGGTACAAAATAAAAGTTTTTCTTCATTTTTATTTATTGCCATAAGTGCCAATCTAAATAAGCACTCTCAAAAAGAAAAAAACTTATTAGTAATATTTACTTGCCTCTCCACGAGGGCAAAGTTATGATACAAGATCGGTTTTTAAAGTGGAGAAAATCCAGCTTCCCCGAATAAGGCACTCTGAATTGGGACAAAAATTTTAATTGACTGAGTGTAGAAGGATTTCTCCTTCATTGTTCAAGAACAGAAAAGGTAAAGTGTAGTATCAGACAGATACTACACTTTACATCTGGCCAAAAGGCCAAAAATAGCAATATTATCTCCTTCTCATGACAAGATAATGTGACACAAGGGTCAGAAAATGGGATTTGAAGAGCCAGTGCCCTAGAGGAAGAGCACTCTGGCCTGCAAAAAATATCTAGGATGTCCTGTTAGTAATTACCGCCAAGTAATTCGCCGATTAGCAATAAATTAACTTTTTCTGAAAAGGAGATGTTAAAGCCTGGGAGAGTAGGCCTTCTAGAACTGCACAGGACCAAAGCCATACCTCAGCTATCAGAATAAAAGAAAACATTTCAAAAATGGTTAAGATTTTGGTGGTTTGGGGGCTGAGGGAAAAACTCCTGGCTAAGGACAAGAATAGTGTTGGGTCCATTCACGGCTATTTATTGCGTTCAACCAGAGTACCCACTTCAGGTGAGATGATTTTCGCCATCTTCATGCAAAGGGAAATAAGTGATTAACACCAGTCCGTTTTCCGACTCACTTTTTCTTTTTTTTTTTTTTTGATAGTTGATTTAGAGTATTATTTTTTGCAATGTTATTTGTCAACATTTTACAGACTTAATAATTGCTGGGCATGAATCCTATTTTAATCACCCAAATTATTCACACTGAAATTAGCCTTGGTTCAAAATAAAGCAGTGTTAAATAAAAACATGTTTAGCAAAATAATAATAATAATAATAATAATAGAGTCAAGGAGGATGGAAAGACCGAGGAGAGAAAGCACTAATCAGACCTCTACTGGATGAATGCAGACAGGACTGGAACCTTGGGGAGGCTTGTAGCTACCCTAATCCCAGCGAAGACCAATGGTCGCTATCAACAAGAAATCAATGGTAAACGGCTATTGCAATAACGCAAACTAATTTGCAAAGATTATTTATAGATATATAGATAGATAGATATAGACTAGCATTTCAGCCCGGCGTTGCCCGGGTGTTTGGAGGTGTATGTTGAGCAAAAAAAAAAAAAAAAGCGGTCAATTTTTTTAACTTTGACTCCTATTATGACCCCTTAACATTTATTGTTTTGGTCTCAAATCAAGTTATTAAGTTAGATTCATGTCCAAGAAATCTATATCTAAAATTTCAAGTGTTTAGACTCAAAATTGGCGGAGGAGTTTGGTAGAGTTCTCAAAGGTCAAATCGTTGAACTTTGACCCCTTAACAGCAAAATTTCTGGCCGAAAACCGATCACAAAGACTTTCCCAAATCTCAGTACTCTGTATATCAAATTTCGAGTGTGTAGACTTTAAATTGACTGAGTTATTGCGTACGGAAATGTACACACACACACACACGTTTACTTTTATAGATAGTTTATAGAGTGGAACGATAAAATTGTCGCCCTAGGAAATACAACATGATTTTCATTTGATGAAAACCGTTTTCTTTTTTTTGTTGTATACCATCCACTAGTTGGCCAGTTGTGTACACATCCCAATAACGATAAGAACCTACTATCATGTGTGAAAATGACACAATGTTCAACAAGTCAGATCGGAGATGCTGCACGGTACAACTCATGTTCTCTACCGATTCAAGTGATGACAACAGGACCGTTGCCAACACCCTCAAAATGCATCGCTGGATTACCACAAATAACAAGGACGTGCCCAGGGTGATGAAAACGTTTCCGGCTATGGTTATGGTCTTTGGTATGGTTTTAAGTGAGGGCCACATCATGCCATCTCACATCTATGAAGTCAGCTTGAAAGTCAGCACCAAAATGTACCTGAATGTGTTGAAGACTGTGGTGATACCCTAGTGCAATCAGGTGACCGCTGGTAGACCCTAGGTATGGAAGCAGGACTCGATGCTCGCCCACAAGTCCAAAGAGACCCAGACTTAGCTTCAGAAGGAGTGTATTATTTTGTATACTTCTCTCACTGGCTCTCCTCCGCCCCTGACTTGAACCTGCTGGACTACTTCGTTTGGTCATATGTTGAGAACATCACCAACATGACCTCCCACAACACCAAAACCAGCCTGATTGCTGTCATCTGCTGAGTATTCACCGAGCTCCTGCTGGCACTTGTGGAAAAGGCATGCTCCAAGTTCCAGACCTATATCGAGGCAGTGATTTGAGGTTGAAGGCGGCTACATTGAATAGATGTCATCCTGACTAAATAACCAAGTTACCTGAATTGATTGTTTTAATTAAAAATTTTAAATAAAGCTGAAGTGTTGTTTACTTTAGGGCGACAACTTTCTCGTTCCACCCTGTGTATGTGGGGAATAATATATTAAATGTTTACCAAAATCTGATCACCACAAAGGTCCTAACTATGACGTCATAAAACGATGGCAGCCATTTTCAGAATTTATTTTAAATAATAAATGAACAATGGCTTATTACATTTAGAATGCCCTTGAAGGGTCACTTCTGATTAATGTTTACAGTTTTTTTTTTTAAATATTGTGAGCAAACTTTATTGGTTCTTTCATAATAATAGAATATTTTGATATCTTCAGAATTTATTTAGAATGGCTTGTAGGGGAAAAGAAATTTAAGAGAAATTAAATTCCTCTGCCCCAAACAAAATAATAACAAAAAAAAAAAGAAATAAAACACAAGTACACCTCCTTCTCGTTTAAAATGCGCCGCATTTATTTTTCAACAAAATAACAAGATGAACTAGCAAAGTCCGATCGGTAAGAGTTCTTGTGAAATCATTGAGGTTAGAATATTAAAATATTTTGGAAGAGGCCCAAAATATTAAAAAATATTTTCAATAAGCCTTAAATGGCGTTCTCATAGGGAACATTTAAAACTTTCAGATAAAAATCTGAAAGTTTGTAGTCTGTGTGACTAAATCATTTAAAGAGTATTAATTATTTATCATTAAATAATAATAATATATATATATATATATATATATATATATATATATATATATATATATATATATATATATATGCATGCAGGTCCGAATGTGATATATATATATATATATATATATATATATATATATATATATATATATATATCACATTCGGACCTGCATGCATTGTCTCTTATATTATTTGACTTTTTTTTTAAATAAATTTCTTGTTCAATTGATGCACGAGTTATATAATAATTCAAGCAATGTTTTTTGTTTTTTTAATTTTTATTGATCCCCTGACAAAAGGAGGGTGGACCTGTAAATTCACCCTTGCCCGTTCGTTTATTCGTCTATCCGTACTTTTCTCAATAACTACGCCTTGGAATTTTTTAAAATTTTGCACAAACATAAAACATGATGTGAGTAAAAAAGTAACAGAACGGATTTTCTGAGAAAACTCCGGTTGCCCCACCCCCAAGGGTGCCTTTCAGGTTAAAATGGCTAAAATTAACACTTATCAGAAAAATATTGATGCCTTGGATTTCTATAAAACTTTCTGAAAAGTTGTAACTAACTGATTTCTATATAATTTTGTTTGTCTATTCTTCGTGATAACTTTTGGGTGTGCCCCACGGGTTGTTTTAGGGCTAATAAAAACACTCCATTTTTATGATTATTTTACCATATTCGTCCAAAATTTTCTGTGTATTTCTATTTAGCAGTTTTGTATGGTGCTGAACTCAAATTTAAATATGCTAAGGCCTTGGGGACTTTTTGGGCTAAATGCAGTACAAATGATGGACATAGTCATTTTTTTTTGCATGGTGTGGAACTAAAATTTACATATGTTAAGGCCTAAAACTGCACTGTTTTTTTTTTTTTTTTTTACACAGTGGTCACCACTTATCAAGGCCCGGAAGCCACTCTGGGATAAGGGTTAATGCAAGTACATTACGTTAGTGTGGAGATTTGATGAAGTGTTTACTTAAGGGGGCGGTTCATTAAGAATTTGTTAACGTTTGACTTGAAGACATCCAAGTTGTAGTCAGGTGGGAAGCAGGCAGACGGAACAGAGTTCCACAGGCGTGCAATTCTAAGAAAGAAGCTTTGTTCATGGAATCCACGTTTTGATTTAGGCACAGATAATGTTCATTTTCACCAGGATTTGACGTCCCCTGGTGATTCCTGTGTAAAAAAAAAAAATACCGAATCCTCATCTCAAAAATTCTGAAACGTGAGTTCTTGGATTAATACTTGGAGTAAAACATCTAAACCTCCTAAAAATTTCTCTGTTAAATTATTTAATCTTGGATGTACTAATTGTTTTGTATTTTAAACAGTATATTACTGGTTTTGTTGATATATCGGCATTGCTTGACTTCTATCTAAATATGTAAAAGAATTGTTTTCAGAATTAAAATATTGTTTTCACTATTAAAATAATAAACGAATTTCAGTCTTTAAAATTCATGACAACGCCATGTTTATTAACTTTTAACGCAGAAACCACACAACTTTATAATAAACTAGCAGGACCTGTGGAACTTCAACAGCAGCATCTTTCGTCTATACTATTAATAAAATTATAAATGTTTATTTATTTATGTGTGTGTGTATATATACCAATAAAACTTTCCAACAAAATGCACCAAATTGAAAAATTCTTTTCTTCCCTGAAAGGTGTGAGTCCCTAGATTGTCCTTATCTATATATGGTTCGTAACGAACAACGCCGAGTCATACAAAAAGCCCGAAATAAGGGTTTTGGGGCCGTTTTATGCAATTGTCAAAAAATTTACCTGCCCATGTCAACGGAATATACCACTGTCTGTATACAGTCGCGGTAACATCTTTCGGCATACGGATAGGACTTGTGGTGCAATGGATAACGCGTCTGACTACGGATCAGAAGATTCCAGGTTCGAATCCTGGCAAGTGCGTAATAATTTAAACCATCATTTTATCCAACGTTTACTCATTATTCTTACCCTCAGTAAGAGTATTTTTGTTTTTTCAGTAATTTTGTTTTGTGCATATGAGAATTTCCCATACTCCGAGTTCACATGGTAAGCGTTGATGGTAAGTTGATGTTGAGTGTACTTAATGTTGAGTGTACTCGATTTTGTATTTGACTCAGCGTTGTGTGTGCCGATGCGGTGCAGCCGCTAGTATGTAATATATTGTTGCTTGGCATTCTGTGGGCGTTCAGCATGAATGAAGACACCATCATATTATTGTAGCCCTTTTGTTAAAACTGTAAAAATATTTATCTAAGCAAGTCTATATATTAATACAGTACCGTGTAGAATAATAAAAAAGAGGTGAGTTATTTATTTTTCCCTATTTAATAATGTAAGCATGACCATTAAAAAAACAATATAAATTAGTGACTTCAAAAATAAAAAAAAATAGATGAGTTGAGTGCCATCATCTATAATCAAAGCCGAAACCAAAACTTATGAAGAATTCTTGGCAAAATTATTTATCACATAAGAAATGGAAGGACACAACAATTATTAAACGCCAGCCACTCGAACGAAAAAAGATGTAAGCGTGACACACAAAGTATCACACACGCTATCATATTAATATATAGATATCTAATCTGCATGAATTAAAATATCATATTTAAGCGTATCTTATGACTGGGCAACGCCTGGCAGCTTGCTAGTCTATAAAGCTATAAAAGTGAGAACGTATGCGTGTGAGGATACTTCTCAACCCATACACTCAACAAATTTTTAATCTACAGACTTGAAATTTTGTATATAGGTTATTCAGACGTGTGGAAAACTTTTTAAATGGTTGTCATCTGGAACAAAGGGCTGCCAAGGTGTCAAAATTGAAAAATAGGTATGTGGGGGGAAGGGTGGTTGAATTTTTATCCGTTTGCTAACTGTTCCACGAATGTGCATCCGTGAATGGTTCGCATGACCGATTCATTATGTTAAACATAAGTAGGTTTGAAAAAACACTTTTCAAGGATGATTTCAAGCTGGTCTAATGGTTATTATATTTGACTCACTGTCTTTAGGTTCGAGGATAAGGGTTAGGAGTGTACAGTAGTCAATTGGACAATATAGTAATCATTAGTAATGAAAATTCGGTAAATTTGTTAACTTATATGGAACGGCTCATCAAGAACTTATTTATGTTAGACTTGAAGACAACCATATTGTAGTCAGCCGGAAAGCAGGAAAATGGAAGACAATTCCACAGGCGTGCAGTTCTAAAAAAGAAGCTTTGTTCATGGAATCTATGTATAGGTTTAGGCACAGATAAAGAGTGGGGGGAATTATTGATAGTGTTTTCAGCTAGACGAGTGTTTCTTGTGAAAGTTTGGCGAGGAGGGACCATAGATTGAAGCTCAGTCAAACACTTTCCATGAAAATAACGATACATCAAAGACAAACTCGCAACATCTCTTCTGTGAGATAGAGGTTGCAGGGAAGAGAAAAGGACATCTCCTACGAGGCTACGAAGTCTATTTTGAACTCAATCAAGGCAGGACAAGTCCTTTCTAGCAGCTCCTGCCCAGATGTGGCAACAGTATTCCATCCTTGGACGTACCTGGCTCTTATATAGATAGAGAATTGCATCAGCAGTGAGATAACTACTGGATCGATAGAAAGATCCCACCATTTTTCCAGCGGCCTTGGCAACAGATTTGATGTACGTGTTCCATTTAAGATCAGGAGTAACGGTCAAGCCCAGAAGCTTGTCAAAACTTGAGGCCTCCTGAAGATGAGAGCCATCTGTGCCCCATTTGAAGGTTCTTGATAAATTGCAGAAGCGTATTTGCAATTTGATTGGCTCCACACTTTCTTCTCCACTCTAACCTCTCTCTCACAGACATGATGTTGCTAGTCTCAGTCTTTTCTACAAATACTATTATAGCACGCGTTCCTAAGAACGGTCTGATCTATTTCCTGCTTCCTTTGTTCCAGCTTGTTTGACTCGTTGGTCTAGTAGTCTCCATCAATTCGCTGTTGTAATACTTCATTGTAATACAGCTCCCTATTCCAGTAGCTTCTTTCCAAGTACTACAAGGTTGTGAAACTCCTTTCCTGCTCACTGTTTTCCTTCTACCTACAGCCTTGGTCTTGAAAAGACCAAGGTCAATAGGCATATCATGTCTTTGCAATAATCAACATTCGTTTTTGCTAAATCCTTACATCAAGTGGCTTCATGCCTTGTCTCAACCAATTTTCATTAAAAAACCCTTTTTTTTTTTCAATTTTTTAAAAAGTTCTTATTCATTATCGGCAGTCAGTTTGACGGATCTTGCTTGCTTACCATGTGTATGACGTCATTTTTCAGTGAACATGCTTACTTTACGAAGGTTGTGGAGCAGCACCATTGATTGGTCGTGGAAGCCGATACATGAGCCAATCTGCAAGCTAAAAACTTGATTGAGAAAGAAAGCCCACAGATGTTAACGTAGGGCCAGCTGCCAGTTGACGTCATTTGAGCATGCAATATTGAAAACGTAGCTTGTATTTTATTTGTCTACATAACGCAGATGGCTTCCCGCACTTGCCTGTCAGGAGGCAGATGTTCGCAACTGGTGATTTTTATGTAGCAATGAGTGAAGAGATCTTTTGTATAATCTTAAATTTTTTTTTTTTTTTTTACTATAGCCTGCTTAGAATACCTCAGTTGTCCATAAGTACTTCTTGAGAGCCTTATCAATACAGGGCACTTGTTCAGAATTACACATATATTTAAAAAAAAAAAAATAATGACAAATCTGTACGATGTATGTACCCATGATGGAACAAAAATATCATATTCCAACAATCACATATATTGATCAAGGAGTTTTACCTTTAAATAAGAAAATCAGATTTTATAGATACCTGTGGAGCAACTGTCTCTCGACACGGTTTTAAAAATAGTTGCAAAAAAACAAGGGAGATAACTTAACATAATTTAAACTTGCAAGATTTTTGTTGTAATGCCTATGAATTCCCATTAATTGTTTAAAAATTATTTAATTCATAAAAATATGGCATAATCACATTGGTACACTAGTTCCCGAAGTTAAGCAACATTGATCCTGGTCAGTACTAAATGGGTGACCATTTGGGACTTCCAAGCGCTGTATGTTCTCTCTGTTTATACCAGCATTGTTTCCAGTCATCCTGGGCTTCTCCTAGCCACTGGACTCAAACAGTGCCGATTCAGGAGAGGTGTGGTTGGAGATTGCGCAACTCTTGCCTAACAATTACATGTGCAGCTGCCCTTACAGAGGGTATCCTTTGTCTTCTGAGAATGAACAGAGGCATCGGTATTTATAAAATAACAAAACTTGATTAATTTACGTGATTTTTGGAATATAATATTTTCTTTCTGTTGTAGGTATGTACATTACATAAATTTTAAAAATTTACTTTTTTTTTTTAATATAAGAGTGATTCTGGACAAGCACCCCATGCAGATTCTAAAATAAAAAGAAAATAATTAACCATGCTCTAGTCCATCATCTTACAGATGCTAAACTACTGACTGACAAACAATATGGATTTAGACAAGCCCGTTCCACAGCAGACATCCTCACTGTAATCTCTGAACGTATATACCATTCACTGGACAAAGCGGGGGAAGGCAGAGCGGTAGCTCTAGATATATCTAAGGCTTTTGACAGGGTATGGCATGAGGGTCTCCTCAGTAAAATCAGATCATACGGTATCACTGGTAGAATACTTAACATAATTAAATCCTTCTTAGATAAGAGAAAAATCCAGGTAGTCCTCGACGGTCGCACATCTAAACAATATGATATAAATGCGGGAGTGCCCCAGGGTTCTATCCTTGGACCTCTATTGTTCCTGATATTCATAAATGACCTCCCCGACAATATTGCCTCTGAGATGGGTATATATGCTGATGACACTACACTCTATGGCAGACACGACAGGAAGACGAATGAACACATTTCTAAAGAAATGGCAGAAACACTAGAGGAAGACCTCCAATCTGTAGTGGAATGGGGACAAAAGTGGTTGGTCGCGTTCAATGCTGCCAAGACTAAACTAGTTTCATTCAATAATTACAAGAAACCCTCTCTACCACCCATAGCAATGGCCAACGACTCTTTATCTGAGAGTCCATCTTTCAAACTCCTTGGCCTAACGTTCACAGGAAACATGAGTTCGAACAATTACATTGAAGGCATTGCCAGGGCCGCTGCAAGAAAGGTAGGCTCTCTCTACCGTGCTAGAAAACTACTAACACCCGAAAGTATCCTGTACCTCTATAAGGCCACCATTCGCCCATGTATGGAGTATTGCTGCCACATCTGGGCTGGTGCATCTGCTACTAGTCTCTCGCTCCTTGACAAGGTTCAAAAGAGAGTCGCAAACCTGATAGGCCCTGAACTGGCATCTAAGCTTCAGCCTCTGTCCCATCGACGAAATGTTGCATCCCTCTGCCTTTTCTACAAGTATTTTAGTGGTGAATGCTCTGACGAACTGCAATCACTTGTGCCCCCACGACGCGAGCACCCTCGACAAACCCGACAGGCTACTAGATCCCACCCCCACACTGTAGAGGTCCCTAGATGTAAAAGATCTTTTTACTCCAATAGTTTCTTCCCCAGAACCGCAAGACTCTGGAATTTCATTCCAGGTCCCTGCTTCCCCAACAGTACTGACGTGCAGAAGTTCAAGTGTAACGTGAACCGACACCTTGCTGCCCAAATCCCTACATAGTACCCCAGTAGTTGTTGCCCCTGATAGTAGCCCCCTACACCAAAGTGGCAATTTGCCTTGTTTGGGGTGAAAATGTAATAAAAAAAAAAAAAAAAAAAAAAAAAAAATGTGCTTCTTTAATATTAGTCATAAGTCAAAAACGTATTCCATGTAAAAACACGTTGATGTCCTTACGTGTCATGCTGACATAAGTATCGTCACCAAAAGTTAGAAAAAATGATCGCGTAGAACATTTTATGAAAAAAAATAAACATAAATTTTGTATTTTATTGATTCGCCATCAATAAGAGGAGAAGTACCGGAAGTTGCTATGAAGTAGGGGAGATAACTCATTCTTTCATTTAAGCAAGTAAAAACGAACAACCTAATCTATCTATCTATCTAGCTAGCTAGCTAGCTAGCTATAAAAGTGAAAGTGTCTGTCTGTTTGTGTATGTGCCTGTGTACATTTGCCTACACAATAACTCTTTCAATTTTCAGTCTTCAGACTCAAAATTTGATATACAGGGTAATGAGATTTGAGAAAATCTTTGTAATCGGTTTTCGGCCAGAAATTTGGCTGTTAAGGGGTCAAAGTTCAACGATTTGACCTTTGAGAACTCTACCAAACTCCTCTGCCAATTTTGGGTCTAAACATTTGAAATTTTAGATATAGGTTACTCGGATGTGGATCAAACTTTTTAATTTGATTTGCACCCAAAACAATAAGTGTTAAGATGTCAAAATTGGGACCAAAGTTTTTAAAAAATTGACCTCTGCGGTCTCTACCAAATTACTCAGCCAATTTTTGGTCTAAACATTTGAAATTTTACATAAAGTATATTCAGACATAGGGCAAGCTTTTTAATCGATTTTTGGCTGAAAATTTGGCTGCCAAGGAGTCAAACTGCAAAAGGTTTGACCTTTGCTGTCTCTAGCAAACAATTTAGCCAATTTTGGGTCTAAAGATTTGAAATTTTACATAAAGGGTATTCAGACATGCAGTAAGCTTTTTAATCAGTTTTTGGGCGAAAATTTGGCTGCCAAGAGGTCAAAGTTGACAGAGTTGACCTTTGCAGACTCTACCAAATTCCTTCACCAAGTTTGGGTTCAAAATTTGAAATTTTAGATGTAGGTTACCTGGACATGAGTCAAACTTTTTAATATATATATATACATATGCACATAAAGTTATGAACAGTACATAGAGCCTGAGCAAAGCCGGGCTGAACTGCTAGTACGTCTATAAAAGTGAGAACGTGTATGTGTGTGATGAATGTTAGATCTACAGACTTGAAATTTCGTATAGATGGTATTCAGACACATGAAAAACTTTTTAATTGGATTTCATCTGGACAAAAAAGACTGTTAAGTGGTCAAAATTAGAAAATTTGGATTGTGCAAGCCTTTTCTAGTCTCACACATGTTAGTGGACATTGGATTTTTACCTGTTTATCAACTGCTTCAGGAATGCGCATGTATGAATCGTTCACATGACAGATTTCTTAAGTTAAGAATAAGTAGGTTTGAAACCACTTTTTAAAGATTGTGTCAAGCTCGCCTAATGGTTATCGTACTTGACTTACTATCTTTAGGTTTTATTTTCGCTCTCAGCTTGAGTATTTTTTTTTTTTTTACTTACAAAAAGTGAACTGTTTAGAAAAACATAATGTCTCAGTTTCGGTACAAATTAAAGTATAATTTATGTGAATTTTACGACTGGACGACGCCAAGCAGACTGCTAATCTTCTATATATATAAAAGGCAAAATGTGTGTTTGTGTTTGTATGTCTCACAAAAACTTCTGACCGATGCGTCGGAATGTGACAAAACCAGTAACATTTAAAACCTTTGTCGGATAACAAATATCGAAAAATTGTCTAAAAATATTAATTGCTTCACTCTCAACTAGCCAGTTTTCTATAAGGAGGGAGGCGCTTTTTTCGCCGAGATTTTCACAAGTCATCATCTCCCTTCAATTGACTAGCCTTAATTTCAACATTTGTGACTTCCGGTTTTGCCATTGAGGCAATTTTATGGTTCCACTCTGCATTCCAGTATGAAACGTAGGTACATCAAAGTATGTTTACTAAAAATATGAATGTCAATTGTGAGTAACTTAATTAATTTTAATTTTTGTACTTTTTCAATGGCACGTGATACGATAGAACTATGATTTATATAAATAAAGCAGTAGATGTATGTATCAAATTTAAACTGTCTTTCAACTAAGATTTAAGTCATTTTTTTTTTTTAACTTTTAAAATCAGTACTATCAGTATACAATATTCAATAGAGAATTGGCTTTGTAATAATAAATATGGAATCTGCATAAAATTAAAATATATTTAAGCGTATTTTACGACCAAGCAAGCCGGGCGCCTCCCGCCAGTGTATGATAAAATTGATTTTAACTTGTAATCAATCTTCCAGTCCATTATCTCTACTATTATATAAAAGGAACTTTGTGTTGCTGTGTGCAAAATATTTAACAGATAAACGCCTTAACTATTGGTCACATAGCACTAATTGACAGGAAATAGTAATTATACACTAAGGATAGTTTATAACGAACAAAATCTTTGTTTGGATGGAGGAATAACATGTACAGATATATATTCGGCAAGTTTAAATGCAAAATGTTGATTTCTATTATTTTTGTGCAGGCGCAATTTCATTCATAGTTTGAAATGGTTTCATTTTAAATCTTTCTTATCTATCTGTCAATAGTTCAAACGGTAGGGAACATGGCTGGAGCGCTAAATGTTTTAGTTTCGATTCTAGCTGATGGTACCCAAGTCAGTTTTTTGCTAACTTTTGGAATCTGTACTATATACAGGGTGGAAAGATAAAGTTGTCATCCTAAAGTAGACAACACTATAGCTTTATTTTAAGATTTTTATAGAAAAAATCAATTCAGGTAAGTTGATTATGTGCGAATGTTGACATCTATTCAATGTAGCCACCTTCAGCCTCAATCACCATCTCGTTATGGGTTTGGAACTGGGAGCATGCCTTTTCCACAAGCACCGGCGGGAGCTCGGCAAATACTCGGCGGATGGCAGCGATCAGGCGGGTTTTGGTGTTGTGGGAGGTCATGTTAGTGATGTTCTTGAGGTATGACCAAACGGAATATCCAGCACATTTAGATTGGGGGAGGATGGAAGGGGGGGTCAGTGAGAAAAGGGGACAAAGTCATAGTTCTCCTTCTGAAGCCAAGCCTGGGTCTCTTTCGACTTGTGAGTTGGCACCAAGTCCTGTTGCCACACACACACCAGAGTCTGCCAACGGCCACCTAATTGCTTCAGGGGATCACCATACTCTTCAACACATCCAGGTACACTTTGGTGTTGACTTTCAAGCCGACTTCAAAGATGTGAGGTGGCCCTCACTTGAAACCACACCAAAGACCATAACCAAGGCCCGAAACTTTTTTTTTCTAACACTCTGGGCATGTCCCTGTTATTCATGGCAATCCAACAATGCATTTTGAGGGTGCTGGCAATGGTCCTGCTGTCATAACTTGGATCGGTAGAGAGCATGAGTTGTACTGTGGCACATCTCCGATCTCACTCGTTGAACCTGTGTCACTTTCAGACATGATAGAAGGCTCCTATCGTTCTTGGGATTTGTACACAACTGGACAACAAAAAAAAAGAAAACCGGTTTTCATCAAATGGAAATGGAAACATGTCGTCTTTTTTTTTTTTAGGGCGACAATTATATCGTTCCATCCTGTAATTCAATATGAAACGTAGGTACATCAAAGTATTTTTACTTAAAATATGAATTTCAATTGTGATAATAGTAAAGGAGCACCTTAATTAATTTTTCTTGTCGTTTTTTATTTCTTAAATAGCACATAATACGATAAAACTAGTAATAATACAGCAAGGGCTGTTTATAATGAGTAAAATCTTTGTTTGGATGGATGAATAACATGTACAGACGTATATCAGAAGCTCACAGTATTAATGCCGGTGTCCCTCAGGGGTCCATCCTGGGCCCAACTCTTTTCCTGATCTACATTAATGATCTTCCAAATCACATCCTTACATCATTTGTAGACATTTATGCTGACGACACTACCATTTATGGTACCACATCTAAGACAGTAAACGACCAAGTTCTCTCCAATTCTCTCTCCTCTGATCTTGAGCACGTAGTACAATGGGGTAAGGAGTGTCTGGTTACTTTTAATGCATCTAAAACCAAACTTATCTCTTTACATCATCAACATTCTGATCCACATCTGGCATCAATTGAAATGAATGGCTCTCGTCTTCAGGAGGCCTCAAGTTTTGACAAGCTTCTGGGCTTGACCATTACTCCTGATCTTAAATGGAACACGTAGATCAAATCTGTTGCCAAGGCCGCGGGAAAAATGGTGGGATCTTTCTATCGATCCAGTAGATATCTCACTGCTGATGCTATTCTCTATCTATATAAGAGCCAGGTACGTCCAAGGATGGAATACTGTTGCCACATCTGGGCAGGAGCTGCTAGAAAGGACTTGTCCTGCCTTGATTGAGTTCAAAATAGACTTCGTAGCCTCGTAGGAGATGTCCTTTTCTCTTCCTTGCAACCTCTATCTCACAGAAGAGATGTTGCGAGTTTGTCTTTGATGTATCGTTATTTTCATGGAAAGTGTTCGACTGAGCTTCAATCTATAGTCCCCCCTCGCCAAACTTTCACAAGAAACACTCGTCTAGCTGAAAACACTATCAATAATTCCCCCCACTCTTTATCTGTGCCTAAACCTAAACATAGATTCCATGAACAAAGCTTCTTTCTTAGAACTGCACGCCTGTGGAATTGTCTTCCGTTTTCCTGCTTTCCGGCTGACTACAATATGGTTGTCTTCAAGTCTAACGTAAATAAGTTCTTGATGAGCCGTTCCATATAAGTTATCAAATTTACCAAATTTTCATTATTAATGATTACTATATTGTCCAATTTCTACTGTACACTCTTTAACCCTTATCCTTGAGTGGCCTCTTGGCCTTGATAATGTGGTGATGCCTATGTAAAAAAAAAAAAAAAAAATATCCGGCAAGATGAAATGCAAAATGTTCATTTGTCTACATATTTCTGTTATTTTTGTGCCTACGCAATTTCATTCATAGTTTGAAGTGGTTTACTTTAAAATCTTTCTCAACTATCTGTCGATAGCTCAAACAGTAGGGAATATGGCTGGAACAGTAGATGTTTTGGTTTCGATTCTAGCTGATGGCACCCAAGTCATTTTTTTTTTAAACTTTTAAAATCAGTACCATAGGTATACAATATTCAATAGAGAATTGGCTTTGTAATAATAAATATGGAATCTGCATAAAATTAAAATATATTTAAGCGTATTTTACGACCAAGCAAGCCAGGTGCCTCCCGCCAGTGTATGATAAAATTGATTTTAACTTGTAATCAATCTTCTAGTCCATTATCTCTACTATTATATAAAAGGAACTTTGTGGATGTGATTGTGTGAGTTCATTCCCTATGGACTCTTAAATGGCTGGGTCGATTTTCATGAAATTTCACACAAATGCATTTTATATATCTGGCAGTGTTTTAGATAGTTTTTTCTATCGGAATGTCTTTTGAAAAAATCCCATGAAAGAAGGAATCGGTGATTTTGACCAAAGTTAACGCCTTACACAGCCTAACATCATAATTGCAATTGAGAAATTTTATTTGCACACAAGCAGAAAGGCCCAACATATAAAATCAACAGTAGGTTCTTTGATGTGACAGGGGCGCATTCGAAATGAATGTTTCTGTTTAGAGCACAATTAAACCATGATATTTGATATTTGCATTTTAAACTTTAATTCAAGCCATCATATAAAAATGATTCCATAAAAATCAACATTCGATTCTCTACAGTGCAATGTAGACTACAATATATTATATAGTGAACTAATCACTTTGTGGAGGATTGAAAAATGGATGATTTTATCGATTTTGATGACAATAAAATATGGGAGAGTGAAACATTCATAGATCCTCATTCATGCCCGAGCAGCGTCAGCTTTCCCTGCTAGTTTTTTTTTTTTTTCTTATTTTGGGCAAGAATACTTGTTTCAGCATGACACATAAGTACATCAAAGCGTTTTTATTTGAAATGCAAGTTAGGTAAAAAAGCAGCAAAAATAATTTAGATTCTGATATGAAATTATTATTTCCGATTTTCAAAGAAAAAACGATGCAAACGATAACGGTTGGGTTAGGTAAAATCGATCTATCCTTCCGACTCTCTCTCTTTCCCACTCTGTCTCTCTTACTCTCTCTCTCGCGCACACACACACACACACACACACACACACACACACACACACACACACACACACAGAATTTGTTTTTTTTTTTTGTGATAATAACTAAAGAGTAGACATGCATCACACAGTGCTAAGAGTATGTGGATCACTCAAGGACACCATCTTGAAAAAGTACTACCGCCTAGAACTGAATCCTTTAATGTCCAGAATTGTGTAAAAAAAAATTGGAGAAAATGAATTTAAAAATGAAATTGA
Source organism: Euprymna scolopes (assembly GCF_053919585.1). Lineage (NCBI taxonomy): Eukaryota > Metazoa > Mollusca > Cephalopoda > Sepiida > Sepiolidae > Euprymna > Euprymna scolopes. The sequence goes on from NC_136521.1 coordinate 45,129,645, forward strand.
TACTAAAAAGGTTTGGTGCTTGCTCTAAGAGAGGCGACAGATCGATTTTTTTTAAAATATATCCTTTTAAACAAAAACAATATTACTTACTTACTTACTTGTCAAATCGAAAATAGTAATATATCCCAAAATTACAAAAATTCATTGAATAGAGCAACTGCTATTGTGTTTTTAGTAAAAGAAAAAAACTTTTTCGATATAGGCTACACATGTTGGACGCCATTACGATGTAATCTAAAATATGCTTCCTGAGTTGCCCCCTGCTTCTGCAATCTTCCTTGTCTATGCTAAAACGTCTATGAAAAATGCACTTTTATCCAATTTTCCATAAAAATTACTTTTAACTCTAAATAACTTTCTACCTGATGGATTTTCGTAATTTTTTGATATATTACTATTTTGGACATAACAATTCAGTAAGTAATATTGTTTTTGCTTGAAAGGACATACTTAAAAAAAATAGATTTGCTGCCTCTCTTTGAACAAGCACCGAGAATTTAATTCTACTTCATTTGATATAAATTATTTGTTGTTTTTTCTTTACATTTTATCTATTTTTGGCTTATGAGTTTTTGACTGTTAACTATTCTGGGTTTTTATCATCACAGCGAAAGTTTAATTGATTTGTAAACGGTGACGGAGTACAAAAGAGCGCTATAGTCAGTTAACGTACTTCCTAACTTCCTGTGTAGTGCTACCGGAAGTGGTAACAAGGCAAATCAATTCCTTCACTTTTATTGTTCTTCAGTATTTCTATTGTGATTTCAATAATTTTATTTCTTTTTTATACATTCATAAACATATATTTATTATATAAATTCAAATAAAAAAAACTTTTACTTTTTAAATGTAAAAAAAAATTGTTTTTATAATTTCATAAACATTTTTTATAAAATTTCAAATGAAATAAAAATTTTTATTTTCTTTAAATTTTGTTATTAAAAGTGCAAATGAAGACTAATTGTGTTATTTTTATTTGTATAACTTTGTTCATTTTTATTGTATACACCCATCACGCGGCCGTAGCCGAGATTGAACTCACTACATGAGTTTGTAGTGTAATTCAAATCTTGTTGGTAGCTATCAAAGGTATTTTTTATTGTGACAACATCACTAGACGGGTTGCCTACCACGGCTGAAGAGAATCCCATCTACTCTCCCGAGAAGGATAGACCATGCCAGTTTCTGAACCTGGTATAAAAGTTTATTGTATACTTTTCAATAATGTATGTTACTAGCCTGGGTGCCCGGGTGTTTGAAGGTGTTTGTTGAGCAAAAAAAAAAGTGGTAGTAGGCAGGCAGGCCCGAACCCATGCCATGAAGGAGGAAAAGAATGTGAAAAAAAAAGGTCATATCTTTGCTGTTGCGTCCATCGCCAAACCGGAAGTGAACAAAGATTTAAATTAAGGCTAGTCAATCAAAAAGAAGACTTTCGAAAATATCAGCGAAAAAAGCGACCCCTCCCTGTAGAAAAATGCCCAATTGAGGATGAAGGAATTAATGTTTTTAGTCAATGTTTCGCTATTTGTCGTCCGAAGGATCGAGCTTGAAAATGATACTGATCTAATGAAAGTCCGTCGCCTCTGTCAAAAGTTTTAGGCAGACATACAAACATACATACACACATACATTTAAACAGACACATGAGATTTATATTATAGATGTCAGTAAATCGTTTCACAATAGAAATACTGAAGAACAATAAAAGTGAAGAAACTGATTTGCTTTGTCACCGCTTCCGGTAGTGCTACACCGGAAATTAGAAAGTACATTATCTGGAATTCATTATTGAGATGAGTATTATTTATTAATTTTATTTATTGCGGACTATTATCCTCATCTTTTCTTAGTTGTTTTCCTATTCCTCTTCGTCAGGTGGTAACCGCGATGGATAGGAACTCTGAATCTCCTGACTGCATTCACTGCAATTACTGCCTTCCATAGTTGTTTTCGTCTCACCACGTTTTTGGCCAAGTAAGCCTCTGGCCGGCTTTGGATAGGATTGAAAACGCTATCTTCAGGCAATTCTCACTTGACGGAGGCCAGAGGAATAGTTGGGCGAAACGTCGTGAAACAACTAAGAAAAGATGAGGATAATAGTCTGCAATAAATAAAATTAATACATTATTTGGTTATTACTCAAAAGAGTTTGTTCTATAAGACAAGAATGAAATATAAGAACTGTCTGTCTGTGGAACACAATATAGTGGGGCTACTTCCCGGTTGACTATAACATGGTCTTTTTTTTTTAAATCCAATGTGAATAAGTTCCTGTTGAACCACCTCTTAAATAGTTAAACCTTACCCAAGTTTCACCATTCCGGATCATGTTGTCTCACAATCTATATCTTCACATTTATTCTGGATTGGCATTCAACCCTTGATGATTGGAGACCCCCCCCTCCCCCAAATCATACAATCTTCATGAACAAAGCTTCTTTCAAAGTACTGCACACCTGTGGAACTCTCTTCCGTTTACCTGCTTTCCAGCTGACTACAATATGGCTGTCTTCAGTTCTTGATGAGCTGTTCATCTTAAGTAATCCAATTTACCAAATTTACACTTCTAACGATTACTATATTGTCCTTTTGACCACTGTACAATCTTTAACCCTTATCCTCGAGTGGCCACTTAGCCTTGATAAGTGATGATTCCTTTGTAAAAAAAAAATCATCATCTTTATTTTTTCACTCCTTCTTTTGTGTTATTGGATGTTGTAAAAAAAATGTTTTTTTTTTATTAAAAAAAA
>NC_136521.1:45137394-45262394 GCF_053919585.1 Euprymna scolopes
TTTATCATGAGTACTTTCAATTCATCAAAGCATCGTCAGTGAAAAAAAAAAAAAAATGGAATAAGAAACCCACGGAACTTATATACACCAATCTGACCGAAAGTACTAAATAGACTATTTGGAAAAAAAAAAAAAAAAAAAAAAAAGAAGAAAGTCTCCTCAAAGAAAACTAGAATTATGTAGTTTTTAACTTATCTATAAATGCGAAACACATAATACATCCCACACGGTAAACCAAACTTCAGTCTCTGTCGCATTGCCATGAAGTTATATCCCTGTGCTTGTTTTTCAATTATTTCTACAGAACGTGCTCCAAGGAAGTTACAGAACTTGTATGCCTCCCCCTCCCCAACATAAATACGCCTGAACAGCAGCAAAATCCCACCTCTTCATTGTAGAGGTCGTAGATTCAAAAACATTTTCTACTCTATTACCTTCTTTCCTCGGACTTTTCGCCCCTGGAAATCCTTCCCTGCTTCCTGTTTCCTCAACTGTACAAACATGCAGAAATTTAAATGTAATGAGAATAAACATCTTTTTGGCCAGGCTCCCTTTCAAGATCGCCTCTCTTTTAAAAATTATGACTCTTACTATAGTAAACTCTTACGTATTAGTGGCAATATGCTCCGTTTGGGATAAAAATAAACAAAAAAAAAAAAAAACCCACTCTCCTTTTTTTATATTATACACTAGCGGAGGTACCCGATGTTGCCCAGGCATGTGGAGGTGGTGTTATGAACGTCAAGAAAAAAGAAAGTAGTAATAGCGCGGGGGGTGGGGATCAAAACAACAGTAGGCAGCCTGAGTGTAGGGAGGTATTGTTAAAAAATAAATAAATAAATAACTGGTAGTTGGTAGGCAGGCTCGAACCCGTATCGCGAAGGAGGAAAAACAAAAAAAACGTAACGTCCAGGCCGATGTGTCCATGGCACAACCAGAAGTCAAGAGCGTTTGAATTAAGTGTAGTCGATCCAACAGAGATGATGACTTGCGATAATGTCGACAAAAAAGCGACACCTCCTTGTACAAAACTTACCAGTTGAGGGTGAAGAAATGAATGTTTTGGGGCAATTTTTCGATATTTGTCGTCCGAAGGATTGAACTTCAAAACAATACTGATCTCGTGAAGATTCGTCGCATGTGTCGAAAGTTTTTGGCAGACATACAAACACAAACACATTTTGCCCTTTTATATATTAGACTAATGGAGGTGCCCGGCATTGCCCAGGTGTTTGGTGAGGTGTGTATTTGTTTAAAAAAAAAATAAATAAATAAAAAATAAAAAAATGTTAGTAGGCAGGCAGGATCGAACTCGCGAAGCAAAGGCAGAAAAGAAAGTGAAAGAAAAACTGAAATCTTACCACTAAGCCATAACATGAGCGGAAATGTAAAGTGTTCAAATTTAGCGATGTCAATCAAGGACGATAAAAAGGTGTAAAATAAGTTAAGAATAACCCAGGCGCAGAAATGAATGTCTGCCATATTTCTTTCTTTCTGCCATATTGGGTCCCCACAATGTTGGAGAAAACCAGCTCCCCCCAAAAATGAAAACTCTGGCAGTGTCCAAATGAATAGCAATTGTCTGATATGAAGGGTTTCCTCCACATTGATCAAAGATAATTGCTTTCAAGATGTTCCGGCTTCAATCAGTTTCACTTTATTTATACGAGAAAGACAAACAAACACTAGAAAGAACGGGACAGAGGGAATTTTTTTAAAAGGCGATCAAAATAAAGATAGAGACGTTGTCTGTTTTCAAATCGGAGATATTATAATCTTGGGAGTATAAGGAAACTTTTCTGTAAACGTAACTGATGCGAGAAGCTCGGTGAAAAAGACCTTTCTTGGACATACACAAACGTGCGCACCCATTTTGCCTTATATCATAGATTAGCAGGGGTGCCTGGCATTGCCTGGGGGTGTTTGGAGGTGTGTGTGCTCGAAAATCAAAAAAAACGTTTTGGTAGGTAATTAGGATCGAACCCGAAACCCTGAGACGAAGTTGGAAAAAAAAACGTGAGATGTTAACCGTTCGGCCAGCAAGAAAACGTAAGTAAAAGATGTTTGAATTTATTTAAGTAGAATTGACAGGTGCCCACTTAATGAGGTCAAATAGAAGTCGCGGAGTTAAGATTTACGACAACGTAAGCAATGGCTATTCAGCAGTTAACATTTTCTGCGGGACAGTTTTTAATGAGGTGAAAACCCAACTTTGGGGAGGAAAAGCAGCTCCCTCGTTTATTAGGGGAGTGTTGTCCAAATGAAAGCAATCGTCTGATATGACGATGAAAAGTCTACATTGACGAAACGTTTACATCGCTTTCTGTAGACCCCCCGGCCAATTCGAATAGTTTTGCTTTTTTTATACCGAATAGTGAAAGAAACACACGGCGATCTAAAAATCTGGAAAAAAATAGCGTTTAAAAGTCGGGCAAATTAAATACACGCGCGACCCCAGTGTTAAGTTGTACATATTATCATCTAGGCAGCATATAAAAAGTTTTAAGAACGAGTGAGACGACAGAGAAGCCCGGTGAAAAACACCTTGGGCAGACTAGCGGGGGTGCCTGGCATGTATTGAAAAAAAAAAAAAAAAAAAAAAAAGTATTAGTAGGCAGGCTTGAACCCGTGACACGAAAAAGAAAGAGAAAGAAAACCTGAACTCTTACCGCTATGCTATGACGCCACAGGAATTGAAAAGCGTTCAAATTTAGCGATGTCAGTCAAAAAGTCGTCAACTCAATGATAATTACGTTGAGAATCATAGGAGTCGGGCGAAAAAAATGGAAGTGGCTTTTAAACCTGGCATGGAGCCAGTGAAGCTTTCCGCATTCTCTCCTGGTATTTATTTGCTTCCCCACGAGGTCGTTCCCCCGAAAATGGGGAAAATCTGGCAATGTCCAAATGAATAGCAATTGTCTGATATGAAGGGTTTCCCCGACATTGATCAAAGCTAATTGCTTTCAAGACTGTACCTTCTCTCTGATTATGTTTGCTTTATTTATACGAAAAAGACGAACAAACACGCAAAAGGACAGAATAGAGGGAATTTTTTAAAAGTCGATGTAAATAAATGTAGAGACGACATCCGTTCGCAAATCCTATTATAAATTTCTGTACTGTCTGTTGGCGTGTGTGACGCGGTTTAAGTCAGCCTACAGGTAACCCACCCAGGCAATTTAGGTACCAAAATGAAGCTTATGACCCAGCGGATGTTTTAGTGGTATTTATATCCATGTTTGGTGTATGGAAATGCAAATAAATGCAAAGTATTAGCGATGATAGGAGTTAAATCGGTGGAAGCAGCTAAAGAGACAAAAATAGTAGTGGTGATAGGAGTTAAATTGGTGGGAGTAGCATCAGCAGACGTTAGGCAAAGTGGTGGTGAGAGGCATTAAATCGGTGGGAGTAGCAGCAGTCAACGATTAATATTGCTTGAAAACTACAAGACTTTTTTTATCTAAAAAAAAAAAAAAAAAAAAAATTACTTCCATTTTCTCCGTCTGTTTAACAAAACCAAAAAAAGAAAGGACCTTCTCTGATTTGAAACCAAAAAAAAAAAGAAAGTAAGTAAAAAGGTTTCAATTAATATTGGTTGAAAAAGACAAGATTTTTTTGTTTACTTTAAAAAAAAAAAATTACTTCCATTTTCTCCGTCTGATTAAAACAAAAAAAAGGGACTTTCTCTGATTTGACCAGGGTGGTCAGTTTAGACCACCGGTCATTAAATAAAATAATACTTTTATCCATGTATCTCATGCTTTTTTTCATTAATATTCGTTGAATTGAATACAAGAAATTTTTTTTCTTTTTAAAACTAATTACTTCCATTTTCTCCGTCTGATTACAAAAAAAAAAAAAAAAAAAAAATTCAACTTTCTCTGATTTGACCAGGGTGGTAAGTTTAGACCACCGGTCATTAAATAAAATAATACTTTTACCCATGTATCTATTTTTTTTTTCGTTGATATTGGTTGAAAATACAATATTTTTTTTCCGTTAAAGTTGTTCAAGGAGACATCTATAGAACTGAGGAAAAAAAATAAGTAACTGCTAACTTTAGTTTCGTAAATATTGCTTGGCAAAAAAAAAAAAAAAAAAAAAATGCAAAAATTGCATAAAAAGTCACATTTTTAGTGCGTTCTCAATCCCTGTATCTATATACCTATATATCTATGTGTCTGACAGAACTTTCTGTGTATCTATATAGTGGGCCTATATTTCTATAGATCTGCGTCTATGTCGATACACCTTTCTGTGGTCTATAAAGAAATCCTTCTAATACTTTCGTGTTGAACACTTCCTTGCTGCTGTTGTTTCCACTGTAGTTTCTTTCATGAAAATAAAAATTGTGTAAATACACTGTACTTACTCGCTTTTCTTTCACAATATGCAGCCATCTGGCTCCGACGGGGCTACTTGTTATAATAAAAAGTTCTAAAAAATTGTAACATGGTCGAGAGCCCCCCCCCTCCAAAAACCTTTCTTAGACATACAAAAATGTACACGCCAATTTGTCTTTATATATATATATATATATATATATAAACTAACAGAGAGTGGGGGAGGGGAGGCCTGGCATTGCTCCGTTGAAAGTACGCTTACATATATATTCATGTAGATTTCACATTTATTATTACAGAGCCAATTCTCTATTGAATCTTATATTGTACCTAATATGTAGTAGTGATTTCAAAAGTAAAAAAAAAAGTATGACTTCAGTGCCATCAGCTTTAGAATCAAATCCAGCCGCGTTCCCTATCGTTTGAGTTATGGACATTTCGCCTTTCAACTTGCCAACATACTTCTGTACGCGTTATTCATTCATCCAAACAAAGATTTGACTCATTATAAACCCTTCTTGGCAAATGATTGACATTTTCTGTTAATTTCAGTGTTATGTTTAACAGTTTATCGGTTAAATATTTTCACACATACACTGCCTGTATTATTTATGCAGGGAGATCTGACGTTGTTCGGGATTGAATGATGATCCACAAATATTTCACACACCCATATTTTTATTGTCAACGAAGTCGGCAAAATCGCCCATTTTTCAAATTGATTGATTGCCTGCTCTAGTTGGGAACACACTGTGGTGCACCGAAAAGAAACTTCTCATGCCTCTCCAGTTACTTAGTCCACAGTACATTGTAGTCTACATTGCACTGTAAAGACCTACTGTTGATTTTATAAAATTATTTTTTATATAATGGTTTAAATTAAAATTTAAAATGAAAAAGTCAAGTATCATGTTTCAATTGTGCTTTAAAAAAAACACTTATTTCGAACGCGCCCCTGTCATAGCAAAGAACCTACTGTTGATTTTTATATGCCTGATCTTACTGCTTATGTGGTGATAATGGCTTAAATTTAAGTTTAAAATGTAAAAGTCAAATATCATGGTGCAATTGCCTGTCCCTTCTTCTATCAAATTATTTCGATTATGGATACTTATCAAAGACATTTTGATGCAAAACCTATCTAAAAACACTGCCAAACACAAAGTGCCTTTATGTAAAATTTAATAAAAATCGGCTCAGCCGTTTCCAAGTCCATAGGGAACGAACTCACACACAGACAATGTTCCTTTTATATATTAGTAGAGAGATTAGTTTATGTATGCGCAAACTGAAGGAAATGTACATTTCAACTTGCCGAATCCTGCACGTGTTATTTATCCATCTAAACAAAGATTTTACGCGTTATATACTATCCTTGGTGTATGCTTATAATTTCCTGTTAATTTCAGTGTTATATGACTAATAGTTTAAGAGTTTATTGGTTAAAAATATTTATATGCAGACAGGCATACATACATTTTATTTTATTTATGTAGATTATATCATCCGGATAATTCAGAATTTTTTTTTTTTTTTTTTAACACAGGAATCACCACTTATCAAAATATTGTTTTTCCATATTTAATTGAAAAAAAAAAAAAAAAAGAAAAAATGCATGCAATCCACTTTCATTTGTTTTATCATTAATCCAATGGCTGACAGCATATGAAAAAAATACCCATGCAAACAGTTTATCCATATTTTACGAATTTCTGTAAAAGAAAAAAAAAAAAGAAAAAAAAGGAAAAGAAAAAGAAAAAAAAAGAAAGAAAAAAAAAGAAAAAAGAAAAAAAAAAAGGAAAAAAAGGAAAAAAAGAAAAAAAAAAAAGAAAAGAATTTTTCCACATTGGAATGCTGACAACCTGTCGGCCTGAGTACTCAGCCAAGGCCTCCTCACTGATTGTTATCCAAGCCCTCAGCTTGTACCATCCAACATTCAATTTTGCCTTTATATACAATTCAGAGTCACTGACCCGAGGGGAATCAAGAGAGATAATGATGTTAAGTTTTTGCAGGAAGGTGAGGTCGTCTTGCATTCTCAAATGTGTCACTCACCTGGTACTGACTAGAGTCAGCATTGCTTAACTTTGGTCACGTCAATGTTATTATGCTGTATGCTTTGTATATAGAACATAAGCAAATCAAGATGGTAGCCATTTACAAAACTGTTTATGAAGGAGGAAAAAACTTGAAAATCTTTTAAAAAAGTGTTAGATATGTTAAAATGTTTTTGATTAATAATGAGGGTATGACCCCAATGATTTTGACGATCTTATTTATAAATTATGGTTAGGACAATCAACCAACCTTATTATAAAAATATTGAATTTTAGATTCAAGTCAGTTTGCTGTCAACTTCCGTCTTGAAACAACTGAATCGTGACTGCATTGATTCTTCACCGCCATCTTTGTTATTAAGAATTACCCAACATTCGAGATCATGACTGCATTGATTCTTCGCTGATTTGATTTACTGCCACCATCTTTCTTCAACATAATGTCTCAACACTTAACAAGATAACTTACAGGTGTAACAGAGCGCGAATGCAAATGCGTACGAAATACGAAATGACATCACTGTAAGGAAAAAAAATTATAAAAAGGAGAGAGAACACGTTAGAGAAAACGGTCACATTAGACACGCCATAGCTGTAATGAGAAGTCACGCGTGGCGGGAGGATGAGAAAATAAATGTTGTTGAAAAAGAAAAAAAAAAATCAAGTTATTACTTGTTCTATGTTCGTTACGATGTAGACTGCATATGTGTTGGATCTCGTATCTGAAAGTGTACACAGTTTCTGATTCTTTAATACTTTTTTTTTTTAATAAAGATAAAAAAACAATGTATTTTTTGTAATTTTATTTGAAAAAAAAAAAAAAAAATTATTTCAAAAGAAATAATAAAAGTCTTTGAGAAAAAGAAATGGTTGATATTTCTAGTGAATTTTAGATAATTTGAGGTGATTCTTTTTTAGTTTGTCTATTTTTTAATATTTTATATATATATATATATATATATATATATATATATATATATATATAAAAATTAATTAATCTAAATCTCCCTCTAATCCCCATAATTTAACCGATTATGTAGGTCAAACTCGTTGTGGAGCAGACCCCACACCTGGCATCACCCCTGGAAGCATGCCACCTTGTGTTCCGGACACAGCAGCATTTGGACCCAGCAAAATCTGAAAAAAAAAAAAAAAAGAAAAAAGAAAGGGGGTAAAATTAATTAAAATCCAGATCGTTTTCATTAATCATAAAAAATTTAAATTAATCATTAGAATTGGCTTCACCTGTTCCCTTTTGCCATTGAATTTCTATTCACTACTTGAAGTCATTGAAACGACACTAATTTAGAAAGAAAAAGACCCCAGCCCCCACCCAATCTCTTCTAATACCTCAAAGCACGCCAGACACGTGTGTTCACTTTTATTATATAGAAATGCCTTCAAGAGGAAATCCCAAACAACTGAGTTGACATCTTGACAATGCAAATTTTGTGAGGACGTCATAATCTCAGTATCAAAAAGACTATTTGTATTTCGATTATTCCGACAACTATTCTCATCTTCGTTAATATTAATGTTGGGATGATTAATCGGAATCGGGAATATCAGAACTTTTTTTGGGGGGGGGGAATCGAAACCAGAAAAATTTATGCCTGTTTTCCAATGCTAAAAGCGAATCTTTTAATTCTTCTTTATTTGATTTTGTTTAAAACAAAATCTCCATTGCTGATAATAATGATACAACAAATATTTACTGATTTTTAAATTACCAGTAACGCTAAAATCTATAGATCATCCTCCACAAGTGTATTTTTACGCTTGAGAAAATATATGCAGATTCAATGTATTTTTACAATAATCGTGAAAAAAAAGCAACTCTATTGTCGAATATTTACAGATTTATCGATCGATTGATGATGCCTCTGTTTAGTCTCGAAAGGCAAAGAATACCCCCTGTATTGTGAAGCAAGAGTTGCGCAATCCCTAGCCACACCTCTCCTGAATCAGCACTGTTTGGGTCCAATGGCAAGGAGAAGTCCACGATAACTGGAAACAATGCCGAGGTAAGCCGAGAGCACATACAGCACCTGTAAGTCTCAAATGGTCACCCATTTAGTACTGACCAGTCTAAACGTTGCTTAACTTTGGCGATCCAGCTGGAACCGGTGTGTCAATGTGATTATGCCGTATATAACATTTACAGATTTATAAAGAATCAGAATCTATAATTGTATCGGAATTGGAAATTTAGTTTGAAATGGGAAAAAAAAACATTGGAATCATCGCATTAATATTTTTACATTTTGACCAGAGAAACTAGCAAACCCGATGGAAAAATTGAAATGGCTTAACATATCTCAATAATGGCATGTATAGAAAGAGCTTGATAAGCTAAGAAAGAATGACCCCCCCCCCATGTAATCCAACTTACAAAAATTCCACTACTTATGTTTACTACACTATAATCACAATGACTAATGTATACCCATTAACCCTTATCCTCGAGTGGTCTCTGGGTCTTGATAAGTGGTGATTCCTGTGTAAAAAAAAAAAAAAAAATTTTTTATTTTAAATCCGATCAAAATTAAGGAAGTTATGACTATTTTTGTGCCTTGCACGTTTGAATATTTCTCCCTCTTTAAGACCATATGCGTTTTGTCACATTTTTTACACTACTTTTTCAGTAAAAATGTCATATCTTTGTTAAAACACAAGATTAAGCAATGAAATTTGCCATATAAGTGTATTTTTGTGCAGGAATCAGAATATGCTACTGAAAATCTCCAGAAATTAATGGTTTCCAAATAATCTGCAGTAAATGCACATAAATATGCTGCGATTTCTTAAAGATGCCATGTATTCATTAAAAGAAAAAAAGTTAGAACTCAAAGCAGAATTGTAATGCATTTTCCTTCTTATGCTGAATGTCATCCTGCCTTTTGCCAACATGCTAGAATTCCATTTTCCTTTAAAACGCTCCTCCATCACTAAAAGACCCTGATGGAATCTCTCAGCATGTTCATCACTCACATCCCTAAGATTCTCTACAAAATTCTTCAAAGTGACAATTTTGAAGAAGAAAAAAAAAAAAAAAAAAAAAAAAAAAAAAAAAAAACCAACTATATTTTATTCGACACTAGAAATGGATTTGTATATAAAAATGTTCAGAGATGTTCTGTACCTTTTAGAGTGTTCCTATTTACTTTGCCTCCCCACGAGCACAGAGTTAGACAAAAGATTGGTTTTTAATGTGGCGAAATCCAGCTCCACAAAAAAGGGGCACTTTGGATAGAAACAAAAATAAAAATTGCCTCAATCCAGAGGGATTTCTCCTCCACCGATCGAGGTCAGAAAAGGCGAAGTGTAGTATCAGAACAGATACTACACTTTGATCTCATATTGCAAATTTTATTTTAAAACTTTTCTTTCAAAACATTAATTATATTTGAAATTATCTTCACCCGGACAACACTAGGTGAATACCACAAGTTTATTTTAAATCTTTATTTAAAAAGATATTTGTGCTTGAATTATATTTTTAGATTCTTGAACTGAGAGAGCAACTAAAATTTATTTATTTTTTAAAATTTATTTATTTATTTTTTATTTCACTTCAGTAAGTTTTAAGAGATAAAAGGGCTTGCTCCTGAAGCTAACACTTGATTCTGTTATGATTTAAATTTATATCCGAGGGCTCTTTTAAGAATAAATACTGTTCCCTTTATGGCTGCTATCTGTATTTCGTTACAGCTTGGTCTTTCAGGGATTGTTTCTAAGTATTTATGAAGATTCTTTTTTATTAAGCCAGTTGCTCCTATCACAACCGGTATAATGTTTATTTCTTTCAGAGACCATGTCGTTTTTAGATCATTTTTTAGGTCCTGATATTTTGTTATTTTTTCCCGTTCAGCTCTGTTAAGGGCGAAATCATTTGGGACTGTGACATCGACAATGAGCGCAGTTCTTTCAGGCTTGTTCCATATAACAATATCTGGTTTGATAGCCTTGTCTTTTCTGTATCTGCCTGCCTGTATGTTTTTGTCATAGAACACGGTCACATTTCCATTTGATGTTATTGGTGGTGGCTCATGTTCCCAGATGTTCAGCGATCTGTCAAGTTGCATCTCTCCACAGATCTTCCAATGGATGTACTTGCATACTTTGTTGTGACGAGTAGTGTAATGGCCATCTGCCAATAAGATTGGGCATGCAGACATTAGGTGGCATGGGCTCTCAATTGCTGAGTGGCAAAACCTGCACTGGCCATTTGTTTGTAGGCCAGCCATTTTTTTAAATCCATTTGTGAATAAGCCCTGATCTTGCGCGGCTACAATAAGTCTTTCTTCATCAAATGGAAGTCTCCCACTCTTGAGACTTCCATTGTTATATGTGTGGACCCACATGTGGGCAGAGAAAAAATGAAGTCTGGGTGCTAATCTGTATCCCCTTCCCAAACAACAAAAAACTTGATTTAGAATTATCTCCCTTGTTCCTTCAGACTGATTTCTAAAAATGTGTGTAGAGATAGTTGCTTGTTTAGCTATAAAATTTGATTTTCTTATTTAAAAAGAAAACTACTTGATTTTCGGTGTTTGATATTTTCTTTCCACCATAAACATGTACATCATACAGATTTTTTTTAATTTTATTTTTGTTTTTATCATGGGGGGGGGGTATTTTAAACAAGCACTGAAATATGTGCTAAAAGTATTAATTAAAAGTAAAATTTCATGTTGATCAGAACTAAAAAAAAAAAAAAAAAAAAAAAAAAAAATCAATAAAATGTATTGAATTGACATGAAATACAAATGCATAGAATTGGACCGTGACCATTTTTGATTTTAGAAGCATGGAAGACTTTCAGAGTTGTCTTCAAGCTAGGATCAATATGTACAACGAGAAATGACAAGCTTCTGGGTTTGACCTTTACTTCTGATCTGAAATGGAACACGTACATCAAATCTGTTACCAAAGTCGCTGGAAAAATACTGGGATCATTCTACTGCTCCAGTAGATATCTTACTGCTGATGCAATTCTCTACCTATATAAGAGCCAAGTACATTTAATGATGGACACTGTTGTCACATCTAGGCAGAAGCTGCTAGAAAGATTTTATCGACAGTTCAAAATAGACTTTGTAGCCTAGTAGAGGATGCCCTTTTCTTTCCAACAGAAGAGACATTGCAAGCCTGTCCCTGCTTTATCATTATTTTCATGGCAAGTGCTCATCTGAGCTCGAATCTATGATCTCCCCTCACCAAACTTTCATGAAAGACACTCATCTAGCTGAAATCACTATCAACAATTTCCTCCACTCATTATCTATGCCTAAACCTAAACGTAGATTCTATGAACAAAGCTTCTTTCTCAGAACTGCACACCTGACTACAATATGGGCATCTTCAAGTCCAATGTAAACAAGTTCTTGATGAGCCGTTCCCCTTAAGTAATCCAATTTACCAAATTTTCACTACTAATGATTACTATGATATTGTTCCATTGACTACTGTACACTCATTAACCCTTATCCTTGAGTGGCCTTCGGACCTTGATAAGTGGCGATTCCTTTGTAAAAAAAAAAAAAAATAAATAAAATAAAGAAAAAAAATAAAAAGTTGAAATAGAGATAAAGTTTCTTGTTCTGTGCAGTTCTAAGGGATCCATCCTCCCAGGCATAACCTCCGATTTTTCAGGTGAAATAAGTTTATTGTTTATTGCCTGAGGTGGTTCGATCGAGGAAGACCACCAGTTGCACACCGTAGAGAACAGCAGGTGGTTATAATACAGTCGTTAAGAAAACCAAGTTCCCTCAAACTGAGTCTTTGAATGTGTCACCAGCAAAGGCCACATCATACTATCCAGAATGTTTGAATGAACTTTGCCTCGATTCAGATGGCGATGTTGAGTTGTAGTTTGTTGTTGTCAAGTGCTGGATGGAAAAGGTGGCAGCAGAACTCAGCTCCAGGTCACACTTCAGAGAAAACCACAAAGCGGCTGGTTCAGAAAACTTTCATGGCTTCACCAGTCCTAACACTTGACTCCCCCCACCATCACCACTCACCTGATTGCAACTGCAAGTTTTTTTGTTGCATATCATCCGTTTTCAGTTTTTGTGCCTTGAGTTCTTTATAAATTCAAATACTTATTCATGGAGCCTTTTTTTTTGTTTTGTTTTTGTTTTTTTTACAGCATATCATCCCTTTTCAAGTTATTTAATGCTGAATTCAGTCATTTTGGAAAAAAAAAAAAAAAAAAAAAAAAAAAGTTCATGCTTCAAGTTCTTTATATCTTCAAATATTTCTGGTGTTTGATTTAGTTGTTTCATAGAAGAAAATTGGGTAATGGTGCTTAAAGGGAGACCCTAACTTTCAAACACACCGGAAGTTGGCACCCGCGTCTCTCAATTGAAGTATGGAAGCACAGAATCGATACAATTTTCAAATGTATTTTATGTTTATTTTTTTTTGCCGCCTTATAAAAATATATAGAAATACATAAACTTTTTATCCATTTTTTTATTGCATATCATATATATATATATATATATATATATATAACATTAATGAAACAGTTATTTAAAAAGATATGTGATTAAAAAATAACTGATAAAAAAGTTTACGTATTTTTATATTTTTTGTTAATATATTTTTTACAAACATTTGTTTTTTTTGTTTTTTTCAAATATAGTTACTTTTTTTATTTAAACCTACGTAATCTGTTACGATCTTTACGTTTTGGCAATATCATTTACTCGATTTGTACTTATTATGTTGTTTTTATTTAATGTTTTTTTTTTTTTTTAATTTTTGTGAAATGTTTAAATTGTTCAACTATTTCCTGTCGCATATTCACCGTTTTTAAACTGGCAAAACTGTAAAAAAAATATCACACATTCGTAATTCTTTTTTTCATGCTTCTGTAAATAAATATATTTTTTTAAATATCTAAATAGTTTGAGAAAATATATAACACATTAACTTAAACACTCCTATTTGAAAAGATATGCGATTAAAAAATTTTTTTTAAAATTAATTGATAAGATTTTTTTACGTATTTTATATATTTTTATTGGAAGAGCGTGAAAAATATAAACATAAAATATAATTGAAAATTGTATCAATTCTGTGCTTTCATACCTCAATTGAGAGACGTGGGTACCAGCTTCCGGTGTGTTTGAAAGTTAAGGTCTCCCTTTATGCACCATTACCGAAAATTTTAGACAACTACATAAACTGTTGTGTGTATAGTGCAATTGAGAAAAAACACCAAGCATGTCACTTGTAAGGTGGAGTTGATTGCCAAGAACAAACTAATATTCAGACATCACTCAAATGACAATATGAAAGCTGCATGCTCTAGGTTCATGGCCGTATTAAAGGCCCAAGACAGCTTCTTCTTTAAGAGAGGAAATGAACTCTATTTGACAAAACATCATTTAAGTAGCAATACTAGAAAATGTACCATTCAGGGCTGGACAAGGCACACAGTAGGTTTGAAAACAATGCCGAGATAAGCAGAGAGCACATACGTCTAGAATTCCCAAATGGTCACCCATCTCGTACTAGCAAGACTTAACTTTGCTTGACTTCGGTGATCTGAGGAGAACCGGCGTGTCAACGTGATTATGCCGTATTCATCATACGCTACGCGCCAGCTGCACCATCCAGTTTAAATTGTAAGTCTTAGTTTTTTTTTTGTCATCTGCTTCTTGTTTTTTTTTTTTATTCTTCCAATGTTAAAGTTCTCTTAAGATAATTATGTTCTTGTAGATTTGTGTCTATTTCGGGCAAATGCTGATTGGAAATGTCTTCTATGTTAGTGGAACTGTTTTTGGCGTCACTATTATGTTGGACAAGAATAAATGCAAAGAATGGACGGAAAAAAATCTGACAATCATCGTCTTTAAATCATTAATTAGTAGATTTCTCCTCTTATAGGACTGAATTCACAATAAATTTTTCTTTAAAATGCTATTAGATTAACTAGAAGGTTCTAGAGGAATTTTTAATTTTGATTTCAAATAAGTTTTCGTTAGGATACCTTTACTTCATGTCATTTTAAAGAATTGGATGCTGACAATGATCAATTAAGAGCCTTAGTTGAAGCCAGTCGATGCATAACTGTTTGAGAACTTGCTTTTGAATTAGACGATTTCCAACCACTTGCAAGAGATTGGAAAGACAATAAAAAACCTGATAAATGGGTGCCTCACAAATTAAATGACAACCAAAAGAAACACTGTTATGAAGGATCATCTTCCGTTCTTTTACGCAACAAGAATAACCCGTTTCTCAACCAGGTTGCGACTTGCGATGAAAAGTGGGTTCTTTACGACAATTGGTGACGCTCAGCTTAGTGGTTAGACGCAGGCAAAGTTCCATGACTCTTCCAAAGCCAAAGTTGCACAAAAAGAAAGTCATGCTGAGTGGTTGGTGATCTGTGACCAGTCTAATTCATTACAATTTTTTGAATGCAGGTGAAACCATTACGGCAGGAAGCACTGTCAACAAATGGATGAAATGCATCAAAAACTTTGACAACACCATCAAGCATTAGTGAACAGAAAAGGCTCAATTCTCCTCCACAACAATTCCCGATCACACGTTGCTAAACCAACCCTGCAGAAATTGAACGAATTGGGCTATGAAACTCTGCCCCACCCGCCATAATCTTCAGACCTCTCACTTACTGACTACTACTTTTTCAAGCATCTTGGCAACTTTTTGCATGAGAAATGCTTCAAAAACCTAAGCAACATCATCGCCACCAGAATGCAAGATTTTTATGTTACTAACATAAATACACTCGTTTTGCGTTGGCAAAAAGTGTCGATTCTGATGTTCCTTATTTCGATCAATAAATTTTCGTTTGATCCGAGATTTGTTCATCTAAATTTAAAAGTTAAAAACTGCAAGAACTTTGTCAACCTAATATTTTAATATTTTTGCTGCGATTTGTATATTCCAAGAAATTGTTCTGTAAATACAATTCTTAACAACAAAGCATGCCGGCATAGTATGCCTGCTAGTGGTAGACGACTTTTCGCAATAATATGTGGTTGTGGCCTGTTCATATAAACAATTGATGCGGAAGTTCTACCAGTCAATGATATTTCATATTTTTTAGCCAATCAGAGAAAAGAATTATTTATTTTATATTTTTAATTATTTAGAAAACATTATAAGCTTTCGGTTATGAAAAGAAAAAAGGATATTTTTTTTAAATAAATTCATTGCAGAAAAATGACAACAATGAATGTTGATGTTATTTAATTGTTTGGAATTCTTTTTGAGATGAATAATTTGTATTATTTATTTACTTATTTACTTATTTACGACTATTATCCTCATCGTTATAGTTGTTGTTTCACAACGTTTCAGCCAACCATTCCTCTGGCCTTCGTCAGGTGGTTAACCGCGACGGGATAGGAATGCCGAATCTCCTACCTATTTCGGGCAAATGCTGATTGGAAATGTCTTCTATGTTAGTGGAACTGTTTTTGGCGTCACGATTATGTGGGACAAGAATAAATGAAAATTATTTTTATCTGTTCGTCAACTGTTTCACGACTGCGCATGTGCGGATCGTTCAAATTATCTTAAGAATAAGTAGGTTTGAAAACAATGCCGAGATAAGCAGAGAGCACATACAACGTCTAGAATTCCCAAATGGTCACCCATCTCGTACTAGCAAGACTTAACTTTGCTTGACTTCGGTGATCTGAGGAGAACCGGCGTGTCAACGTGATTATGCCGTATTCATCATACGCTACGCGCCAGCTGCACCATCCAGTTTAAATTGTAAGTCTTAGTTTTTTTTTTGTCATCTGCTTCTTTTTTTTTTTTCTTCTTCTAATGTTAAAGTTCTCTTAAGATAATTATGTTCTTGTAGATTTGTGTCTATTTCGGGCAAATGCTGATTGGAAATGTCTTCTATGTTAGTGGAACTGTTTTTGGCATCACTATTATGTTGGACAAGAATAAATGCAAAGAATGGACGGAAAAGAACATGCAGATTAAAACCGTGTAAAATAATGTGGACGTTAAGATAAAGATTATTGCATATTTAATTCTTTACATATTATTTTTGATTTTAGCATTATGTTTTGATTATGAAAGTCAAAGGGCAGAGATGTCGTAAAACAAACAAATAAAAACAACAAATAAAAACAACAAATAAATCGTTGAAAAAGAAACTAAAAGTGACGTAAATTGGAAGAACCATGAATATCAAAGTTATATTATTTGATTGCTGAGATGAGTAATTTGTATTATTTATTTATTTACGGACTATTATCCTCATCTTAGAGTTGTTGTTGCACGTTTCGACCAACTATTTCTCTAGCCTTCAACCACTGGTTAACCACGACTAGATACACTGAATGTTGAGGATACAGTGAGGAGATTCGGCATTCCTATCCCGTCATGGTTAACCACCTGTATATTTATTTATTTGCGGACTATTATTCTCATTTTCTAGTTGTTTCATGACGTTTCGACCAATGATTCCTCTGGCTTTCGTCAGGTGGTTAATTACAACGGAATAGGAACGCCGAATCTCCTAACTGTATCCTCAGCAATTACTGCCTTCCATAGTTGTTGTCTCACCACGTTTTGGCCAACTTAACATCTGACTGGCTTTGAAACCGCTATCTTCAGACAATGTTTACCTGGAGCGTTTCTATCCCATCGGGGTTAATCGCCTGACGAAGGCTAGAGGAATAGTTGGCTGAAATATTGTGAAACAACAATTGGTTGTTTTTGTTTTACGGCATATTAACCTTTTTCAGGTTATTTAATGCCGAATCTAGTTATTTTGAAGAACGATTTTAATGGAGTATATATTTTCTTTTTTTTTTAAACCAGATTCTATTTAACCCATAGTTGGGACCCTAACAGGTACTACCACTCCGGGTCAGAGTGGACCTGGGAGCAATGGCAATGGCAATTAAAGGGTGGCTCCACACTCCCCAAGGGCCGCAAGGTGGGGCCTCACCATCGGATATAGTTTTAGGTCATATCCAGGACCACAACAATTGGAAGATAAGGATAATAGTGTGCAATAAATAAACGAGTTCGTGTTTTTTTTTTTTTCCGATGACTGAATCGGAAAATTGCTAAATTGCATAAAAAAATCAACTATTTTTTTTTTATTTTTGTAATGGATTTTATTAAATGTTTCTTTGGGAAAAATATTTTTGTGTTTAAAAAATAATATAAGTATTCTTTTTTGTAATAACTTTTTTTTTTTTATTTCAAATATGTACTGGTGCACTCTGGAGATATCAAAACCATACTTTATTATCTTTCAAATATTTTTCTTTTATATCAGCACTAGCGAGGGGTGAAAAAAAAAAAAAAAAAAAAAAAAAAAAAGTATGAGGATCGAACCCAAACCGTTCAGGCAAAGTTGTAAATTAAAGTGTGAAAAAAAAGAAAACGTGCGATGTTAACCATTGCCCCACCGGGAGATGCTAACGGAAACACGTTTGAATTTATTTAATTACTTGGATTTAGCAGGTGCTCGTTTTAATGAGTTAATGAGGTCAAGTTTGACTGTGGGATGGTATTCATTTACTGCTGAACGCTTTTTTTTCCCACCCCCAAGATGTTATAGGAAAAAGACTAACCCACATGCGGCGAGCGACAAATCTTGAATATTTATCTTCCCGAAATCGAGCAAATTAAATAGACAGGCGAGCTTCGTTGTTAACTGTGAGATATTACGATTTATATGTGATATAAAAAGTTTTAAAAAGTTGTGAACCAACCGACCGCTTCTCTGAAAAAAGCCTTTTGTAGACATACAGAAAAAGCGAACACACATACATACATTTTCGCTTTTATATTTATAGATTAGTATTTTAAGTATAATTTTGTGTGTTTTTCTATGAAGCCTTCAGATGTTTTATGATTTTGAGACACTTTTGCCAGTATTTTTTTTTTTTTTTTTTTTTTTGGCTAATATATAATTTTTTTTTTATAATTATTATTCTTTTTTTTTTTTGCGCTAGCTGTCAAAATATACCAAACTCTTTTTTTAAAAATGTATTTATATTATTAAATTGCTAAGGGGTCACAAATGATGAATTTTTCTAAGAAAAAAAAAAAAAATGATCTATTATCATCAAATTAGATTCCTCCCTCTTTTCACCAAAATTTTACAGTCTTTAATCAGTCAAGCACAAGTCGATCATCTTATGGATACTAAACTTCTTTCTGACCAATAGTATCGATTTAGGCAAGCCCATTTTATTGCAGATATCCTAATTAATCTCCGAACATATATATACCATGCACTGCATAAGGCAGGGGAGGCTAGGGTAATAATCCTAGATATATCTAAGTAGCAATATACATGAAAAAATTTAAATGGCTTAAAATATTTCAATATTAGTATATATAGAAAGAGCTTGATAAGCTAAGAAAGAATCTTTTAAAAATTTTTAAATCCAATTAAAATCAAGGAAGTTATGACTATTTTTATGCCCTGCGCGTTTGGATATTTTCCCCTCTTTAAGACCATATGCGTTTTGTCACATTTTTTGCACTACTTTTTCAGTAAAAATGCTATATCTTTGTTAAAACGCAAGACTAAGCAATGAAATTTGCCATATAAGTGTATTTTTGTGCAAGGAATCTGAATATGCGACTGAAAATCTCCAGAAATGAATAATTTCCAAATAATCTGCAGTAAATGTGCATAAATATGCTGCGATTTCTTAAAAATGCCATGTATTCATTAAACGAAAAGAAGTTAGAGAACTCAAAGTTTAGTTGTAATGCATTTTATGCGCCAAAAACTGAAATTGAAATCTAGGATTGGTTAAAAATGAATATATTGCAATATTTCTTTGGTATTATTGTAGATTAATACCTTCTGTTATCCCTACCCATCTAACCACCTCTCCAAAATATGTGATTCTACCTTTATAGACAACTGCATGTAAACAACTTGAAAAACTTTAATAAAAAGATAAGCACAAATTATTTTAGAATTTAATGTAAAATGATTTCCCATTTTGAATCATTTGAGCGTTTTAGGGCAGTTACAGGAGCAAGAAATGTGATTTTAAAAAAAGGTTTTAAACTTCGGACTTTTTTTTGTTTTAAATTTGAATATATTATTTATTGATCTTTTATCTTTTATTTGTGATGTATAAAAATTTGGTGAGTAAATTAATTACTTTTTAATAGACATTTAAAAATGGGGGGGGGGGGGCATGAATTAAAAAAAAGTTTGTCTAAAATATTATATTCAGTTTATTGGAAAGAGCATAAAATTTCACATTGATCCTGAAAATATCGTAAAAATAGAATCAATAGAACAATTTTGATAGATTTTTAAAGTTTAAAAATTGAAAAATACTTAACTCGTAAAATTCAATTGATTTCATTACTGTTTTTTAAAAAATAAAAAAATAATATTTCTATTACTTTTTATATAACTTAAATAGTTTATTCTGGAAGTATAATCCATAAAGAAAATAAACAACCCACTTTTAAAAGAGAAATTACGAGTTTTTTATATTTTATTTGCAGTTTCGTGTTAGGGGTGTCAGAAATTCCTATAAAAATTCTGATACACCTAGCGCTGCTGCTGCTATTACTAATACTACAGAAGTCTTGATTCAAACTCATGATTTTTTCGGATATTATGTTTTTAAATTGCTACGTACCACTAGAGAAACCACTGTCCAATCATCTTTTTAACAAATAAACATAGTAAAAAGATTGTTTTATTTAATAGTGAGTGTCCGAAGAAACTTTTTTTCAAAATTTTCCATACTCGTCATTTTGAAATCTTTTTTTAACACAACAAAATAACGAGTGGTCAAATGAATTTCGGACACTCAAAATTATTAAAAATTACATCTCTTTTGGCTAATTTCCACATTTCATTAAAAAATTCTTAACAGAAACACGGTACGAGTGTTTACAAATCAGAGAGGGTCGTTACAAAATCTTACCGAAAATGCCGTTTTATGATGTTCACGTTTTTACTTTGAGCTACTTGCTGACAATGTGCCACCACACAAATGTATCATAGCCTTCGACACAAAACTTATACCTCTGTTTGATGACAGTGACTCTGAGCAACCGACAGTGGAATGGTTAGAGAAAACGGAACTGATATGTCAGTTCCGTTGGCGGGGGGAGGGGGATTCGTCATTGGAAAGTCCTGTCTATGCAGGGAAAGTATTTTTTTTTTTTTTTTAGAGAGAGGAGGGGATTTTATTTACTGCAGTTGCCATTACTTCTCCCCCTTTTGCCCCCACCCCTTAAAATTAAATACCCCTAAGGTAGTTTTGTGATAAAGGGACATAACTCTTGTATCCACAATACTATGTAATTTCAGAACAATTTTATTTTCAATATTTAAAAAATAGTTTAATATTTTTATTAATACTTTTAATAGTATTTTAGATTTTTTTTAATATTTCAATACAAATTTTTATTGGACATAAAGAATACAATTTTTAAGGCCTTTTCAAGAAATTTTCTAGACATTCTCAATATTTCAAGTTGATAATAAAAATAAAGCCTTTTTAAGGCAAAAGTAAAAATTCAAGCTTGTACGAACCCTGTTGGACCTTTTCCCCCACATGGAAGCAATTTGCAGCATGTCAATTCAACCAGGCAAAACAATCAATGTCTTCTTGGCAGAACTATGCAGTTTTGTTTGGCAGTGTGTTAGATCGGTGCCTACAGTGTGTATTTGTTGCTGGATTGCCTGAGCATGCGAAGAGCTCTTACAAGCATTCTTTGGAATGGAGGACTTATATTTACAACTAGGGGGGGGGTACCCAGCGTGGCCCGTGTGTTTGAAGGTGTGTGTGTTTGGGGTGATCAAAACACCTGTTTTTAAAAAAAAAAAAAAAAAAAAACGCAAGAGGACTCTTAACTTGAAACGATAGCCAGCACACACCCAACTACAATGCTGATGTGGATTCAGCCAGTAGAGCCAATATGAATGCAAACAATAACGTCATGAACTACGAGTAACCTTTAACGCTACTGACACATGACTCAAGGGTCATTCTTATATTGCTTCTGGACAGAATGTATTCTCCTTGTATCCCAAGGGGTGCTCAGCAAGAGCACGCACCCACTGTTCTCAGGCGCTTTCAAGCATGCACGTCACAAAAGGAGAGAGAGAAAAAGAGAGAAGATGGAGAGAAAAGAAAAAAAAAGAGATAAAAAACAGAAAACAAAAGAAAAGACAACGCAAAAAAAAAAAAAAAAAATGCTCCCTCCCCCCTTCTGTTGTTCCCATGCAACAAGTTTGTGGTGTTAGTGCAGAGAGTGATCCGCGCTCTTTTTAAATCGTATTTCCAAGTTTAATTAAGTTTTATGATATGTTTTTTTATTCAATTGTAAGGTTGAAGTATAGAATAGGTACAAAACACCCTCCCCAAGTTAAGAATGGCTTTTTAAATAACGTTATTATTTACGTCCAGATCACTCTCTGCACTAGTACCAAGTTTGTTCTCACGTCTTACCTGTCTTTGTTGCTGAAGTTGTTGCTCTTGTGCCTGTGCCCGCTCCGTTTCAAACAATGCCGGGAGAACAACGATGGTCGCTGATGAAACAAGCACCCAGGCCGCCGTTCGTCCAATATGAAACAACGCCTTTGAATATTGAAAAGATAGATTGAATACGCAGGAAGTTGCATTCCGCAGCTTCTCTGGGAACATTTCTGACAATCCTTGAATCCGTTCCAAAATCGTCTCATCTCGATCCTGCAAAAGAAAAAAAGAAAAATTGGAAATAAAATTACACACATTACTTATAGTAAACCCTGTATAAAGGTGTCTTCAATAAATTTCCAGACTTTTCGTATGGACACTTTTATTGATGAATTTTGTTTAAATTGAATATTTTTGGAAATTTTTTTCCAACGCTAAAATAGCACACTACTGTAATATTTATGTATTTTTTTTTTACGACCTGTCCCAGCATAGTATAAACACCTCCAACCACCACATGTTAAGAACGGCTTTCGGAATACCCCCCCCCCACAACCTCCAATGTTAAGAATGGCTTTCAAGGTTGGGGGGTGTTTATTCCGAAAGCCGTCTTAACAGGGGCAGGTTGGGGTATTTCTGGGGTATGTTGTAAAAATTTAGCCTCTTTTTTTTTTCTTTTTTTTTGGTGCTAATGCAGAGAGTGATCCGCGCTATTTTTTTAAATCGTATTTCCACATTTAATTAAAGTTTTATATGTTTTTTTTATTCAATTGTAAAGTTAAAGTACAGAATAGGTACAAAACACCCTTCCCTCCCCATGTTAAGAATGGCTTTTAAAATAATAACGTTATTATTTCAGCACGGATCACTCTCTGCCTGAGTACCTTTTTTTTTTTTTTTTAAACAGGACTATTCATCGGTCACGTGAGATGATCACAAAGTGGGTGTTCAATTTAGTAGAACGTTATAATTGAAAACTGATCCCCGACGATAAAAGTCATAATTTTTTTTGGTACTTGTACACTTTTGCAACCGTGCTTAAATAATAACGTTATTAACTAGAAAGCCATTCTTAACATGGATAGGGGAAGGTGTTTTGTAACTATTCTGCGATTCCACCTAATAATAATAATAATAATAATAATAATTAGAAAAGATATCGTGAAGCTGGAATTTAACCTGAAAAAAAAAAAAAAATAAATAAATACAAATAGCGCGGTAGCAAAAGTGCACAAGCACCAGTTTTGTTTTTTTTTTTTTTTTTTTTTAATTATTTTTAATCTGAAAGTTAAGCTTGTTATTGATGAGATTAACGTGAAAAAAAAATGTGTAAATTATGGAATTTAGGGGTGGAGGGGAGGGGGGGAGCAATTTCCTAAAC
Organism: Euprymna scolopes; assembly: GCF_053919585.1. NCBI lineage: Eukaryota > Metazoa > Mollusca > Cephalopoda > Sepiida > Sepiolidae > Euprymna > Euprymna scolopes. The sequence continues at coordinate 45,160,607 of NC_136521.1, forward strand.
GTCCGCCAAGAATGAGTTTTTAAATAATAACATTATTATTTTCGACACGATCCGTATTCTCAGATTCTGCAAAAGTACCTTTTTTTAATTTTATTTTTCTCCAAGTTGGTTTCAAGATGTTCACGCGTAATCGCTTCAAAAGAAAGTATAATCTCATTAAGCGGATTGGAATAATTTCGCGAAAGGTGTTAAATCTACAATAAAATGGGGTTAGAAAAGAATATTATCAACAAAAGTTCAGTTATAAATCTGTAAAAATATTTATTTAAAAAAAGCTTCACTAAAAAAATTAAAAGACCACGCTGTTTTGACTACAAATAAGGAGAACACAATGAGAAATATCATGTTTTCTATTAAAACAAATCAGTCATTTTTGTTTATCATTTTATTTTTGAAACCTAAACACTAATATATAGCTTTTGGAATAATTAATTACTTACATCGTCTTCGTCTTCTATGCTAAGCATTTTTTTCTCGGTCATTTTGAAGTCGGGTGCGTTTTTTTCGGGGAAAGAAGATGACACCAGCTCCAAGGTCAGCAACAGAAACGCTCCAAAGGTCACTTCCGCTCTCCCGTCAGGGGAGCAATCATTATTTTTGTAGTCTAACGCATTTTTGTTCACGTGTTTCTCTCACATTGCCAAAGTTAGACACAAGGCCACGGAAGCTAGTGTATCCCAATGAACCAATTGACGGGTGCAAATTAACGACATATTTTTTCTAAGTTGGGGAATTATTAAAAAAAATTATTTTGGTTTATATACTTATTTGTGACTTCTTTGTATTCGATGTTTTTTCTAAAATTCCTCTTCACTATATTGAAAATTATTTTAAAATAAAAAGAAAAATAAAATAAAGAAAAATCTGTATAATGCCGGAAGGAAAAGACCGTATTCCGAAAATCACGTAAATAGATCAAGTAGTTTTATTTTTGTGGAGAAAATCATTTTAAAACGAATTTAAGTTATAGTCAGCTAGCGTCTTCCCTAATTTTCGCGTGGCTGCTACCGGAACCAGCGAAGAGCCAAAACAGTCCTTTATTTTTTTTTATTTTTATTTTTTTATTTTTTTCAGTATTCGACGAATACTGTTTGTATTTCGATGCGATTTATTGATGTAAAAAGGACATTATTGAAAAGTATACAATTAAAAATAACAAAATTATGAAGATAAAAATACGTCTTTATTTTCACTTTTAATAACAAAATTATAAAAAAAATGAAAGTTTTTATTTAACATTTTATATTTATGTTTTCAATAATTCTTAATTAAAAAAAGTATTGCAAAAAGTGCTTGGAATAATTCACTTTAAAAAAAAGTTTAGAAAAAGCTGTTTTCAGTAAAACGTAATAATAATAATAATAATAAAAAAAGAGTACTTGCACAGGGTAGATATAGACGTGAAAGAAAATAGCGGAGGAACTATTTTGCCTCTTCACCGTTTTCAGTAGCAGCCACGCGGGAAATTACGGAAAACGTTAGATGACTATGTGGGAGCCTTTCCTAGTCTCACACAAAAACATGCGTTCACATCTCAAGCCATATTACTTGTCATATACATACGCGCACACAAACATACGCTCACATGTCCACACACGTACATATATTCACATTCGCGTATATACACTCACATTCACATGTATACACACACACGCTAACGTACACACATGTACTCACATACGCGCACACGTACGCACACATGGACAACATCACTTCCCCTTTCAAAGGAAATCCACACATGCGCAAAAGACCACCGGAAACGATTATAAAAGCAAGAGCAATAAGCAGCTTCAGTCTTTTCGGACCAGCTTCCGAGCTGAATAGTTCAACGAATCAGCTGCCTCCCTTTAGGGAGGCGCGCGCCTGCGCACGTCACGTCCCCTGCTACTGTATGTGTGGGGGCAAGAGTTAACAGACAGTACGTACACTTTATACGTTTTCTATCTCCATGGCCTGGATTGACTTTTTCTCATTTTCTTTCTCTCTGTCTGTACTACAATAGACTTTCCTTCTCACCAGCTAACAGTGAGAGACGCAGTACGCACACCAAACTGGATTGACTTTCCCTCTGTCTCTCTCTACGACAATAGACTTTCCCTCTCACCAGTAAACAACGAGAGACACACGCCCAACTAAACGCGTGCTGTACCCTTCTCATTCATGTGCTTCTTCACAAAATAAATTCTAGTTCGTTTACTTCAAATTAACGCGTTCTTCGTTTCTTTCTCAAAGCAATTCATTTTTTCTTTCTCAATTCATTTCTCATATTTTGTACGACTGGGGGATATGTATAATATATCCACCAGTCCACTACAACTATAACCTGAATCTGAGTTTTTCCAATGTCCCATATTAAAAATGATTTTCTAAAATCCCGGAAGTTTGAATTATTTGGAGTTACCGTCCTTGTTTTCAACCTGTTTTCGAGTTGGCATTGTGATATCGTCGCTGATCTCTTAGCCACAAAGTTTTATTTTATTTTTTATTTAAAAATAATATTACTTGATCACTTTATGTGATTTTTAGTGTACAATATTTTCTTCCCGTCACGAGTATGTACATCATGCAGAATTTTCTTTGTTTTTGTTTTTGCCACGACCTGATTCCTCAGGGATCAGCCATGAATCCTCCTTGCAAAGAAGGGAGTAATGCCTGGGAGAAATAGGTGGAATTCTGGACAATCACCCTATTTTTTTTGGGGGGGGTTAATGCAAATTTATGACAAATCTATAAATATAAAAGCGAAAATGTATGTATGTATGTGTGTTCGCTTTTTCTGTATGTCTACAAAAGGCTTCTTTCAGAGAAGCTGTCAGTCAGTTCACAACTTTTTAAAACTTTTTATATCACATATAAATCGTAATATCTCACAGTTAACAACGAAGCTCGCCTGTCTATTTAATTTGCTCGATTTCGGGAAGATAAATATTCAAGATTTGTCGCTCGCCGCATGTGGGTTAGTCTTTTTCCTATAACATCTTGGGGGTGGGAAAAAAAAAGCGTTCAGCAGTAAATGAATACCATCCCGCAGTCAAACTTGACCTCATTAACTCATTAAAACGAGCACCTGCTAAATCCAAGTAATTAAATAAATTCAAATGTGTTTCCGTTAGCATCTCCCGGTGGGGCAATGGTTAACATCGCACTTTTTTTTTTTTCGCACTTTAATTTACAACTTTGCCTCAACGGTTCGGGTTCGATCCTCATACTTACTTTTTTTTTTTTTTTTACCTTTTCATATCTAGGACCCTGGCAAGCTGGACATGTAATGAAGTGCATAAAGGTTAAACCATGGCACCTCTCTTCTTGCTTTTTTCTTCTCAGCTCTAGTTGACAGCACACTCCTTTGTTGGAATGTGACTTTGCTCGGGCCCTTTAGTCCCGACATGGCAAGAAAACAAACAAACCAACATGGCTACCACCACACACGGACTACAATGTGTATAAAGATCAATGTTGAAACGATTAATCAAAATCAGAATTGGGAATCTGGAAAATCAATAAATTTGGAGGTATCGGAATCGGAAAAATTGGTGCCTATTTTCCGATGCCAAAACCATTCTTCTAATTGTCTTTTTTTTATTTTGTTTAAAGCAAAATCTCTCATTGCTTGTAATAATGATAAAATAATAAATATTTATTGATTTTAAAATACAAGTAAGACTAAAATCTATAGACCATCCTCCACAAGTGTAAATTTATGTTTACGAAAATATCTGCATATTTAAGACGTGCTTTTTTTACAGAAATCGGGGAAAATAACAACTATAGTTAAATATTTAGAGATTTATAAAGAATCGGAATCAGTAATTGTATTGGAATCAGGAAAAATATTGGAATCGTCCCATCACTAATAAAGATACACCAGCTTAAATGTTTGGTGCAAAGCGATCATACAGACACAAATTCTAAAAGGGAAACAATTATCGCCATTTTGACTTTGTCTCTGGGAGACAAGGAGTGACACTAATTTCCCCTTTTCCTTCTGTCTCTCTCTCTCTTCTTCCTTTCTTTTTCTTTTCTCTTTTGTTCAAGTAGCAGACGACTAGGACACATGCACCATGAGTTCCAAGTGTGTTTTACACACACAAACCGATGCTGTAATGCAATGAACTTTTGCATACACTCCAACTTTATTGAGGTAAGCCCAAACATGTCAAACCATGAACAAACAAACTCTACAAGCATGAGTTACCTCAGTAACAACATTTTTAACAAAATATTAATTTCAATCCACACTTGATCGGCAAAGATCAACAACACGCATGTCATATGCATTTTTGACCAAAAGTTATTGTCTGTAAAAAAAAATGTGTAAATGTTCTTTCTTGTTTAAATAAAGTCCATGGTTGTATACATATACGTAAACTCGGTATCTATTTTCATTAATTTATGTCGATGAACATGCAAGCCCACTGCAATATGTGGAGCACACAACCTTCCTTCTCCCACAGTCTAATCTTTCATTAACGTCTCTAAACAGGAACTCTTCTCACGACTAACCCTTTCTCTTTACAAACCTACAAACGATAATAATTAATAAAATTATTCTAAAATGATAGCGACAGTTGTCTTCTTTTCTTATAATACAGGGTGTTCCAAAAGTCTTGGGCACATTTCAAGTTCTTGTGTTTGCTTAACTATGAATGGTAATAAATTTAAATTGGTGCTATTTTAAAGCTAAATGCGTTAAGTTTTTTTGTAAGACTATTGATTTTTTTCATTCTTTACAGATCCAGTAATGGCGTTCACTCAATCAGAAAAGGCATTTTGTGTGCTTGAATTTGCAAAAACTGAATCATGGACACTTTGCATTTCGTAAAAAAAGATCTCACATCCTGCAATTTTTTTTTTTTTTTTTCTTTGTGGGGATTTGTAAAAGGACTGATCTATGTGCCTCCTATTCCAAAAGATATGGATGAGCTGAATGCCCAAATAACAGAAGCTGTTGCAGCCATTGACAATGAAATGCTGTGATACGTTTGGTAAGAATTGGACTATTAGCTTGCTGTGTGTCGTTGGAGCAATAATGCTTTCATTGAACATCTGTGAACATTCCATAAAGAACTTGAGATTACAAGTTTTCTGAAAATACCAGATACGTTTTTATATCCTAAATAATTCTCAAGATATAATATCAAAATGTGCCCAAGACTTTTGGAACACCCTGTAGTTTATTACTTGTATATCATACGCAGTCCGTCAAAGAAACGATGACCAGTTCCTGAAAGTAAGACTCAAACAAATTTGCAATATAGACAACAAAATGAAAAAGTCGTCAAAGAACAAATATATACAAGGTGCCTTCAATAAGTTCCCAGACATTTTTTATGCAGTTATTTAAAATTATCATAGACTCTTTTTTATACAGTCATTTAAAATTATCATAGACTCTTTTTTATACAGTCATTTAAAATTATCATAGACTCTTTTTTATACAGTCATTTAAAATTATCATAGACTCTTTTTTATACAGTCATTTAAAATTATCATAGACTCTTTTTTATACAGTCATTTAAAATTATCATAGACTCTTTTTTATACAGTCATTTAAAATTATCATAGACTCTTTTATATACAGTCATTTAAAATTATCATAGACTCTTTTTTATACAGTCATTTAAAATTATCATAGACTCTTTTTTATACAGTCATTTAAAATTATCATAGACTCTTTTTTATACAGTCATTTAAAATTATCATAGACTCTTTTTTATACAGTCATTTAAAATTATCATAGACTCTTTTTTATACAGTCATTTAAAATTATCATAGACTCTTTTTTATACAGTCATTTAAAATTATCATAGACTCTTTTTTATACAGTCATTTAAAATTATCATAGACTCTTTTTTATACAGTCATTTAAAATTATCATAGACTCTTTTTTATACAGTCATTTAAAATTATCATAGACTCTTTTTTATACAGTCATTTAAAATTATCATAGACTCTTTTTTATACAGTCATTTAAAATTATCATAGAGTCTTTTTTATACAGTCATTTAAAATTATCATAGACATTTTTTTATACAGTCATTTAAAATTATCATAGACTCTTTTTTATACAGTCATTTAAAATTATCATAGACTCTTTTTTATACAGTCATTTAAAATTATCATAGACTCTTTTTTATACAGTCATTTAAAATTATCATAGACTCTTTTTTATACAGTCATTTAAAATTATCATAGACTCTTTTTTATACAGTCATTTAAAATTATCATAGACATTTTTTTATACAGTCATTTAAAATTATCATAGACTCTTTTTTATACAGTCATTTAAAATTATCATAGACTCTTTTTTATACAGTCATTTAAAATTATCATAGACTCTTTTTTATACAGTCATTTAAAATTATCATAGACTCTTTTTTATACAGTCATTTAAAATTATCATAGACATTTTTTTATACAGTCATTTAAAATTATCATAGACTCTTGAAAATTCAGTATGTTATTGCTATACTTAGATGACTGACCAGTTTTTATTATTTCAGATTCAAATGAACAGCTACAGCAGGAATCGGAATGCACTCTACTAAAGCCCGATTGTCGCAGCTGGTGAATTTCAAAAATGCAATCTGGACATGAGGACACGTTAGAATAACAATATGAAATAAAATTCCGTTTTGAACTTGGAAAAAATGAGACAGAAACGTATGGAATGCTTCAGACTGCTTTTGGACCATCTTGCATGAGTCAGGCATCAGTTTTGAGTGGCATAAAAGATTCAAGGAAGGCAGAGAGTTTGTAAGGGATGATGACAAGTCTGAGAGGAGTAAGGATGTTTTTGTTTTTTTTTAAACGGTAGTCACCACTTATCAAGGCCCGGAAGCCACTCAGGGATAGGGTTATTGCAAGTACAGTACGCTAGTGTGGAGATTTAATGAAGTGCTTACATAAGGGGACGGTTCATTAGGAATTTGTTAACGTTGGACTTGAAGACATCCAGGTTGTAGTCAGGTGGGAAGCAGGCAGACGGAACAGAGTTCCACAGGCGTGCAGTTCTAAGAAAGAAGCTTTGTTCATGGAATCCATGTTTTGATTTAGGCACAGATAAAGAGTGGGGAAAATTTTTCACAGTGGATTCAGCTAGACGGGTGTTTTTCGTGAAAGATTGGCAAGGGGGGACCAGAGATTGGAGTTCAGACGAGCACCTGCCATTGAAATAACAATAAAACAAAGATAGGCTCGCAACGTCTCTTCTGTGGGAGAGAGGTTGCAGGGTAGAGAAAAGGGCATCCCCCACTAAGCCACGAAGTCTATTTTGTACTCTGTCAAGGCAGGATAGGCTGTTTTTAGCAGCTCCTGCCCAGATGTGGCAGCAGTATTCCATCCTTGGACGTACTTGGCTTTTATATAGATAGAGAATTGCATCAGTAGTGAGATATCTTCTGGAGCGGTAGAAGGATCCTACTATCTTTCCAGCGACCTTGGCAACAGACTTGATGTACGCTTTCAATTTCAGATCAGGAGCAAAGGACAAACCCAGAAGCTTGTCAAAACTTGGGGCCTCTCCTAGACGAGAGCCATCCATTTCAATTGATACTAGATGGGGATCAGAGCGTTATCAGAAGTGATAACAGCAGAGTTGATTGGCCAAATAAAGAATTTCATGAATAAGGACCTTCGTGCATCTGTAGAGTTTGATGTCAGTGTGGAAACTGTACACACAATTATTCACAAGGAACTGAAGATGCAAAAACGATTTGCTTGAAGTTTGTCCTAAGGGTGCTCCATCATCGTCACAGACTATTTGACCAAAATGGGCATCAAGAAAGTTTGTCACCTTATAGTCCAGACCTCGCTCTTAGTGATTTTTGGCTATTCCCTAAGCTCAAGGAAAACCTTAGAGGCTGTCTTGAGGAGATGAAAGAGGCTGTGAGAAGGGTCATTGACATACTCACTCAAAGAGACTTCCATGGGGCCTTCCAAAGGTTGTTGGAACTGTATAAGTGCATTGTAGCCCGAGGAGATTACTTCGAAGGGGACTAGGTTTTCATGTGTGAATTATCAATAAAAAGACGAAAAAGTCTGGAAACTTATTGAATGCACCTTGTAACAAATGTTGCAATATTTTTCATGTGTATTGGGGTATGATTGAAAAAGTTGGAAGGTTCGACTTATAGACACTGGCTATAAGAATTGACCAATCAAATGGATCCACGTTCTGCTAGCAACCAATCAGAAACAAGAATTGTTCTATAAAAATATTGAATCTTTTAGCATTCCCGCACATAGTTTTTTTAGACCAATCTCCAACTACCTTCTTGGGATGCAATACAACCCACCTGAGTTTTTTGGCCCGGGGATTGACTAAGACGGAGAGACAATAAATCCAACATGGCTACCATTAGATCTGGACTTAGATCCGGTACACAGATGCACTTTGTTCTCATTCTACAGGATTCTCTAACTAGGTTTTATGCATGAGTTCACAGAACCTCTGATAAAAGATTAGTTTGCAACAAAAAACACAGGATGATTAACACACCTGTTTTTTAAACAAAACAACAAATGGGTTTATTTCGAAAGAAGAGGGACTGTGTCCGAGGTGAACAAAAAGAAAAGGAATAAAAAGTTCTTGGATGTTCTTGTGTCGGGAGGTAGAAACTTGAAGTGTTCCCAGGTTGTCCAATGGAGGTCTTCAGTGAAGTAGTTGCAGCCTGGGGGGGGGGGATTCAGTGGACAGAGAGTGAGAGGAGGAAGATCTGTCTTCTTTGGTAATTAGTTCTTTAAGCAACATATAGGATTAATGCGCCCTACTTGTCAGTGAGTGGCCACATCAGTCAGCAAGGGGCATTAATCCTCAAGAGAAAATAGTTCGTTATGGTGACTGGTACATCTCTCTAATCTCTTGTTCCCGTCCATAGATAGACGCACACCCCTACTAATTTTAATACGCATGAACTCTCTCTCTTTCAACAGGCCTGTCTAATCATTCATCAACATCTCTACATAGGAACTCCTACTAATCACTATCCTCGAGTGTCTAAGGTCTCTCTGTACACGGGTTTACCAGAACAACCTGGCATGAGAATACTTTTTCCATAGAAGTAAACCCTGACCAAATATTCAAAATCACATTTTGTATTTGCTGCCTAAATAAGATCTCCTCACTATGGCCAACTTACATTGGCTTTTACGAGGAATGGTTCATCTTCTCCATGTGATGTTACCTCAAGTAACGGCACAAAGCTGGATACTCCACCAGACTAGATAAATTCTTGTCCTGAACTCTAGTAAGACCAAGAGACCAAAACGAAAGATATACTACATCATATGAAAATGGCTAATTGGGGAGAGGAACATTTGAATATCAACGCATTTTATATAGAGTTCAAGTGTTAGTCCCCAGTAGTGGATCCCTTAATTTAGAAGAGTGGAGAAAACTTGAATGCCTACAGGAGAAAACTTGAATGCTTTCTAGACACTACCCTCGAATGTTTAAGGTTTCTCGGTACAGGGGTTTGTCAGGAGTACCTGGCATGAGAATACTCTTCCCTAGAAGTAAACCATGATCAAATATTCAAAATCACATAATATTTGCTGACCAAATAAGATCTCCTCACTTTGGCTAACTTAGAGTAGCTTTTACGAGGAATGGTGCACCTTCTCCAAGTGATGTTACCTCAAGTAACAGCACAAAGCTAGATTTTTTTTTTTTACAAGGTGGTCACCACTTATCAAGGCCCGGAAGCCACTCAGGGATAAGGGTTATTGTAAGTAGATACTCCACCAGACTAGATAAATTCTTGTCCTGAACTCTAGTAAGACCAAGAGACCAAAATGAAAGATATACTACAACGTATGAAAAAGGTTAATTGGGGAGAGGGAAATTATGTTCTCAATTTCTTTACTAACTCAGTGTTCGAGAGATAAAGTACTTAAATGGAACATTCAAATATCTATGCATCTCATATAGAGTTCAAGTGTTAGCCCCAGGTAGTGGGCTCCTTGATTTCTGAAAACCTCGACTGAAGATAAGACAAAAAAGGGAATAAAGTTTTTCTAAAATGACAGTTGTCTTGTTTTCTATTACTTCATCATACGCAATCCATCAAATAAACGATGATTGTTTCATGAAAGAAATCAAATTGTCGGGCACTTTGCAATATAGACAATAAAATGAAAAAGTCGTGAAAGAACAAATGTATAACAAATAACTTACCAAAGGCAAGACAGGTTACTTTTCTCTACCTACCTTTTCTTAATCTTCTTTCTTTGTGTTTTTGTACTAATTCTTAAAAGAAAAAAAATAGTTGACATTAAGCGTTCATCTGCAGAATCTTGATAATGGCTAAATAATCGAAAGTTGCACAAAATCTATCTATATATATCTATAGAAGTGAAATTGTGTGTGTGTGTGTGTTTTCTATAAAACTAGACAAAATACTGTTAGAAACTCGCTCAATATATGTTACCGTGACATAGGTTGACATATATTCGGTTGGTTTTTAATAGTATCTTGTCTAGTTTATTATTTATAACACCTTTTCCCAAACTTACTGTGTTAAAGAGAAAGTCGGGCGCCATTTTGAATTTTCCAATACATCGGTAAACACTGTATGTTTTTCGAGCTAAATAAACATGTTACATTGAATAAAAACACGAAAAATATATCCAGTTTGGAAGAAAAGTAACTTATCTTACCTTTGATAACATTTATTTGTTATATATTTGTTTTTTGTCAACTTTTTCGAATCTATGTGTACAGTAATACAAACCCAAAAAATCTGTTGATCAAAAAATCCATCTTATATACTGCTAACTCAGACTTCCAATAGTGCCTAAATTTGCATAATCTCATTATTCTAATATCTTGATGGTTTCAAGTTTGCACGCCACTAAAGTGAGCGCATGCAAACCGTCAACACTTACTTCCACAACTTCATGAAATAAGATTTGACACAAGGCCAAAATTGGATGGGGGTGGAAAATAAAGTCTAACATACATATATATCATGTATTGCCACTTCTTTCAGCGTCATCACATTTCATGAATGGCCTTGATAGTCTCGTCGGTTTAACTTAGATTAAATAAATGTTGCATTCATAAATATCACAATGAAGATGTTCTGAGTTTCTTCAAGGTTTTATTTGAGAGAATGAACTTAGGAGAGAGAGCAACAAATCCAAGACAGATAAATCCAAAGAGGTAAATTTCCCCAATCTCTCTCGTATTCAATGCAGGAAAATTAATATAATTCTTTCCTGTCTCTTCATTTCGTCTTTAACTCATCTATGAAAAAGATGTTTTGTGTTTTTTTTTATTGGAACTGAGAATTCTGCTTTTTGTTTTTCTGATTTCAGGATAGGTTTTATTTTATTAGACTATATTTCCATTCTGTCTATTAACTGTTCTTCAAACATTTTTTGGATCTTCTCTACCTTGGATTTCAATTTACCTCTTCAGATTTACCTGTTTTGCATTTGCATCTGGATATTACCAAATATGAATTTCAACCTACAGATCTCCATTGACTTCCTCTACCTATTTGATATCCCAGAACGTTTTGTTGCAATAGCTACGCTTATTTGCTATGCAAATTCAAAAACTTTTTCTTTTATGCAAATATGTTAGTTTTCATATTTTGCGATTTCATTTTATGCTTGAAATTGCATTTCATCATTATCGTGAGCTATTATCTTTCCTCTGTTGAGAAGAGTCTCACACTGTCAATATCTGCAACAGAGAAATAAAACTTTCAGGTCATGAATGCATATGTTCAGTCATCATAACAATGCAATTTGCAATTCCCTCTGATCCATTCTTAAGATATAAACATTTATATATTTTTCGTATTGATTTTTTATCCATATATATATATATATATATATATATATTATTCTCAAAATATAATTTCGTCATCTATGACTCATCAGAGTGGCTGAATCTAGATGAGTTGTAGACGACGAAACATGTGTCAGTGGAGAATTATATTTTGAGGACAATATATAAGCCGATCCCCATTAGGGGGTACCAAATTGGTCACAGGGAAAATTATTCCTAACTCGCATTTAGGTAAAAATGCATTTTCGTAAATAATTGAATTCATTCAAAACGTATCACAAAAACAAAAACAAATAAAATAACATCTACCTATCTATCTATCTATCATATATATATATATATATATATATATATATATATATATATATATATATATGTTGTTTTTTTATTACCGTGTATATATACATATACACGGTAATAAAAAAAAAAAACACATATTCGCTCTGCAATAGTATTGAGCATTCTCTTCAGGTTTTTACTAATGACCAGTTTTACGAAATATATATATATATATATATATATATATATATATATATATATATATTAGCTCCTTACATCAAGTGGCTTCATGCTTCGTTTGGAGCAATTGGATAAAAGGGGGGGGGGATAAAAATTCATGCCTTTTCCACGAAACTTTGTGGTAACGCCGACATACAAAGATAAAACAATCGATGCTCCCTGTCGATCACACCCGCAGAGTGAAACCAGACAAATGGTAATTGTCTCCCCCTTAACACACCGCTTTTTAACTCGTCGTTCTTTCCACGACTCTTGCAAATCAACCCCCCGGAAAAAAAACTGGAAGATGGCAGCCCTACAAAACCTGAAGGAACGTGGAATGAACATATTATGTCGAGTGCGAAACACGACAAAGGAAGATGTCCTTTCTGTTTATATGCCGACATTGGGTGGCGTTAGCTACAGCTTGTTTTCAGTCAATATCATGGACGCGAACTTTCGCAGGTAAATTTTTGTGTGTCTTTTTATTTTCTTTCAAAGGTCATAACTCAAGGGAGGTTACTCTAGTTGACAAGTTGCGAATTTAAATTTATTTATTAAAATTTTGTCACTTGTGAAGAATACGGACGTTGCTAATTTTTTTTTAAGATAAGATTTTCAAGTTAAAATCATATTTTTATGTTTGTTAGGTGAAAATACAGAATAGTTTAAAAACACTCTCCCTCGCCTCATGTTAAAAATGGGTTTCTAACATTATTATTTTGGCACGGTCCGTATTCTGCATAAGTACCCAAATTTTATTAAATAGTATCATAATTCCTTTGCACACACACACTAATATATATATATATATTTCATACGTATACGCGTTCTTTTCTGAAACTTAATACATCTTCTCTTTACTATGTTTTCATGTGTAGGGGTAGGGCAGCTAAAAATTCAAATTATTGACAATTTTTAACTTTGGTATCATCACGAACCCAAGCCTGGTCGGATTTATTTTCTTTGTTAAATAACTTATCCGTTCTTAATGTCTCTGTCTCGACTCAGCTTTGTTGATGTCTTGTTGAGATACGGTTTTGTCGCAGGAGACTGCCCCCCCCCATTCCCCAATGCTTTATTTTCCTACTTGGGGGAATCGTAAGGGGGCTTCTCGGGCATTTTTGTAGGTCAGAGTGCTCAGATTGCACTTTACCTAGTGCTCTAGCAAGCGGCTAGCATAAAAAAAAAGAAAACAAGCAAAAAAAAACAACAAAAAAAAAAACAGCTGACCTTGTGTCTAACCTCCGGTACTTACGGATCGTGCTGAAAAAAATAACGTTATTTAGAAACTCACTCTTAACATGGGGAGCGGGATGCCCTTTAAAACTAATCCATGCTTTCACCTAACAATTTAGTAAACAAAACATAGCGTAAAAAATTGAATTTAACGAGAAAATCCTATCTAAAATTAGTACGGTCCGTATTCTGCGTATTTACCACAAAATCATATATACGTGTGTGTGTGTGTGTGTGTGTGAAATGTGTTTAAGTGTAGGAGAAATGACTAGAGTGCTCGATTGTACAAGCAACATTTTTATTTCGAATAACATTGTATATTCATTCGATCGTCCATCGATATCTGCGTTTTCATGGAAACATTGGAAATCCATCCCGATGTAGTAAAGAATATTGAGGGTGACCGTTCTTCGGTCGACGAAAGTCTGAAAGTTAAACAGACAGGATTTTCAGCGTTTTTGTGAAATCGTTGGTATTGATGGATAGTCGAATTAATGTGTAGTGTTATTCGAAGGAATATATATATAATCACAGAATATATAAGAGAAATAAAGATATATCAAACTCTCTTTAAGATAGACCTCTCTACCCCCAAAATGTCCTTGTAAGTTCATTTTTGGCCCTTCTACACTATTGGGACGAAATTTCGGAAATGGTAATACTGAATTTCACATGAAAACAATGGTATCTACGTATTCCTAGTATTTTAAAGATGATTATATCCAAAAATTACGAAGGTAGAAAATTATTTATTAAAGAAAAAAAAAAGAAAAAAAGAATTTAATGAAAACGATCGTAAGACTCAGAAGATTTCAAAAAGGAGGTAATTTTCCGTTTCAATTTAAGTAAGATAGCGGCAATTTTTCACTTGCTACCATAATTAAAGTTTTTTTCTTTCTTTTTTTAAATAATTCAGGTAATTCCGATTGTATAATTTGGAAGCTACGATTGTAACTTATTAGAATTGACAAAATATCAGTTGAAACCATTGTTTTGATCTGAAAACTCCATTTATCGACTACAAAATTTCGTCTCAATAGTGTAGAAGCGCCTCATTTTTTTTTTTTAAATATGTAAAAATTAGCGTTTTAGAAATGATTTATTTATTCTAAATTAAATTAAGCAAAATCCTTAAAAAATGGAAAAAAATTTAAAAAATTGTGTGCCAAAAATTTACCAAAATTCATTCAGTATTTTTGTTAAAAAAAGGGTGCTTATTCAAATTAACACTCAAAGCGGCAAATAAAAGTAAAAAAAATACAGGAAAACTTTACGATGTACGTTCTCGTTACAGAAGGCAGATGTCATATTCCAAAAATTACGTAAATCGATCAAGTAGCTTCTTTTTTTTTTTTTTTTTTTAACTAAAAAAATCAAAATTTCCGATTTGGTAAATGTGTAGTTTAGCGGCGTAAATTATTTGACTGGCAAAAAATTATAAAAACTATTTATTTTTATATAAAACACATTATTAGACCCAAATGCAGAAAGAAACCCAAAAAATTTCGTTTTTATTTTTTTCATAATTTTTTTTTTTTTAGACTAAATGTACAACATTTGATGGCGCTATATTTCTTTTAAAATTTGGCCTGTCTAAGGTTTGACAGATTGCTCTTTTTTACACTCTTTCATGGATTGTTTTTGACCGCCGTATTGTAATAATAGAATGTAAAAAGTCCAAATTTGGCCTTGAAAAGGTGAATCTATCAAACCAAATTTTAAAAGCAATATGGCGGCCTCGAATGTCTAATAAAAAATGATGAAAAAACATAAAAATGAATATTTGATGAATTTACGTAATTTTTGGTTTACCAACTTATTTTTAAACCCCACACGTGAATACATAATAAACTTTTTGTGCTTTTTTTTTTTTTTTTTTTTTTTTTTGTTAAATATTGGGTGAAACTAGCATCACAATAAATGTTACCAAAGGAAGTTACTCTTCTATCTACAAGGCTAATTTTTTTGTATGTGTTTTAGCTTATTTTAAAGAGTTCTTTTTTTTTTTTTTTACTTTAATTCAAAATTAGTGTCAACTGTGTTAAGAAAAGAAAAAACAGTGAGTCTCGATAATTGCTCAAAAATCGAAAATTACACAAAAAATACTGGCAATTAATTGGACCCTTAGATATTCACTTGATTGGTGATAGTTGTTAGCAGTGTTTCCATTGAATTTAATTTTAACGAGATCAATCGTATTACGGCTATGTTGCCTATTTTGCGGATAAGGAGGGGGGTGCCTTTAAACGAAAAGATGATTAACAAAGGACAAAATTAAAAAGGGAATTATAAAAGGACATAAAACCTCTGTAAAATAAGTGAAAAAAAAAAAAATTATCTAAGTATTTTTTTCTGCCCATGTTTCAAAATAATCTTGTAAAATTTTGACAAACTTTAAGCGGTGATTGGAATT
Source organism: Euprymna scolopes (assembly GCF_053919585.1). Lineage (NCBI taxonomy): Eukaryota > Metazoa > Mollusca > Cephalopoda > Sepiida > Sepiolidae > Euprymna > Euprymna scolopes. Next base: position 45,176,557 of record NC_136521.1, read on the forward strand.
ATCTCCCTTGGCGCCCGCTCCGCGTCTGCGAAATAGGCAAGATGGAGAGTCCCTGTCCTTTAAGACAGTACTGGAATCATTGTTATTTGAGTTGGATTTCGAAAGTTTTAGCGAGACACACACATAAACAGACGACTCAGATTTATATATATATATATATATATATATATATGGCAATTAAGCTACACAGAATATTCCACGTTTCATCCACATTAGGATTCAGCAGGCTTATGCCTAGCGTGGATGAAACGCGGAATATTCTGTGTAGCTTAATTGCCATATATTTTATAACTTACTACCTAGCTCTACCTATGTATTGAGCACTGTTGACGCATAAAATTATGCTTTCATATTTTAATGAATGAATGACAAAAGTCTATATTCCAAAGTTCATGATGTTGACCATCTTATAATTTATTCCTTTAATTCAGTTGACATTTACAATTCCTGATAGTATCTGTTTCGTAGCGCAAAATCAATCACTTAAATATTATATCGAAATGGCGTAATGGAAACATAAGGTATTTACAGCTTCTCTTCCAATTTTTGGATTTTAATCATGTCAAAACGCACTTTATTTCCTTTTGACAGATTGATTGTTGCTATTTGTTCCGATGAGTTAAAGGCAAAATAGATTCACTAGTTGATATAATAATTAAATGATTAATTTTGCGTTACGAAACAGATACTGTCAAGAATTGTAAATGTCAACTGAATTAAAGGAATAAATGAAACTATATTTTTCACTCAGTAATGAGCTTTGGAAAATTGTCAGTGAAAGAAATGCAATCGGCAAAAGATAAGCGTTTCATTATTTCTAGTCGCAACTTTGAAAAATCACTCGCTAATGCGACTGTTTCACTCGCAATGTAGACCCCTGCATTCATAAAGTGTGTGCTGTTTCTTATTTTATTTTTCAAAGTCACACACACACACACACACACACACACACACACACATTAAAATTTATAAATTCATTTGCGTGGGCATTACAGCAGTCATCCATGCCAAACCTCTTGGGGTTAAAAAGCAGGACACTTGAGAAATTGCTGACGTAGTTGAAAACACATTTTTTCGTCCAAAATATGAATTTTTGACCAATCAGGGCTCGATTTAAAAAAAAAAAAAAAAAAAAAAAAAAAAATTTCCAAGTCTCTGGGAGTCTCTAAAAAATTATAAAAATTAGTTAGAGAGACAGAAGACACCAGCAGAAAGACAAGTCGCAAGCCAAACGCTTTCTGTAGCTGAGACGACAGCCTGTCTCACACATAAAGGAACATTGTTCGACTCATTTCTTTCACTTCCCTCTTCTTTTTTTTTATACAGACTGCCACCTTTGTACACAAAAAAAAGTAACTTCTTTTCTTTTAATGAAAACAAACAAAAGTTTATTTTACATTATTTAATAGTATATTTTTTTATTTATTTATTTGTTCGGGGGTACTTGTGCAACTCCCCAACAAGTGACAGAAAAACAAATGCGTGTAATAAGACAAAAAGCAGAGCTAATTAAACCTCGGATTTAATCTTCAAAACGAAAGGTTACTGGTTTGTTTTAGTCAGCGAAAGACTTCAGTAAAATTAAGTGTTGTCTTAAATTGTTCTTGATTCGAAAACATTGTGTGCTTACATTTCACCCTTTCACAATTATTTGTGATCGTTTATAATATTTTTAAATTTGATGGGGCTGTGTTTGTTTCACATCAATATATAAATATATCAATATATATGTATATAAAAATATTTCTTTCACTTCCCCCTTCCTTTTTTTTTTATACAGACTGCCACCTTTGTACACAAAAAGTAATTTCTTTTCTTTTAATGTAAAATAAACAAAAGTTTATTTTATATTATTTAATAGTGTATTTCTTTTTATTTGTTTGGGGGATTTATGCAACTCCCCAACAAGTGACAGAAAAACAAGAAGGTCCAAAAGAACCTTTTCATTTATATTACTTATCTTGATTGGACTATTGTTCTCATCTTTAGCGTTATTTGTGCAACATTTCGGTTGGATTGTTCTTCGACCGATAACACTCAAGATGCGAATAATAGTCCGATCAATATAAGCAATGTAAACAACCAGCCCTTATCTGAAAAAAATTCAGAACTTCAATTTTATAATTGTTTAGGAATTTTGGTTTTGTGTAAAAATAATATCTTACGTTCGTATCACAAAAAAAATTTAAAAAAATTTTTTTTTCTAAATCAAAAATTACGAAGTTAATTTGTAATACAAAAAAAAAAAAAAATGAACAGAAACAGCAGAATCATTATCTGTGGGAAAACTGCTGATTCATTAAGTCAATCAGTTTGTTTATGTGAGGAGCTCTTTCTAACAATGCTACTCTTGTATTTGTCTTTAAGGCAAAACGGCCGTGCACATTTTTGTATGTCCAGTAAAGGCTTTTTTCGCTGGGGTTCTCGGGGGCGGGGGTTACTATATTTTAGAACTTTTTATATACTCCCTAGATTATAATGTCTACGATTTGCGAACGGATGTCATCTCTAGATTTATTTTGATGGACTTTTATAAAATTCACGCGATTCTTTTCATATAAAAGCAAAACTAAATCAAAAGTGAAGGCAGCTTTTTTTTTTTTTTTTTTTTTTTAAACGTTCTTTTCCTCCTTTGCGGTACCGATTTGAGCCTGCCTACCTACTAGCACTTTTTTTTTTTTTTTTTGCTCAACACACACCTCCAAACACCCGGGCAGTGCCGAGCACCCAAGCTAGTTTATTATAAGAAAGAAAAGTTTCATACATCAAAATACTGTGAACAAATATAGAAACCAGTTAATTATCGAAAGTGTTAAAATTATTGGCCATTGTGCTCCATGAACAGCTGACAATGCTCACTGATTGAATAATAAACATTCCTAATCAGTTCAGTTGGTATGTTGACACATCTTCTTTTAATGATTGCTTTCAACCAATTCATTGCAGATGGAATTTGATGAATGACCGTATCATTAATAGTTTTGTATTTTTTTTTTGCGAAGTAGCCCACTGGGCAAATTATTCCTCGTAATATGTAATAATCAATAGAGGATTGACTCTATAATAATACATACGTAATCTGCATAAATTAAAATATCATGTTTAAGCGTTTTGTACAACCGGGCAACGCCGGGCATCCAGCTAGTAAATACAATAAAGTGTGTGTGTGTGTGTGTGTGTGTGTGTGTTAGTAACTAGTCTACCTATACGACTTTTTTTTATCTTTTTTTTTTTTATTTTCAATTTTCTTTGTTCAAGTTGGGGATGAGGCATCCGGTAGGATGCCAGATATTCACATGTTATCTCATACATTCGAATCGAGATCTTTTTTAAATGACATTTTAATTTCTCTTGTACTGTACTTGGTTCACCGAGTATTTTTGCCAGGTAGTTTTTTATTATTACTTTTTAATTATATATAACCAAGTAAGATCTGTGACTTACTTGTAGTTTCATTAAATACTTTTATATGCAAAATCCGATCCTGCATTTTGCTAATTCCTGCCCTCTGATGAGAAGGAGAGTATTTCTTCGAAACTCCGCGGATTAAGGACTATCCACTTATCTTGTGTTTCCTTTTTTAAAATTAAATATGTTTTTAACTCTTTTTCAAGATGTCTTTTAACATGTTTTATAATTCATTTGTTCATATTATAAGCTCTATTTCCTTTTCGGTTTTATTGAGCTTTTACATCTGGCTGAGTTTATTTTACTTGTAAATATTAACTCTTTAATATTTATAATATATTTTAAGTTTACCATTTTGATTACCTTGGTAAACTTATTGTAATTTTTATTTTTTTTTTATTATATATATATATGATTACTTAATTTAATCACATAGATTAATATAAGAAAGTATAAATTTATGCCTAAACATTAAGTATTTGCTTCAACAGTGCTCAATATGTAGGTATAGCTAGGTAGTAAGTTATAAAAATATGGCATAAGCCTGACGAATCCTAGCATGGACGAAACGCGGAATATTCTATGTAGCTTAATTGCCATATATATTTTATAACTTACTATAATATATATATCCACCATGATGCTTTAAAATGTGATGTCATAAAGGATTTGCCCTGTGTCTTTCAATTGTTTTAGTGTATTACGTCATATAGTGTGCACAGGGATAAACAAAATCCACCTAGTTTTCTAAGTATAAGTTAAAATTAAGGAAGTAAGTTAAAACAATAACTGCTCCCTGCCGTCTTTACTAGACGAATCGCAGTTGTCTTCCCCTAGACAAACCGCTTGTAAAAACCCAACCTTCTTTCTCCAACTCTCGGAGTGAGTTAACAAAAATAAATAAATAATTCCCTGGGAGATGGAATTCCTACAGAGACTGAAGGAAGGTGGAATGCGCATATTATGTCGAGTGCGAAACACAACAAAAAAAGATGTCCTTTCTTTTTATATACCGGCATTCGGTGGCGTCAACTACGGATTATGTACTATCATTATAATGGACTACGCCAACTTTAGCAGGTAAAAGTATCCTAGTTTTATTATTATTTTTTTTTTTTTTAATTCTTAAATAACACAACTCAAGGGAGATTACTCTATTTGACAAGTTGCGAAAATAAAAGTGGTTAAAGTCCAGATTGTCTGCTCTTTTTGACTTCCGGTTTCTGTAGAGCAGACGGGACGCCGGTGACAATCCAGATACGGTCTCTTCTGATTAATGATTCTCTTTCCTCTGAAATAATTTGAAGTCCTCTATTCTCCATGTTAATGTCTTCCTAAATAATATTGTTTGGAAAGCCATTCTTAACACGAAAGGGCGGAGCATGAACTTATAAACTTTCACCAAGTATAGTTTTTCTTAATATTTTGGCGATCCAAACGAGTTTCGGCTTTAAAAATCATCAGAATTAAACGGTGTTAATTAATTTGAACACCCCGCCGAATTATGTTCCTTTACTTAATTTGAAAAATATTAAATATATTGATATTCTTCCAGAATTTGACCCGGATCCTCGAAATTTTCCGTCAATTATGGGTCGGGCTTGACCGGCATTCGGCAATCATCGGGTTAAGAGCGTTGTTAAAATGTTGAAACGCTAAATCGACATTGGGGTGGGGGGGGGGGGGTGATGATGCGTGCGGGACTGCGGGACATATTTTTCGTTTCTGTTTATTTTTTTAAACATTTGTTGGCAAAAAGTAATTTTGTAAATTTTCTTGAAAAAAAAAAAAAGACTTAAAAAAACTGTACAGAGAAGGGAAGAGTGTTTTCTAACTGTTCTGTGTTTAACAATTTTTTTTTTTTTTACACGGTGGGTGGTCAGTGGTCACCACTTGTCAAGGCCCGGAAGCCACTCAGGGATAAGGGTTATTGCAAGTACAGTACGTTAGTGTGGAGATTTATTGAAGTGTTTACTTGAGGTGGCGGTTCATTAGGAATTTGTTTACGTTGGACTTGAAGACATCCAGGTTGTGGGAAGTAGGCAGACGGAACAGAGTTCCACAGGCGTGCACTAGCAGTTGCAGTTCTAAGAAAGAAGCTTTGTTCATGGAATCTACGTTTTGATTTAGGCACAGATAAAGAGTGGGGAAAACTTTTGACAGTGGATTCAGCTAGACGGGTGTTTTTCGTGAAAGAAAAGTAAAAAAAAAAAAAAAAAAGATATCGTGAAACTTGAATTTAACTTGAAAAAAAAGAAGTACTTTAAGACATTAAAAAATGAAAATATCGAAAAAGAAAAAAAAAAAGGTTATATTGTACGTATCCGTTATAGAATGAAGTTCTCCGAAAAAAAAATTTCACTTAATTTCATCAAGTAGTTTTCTTATTTTTTACAGCGAAAAAAAAAACAATTTATGATACCGAGCAAAAGGTTCAATTTTTAGGAAGAAAAGCTAATATTAAAGATGGGGAGGGAGTGTCGGCGCTTTAAATTGAGTTATCTCCCCGTGGCGTGTTCAAAAAATTCCAAGATGTTTACCTTCAATGCGCTGTCATAAAAACATGTTTCTTTTTCGCTGTAAATAAAACAAAAAAACTACTCGAGCAAATTCAGTGATTTTTTTTTTTTTTTTTTTTTTCGGGGATCTTCAGTCCAAACCGGATACGTACAATATAACCTTTTTCGATATTTTTCTTTTTTTAATGTCTTGCTTAAACTGTACAAGTGCCGAAAAAAACTATTTAAAAATAGAGCAGTCATAAAAGTGCATGAGCACCAAAATAAGTAAATTTACAGTAATTTTTTTAAATTTTTTATTTATTGTATTTCTATTTTCCGGTTTGTTTGTTCTGAAATTCGGTTGCGTTTGTTACTTTGCACGGCTTAATTCGGTGACTGCCAATTGAGCCCGAATCATAATTGACAGAAAATCCCGAGGATCCGAGTCAAATTCTGCAAGAGTACTAATATGTTTATTTTTTATGAAAATATCGAAAAAAGTTTATATATTGTACGTATCCGTTATGAAATGTTGCATCCCTCTGCCTTTTCTGCAAGTATTTTAGTGGTGAATGCTCTGACGAACTGCAATCACTTGTGCCCCCACGACGTGAGCACCCTCGACAAACCAGACAGGCTGCTAAATCCAACCCCCACACTGTAGAGATCCCTAGATGTAAAAGATCTTTTTACTCCAATAGTTTCTTCCCCAGAACCGCTAGACTCTGGAATTCCATTCCAGGTCCCTGCTTCCCCAACAGTACTGACGTGCAGAAGTTCAAGTGTAACGTGAACTGACATCTTGCTGCCCAAATCCCTACATAGTACCCCAGTAGTTGTTGCCCCTGATAGTAGTCCCCTACACCAAAGTGGCAATTTGCCTTGTTTGGGGTGAAAATGTAATAATAATAAAAAAATAAATAAATAAAAAAAAAATGAAGTTCACCAAGAAAAAAAATTCACTTAATTTCACCAAGTAGTTTTTATTTTTTTATTTATTTTATTTTATTTATTTTATTTTATTTTTTTTTCAGCGAAAAAAACAATTTGTTATGATACCAAGCAAAAGGTTCGAATTTTTAGGGGGGGGGAACTAGTATTAAAGATGGGGAGGGAATGTCGGCGTTTTAAACAGTTATCTCCCCATGATGGCGTGTTCTAAAAATCCAAATAAAAATTTAAAAAATTCAAAGATGTCTACCTTCAACGTGCTCTCATAAAAAACGTTTTTCCGCTGAAAAAAAAAAATAAATAAATAAAAATAAATAAATAACAAAACTACTCGATCAAATTAAGTGAAATTCTTTTTCGGAGATCTTCAGTTCAAAACGGATACGTACAATATAAACTTTTAATAAACAATATTTTCATTTTTTTAATGTCTTGATTAAACTGTACAACTATTTTCTAAAAATCCAATGTTACTTTCATTACAAAATTGTTTTATTAAAATTATATTTTTATGCACAAACTTTTCAATAAATGTTTTTATAATTATATTTTGTTAAATCTTTATACAATAAATCTGTTGGTTTTCAAATGGACAATTATGAATGTTTTTTTTTTTTTTTTTTTTTTTTTCATTTTCTGTTTTTAATAATGTCTTTTTCATTTTCTGTGTTTAATATATATATTTTATGAAAAATTTCCCGAAACGTTTTCAATTAAACAATTACGGATATGTTCTCTTTCACTTTTTTTTATTTACGTTTTTCATAGTTCTTTCCGGAAGTAATTAATATCGTTTATTTATTTATTTATTTTTTTTTTTTGTTTATTTCTAATTTCGGTCATAGTTTAAAATACTGATTTCTCCCTCGGATTTTAACAACAGGTGCGCGAAAAAAATTGCGTCTCCATTTTCGGCGATAAACTGTAAAAGTACCGCTATGTTTTTATAAATTGAAAGAAATTAAAAAAAAAAAAAAATTAATCGCGTCGACGCGTAGGTCAGGGTGTGTGTATCACACCCTGACCTACGCGATTAATTTTATTCCCGTCAGCGACCAGACACACTTCAGAAGCTTCGTGGAAACTGCCGGTCGGTAAACAAATTCAGAAGTACCACTGAATTTTTACAGAAATAATTGAACTGAAAATAAATTTTGCTAATGATTAAAAAAAATCTGATGGGGGAAAAATTACCAATTCGGTTGATTATTATTATATTTAAAAACATTTTGGCACTTCTACATGTCAGTGACATATTAGGAATAGAGACGAGTTATCGACCTTCCAAAGGAAACTGACGTCTAGCGGCCATTATATGAATCTCAAATAGAAACAAATGTTTACGATAACGCAAAAATATATAAAAACAAAATAAATAACAAAAATATGAAAATCGAAACATTTATTGTATAAAAAAATGTATCCAAATATAATTTTAATGTATTAATATAATTTTTTTTTTCAATAAGTGATTCATAACTGAAAATAATAAATATTATAAAAACACAAAACATCTATAGATTTGCAGTAAAGTTGTATAGCAAAATATAAATTAAAAAAAAAACATTTATAGAGGTTTAAAAAAAATTTTTTTTTATTTTTTTCTTTTGTACAGGAAGTGTATAAAAATGTAGCAAAATATAATTTTAGTTTGCACGCACTTTTAGAAAAGGAAGAGTTATCGACCCCTGTTCTTTGGCTGACAAGTGACATCTGTCAACGGTTTTTAAAACTAAAATACACACATTTACCTCATGTCACTGACCTGCAGAAGTGCCAAAAATTTATTATTAACAGCAACATTGTCTTATTTACAACCAAGGACAAAAGCCGCTTCTTGTCTCGAGATATATTCCGGAATGCCTATTGTTATATAATGGTGTACCAAAAAGGCACCAAAACGGTGTATGTTGTATAATCGTCTAAATGTTGATATGCGTATGTGTAGGTGTCATGTGAATCTTCGACATACCTTTATCTTCTCTGCTCACTGAACCTGGTCCATCCCGACTTCATCTTGTTCTTGAAGGGGGCTGGAATCTTTTGGATGAAACACATTGACTCCAAGACGATAATTGGTTTTCATATTTAGTTTTTATTTCACTTTCCAGGATGTCGTGCAGAATAATAAAAAGTGAGTTTCTTTGCTTGTGGTCTTAAGTCTACATTGAGAGACATGTCACTCCCTCCCAAGAGGGAAGGAGAGACAACCGTAAAGCCCAATCACTCTGCTTCAATTCTAAGTTCCAACTCTTCGAAGATCTCCAGCTAACCTGATCACGTGGCTCACACGTGACATACATGCAGATCTGATCAGCTGACCAGACCTTCCGGTAAACTTCCTCTATGATCTAGCTTTTCATATTTTGACAGGTTTTATAAATATTCATCATATCCATCCCTTGTCTACCTCTCCAGTTAGATAGATGAATCGAGAGGAACAGATAGCTAGATAGATAGATATCTAACTACAAAGTTAGATAGATAGATAGATTGATATAAGATAAATTATTCTGTTCTACCTATTTCGTAACGCTATTAATAAATAAATTTTTTGCAGTTGAGTTCACTTAAAGTATGGTTAAGGTACACAGATGGAGTCTGAAAATCCAACCTCGTTTTGAGTTTGGGGAAAGGTGGGTTAAGTGGTATTCTGTCACCAGTGTTAAGGCATATTAGTGGCCTGGTAAGGCCACAGAGGAGACAACTGAAGCATAAATACTGAAGATGGCTTGTAGGACACTATACATAGAACTAAAGATATGAGCATTTCAATATTCAATTTGGCTACCAGTACCATCTTTCTTAGCAATTTTAGAAGTTCCAAATCTCAGCAACTATTGATCAGAATTTAATAAATGAAGGCTTGTTGGAAAGGTAATGACCTGAATTGTGTAGGGGTCTGTGTCATTTGCCCTTAAGGTCGCACATTAAGGGGGATCATCCATCATCCAGAGCCTTTTTTTTTTTTTTTTTTTTTTTTTTTTACAACCATAAAATAGTCATTTTTTTTCCTATGAATTACAAAATATCTGATATTTCCCCCAAAACCTCTGGCCTTGATATTTTCAGAAGAGGGGAGATATAATGTACGAGAAATATTTGGAATCAAGTCACCCCTTGCTGTTATTTCAGATCGTTTGAAGCCATAGCAGCAAGTTTTAGTCTCTCCTCCATCAAGGCCAGAGGTTTGGGGAAAAATATATATATATATATATATATGGGTACTTACTGCTTATGCAGAATACGGGCCATGCCATTTTTTTAATAGGATTTCAAGTAATAGTCAATTTTTACAGTGCATTTTGTTTAGTTGCAAAACGCTCTCCCCTCCTCATGTTAAGAATGAGTTTCGAAATAATAACATTAATTCAGATTACTATCTGCATAAGTAAAAAAAAAAAACTTAAATTTCTAATCGTAAGAAAAATATGTTAGAGAAAAAAAATGACAATGGTCAAGTGGATTTCTTTGTTTACAAAATCATTCTGCAGTCTGACGCCAGATATGACGTCACAAGCAGAAGTATAGTTCGCTGAGAAAAGTTCGAGACTCTTCAGCAAACAGAAAACCTGGCGATGCGGGTGAGAAAAAGAAACAGGAAAAGTACTCCAAGTCAACAGCAACGAGTCACTACTCCCTCCCCCAGTCCAAAAAAAGTGCTCAAAGTCAACAGCAACGCAACACAAATCTTAAAAGTCGAAAATAACAAAAGAATTCTTTCAGAAGACGGCTCTCTCTATGCCAACACTAGAACCCCTAAACTGGGAAGACTCCAACCAGGAGCAAGCATGGAGAGAATGGAGTGAGCACGTCTAAGACACATTTACAGCGTTCAAAATAACAGACGATAAACGACAACTATCAATATTTCAATTTTACGAGGGAAAGAAACTAAAAAACATCATCCAAACCTTAACACCGGAGATACCACCAGGCCAAGTAGAGCCTACATACAAAACAACAAAGACAGCCCTAGACGAATATTTTATACAGAAAATAAATTAGCTCTTTGAGTGTTATAAATTCCAGATGCTTAGTCAAGAAAATAGGGAGTCAACACACGACTATGTCACCTGTCTACGCATACAAGGAGCAAAATGCAACTTTGGCGAATAAAACCTGGACAAGACTATAGTGGACCAGTTAATAGAAAAATGCACCTCAAACAAATCTTATCGCGCGTATTTGAAAGAAATAGATTTAACTGCAGAGAAGCATGGAAATAGCATTTATTTTTGAGTCCACTTAAACACAGGCTGAACATATAGAAGGGAATGAGAGGGGGGCACTCAGATATCCATCAAATTAAAACTAGCTACAAACAATAACAACAACAACTTAACAGTGGGTATAGGAAACCACCCAGGGACAACAGCAGCACTTTAAAACCAGTCACAAAATGCTACGGTTGTAACAGCTCAGACCACATACAAGGTCAAACAAAATGCCTAGCATTTTTGGGAAGAAATGTAATTACTGTGGAGTAATGAATCTGTAGAAATCGAACCTCCCTCACTCGTTCAAATGCACTTGAAACGTCAGCTGTTTACCGTCTGTACAGCAAAACTGCCCCACTCCTCCAAGCGACCTGCTTTTATATTACATTCAACCACGTGAATCTCACGTGACCTCACAAGATCACATGAGACCGTTTCTGTTAAATATTGCAGATGCCATCTTGGTTTCTATTTTTCTTGTCCAACGTGCATGACAGGCAGACACGTGGGCGCTTCACAGGTAGGTCGTTTGTATGTCTGTTTCTATTTTCCCCACAAAACCACTTTGGAAAAAACATGCGTGACGAAAAAGAATAACAGTAAAGGAAAAGCAAGCATGTCAGACTGTCGCAACTATGCCCAACACATATCAATGAAACCGAAATCTGAAAGCCAGGGGTAGGTTTTTCAGATAGAACCTATTAATTCAGCAAGGAGCAAAATTGTTCACATTGACAACATATCAATCAGAATATTGATAGATTCTGGAGCAGACGTCGACCTCATCAACAACAAAACATTTAAAGGAATTCTTAAATTACAACCAAAATTAACTTTAAAAAAAAAAAAAACTTGTACACCAAAAGCCTATGGGGAATATTCTAATATCACTAAAGGGAGAATTTTTTTTTTTTTTACAATGCTTACAAATAGTCCAAAAAGAACAGCCCACAAAATATTCATTACAAAGGCATACCAAGATGGTAACATATTCAGCATTGAACTAGGGTTTATTAACACTCCACAGGCGAAAGCAATTACTAAAAATAATATCCCAAAATCAGCAAAAAAAATTCTTGAGCAAGACCTACCCTCATTAACAGAAGGATTAGAAGGATGAAAAACTTCCAACTCAAAATTAGAATAGACGATAACATTAGACCAGTAGCACAACCACCAAGACGGACACCATTTCCTATCCAACAAGCAGTAGAGGGAAAAAATCAGGAAAATGCTGGAGAATGATATTGAACGAGTGGAAAGACCCACCCCGTGAGTCTCACCATTAGTAATAGTGCCAAAACTAAACGGAAAAATTAGAATATGTAGCAACCTATGCTTGACAAACAAAGCAGTGAAATGTATTCACTATCAAGTACCAACAGTTGAGTGAAATCCATCTAATCTCCTATCACCAAATAGAACTGGATCCGAAGTCTAGAAATATCACTACCTTTTCATGCAAATCCAGGTTCTACAGGTACAAAGTGCTGGTTATGTGCATTACATCTGCAACCAAAGAAGAGCAATGATTGCTTTTACAACTCCTCCAGAAAATTTCAAACTGCTGCAATTGGGCGGACGAAATTCTAATCTGAGGCAAACACACAAAAGAACATAACAAGACCCTAGATATGACGCTACAAACATTGAAAGAAGAAAACCTTGCAATCGCAGAGCACAAGAGCATGGTGAAGAAATCGAGTTCCATGAGTTTATCATGTCCAACACCGGGGTCAGACCAACTGACTCTAAAATAAAAACAATAAAAAATTTTAAAAACCCTGAAAATATCTAGAATATATGCAGCTTCTTTGGTCTAATAACTTACCTCGGAAAGTTTATTCCTCATCTGACAACACTTGATGAACCATTAAAAAGGTTGACCTGAGTAAACATGGAATGGCGATTGAAGTCAGAAGAATGTTGCTTTCTTAAACTGAAGACTACCATAATCCAAATCAAAACGCTCATGCATTTTGATCCCAAACTAGAAACATCAATCTTAGTAGATGCCAGTCCCGTAGGACTAGGATCAATACTCTGCCAAAGCAAACAAGGTATACCCCCCCCCATCAGCTACACGTCAAGAACTCTAACAGAGGGCAAACGCCATTACTGCCAACTAGAAAAAGAAGTCCTAGCAATTGTATTTGCTTGCATAAAATTCTATTTTTACCTCTATGGAAAAAATTTTCTTATAATGACCGGCCGTCACGCCTTAACAACTATTTTCAATTCCAAGGGTAACCCTCCATGCGAATTTTGCGCTGGATCCTTCGCTTGCAACAATACAATTATACCATAAAACGTTAATGGTAGGAATAATCCGGGGGACATATTCTCTCGGCAACCAATTAAGTATCAAAAGGCAATCTCACCTGAAGAAAAAATTGCTGCAAGGTTTATCAACACTGTTGTGGCAAACAGCATCCCTAAATCTATTACGTTATCGGAAATAATGGAGGAATCTCAACAGACTCCAACTATCACAGCAGTGGAAAAGGCGATACAACAAGAGTACTGAAACAGTGAGTTAACAGATACAACAAGAGTACTGAAACAGTGAGTTAACAGATACAACAAGAGTACTGAAACAGTGAGTTAACAGATACAACAAGAGTACTGAAACAGTGAGTTAACAGATACAACAAGAGTACTGAAACAGTGAGTTAACAGATACAACAAGAGTACTGAAACAGTGAGTTAACAGATACAACAAGAGTACTGAAACAGTGAGTTAACAGATACAACAAGAGTACTGAAACAGTGAGTTAACAGATACAACAAGAGTACTGAAACAGTGAGTTAACAGATACAACAAGAGTACTGAAACAGTGAGTTAACAGATACAACAAGAGTACTGAAACAGTGAGTTAACAGATACAACAAGAGTACTGAAACAGTGAGTTAACAGATACAACAAGAGTACTGAAACAGTGAGTTAACAGATACAACAAGAGTACTGAAACAGTGAGTTAACAGATACAACAAGAGTACTGAAACAGTGAGTTAACAGATACAACAAGAGTACTGAAACAGTGAGTTAACAGATACAACAAGAGTACTGAAACAGTGAGTTAACAGATACAACAAGAGTACTGAAACAGTGAGTTAACAGATACAACAAGAGTACTGAAACAGTGAGTTAACAGATACAACAAGAGTACTGAAACAGTGAGTTAACAGAACCCTATAAATGCGTGAGGAATGACTTGACTACCAAACGAGCATAGTTATGTATGGAGCCAGAATCATTAAACCCGAAAACTTACAGAAGCGAATTTTGAAGTTGCACACAAAATACACCTGGGTAAAATGAAAACAAAAACGCTGCTTAGAACTAAAGTACGGTGGCCTAATATAGACACGGACATTGAGGCCACCATAAGCTGATGTATTCCGTACAGAACCCTGGACCCTAAGAGGAAGCACTGTACAGTGCACATGGCCGAAATGAAAAGCCCCTGTGAAGTTCTCCACATTGATATATATGGACGTTTTCTCTGGCAGGGGTTACATAATTGGAATGATGGATGCAGGCTCAAGATGGCCTGAAGCATTCATTACAAGATCCACCAGGGCCGGCCGGTACAATTGTATCGACAATCTAAAACTGTTTCTATACACATGGCATCCCAGCAATCATTGTTTTAGATAATGGGCCCCAGTTCATATTCTCGGAATTTAAGCAATTCTGTAAAGAATGCGGAAAGATAACACCTTATCATCCCCAAGCTAATGGGGAAATTGAACAGTTCTTTGGAACCATGTTGAAAGCTATAATGCTAACACCTACATGATCAAAAACTGGTTTTGAATCCAATATCTGCTATCCTTTTTCTCATTAATTACAATTGATTTTTAAGAATATTGTTGAAGAGTGGAAAACATCTTTAAAAATGAATTAAAGTAAGTAATTAATATGCATGAAAAAACAAAACAAATGAAGATGGTGTATGTTTTAGTCTCAAATTCCTCTTTCAAATTGGTACCGCTTTAATATATTAGCACCGATTGTGTTTTTATAAATAAACCAAAAACATTTCATTAAAAAAAAAAAAAAAAAAAAAATCGCTCCAAACAATGCATGGAGCCAGTTGATGTAAGAAGCTGAAAAGAAAAATACTATTTGGAGCTCCAAAACTTGTTAATGATAAATATTAGATGGAAGAGATTCTGACCCAGAAAACAACAATTCTTCCCTCTTTATCAGAAATATCGCTCTTGGAATGTGAGGACTAAAAGACAAAATAAAAGAAGCAAAAGTTACATGGCTGACGAAAGTAAACCCAAGATCTATTTTTTAATCTCCTTACATGAATAAACCAAGAGCATAATTGTAAAGTACACAATTCATAGGACAACGATTTTTACAGACTTGATTTTTTTTTTTTTTTTTTTTTTTACTTGTGAAACGTTTGAACCAGACTAAATTAAAGATTGTTTAGGAGGTCAAAAAAAAAAAAAAAAAAAAAAAATATATATATATAAGTGCGTTTTTTTTTGTTCAGTTCAAAAGCTGTACAAGCCCTCCCTTTTTTTTTTTTTTTATAAAAGTCATTTTCAAAAATTTTCAGATTTTCTTTAGGGTTTGGTGCAGACATAGCAAGGAAGATTTCAGTGTTCTTGTTGGGTACTGTTACCGGAAAACCCTACTACTTTTTATTCACGTTCTCTAAAGACCCAAAGTTGGTATCTGCTTCTCAAGCCTTCTGATTGGCTAAGCGCTTTGACATCTTTTGCCCCTTTTCTTTTTTTTTTCTTTTTTTTTTTTTTTTTTTACATAATGGCTGAAAGTTGCCAAACAAAAAGCCTGTTTTGTTAGTATCGCATAATTTTGCTTGCATGTACAATTGATTGTAAGTGTTGAGTTTGCTGATTGTTACAATTTGTTGATGAGGTAATGCATGGGAAGGTAACAGAACAGATACTATACTACCCCATCCCTTAAATTAAGCATTTAAAGATAATAGAATAGTACATTAATAGAAGTGATGGTATAGTTTCGGCTTCAGACAGATACTAAATCTCTATTAGTGTAATATGATGATTAATTGGAAATTGAAAAAAATTGGAATATTTGGGGGTTTCTGAAAATTTGTGCCTATTTTCTAAATAATTCCTTTTAGTTATCTTTTTTTTTTTTTATTTGACCTTGTTTAAAGCAAAATCTTCCACTGCTGGTAGTAATAATCTATAATATAAATCTCACCTGTCTGTTTAAATGTATGTATGTTTGTATTTCTTGCGAAACCTTTCGACAGAGGCGACGGATCCTGACAAAACCGGTATTGTTTTTAACCCCTGATCCTTCAGACGACAAATATCGAAAAATTGGCTAAAAGCATAAATTCCTTCGCCCTCAACTGGGCACTTTTCTACAAGGAGGGATCGCTTTTGGATTGACTAGCCTTAATTTAAACCTTTGCCACTTCTGGTTTGGCGATGGACGCAACGGCAAAGATGTCATGGGTGTTTTGTTTTTTTTTCACATTCCTTTTCTCCTTCGCGGTACAGGTTTGAGCCTGCCTGCCTCTACCACTTTTTTTTGTTTGTTTTGCTCAACACACACTTCCAAACACTCAGGCAATGCTGGGCACCCATGCTAGTAAAATATAAATAATATTGATTTTAAACTACTAGAAAAACTAAAATTACCCCCACAAGTGTTTCTTCACATTTGATAAAATCTATGTACATTTAATATGTGTTTTTACCGTATTTGGGAAAAATAACAATTTTGGAGATTTATAAACAATCGGAATTAGATCTTAATTGAAAAAAATACTGGAACCGTCCCATCATTAGTGTGTGTGTGTGTGTGTGTGTGTGTATATATATATATATATATATATATATATATATATATATATATATATATAAAAGTGAACGTGTCTGTCTGTGTACATTTCCCTATGCAATAACTCTGTCAATTTTTAGCCTACGGGGTACTGAGATTTGGGAAAATCGATGTGATTGGGTTTCGGCCAGGAATTTGGCTGTTAAGAGGTCAAAGTTCAACGATTTGACCTTTGAGAACTCTACCAAACTCCTCTGGAAATTTTGGGTCTAAACACTTGACATTTTAGATATAGGTTCCTTGGACATGGATCTAACTTAATAACTTGATTTGCGCCCAAAACAATAAATATTAAGGGGTCATAATAGGGGTCAAAGTTTTTTTTGTTTTTTTTGCTCAGCATGCACCTCCAAACACCCGGGCAACGCCAGGCACCCATTGCTAGTATATATATATATATACTGAGTTCGTGTAATTCAGTAAGTTTTCATATACAAATGAGTTTTAAGCCAAAAAGAGTTGACTTAAGGAGTAAGCTACAAAATTATTATATTTCATAATTGAACATTTATATACTGTGGAAGCAAAATCAAGACTTACAAAATGCGCTTGTAATAAAACCTATTTTTTGGGAGGGTATTAGTAAAACTTTTCAGGCATTTTTTCTTTTTACAATAGCCAATAAAATAAAAACAGGTTTCAAAAATATATACAACTAATGTTACCAAAAGGTAAAATAAGTTACTCTTCTACCTACTTGAATAAGTTTTTGCATTGTATCTTATTTTAAAGCAGTTATTTACTTTGAAACAAAAGTAATGTCAAATCTGTTGAGCTAGAACGAAAAAAAAAAAAACACACACAAACAAACAAAAATGGTGGTTTTATTATAGGCATTTGGATCCTTGATAATCGGCCAAAAAATTGAAAAATAAACAAAAATACCGGTAGAACATTATATTTTCGCATGATTGGTGACATTTATTGGAGGAGTTTTATTTCCCTGTTTATTGTAAAAATATTCCCCACTTTTTCTAAATAAAAATATTTTTTTAATAGTGTTTTTTTTTTTTTAAATAAAAATCTACGACAAACGTGTTCATTGTTTTGTTTATAATTTAACCTAAAGTAAAAGTTTAAAAAATAAATTACTATTAAGGCAAAATGTGTCCCTTTTGGTAGTTACTCATTTTGGGGTACCACAAGTCTATTTAATCCCGATATGTCTCGGAATACAGGCTTATGGAGTCGGATGTTAAAAGTCCAACTCCGACTCCTTTGATATCTTCCACTCCTGACTCTGAACTCCTTAACCCCTATGTGGAAATCTATTCTGCAGATCCATAAACCAGCCTCCCATACCTATTAAATACTTATGTATATTATTTTTTAAGTTTCACATTCACTTGTTTGATAAATATACTCACAAATACACTCAACCAGCTTTATAGAACAAGATAACAAAAGGATAAAAAAAAAAAAAATTTACAATTAAATTTTATTATACTATCAGTTCAAAAAGTAATACAATATTTAGGGATAGGGAAACCACTTTAGGCCATGGTATTTCAAAGCCAAACGCTTCTCATCAGAAGAGGGGAGTAAAGACACAAAGAGAAGAAAATTTTAAAAAGATAATATTGCCTTATATATATAGTTTTTTTTTATTTTAATTTATTTATTATTATTTTTTATTTTAATTTATTTTTTTTTATTTTAATTTATTTATTTATTTTTTTTAAATTTTAATTTATTTATTATTTATTTTTTTTGGTCTCTTGACAAAAGGAGGGTGGACCTACCTGTAAATTAGTCCTTGTCCATTCGTCTGTCCACACTTTTCTCAATAACTACGTCTTGGAATTTTAAAAAATTTTGCACAAACATTAAACATGATATGAGTAAAAAAGTAACAGAAAGGATTTTCCAGGAAAACTCCATTTGCCCCTCTAGGAGTGTCTTTTGGGTTAAAATGGCTAAAATTGACACTTTTGTGCTTATTAAAAAAAAATTGATGCCTTGGATTTTTATAAAACTTTCTGAAAAGTTGTAACTAACTGATTTCTATATAATTTTGTTTGTCTATACTTCACGATAACTCTTGGGTGTGCGTCAGGGCTGTTTTAGGGCTAATAAAAACACTCCATTTTTGTGACTATTTTACCATATTTGTCCAAAATTTTCTGTGTTTGTCTATTTAGCAGTTTTGCATGGTGCTGAACTCAAATTTAAATATGTTAAGGCCTTAACGACTTTTGGGATTAAATATTGCAGAGTGGGGGTGCCAATGAGGGACTTAGTCATTTCTTTTTTTGCATGGTGCAGAACTCAAATTTACATATGTTAAGGCCTAAAACTGCACTGTTTATTCATTTTCACCAGGATTTGACGTCTCCTGGGGACTTTGGGGGCTAATTGGTGTGGGGGGGGGGAAGTGCTGAACTTAGTCATTTTTTTATGCTTTGTTCACTGTGCACTCACGGGGGACTATGCATATTTCACTTTTTTTTTTTTCTTTTTTTTTTTTTTTTTGTAAATATCCCACCTCCTTTATTACTTTGTTTATGGTACAGCAGAAAGTTAAAAAAAAAAAAAAAAAAAAAAATATGGAAAAATGTGTTCTTTTAGTCCTTGCTATTTCTAGGGTGCCTTAAATCTATTTGATTCTCTTCTCCTTTTTAGAATGAACATCTGGTATATTTTTATTTTATTTATTTTTTATTTTTTTTAGTTCTTCTTGCAGTCCATCTGGAATTACTTGAACAAACCATTTTCACAGACTAATTTGTAGTATTCTCTTTCTTCTCTTTCAAATCAGCGACCATAATCTTAGACAAAACGGCTTTTTTTTTCTCCTTCTGATACCAAAACATGGAACCAGTTTAGACCAGAAAGTAGCAACATTTACCAAGAGAGATTTGACTTCACCCATATCACACCTACCACTGTTTATTTTTTATGTTGCCCTTGATCTTTGAAGGTCTACACGTCCTCTTAAAAAAAAAATGCTCTCAGTAGAAAATAATAATAAATAAATAATAATAATAAAGCAGACCTCCACTGGATAAGTGCAAAGAGAACTGGTACCATAGAGAGGTTTGTTACCACTCAAATTTCAATAACTCTTTTTTCTTCTCCCATTGCAAAACTCGTGTTCTACAGGACAGAACAAAAATGATAAAATCCACAATAAAACAACCAAACCAAACAACAGATTATCGATTGAAGATACAAAGAGCTTGAAGAATAAAAACCTTCTACAAAATAATTGGATACAATATGAATACTATTTCCAAAATAACTGGATTCTGCATTAAATAACCCGAAAAGGGTTGATGTGCCGTAAAACAACCAAACCAAACCTAAAACTCTGCTTGGAGCCACAAACTTTTGTCAACTGTTGTAAACTAAAAACTGTCCTCAACTATCTCAAAACTTTTAAATATATTGACTTCAGGATCAGAAATCCTATGTCCGATCTTCTTTCTAATTCTCTTTGATCTTCTATTCTCATTCTGGTCGTAGTGGTTGCTGAAGGCACACAGTATAAAAAAAAACAACTCAAAACATAGCTCCTATACAACCCGACAAGGTGGGGTCTGTTAATAGCTCCACTGGACAATCTGTAAAGTGTTGAATAATGCAGCAGTAAATCCTGAGAACATGTTTACCAGAAAAAACAGTTGGGAATAAGTCATACACCATCCACTATGACTATGCAACTCCTACAGCTACGTACCTAGAGAACGGAGCCATAAAACCTGACATAGTGATATGGGACAAGAAGGAGAAAGAAGCAACCTTAGAAGTTAGTGTCTCCCAATGATGCTGGGTTAAACAGAGCTGAGAGGGAAAAGATAGCAAAATACCAAAGTCTTATGTATGACATGAAAAGAAACTGGAATCTTAGGAAGATCTTCATCATTCCAGTTATAGCAGCAACTGGACTCGTGAAAAATAATTTCAAAAACTACCTGCCAAATATACCTGGTGAACCAAGTGCAAGAGAGATTCAAGCAATTGCACTTAAAGGGACATTCAGAATCTTAAAAAGATCTCTCAGTTGGAATATCTGAGTTAGCAGGTGAATGTTTGGCATCTGGTAGGATACTCCATCCCCCAGCTTGAACAAACTGATGAGAAAATTAAAAAAAAAAAAAAAAAAAATATCAGTTGTATTGCCAAAAAAAAACCCCTCAAAACGCTAACCTCCACAGTAAGTGTTGAGCCATTATGTTGAACAAAGATGTCACTAGTAAATCAAATCGACAAAGAATCAATACAATCACGATCTCAAGTGTTGAGTAATTCTTTAGAAAAAAGATGGCGGCATTAGATCAGCGACGAATCAATGTAGTCCAGATCAGCAGTGGTTCAATCGTGTCAAGACGGAGACTGACAGCGAACTGACTTGCATCCAAATTCGATATTTTTTCTAATAAGGTCGGAAGCTTCTTATTGGTTGATTGTTCTAACCCGTAGTTATAAATTCCTATTCAGCTAGGACTACTCCTCCTACTGCCTTTGTGCATCTTCCATCCATTGATTATTATATTGTACCCAATATATAGTCCATCCATCCATCCATCACAGCTGTAGCCGAAATTGAACTCGCTTCACGAGTTTGTAGTGTAATTCAAATCTTGTCGGTAGCTGAATACTTGATCCTTTGCCAGGGCTCTCAAGAGTATTTTTTTTTTTCGTGACGCCATCACTAGATGGGTTGCCTTTCACGGCTTAAGAGAGTCCCATCTACCCACAAGAGAAGGATAGACCGTACTAGTTTCTCAATCTGGTATTTTACCTAGCGGTTCATACAGCGCCTTGCCTTCCCAAATGGTCACCCATCTGGTACTGGCCAGGCTCAATGTTGCTTAACCTCGGTGATCTGGTGAGAACCGGTGTGTCAACGTGGTTGTGCCGTATATTACATTGTGCACCTTAGTGAATAATTTCTAACCATTGTCTGAGGTCATTTACTTCCAACAACTTTTCCTAGCATCTTCATCTTGGTTGTTTGTCGAGACCTCTTTTTGGTCGGTTCACATCTTTTTTTTTTACACAGGCATCACCACATTATCAAGGCCAAGAGGCCACTCAAGGATAAGGGTTAAAGAGTGTACAGTAGAAATTGGACAATATAGTCATCATTAGTAATGAAAATTCAGTAAATTTGATAACTTATATGGAACGACTCATCAAGAACTTGTTTACGTTAGACTTGAACACAACCATATTGTAGTCAGCCGGAAAGCAGGAAAACGGAAGACAATTCCACAGGCGTGCAGTTCTAAGAAAGAAGCTTTGTTCATAGAATCTACGTTTAGGTTTAGGCACAGATAAATAGTGGGGGGAATTATTGATAGTGTTTTCAGCTAGACGAGTGTTTCTTGTGAAAGTTTGGCGAGGGGGGGGGACCATAGACTGAAGCTCAGTCAAACACTTTCCATAAAAATAACGATACATCAGAGACAAACTCGCAACATCTCTTCTGTGAGATAGAGGTTGCAGGGAAGAGAAAAGGACATCTCCTACGAGGCTACGAAGTCTATTTTGAACTCTATTAAGGCAGGATAAGTCCTTTCTAGCAGCTCCTGCCCAGATGTGGCAACAGTATTCCATCCTTGGACGTACCTGGCTCTTATATAGATAGAGAATTGCATCAGCAGTGAGATATCTACCGGATCGATAGAAAGATCCCACCATTTTTCCATCTCTGCCTTCTAAAGCTCTCCCGAGCTGGTCCAAGCCGCAAACTGTCTCAACTATCCCTAAACTCGTTCCAGCTCCTAAATCTATTGACTCAGAATCAGAAATCCTAAAAGAAATCTTGTCTTTGTCGTAGAGTGACTGATAAGTGGAAATGACTCCTTCTTGGTCATCTCTGTGACTATTTGAAAAACTGACCACTAACTATGAGGCAACTTCCTGTCTCAAGAGTTCAAAAGACCTCGGCAACCCTCAGTTGCCATTTTACTAATATCACTTCCTATACTAACGAACTATTTCTTCCCATTGTTATAGTTTTTCTGCTTTTATTTTTATGAGTCACTTCCTAGCACTCTTTGGAGAGATGTCTATAGTTGTTAAGTTTTGAGACATTATGTTGAACAAAGATGGCGGCCTAGTTCAGATCAGTAATTGGCAGTAAGATGGCAGCCAAGAATCAAATGCAGTCCATGACATAGTTAACGGCGAACTGACTGAATCCAAAATTCGACAATTTTTATAATAATTTTGAAAGGTTTTCATTGGTTGTTTAGCATAGCCAGTGATTATAAAAATGATTGGCGAATCCATTCATCACATGCCCTCATTAGTCCTCTGATAGGGAAGGTCTCCTAGCTGCAGGGCGACAGGGTAGTCGTACTCGTCAAGAATCCGTTCTTAATACTCAGCCCGACAGGTGAGGGGCAGGGAACCGGCCCAGCACCTGTCGGACTGAGGTACACCGCCTGGGTACTACCTAGGAGGTCCACCCTCCCAGGCCTTGCCACCAGACTTTTTGGTGGGGCAAGTTAATTGCTTGTTGTCTGAGGCGCCCCTACGGGGGAATGCCGACGGGGGTGCCCAGGCAATTTTTGTTGAGGTGAGAGTGCCCCTTCTTTAGGGGAGCTCGCCTGTTCTCCACCTTCCGGCCTTGTGCCACATTTTGCTGTGGTGGGCAGCAAATAAATAACTACCCCCATTAGGAGTCAAAAACATTTTACAATAGTACCACATAATTTTATATTTTCTGGAGTCCTTATGCTCATATAGGTAGCCATCTTGGACGTTTCTTTTCTTTTGGATGGTTCAAACTTTTGTTTGTTTTTTTTGAGAAGGAGAGATTATCTTTTGAAATATCAAGATTTTCAACCATCCAGAATTTTCTTAATATTAACCGTAAGTCATATGTTAACTGATATCGCATGTGAAAGATCAATATCTCAGATATTATCTTTGATTGTTTTTGTTCATCCCCTCTTTCACTGTTCAGGTTTTCTGCATTGTTATCAGCCAAATGATACCCACATAATAATGATGGTGGTGGTAACAATAGTAATTAATAGTAGTAGTAATAGTAATAAAATATTAAGTTAAAATAGTTTGCTTAAAGCATTGTTTAATGTGTATATAAGAAGAAATTTAAGTTTATAGAAGGCAGAACAATGCAAAATTGTGATGGGTAGACTCAAACTGACGCAACTTAAGATATAATGGTGGAACCAACTACGCAGTTTCACTTTTATTGATCAAATTGTGTATATATGTATAACCATACACACACACATATTAGTGTTGGGACGATTAATCGGGAATCGGAATCGGAAAAATTTTAGCCTATTTTCCGATGTAAAAACCGATTCCTTAAATTATCTTTTTTTACTTGATTTTTATTTAAGAAACATCTTCCACTGCTTGTAATAATAATAAAATGATAGATATTTATTGAGTTAAACTTTCAGTAAGACTAAAATCCCTCGATCACCCCCTCACAAGTGTGTTTTTACATTTGAGAAAATAGAGGTACATTCAAGATGTGTTTTTACGGTAATTGGGACAAAATAACACTTTTCTAGTAAAATATCTAAGGATTTATAAAGAATCGGAATCAGGAATTTAGTACAGAATCCGTAATTGTATCGGAATCAGGAAAATATTGGAATCTTCCCATCACTAATATATATAATATATATATATATATATGCTTTTGTAAAAATATTTTTATACAATATTTTATATGTAGGATGTTTTTACTTGCATCAGGTGGTCAGATGGTGTGTCCATGATGCTATATTTCAAGATGTCTTCTTTTCGTCAGGCATGTGTTCAACTTTCAAACTTGTATGACAGGTTTTATTTTAGATGGAGAAGGTTTGCAGAAATTAGAAATGACTTTATCTGTTTCAGATGCATAATTTATTAAGATTGAATATGTGTTGTTACTTGATCTTATTCGCAGTTTTTTTTTTTGTTTTTTTTTTGTGTCTCCCCCCCCCCCCTAACAAAAGGAGGGTGGACCTGTAAATTCACTCTTGTCCGTTTGTAATACAACGGATTTTCCGGAAAAACTCTAGTTGCCCCCCCCTCCCGGTTAAAATGGCTAAAATTGACACTTTTGTGCTTATTAAAAAAAAACTGGTGGCTTAGATTTTTATAAAACTTTCTGAAAAGTTGTAACTAACTGATTTCTACGTAATTTTGTTGGTCTATACTTCGCGATAACTCTTGGGTGTGCCCCAGGGGCTGTTTTAGGGCTAATAAAAACACTCCATTTTTGTGATTATTTTACCATATTTGTCCAAAATTTTCTGTACGTGTCTATTTAGTAAAACTCAAATTTACATATGTTAAGACCTAAAACTGCACCATTTGTTCATTTTCACCCGGATTTAACGTCTCATGGGGACTTTTGGGACTAAATGGGGGGGGGGGGCAAATGCTGAACTTAGTCATTTTTTTATGCCTTGTTCACTGTGCACTCACGGGGGACCGTGCATGCTTCACTTGTTTTATTAACATTTAGCCTTAATTACTTATCTTTGTATTAGTAACTAGTTTTTATTTGTTTATTTATTTCTGCAGTTCTCTTAGCATCGTTGGGGGTTTTCATTTTATTTTTCTATTATATTTATTGCTATTATTATTATTAATTATTATTATTATTATTAAAAGAAAATAGTGAAAGCCTATCAATACTTAACTAAAAAAAAAAAACGAATATTAAGTACATTTACTACAGGGGTAATTCCAACATTTGTCTTTTTGTATTTTTAAAAACAATTTCACGTTTATTGACACCTGAAGAAGGGATTTTTTCCCTCCTGGAATATTGTTATACAAACCCCATCATCAAGTGACACTGAAAGCAAATAAGATTGATATTAAACTAAAAAAAAAAATAATAATAAGGTGCTTGTCCAGATTTCCCCCTATATCAAAAAAACAAAAATAAAGAAAAATCTGCATGACGTACATACCTGTGAAGGAAAGACAATATCATATTCCAAAAATCACATAAACTGATCAAGTAGTTTTATTTTTATAAAAAATAATTTTTTAAGTGATTAATGGGAATCCTTAGGCATTACACAGTTGTTGGGTTATTTTCCTTGCTTTTTGAGACCATTTTCCAAATGGCATTGTGAAACAGTTGTTCCTATAACATAAAATTCAATTTTCTTATTTAAAAATAAAATTACTCTATCAATTTATGTGATTTTTGGAATATGATATTTTTTGTGTGTCACGAGTTTGTGTATCATGCAGATTTTTCTTTATTTTTGTTTCTTAATATAGAGGGAATTCTAGACAACTATAAAAAATAGTACTTTTTTTTTTTTTTTACATAGTAGTCACCATTTATCAAGGCCCGGAAGCCACTCGGGGATAAAGGTTATTGGGTGTACAGTAATCAATGGGATAATATCGTAGTAATCGTTAGTAATGATGATTTGATAAAGTGTCTTACTTAAGGGGGTAGTTTATCTGGAATTTGTTGAAGACATCCAAGTTGTAATCAGGTGGGAAACAGGCAAACGGAAGAGAGTTCCACAGGCGTGCACTTCTAAGAAAGAAACTATGTTCATGGAATTTTCGTTTTGACTTAGGCACAGATAAAGAATTGGGAAAATTGTTGACAGTGGTTTCAGCTAGACGGGTGTTTTTCATGAAAGATTGGCGAGGGGGGGACCAGAGATTGGAGCTCAGACGAGCACTTGCCATGGAAATAATAAAACAAAGACAGGCTTGCAACGTCTCTTCTGTGTGGGAGAGAGGTTGCTGGGAAGAGAAAAGGGTATTCCCTACTAAGCCACAAGGTCTATTTTGTACTGTCAAGGCAGGATAGGCTGTTTTTTAGCAGCTCCTGCCCAGATGTGGCAGCAGTACTCCATCCTTGGACGTACTTGACTTTTATATAGATAGAGAATTGCATCAGTAGGGAGATATCTTCTGGATGTCACTAAGGTTATTTCTGCTGAGGTAGTTGGCTACTTTATTTAATACGGATTCCAGCAACTTACTCATGACACACAGAAGACTTATTGGTTTGTAATGAGAAAGAGATGACTTATCACCAACATATACTGCAGTATATTTTTAAGGAAAGGGTTGAGCAGTTATCAGTTATTTGAAAAAGAGATTTTTTCTTGAAATATTATATAATACAAGGTTTTATGGACAAATTTATCTTTAATTGACCTTTGACAACTAAATATTTTCGTTTACTAGCCAAATAGAAAAGTTACTAACCAAACCCATGTGAGTGTTTTTTGTATATAACATCTTCATTCCGTGACGAGTATGAATATAAAGATTTTTTTTTTTTCTTTTTTTTTTTCTTTTTTTTTTTTTTTAAACAAATGTAATTCTAAATATGCACCAAATTTTATGTTGAGACTTGAAAGTATGGGAACCAAGTTTCCTACACAAGCGAACACACAAACGCAAACGGATGACCTTAAGGCAAATACGATCATCGCCCTTTAGCTTTGGTAATATCATTCTTTGCCACAAGGGGGCGATACAGCCAGTTTCCCTTCCGGTTTGTATCATTCATTCTCTTTGTTGGATATCAAAGAGTGCAGATGTGACAATAAACACTCTCCGATCTGGCAAACGCCAGTCTGCCCTTCACCTTGCAGTTGACCTCTCATCAAAGACTACGCAATTAACGTTACTCTTATGAGTAAAATAAAAAAATATATCAATATGACTTGGTAATTTTTATTTATTGTTGACTATAATTCTCATCTTTTTCTTAGTTGTTTCACGACGTTTCGGCCAACTATTCCTCTGGCCTTCGTCAGGTGGTAACCACGATGGATAGGAACTCTGAATCTCCTGACTGCATTCACTGCGATTACTGCCTTCCGTAGTTGTTGAGTTGTCAGGAGATTCAGAGTTCCTATCCGTTGAGGTTACCACTTGAAAAAGGCCAGAGGAATAGTTGGCCGAAACGTCGTGAAACAACTAAGAAAAAGATGAGGATGATAGTCCGCAATAAATAAAAATTAATAAATAATACTCATCTCAATGAATTCCAATTAAAAATAATATATACCATTCGGTACGGACCCGACTATGGAGGATCAGATAATAAATAAACATGAATTTATAAGACTAAAAAATTCAACCTTGATCGCGCTTCGGAGCCCGTGGCGCAGTTGATAGAGACGTTGAATCTCTATGGTTCCAGGCGAGAATTGTCTGAAGATAGCGGTTTCTATCCTACCGAAAGCCGGCCAAAATGTGGTGAGACGGCAACAACTACGGAAGGCAGTAACTGCAGTGAATGCAGTCAGGGATTCAGAGTTCCTATCCGTCGCGGTTACCACCTGACGAAGGCCAGAGGAATAGTTGGCCGAAACGTTGTGAAACAACAACTAAAAAAGATGAGGATAAAAGTCCACAATAAATAAAATTAATAAATAATACTCATCTCCATAATGAATTCCAATTAAAAATAAGATATGACTTTGGTTCATCAACTTGAATTGAAACTGAATCCCAAACTTATAAGCTTTAGTTTCTTCAGCTATAATTGAAACCAAAACTTATGAAGAATTCTTGATAGAATTATTTATAAAAAAAGTAGATTACTAAGGTGCCATCAGATAAAATCGAAACTTATGAGGAATTCTTGGTAAAATTATTTATAAAAAAAAAATAGATGACTTAAGTGCCATCAGTGGGGGATGCCCTTTTCTCTACCCTGAAACCTCTTTCCCACAGAAGAGACGTTGCGAGCGTAACCTTGTTTTATCATTATTTCCATGGCAGGTGCTCGTCTGAACTCCAATCTCTGGTCCCCTCTCGCCAATCTTTCACGAAAAACACCCGTCTAGCTGAATCCACTGTGAAAAATTTCCCCCACTCTTTATCTGTGCCTAAATCAAAACGTGGATTCCATGAACAAAGCTTCTTTCTTAGAAGTGCACGCCTGTGGAACTCTGTTTCGTCTGCCTGCTTCCCACCTGACTACAACTTGGATGTCTTCAAGTCCAACGTTAACAAATTCCTAATGAACCGCCCCCTTAAGTAAACACTTCATCAAATCTCCACATTAACGTACTGTACTTGCAATAACCCTTATCCCTGAGTGGCTTCCGGGCCTTGATAAGTGGTGACCACCGTGTAAAAAAAAAAAAAAAAAAAAAAAAAAGCTATAACTAAAACCGAAACCAAAATTATGAAGAATTCTTAGTAAATTCTTAACTCTCTGAACTTTTACTATCTTTTATTTTGTATCTGCTGTAAATAAATTTATCTATAATACCGGCATATTTCGTGTCTTCATTTTATGGCAAGGAGACCATGCAACTTCATTCTACAATCTCCTACTTAACAACAGAGGATGAGATCGTCAACTACACATCAAAAGGCGACTCCGTCCTCTACAAAAGGTATAAACATTCGAATTTCTTGAGATGTTTCTTTAAATAGCCTTTGTTAATAAAAAAAGGATATATTTTTCTTTTAAACTTTTATTGTTTAAATTTGACTTCGCTTGTTTTATTTATTCATTTTTCGCTCGGTAATAAGCTTTGGAAGATTGTTGATGTAAACAAGCAATCACTAAAAGATAAGCGTTTTATTATTTCCAGTGCCATTTGAAACAAATCACTCGCAAATGCGATTGTTTCACTCGCAAAGTAAATCCCTGTTATATGGATGTCATTAACAAATGGCACTAAATAACGTAGTTTTTAAAATATCATAGCAGTTGTTTCAAAATTTATAATGATCAGTTATTAGGTTGGTGCAAAAATAATCTCGTTTTTTGACACACATATATATATATATATATATATATATATATATATATATATAAATATTTGTCATCCACATACAGTACTGTTTCGTTGTATCACAACTCATCAGTGCGGCTAGACATAAACCTTTCCACAGCCGTGGATCGAACCTACAACCGTTGCATTGACAGTCACCAGCTCTCACCATCAGACCATGAATCAGTGCTGTAAATATTTCTCGAGTATGTATTAAATCCACACCTGCCCGTCACAACTGTGCTCCAACCATAAGTTTGTTTACAAACAAATTAATAGTGGGCTTTACTTAATCGCTTAAATACGCGTCGGGTGAAAAAATATTTACAAAGTGTTCAACCCAAAGAGAGGGGCTTAAATTGTTATCCACGTACAGTACTGTTTCGTTGTATCACAACTCATCAGTGCAGCTAGACATGCACCTTTCCCCAGCCGTGGATCGAACCTACAACCGTCGCATTAACAGTCAGCAGCTATCATCATTAGACCACGATATATATGTGTGTGTGTGTGTGTGTATCTGATAAAAAAACATTATTTTTGCACCAAACTAATAATTAGTTTAGGAGTGAATCCCGTATGTACAAATATATAAACATACCTAACATAATATGTAATTTATGTTTTGTTGTTATAAATTACATATGTTCAGTGCTAGTGCTTTTGTGATCTTTTACAT
Organism: Euprymna scolopes; assembly: GCF_053919585.1. NCBI lineage: Eukaryota > Metazoa > Mollusca > Cephalopoda > Sepiida > Sepiolidae > Euprymna > Euprymna scolopes. The sequence goes on from NC_136521.1 coordinate 45,206,892, forward strand.
AACGATAAAGGTTAGTTTATTTATTTATTTTTTTTTTTTTCTGTCTGAAACCTGTCTCAAAACTCATCCCAGTTGCAAGAGAAGTGCTTCTTCAGATATCTGACACAAGTGAACCATTTTGCCAAGAGTAAAGACAAGATGGTAAAATACCAGGTTGAAAAACTGGCGCGGTCTATTTTTCTCAAGGGTAGATGGGACTCTCTTAAGCTGCACCCCATCTTGTGATGGCGTCATGATAAAAAATACCCTTGATAGCCCTGGCGAAGTATCAAGTATTCAGCTACTGACAAGATTTGAATTACTCTACCAACTCGTGTAGGGAGTTCAATCTCGGCTACAGCCTCGCTGGAAAGACAAGATAGAACGACCATGCCCAGCTCCTCATGTGTAGGAGGAAAAATATTCTTCTTCCAAATTTATCTTCGTTCTCAACAAGATCTTCTCACCTGTTTATTATCGTCATAAAAATTTTATCTTTTTTTTCTCTTCCAGAAACTTTTCTCATCAGAATCTGCTAAAATTAAGTATTAGACATGAAGACGAAAAAGTATGTGCAGTATTCTAAAATATCCAGTATATTTTATGGAGTGGTTCTGGTTTCTGATTGGTTGCTAGATTTGATTGGTCAGTTCTTATCACCCATGTCTATAAATATAACCATCTAATATTTTGGAATCATACCCTCTTTAATTATATAGTACTTTAATGGAATATGTTCTGATGTATTCATAGCGCTTGTGCCCTATTGACGTACATACTCATGACTAATCGGACAAGCAACAAAATCCCACCTCTTCGCTATTGAGATCTTTTGATACCAGACAATCTTCTACTATGATAGTTTGTTTCACCACTGACTGCCATACTTTGGAATTCTCTTCTTGTTTACTGCTTCCCTGACTGCATAGACCTGCAGAATTTTAAATGTAATGTGAAAAAACATCTCGCTACCCAATTTGCCACAGTCCCCTTTCAGACATGATTCCAAATAGTAGCCCCTTATGTTCCAAGTGGCAATGCACCTTGTTTGAGGTGAAAAGAGTTATATTAAATTTAAATTAGAGGAAAAGGTCATGAAAAATATTATCCATAGGTATGTTTCCCCTGCTGACAACAATAACATTAGACTTCTCATATATTATAAAGAAATTTAAAACCCAAAATCTAGCAATAAAAAAACAATGTCTCCTCTATATTCAAATCACTAGAACGAACCAACGTCATTTATAAGTTCAAATGCTCCTTGGGAGAGTGCAACTCCTATAACAACAATAAAACTAATAGTTATGTTGGTTACACAAACACCACCCTATCACGTCACCTTACTATGCATAATACAGAATCTTTCTTTTTTTTTTTTTTTTTTTTTTACACGGTGGTCACCACTTATCAAGGCCTGGAAGCCACTCAGGGATAAGGGTTATTGCAAGTACAGTACGTTAGTGTGGAGATTTGATGAAGTGTTTACTTAAGGGGGTGGTTCATTAGGAATTTGTTAACGTTGGACTTGAAGACATCCAAGTTGTAGTCAGGTGGGAAGCAAGCAGACGGAACAGAGTTCCACAGGCGTGCAGTTCTTAGAAAGAAGCTTTATTCATGAAATCTAACACAATATTACATTTAAAAAAAAAAAATTGCCCCCTCCCTCCAAAGAGAAATTCTAGTTAACAACACACAAATAATACACCACGAAACCAACGTCAAGAAGTTAAAAATACTTGAAGCTATATACATAACAACATAAAGACTTGCCCTTAACTAAATTACATTCCAAGTTAACTAGAACACACTCAATGTTTTTAATTATTTAAGGGGGTGGCTCAACAAAAACTTGTTTATATTGGACTTGAAGTCTACCATATTGTAATCAACTGGGCAGTTCTAGGAAAGAAACTTTTATTTTTGAATTTTGTTATTAAAAGTGCAAATAAAAACTAATTGTTATTTTTATCTGTATACTTTTGTTAATATTTATTGTACAAGGTGGAATGATAAAATTGTCGCCCTGGAAAAGACCACGGGATTCCATTTCCGTTTGATGGAATCTGGTTTTCTTTCGTGTTTGCAGACCATCTACTAGTTGGCCAGTTGTGTACAAGTGGCAAGAGTGATAGGAGCCTTCTATCATGTCTAGAAGTGACACACTGTTCAACGAGCGAGATCGGAGATGCGACGCTGTACAAATCATGCTCTCTACCAATCCACGTTATGACAACAGGACCATTGCCAGAACCCTCAAAATGCAAATCCAGATGGTTCAACGCTTCTGGCCACGGTTATGGTCTTTGTTGTACCTATTTACTATGCCTCCCCACGGGACAGAGTTAGACACCAGGGTCGTTTTTTAACGTGGAGAAAAGGTACAAAAATAAAAATTGTCTCAGTCGTGAAGGATTTCTCCTCCACCGAAAGAGAACAAGAAATAGAAGTGCAGCATCTGAAGAACAGATACTACACTTTGATCTTGTCCCGAAGCATGCTACCTCACATCTTTGTAGTCGGCTTGGCGCAATCAGGTGCCATTGGCAACCCTAAGTGTGGCAGCAGGACTCTGCACCAACCCACAAGTCCAAAGAAACCCAGACTTGGTTTAAGGAGTGTTATGACTTTGGGCGCTTTTCTCACTGGCTCCCTCCTCCCCCAACCTGAACCCGCTGGACTACTGCATTTGGTCATACGTCAAGAATATCACCAACATGACCTCCCACAATACCAAAGCCAGCTTGATCACCGCCATCCGCCGATCTCCTGCCGACACTTATGGAAAAAGCATGCTCTCAGTTCCAGACCTGTATCATGGCGGTGATTGAAGCTGAAGGCAGCTACATTGAATTAATCTCAACTCTACAACATAATCAAGTTTCCTGAATTCATTTTTTTCAATGAAAGTTTTAAAATAAAACTGTAGTGTTGTTTTCTTTAGGGCAACAAATTTATTGTTCCACCTTGTATATCTATCTATATATCATATATATATATATATATATATATATAAGTGAACGTGTCTGTGTATCTGTCTGTCTGTGTGTGTGCATTTCCCTACGCAATAACTCTGTCAATTTTTAGTCTACAGGCTCGAAATTTGATATACAGGATATTAAGATTTGGGAAAATCGATGTGATCGGTTTTCGGCCACAAATTTTGTGATTAAGGGGTCAAAGTTCAACGATTTGACTTTTGAGAACTCTACCAAACTCCTCCGACAATTTTGGGTCTAAACACTTGAAATTTTAGATATAGGTTCCTTGGGCATGGATCTAACTTAATAACTTGATTTGAGCCCAAAAAATAAATGTTAAGGGGTCATAATAGGGGTCAAAGTTTTAAAAAAAAATTTACCTCTGCGGTGTCTACTAAATTACTCAGATAATTTCTGGTCTAAACATCTGAAATTTTACATAAAGGGTATTCAGAGATAGGGCAAGCTTTTTAATCGGTTTGGGTCGAAAATTTTTAGTTACCAATATATAAATGTATGTATGTATGTTTGCATGTCTGCCTAAAACATTCAACAGAGGCGACTGATTTTTACAAGATCAGTATCATTTTGAAGTTCGGCCTTTCAAATGACAAATATCGAAAAATTGTCTGAAAACATTAATATCTTCACCTTCAACTGGGCACTTTTCTATAGGGGAGTTGCTTTTTTTTTCTGATATTTTTGAAAGTCATCCTCTCCTTTCGATTGTCTAGCCTTAATTTAAACATAAGTCACTTCTGGTTTGGTGGTGGTTGTAACAGCAAAGACGTCAGGTTTTTTCCCCCCCGTTCTTTTCCTTCTTCGCAGTACAGGTTCGAGCCTGCCCTCCTACTTCCAATTTTTTTTTTTTTTTTTTTTGCTCAACATACACATCTAAACACCCGGGCAACGCCGGGCTGAAATGCTAGTTTTTTAATAATGTCCTTTTCTTATATTTTATTTCAATAAATTGCTTCACAGTAGAAACACTGAAGGAACTGATTTGCCTTGTCACCATTTCTGATAGCAGCCATGCCGGAAGTTAGTAAGTACATTAGCTGACTATAACCCATTTTTATTTTACAATTTTTATTTACTTTTTTTTTTTTTTTTTTTTTTTTTTTTTTTGTAAATAAATAATTCAATGTGTAGTAGCTATTCTGGCCAGTCTTAGATGACCAATCTCTCAGACATGACTCCCCTTTATAAGAAGGGTTCATGGCTGATCTGCTGGGGAGTCAGGTAGTAGCAAATTGGTAAATGAAACATTACTATTTGCGACATAAATAATTTTTAAGGAAATACAGTTGAGAAATGAGTAAAAAACAAACAATTTATTTTGTGTTTTCCTACTCATTTGTTATAGATTTGCATTTAAAAAATAAATAAATAAAAGTGAGGGTGCTTGTCCAGAATTCCCCCATATTAAAAATAAAATTAAAGAAAATTTTGCATGACATACATACTTGTGACGGAAAAAAAATATTGTACACCAAAAACCACATGAATTGATCAAGTAGTATTATTTTTAAATAAAAAGTAAAATAAAATGTTGTACCTAAGAGAACAGCAATGATATTGTAATATCAACTTGTAAACAAGGGAGATAACTCCAATTAATTCAAACTTGCGAGATTTTAAAAAGTAATTTTTAACATGGGACATTGGAAAAAAAAAAATCAAATTCGGGTTATAGTCAGCTAACGTTTTCCCTAATTTTCTACGTAGCTACTACCGAAACTGGTGAAGAGGCAAAATAGTTCCTTCATCCTTTGCTATTTTCTCTCGTGTCTATATCTCCCTTGTGCATGTACTCATTTTTATTATTTTATTTTAATTACATTTTAGTGAAAACTGCTTTTTTTAATCTTTTTTTCTTTTTTTAGGAATTATTCAAAACACTTTTTGCAATCTTATTATATTAAGAATTATAAAAAAAATATAAATATAAAATTTTGGTTCTTGTTAAAAAGATGCAGTCGGCAGATGGATATTTTTTTCTTTTCTTTTTTTTAAATATGTCATTCTAAGCAAAAACAATATTACATATGACACATTTGACACAACGGTTCCCATCAAGCAAGGATGAGCCTGGCCAGTACCAGATAGGTGACTGTTTTGGACTTGTATGTGCTGGACTCAAATGGTGCCGATTCAGCAGAGGTGTGGTTGATGATTACGCAACCCTTGCAACACAATTACACATACAGCTGCTCCTACAGGGGATATCCTTTGTCTTTCAAGACTGAATGGAGAATATTACGTACTTAATTTTCATGTTGAAAATAGTAATATATCCAAAAATGATGAAAAATCATAAATTAGAAAGTCATTTATAGTTAAAGGTAATTTTTACGGAAATTTGGATAAATCACATTTATCTTAGACATTATAGGTAGACAGTAAGAGTCTACATGCAGGGGACATAACTCCAAAACGAATATTTTAGATTACTTGTTCATGGCTGCAATATTTGGTATGTAAAATGATAGACCTTTTTTTTTTTTTTACTAAAAACAATAAGAGTTGTTCTACTCGATTAATTTTCATAATTTTTGGATATAATACTATTTTCGACATGACAATTAAGTACGTGATATTGTTTTTGTTTAAAATGACATTTAAAAAAAATCGATCTGTCCACTATCTTAACAATAAGAACCCATTATTTTCTATAACATTTCTTTAAGTAGTTTTATTTTTAACTAAGAAAATCATTTTTAAGCAATTAATCGGAATTCGTAGGCATTACAACAAATCTTGCAAGCTTGAATTGAGTTATCTCCCTTGTGTGTGTGTGTTTTTTTGTTTTTTTTTAATAGATTTTTTTTTCAAAATAGTGGACAGCTCTTCTTCAATTATCCTTAAATTTGATTCATCACAAGTACTTTACATCTTAAACAATTTTTTTTACTTTTTTTTTTTTTTTAATATAGGAAGAATTCATAAGAATCAGAAGCTGAAATCGAGATGTGTGTGTGTGTGTGTATATATTCATCGAGTAGAAAGTTATTTATAATTAAAAGTAATTTTTATGGAAAATTGGGTAAAATTGCATTTTTCTTAAGACATTATAAAGTAGACTGGTAAGGGGAGATAACTCAATATTTTAGATTACTTGTTCATGGCATGTAACATTTGTTGTCTAAAGCGATAAACTTTTTTCCAGTTGTTCTACTGTATAAATTTTTGTAATTTCTGAATATATTACTATTTTTTACATGACAATTAAATACGTAATATTGGTTTTGCTAAATATGACATATTTAAAAAAAATCGATCTGTTGACTACCTTAACAATAAGAACCCTTTATTTTCCAAAGCATTTCATTAAGTAGTTTTATTTTTAAATAAGAAAATCATTTTTAAGCAATTAACGGGAATTTGTAGGCATTACAACAAATCTTGCAAGCTTGAATTATTGAGTTATCGCCCTTGTTTTTTTTTGTTTAGTTTTTTTTATGGGGGGTTCTAGCTGCTCTTCAGTTATCCATAAATTTGATTTTCTTAGTTAAAAATAAAAATCAGTTGAATGATTTTCGGAAATTTTGTTTCATCACAAGTACTTTACATCTTAAAAAAAATAGAAAAACGTTTTATTTTTATAATTTTGTTATTTTTTAAAAATATTTTTTAAATTTATTTAATCTTTTTGTTTCAGGAATTTTTCACCAGATCATGAAGTGCTAGTGAGCAACGGCTTGTGGCTGAACGCGCACGTCGGTGTCGGGCTCTATCTGTACACAAGAAAACACATGGTAGCAATGCCAGTTGCTCGGAAAATTCTCTTCAGCACTTTCGGAACCGTAGTCTTCAACTTTGGTTCGGTGTTGATCTGGGCATCGGCCAAATCCTTACTGCCAAGAAATACTTCCCTTCGGATCCTTGTAGGGATCGCTTCTAGTGTTGCCTTCCTGTATTTGGGCAAAGAGTACCTGGACCATGTCGACAGAACCACAACGGAGAGCAAAGTTGTTGAAGAAAAGCCAACAGACGTCGAAACTAAATGAAAAACAAAAATAGACTTTAAAAAAATGAAAAAAATATTTGGACTTTTTTTTTTTTAAATGTTTTTAATAAGTATGTCTAGAATGTATTTTTTGTTTTTTATTATTTTTATTTTTCTGAAAAATATAGAATGAAAATTCTGGCTTTCTTCGGTGACCGGGGTAGTCCGACGTCAGAGAAAGATAAGAACTTTTTCAGGCCATCACAGAAAAATAGAAACAATTATGAAAAATGTTCTTTCAATCAAGTTAAAATTTGAAAATTAAGAATAAAAAATTTAAATTATTTTCGAATGTAAAGAATTTTTAAAGAGAAAAATGCTGTTTCTTTTAATTCTTTTTTTTTAAATCACTAACTAAAAATAATGAATTTGTTTTTGTGATATTTAGTCTAACCACATATCTGTTTAATATTGAATAATCTTGCCATAGACTAATCAGCATGTCTCGATTTCTCATAAACTTGCATGTGTGTGTGTGTATGTGTTTTTGTTTTTTAAAAAAAATTTTTTTACTACTTTTAGTATAAGGAACAAAAACTCATTATATTCATCAAAAAATTATTTTATTATTCACTAGAGCAAGTAACATATATATATATATATATATATATATATATATATATATATATATAAGTTCACCATATGTGTTTCTATTTTCCTTACTCGGATCATCATCAGTGCTCGGATATCCACAAAACCAAATAGCAACCTCCTCTGGGAATAACTTTGTTGAAATCCATTTCTTCAGATTTACAATCAGTACTTTTTATTTATTTTTATTTTTTTTTTTTATGGATTAAGAAAAATAGAAACAAATGTTTGAACTTTATATATACAGTAGAACCCCAGGATATGGTGCCCCTAGAATACGTTTTTTTTTTTTTTTTAAGGTTACAGTGTGGAATACAATGTTTTTCCGACCCCTGGTTATGGTATTTGCCCTGCCTTACAGTGTAATTTATAATGTTATTTGATTATATACATGTGCACTGTATTTTGTTACTAATTTTTAATGCCGTATTCCAGGATTCTACTGCATTTAGTATGGACCGAAAAAAAATCTTTGCTCGTGTGAACAATAAAAGAATGTTTTTGATGTATATACGTTTTTGTTCCCTATATTGAAAGCATTTAAAAATTAAAAAGTATTTGTAGCTCTAGTTCTGCACTATTGAGCTATAATGGAATTTGATGTTTTATTAAAAAAGAAAAAAAAAAAAAAAAATAGAAATTTGTATCGGCAGCAGCTGAATAGCGTAACTGTCGTTTAGGCGGTCGAGTTTCGATTGTGGCTTGAGGTAGTTGCTTGTCTAGCCACACTGATGAGCTGTGATACAGCAAAACAGTACTGTATGTGGATGACTATATATATATATATATATATATATATATATATATATATATATATATATGCAGCATTCCTTCCTTTTAAGCATATTTCATTAAATATTATACATAATTTCTGACTTACATGCTTTAATTTTGATCCTTTCTAATTGCCTAGCAAATTTTCAAGAACTGGCCAATGTATTCAGTGTAATTGCTTTTATGCGAGTACTTTCTGATTTGTCCATCTTCAGGGTTGGTTATTAATAAAAATACTAGGATATTTACAAAGGTGAATTTTGTTTTTTATATTAATATACTTTATATTATAAAGTATATTAATAAAAAAAAAAAAAAAAATGATTTCATGTAGGGTGGGGGAATCACCCTTATAAATATCCTAACACCTTTACTTATAACCACCCCTGAAGATGGATATGAACAGATCAAAAAGTACTCAGATTAAAAGTGATTATGGCGAATACATCGGCCAGATCAGAACTAAAGTATGCAGACAGAAATTGGCTATAATACTTAATGAAATATATATACGGTATAATCACGTTGACACATAGGATGCTGTCAGATCACCAAAGTTAAGCAATGTTGAACCTGGTCAGTACTAAAATAAGTGACCATTTGGGAATTCTAGTGGTATTGTTTTTAATCCGTCTTGGACCTGTCCTTGCCGATTCAGGAGAGGTGTGGTTGGAGATTGCGCAATCCTTGCCTCATAATTACATGCACGGCTACCCTTACAGGGGTGTCCATTTTCTCTTGAGACTGAATAGGGACATCGAGATATATAAAATAAAACAATACTTTGAAGGGACTCTTTTTGATACTTCACTGCAGTTTCGCTGTAAATCCGATCATCGGAAGTGCATTTCTATCAGTATACAGATATGTACGTTTGTATACAGCTCAGACGAGCCAGAATCGTATTTCTGCGTTAAATTTCCAGCACTTATTTTTCAAAATTATTGGGTGTGAAGTTACCTCACGAAGTTATATTCCCTTATGGCTTAAGGATATTCTTTTGGCCAAGATCAAAGTGTAGTATCTGCTCTCCAGATGCTGCACTTTCATTTTTAGTTCGCTTTCAGTGGAGGAACAGTCCTTCACGACTGAGACAGTTTTTTATTTTTGTACCTTTTCTCCACATTAAAAAACGACCCTGGTGTCTAACTCTGTTCCCTGGTGAGGCATTGTAAATAGGTACATTTTATATTCATACTAGCAGGCGGTCTGGTGTTGCCTGGTCAAAAAATATGCATAAATATTATATTTTAATTCATGAAAATTTCGTATTTATTATTATAGAGCCAATTCTCCGTTTATTTTATCAAGCTTATATAATATACGGCATAATCACGTTGACACACTGGTTCCCATCAGATCACCGAAGTTAAGCAACGTTGAGCCTGGCTAGTATCAGATGGGTGACCATTTGGGAATTCTAGGCGCTGTATGTGCTTTCCGCTTATCTCGGCATTGTTTCCATTCGTCCTGAACATCTTGCCACTGGTATACAGCAATGTTGACTCAGGAAAAGTGTGATTTGAGATTGCGGGACTCTTGCCACAAAAATTTCACACGCAGGCACCCTTACTGTGGGTATCCATAGTCTGTCAAGACTGGAGGAAGCCTTTTTTTTTTTTTTATGACTTGTGTGCCATCAGTTAAAAGCAAAATCAAAACCTGTAGCTCTCTGGCCTTTTTCGTTAGCGTATGACCTAAATTTTATACATATACAAAAATTGGAGAAAGAAAAATGACATGGTAACTTTTAATTAACGCATCTGCAGAAAAAATGTGTATAGCTGACTTAATTTAAGTCAAGAAAAAAATTTCTTTTTTTTTCAATTTGGACCTCTTAGCAACTATTTTGCCGACTAAAAACCAAATCGAAAGTGTACTACAGGTCCAAATACCCTATATATCAAATTTCAACTCTGTAGACCAAATATTCATATAGGTATTTGGTAAAGACTTTCCACACATACACACTGACAAGGACATTTTATATATATATATATATATATATATATATATAAATATTTCTGTGTGCTAGAACCTTTTCGTCTTAAATTCTGTGCAATTATGCAGAACAGAATAGGAAATAGCTTGTCATAAAAGATTACAATTAAAGACTGTAAATTATAATTTACAAGAATTTATTGTGTTCTTATATACAGTATAGGTATGTTTTAGGTGCATTCTGGTTACTGTTGTTCGGGATTTGGATCCTACAGTTGTTAGAGTAGGGTATGGAGAGAATCGCAGTGGGGCAGGTTGTCCAAGTTGTTATTATCTGGGGAAGATCCTTTATTATCCGTACTGCCAGTGCTAGTTTATTGTGAAAGAGTGTTAATCTAACTCATTATTATTATTAGACTGTACTGGGATTTGCACTTGGAAAAGTTTATTTGGGCGGGGCGGGTAAGAAGTTGTCTCAGTTATGATGCAAGAATAAATCACATCCTTACGTATGCAATTGTTATTAAAAGGGCATTCACGCTTATTCTGGCAATTACATTTATTTTAGTGGCTAATGGGAAAGGGATTGCTTGGGCTTCTTTGATTTTCTTCTTATTAGAAGATACAATTGTCTGGGCTAAGTTAGGCATTGTAGCGTATGAGATCTTGATAACTCTCACGCCTTTCAGTCTCGTCCTGATACTAAATGATACAAAATATACATTTCTGATGATCGATGAAAATCATAAAACTGCAGGAAAGTGTAAAAGCTAAGTGCGTTATTTAATTTTTTCATTATTATACATACAGGGATCAACCATAAGTAACTATATGACCTTATTCCACCATTGTAAGTGTAACATGAAAGAAATATAAGATAGCAATTTAGAAATTAAAAAAACGTACAGTAAAGTTAACGTGCAACATAAAACGTGATGCTTATTAAAGCTGTGCTTGTTCTTCGTAGAACTTGATTCACTTTGGTATTATTTCAGGAACTGAGCAGCATACTTTGTGGCATAGCTCTAGTGGCACTTGAGCAACGGCAGGTCAGATTTCTGAGTAGACTCATTGAGAATAACCCCACAGTAAAAAAGTCAGGAGGAGTCAAAATCTAGCGAACAAACATATAGTTACTAATGGTAGAGCCACTCTCCCTCCCTCCCCATCTCTCTCCCCTCTCTCTCTCTCTCTCTCTCTCTCTCTCTCTCTCTCTCTATATATATATATATATATATATATATATATATATATATATATATATATGCACACACTAGTGGTGGGACAATTCCAAAATTTATCCTGATTCCGATACAATTACCGATTTCATACAAAATTCCCAATTCCGATTCTTTATAAATCTCTAAATATTTAACTATAAAAGTGTTATTTTGTCCCGATTACTGTAAAAACACATTTTAAATGTGTCTACATTTTCTCAAACGTAAAAACACACTTTCGATGGGGTGATCTAGAGATTTTAGTTTTACTTGAAGTTTAAATCAATAAATATTTATTATTAATACAGCACCTGATTTTGTGCTACGAAACAGGTGCTGTCAAGAATTGTGCATGTCAACATACTTAAAGGAATAAATTGTAAGATGGACAACATCTTGAAATTTGGAATATAGTCTTTTGTCGTTTATTTGATATGTGAACACCCCCCCCCCGTCGATTTCGACGTATGAGGTTCTGCCACAACAGCCAAATTACTCAGAAATCCACACAGATGATTTGTTTATAGTGGTGAAGGCTTTGTGTAGAACCATCCACACTATTTGGTATTACTGTTAACCTTTGTCGGTTCAGATAACTGCCACAGGACAGAGTACACAGTAGACCGCAGGTTTTTACATCAGTTTCCTTCTAGATGCATGTCTTAACGATGACTGCGGGTGCATCTTCCCAGTGAATTAATGGACCCCCAGATACCAAACTGGAAATTTTCCGACTCGGTGCTGTACATACAGCACCTAGCCTTCCAAATGGTCACCCATCTGGTACTGGCCAGGCGCATTGTTGCTTAACTTTGGTGATCTGGTGAGAACTGGTGTGTCAGCATGATTGTGCCATATATATATATATAACTACTTCATTTATTCACATAAATTTAATATACGAAAGTATAGATTTATGCGTAAACTTTAAGTATTTACTTCAAAAGTGCTCAATACGTAGGTAGAGTTAGTTAGTAATTTATAAAATATATATGGCGATTAAGCTACACTGAATATTCTGCGTTTCATCCAACTATAGGATTCGTCAGGCTTATGCGCAGAATATTCAGTGTAGCTTAATCGCCATATATATTTTATAAATTACTATATATATATATATATATATATTATAAAAAATGAATATTTGAAAGGGGTTAAAGAGGTATTGAATGATTCTTTAAATGTGCATCTGTCAAGCTGTGTGAAGCTTAAATATAATAATAGCGTTATAGACAAGAAAAAGTCATATATTGGTGTATATAGATTTATTTGCTAATGTAATAAGGAAAAAAATCATCATTGGGGAGATGTTATATGCTCTTTATACTTTAGTATTTTGAAGCCTAATGCTTCTTATCAGCAAATATGTATATATATATATATATACTAGCATTTCAGCCCAGCGTTGCTCGGGTGTTTGGAGGTGTATGTTGAGCAAAAAAAAAAAAAAGCGGTCTATTTTTTAAAATTTGACCCCTATTATGACTCCTTAACATTTATTGTTTTGGGCTCAAATCAAGTTATTAAGTTAGATCCATGTCCAAGGAACCTATATCTAAAATTTCAATTGTTTATACCCAAACTTGTCGAAGGAGTTTGGTAAAGTTTCAAAGGTCAAATCGTTGAATTTTGACCCCTTAACAGCCAAATTTCTGGCCGAAAACTGATTATGTCGATTTTCTCAAATCTCAGTACCCTGTATATCAAATTTCGAGTCTGTAGACTGAAAATTGACAGTTATTGCATAGGAAAATGTACACAGCCAGACAGACACACAGGCACTTTCACTTTTAGAGATATATATGCATGTTTCATTGAAGAGCAGGGATAATTCCTGTCTGTTTCTCTTGTAATACATTTTTTTTTTTTTTTTTTTTTTTTTTTTTTCAGGCTTCATATTGAGCCTGATTTACGTTGTTCTTTTCTTTTTTTTTTTTTTTCATACAAATTACTAGAGTTTCTATGATTGGGAGGCAAAGATTACCATTTCAGATGGCTAAAATGGCGATGTTTTTAATTAACATATTCCTTAATTCCAGTTTTGGAGGTATCGTGTGCTGTAAGATATTGGTAAATGAAGCCATTTAAGGAAGATAGGCGGCATGTTACTTGGTGAGAGATACTGGTTCTAGTCATGCCGATGCACGTGTTATTTTTGGAGACACATTCTCCTACAAGGCATTTAATTGTATACATATATATATATATATACCTCAGTATTTTGAGGCAAATAAATATATATAAAGAGCATATAATACCCCCCTCAATTGATTTTTTTTCCTTATTACATTGGCAAATAAGTCTATATATACCAAGACATGGCTTTTCTTATCTATAATCCTATTATTATTATTATTATTATTATAATATATAATGTGTGTGTGAGTTTTTGAAAATGTATGCTTTGGGGAATGTTTTCTATACCAACCGTTTTTAAATCAGAATCTCTATGATCGCTAGGATATAACAGAGGATATATAAATAACAATTTTGCTCTATTCCCGAGTCCAAGATTTTATTTATCTTACAAACATTTTTTTTTTTTTTTTTTACAAAATTAAAACTTTGGTATATTTTCCAGATGTATTTCGTTCATGGGGAACAATCAATATCTGTATGTGAATATTGGCTATTTTCTTCCATGGACTCCTCAGAAAAAAATAAATCAAAGTTCTGAAACAGAAAAAATGCATAACGTTGTAAAATGTAAAATTTGGAAAGAACCAAAACAACTACCATCGGACAGTTTCCAATAGGCTGCCATCTTGTAATGGTAGAAATATCCAATATTAATTTACAAATATTGATTGTTTTCCGTGAACGAACCCGATCTGTTAAAAGTTTTTTTTTTTTTTTTTTGAAAGAAAAAATTATTTATAAGATAAATAAAATCTTGGTTTTTGGAATATTGCAAAATTGTTATTTATTTATTTATATATAAATGTATATATATGTGTGTGTGTGTGTGTGTGTGTATGTATATACACACGCACACACGCACACATGTAATGTTTTAATTCCTGCATGTTCATACCAAAAACTGGGTTGCAATTTCAATAGTGCTTGTATGGGTTTTATTTGTTGGAAAAAAATTCACTGATGAAATTCTTTGAAACTGTGAACTTGTCAATGTCAAGATGAATGTGTTTTGGGAATGGGCAGAAACGATCATATAAATAAATGTGTTTTCAAAAAGTAAACTCGAAAATTTTGACAAATATTTAATTTGAAAAATGGGTGTGCAGGAAATGGGGAGGGGTAACAAATCAAAAATTCTTCACTTATGAGACAAATTTGGATTTCAATATTTTCTGTTATTTTGGGTGGGTTTGGTCGTGTCTCGGGCAAAAGAGACAAAAATGGAAAAAATGTTAAATGTCTTATTTATATAAAAGTTTGAAAGAAGAAAAAAAAAAACTTTAAATGTTTATCATTTTGGATGTTACAAATCCAAGAATTCTTTTTTTTTTTTTTTTTTTTATTAAAATAATGGTTCATTTTTTTTTTTTTTTAATGATAATCATTCGCCATTTTTTTTTTTTAATGAAAAATATCAGATTATTTATGAATGTGAATAAAATTTATTACAAACATTCTTTTTTCATAATTAAAAAAAAAAAAACTGTAAATAGTTCAACTCTTTCAGTTACAATATTAAAAAAAAATAACTTATGATATGTGAAAATAACAAACAATTAAAATCCAATGCTTCTTTATAATTTTTTTTAATGATCTGATTTTTAATATAGACACTAGTGATGGGACGATTCCAATATTTTTCATGATTCTGATACAGTTACCGATTCTGATTTTGATTCTTTTAAAATCTCTAGCTTTTTTTATTCATAACTTTCTGATTACTGTAAAAACCCATTTGATATATGCATATATTTTTGCAAACATAAAAGTACACTTCGATGGTGGGGGATGTATCTTCAGATTTCAGTTTTACTGCTGGTTTAAAAATCAATAAATATTTTTGATTTTTACCATTAGTGCCAGCAATGGAATACACAGTTTTAAACAAAAACAATTAAAAGAATCGTTTTTGGTATCGGAAAATAACCACACATTTTTCCCATTTCGCTACTCCAAAATGTTCCAATTTTTTCGATTCCCGATTACTATTAATCGTCCCAACACTAATAGATATCCCACTACTCATCAACCTTTATGATCTTGGTCTGTATAGATAACAGCAATAATAAGAGTGGTGGCCGTCACTGCAGAATTTACTTTTTGTTTTTTCGTCTTTTGTTGTTAATAGCTGTAGTCATAACAGAAACAACACCATTATTTTGCTCTGGGCTTTCATATTCTTTTTTGTTTAGTTTTATTATGATACCAATATTATATTTCTTTTACATATTACCACGGCTCTATATTACATATTCTCTTCCGTGGCTGGCATCATGGTGTCTTTGTAACAAGAACTTGTTCTCTTTCTTCTTCTTTTTCGTTGTCAATAACAGCCATAGTGTAATTTTGTTGCAGGCTCTGTCATTTAAATGTGTATGCATAGTGACGACTCGCGTGCCGAGTTAATGTTATGTCAGCATTTTAGCTGTGTGACATCATGGAATGAAATGTATATATAGGCATCAAAATCAGAGGAGAAAAAAGAAAAGGAAAAAAAAAACCAATAGAATATATAGGAGGAGATATTCTAAATCTTAGAGAATAATTATGGCAACACAACAACGGATTGAAGCTAAAAAAAACTAAAATTTAAAAAAAAAGCTCAAGAATGGCGAATTTCTGTTTTAAATACATTTCAGCGAATTGTCTGTTGAAGGTAGATGAAATAAATTTTTTTAATTTTAACTAAAAAAATTCTTGTGTCAAAGTTTTCTTTTCTTTGCGAATCTCTACATACAATGTAGTTGGGTCCATTTTCAAAGTGATAACAATGTTACAAGTTTTATCAATTAAAAAAAACAACACTTATTTTGGCGCTTCTACACTATTGGGACGAGATTTTGTAGTCGATAAATGGAGTTTTCAAATAAAAAAACAATGGTTTCAACTGATTTTTTTTTTTTGTCAATTCTAATAAGTTACAATGGTAGCTTCCGAATTATGCAGTCAGGATTACCTGAATATTACTGAATTATTAAAAAAAAAAACTTTAATCGTGGTAGCAGGTGAAAAATTGCGCCCATCTTCTTTAAATCGAAATAGAAAATTACCTCCCTTTTGAACTCTCCTGTGTCTTACGATCGTTTTCATGAAATTCTATTTTTTATCTTCTTTAATAATTTTTTTACTTTATCGATTTTCGTAATTTTTGGATATAATCATCTTAAAAATAGGAATACGATACCATTGTTTTCATGTGAAATTTAGTATTTTGATTTCAAAAATTTCTTCCCAATAGTGTAGAAGCGCCCTTATTTTATCTGGACTTTCATATACTTGTGTAGGTTTATTGCACAATGTCAATATATATATATATATATATATAATATGCTTTAAGTGCGCTTGAAAGCCAAATACAACATAATATTAGGAAAATAAACAAATATTTTACTTGTTTGAAATTTGTCACAAATATATTTCAGAGGTATACTCCATCTTCAGTGTGTTGTTTTGTTTCTTTTTTTTCCCCCTTTTCTTCTTCCTTGCCATGTTGTAAATTTGGAGAAAGAAGTCTGTTTGTAAAGAGCCGCATGTTGTTTCTAGCGGTTTTATTTTGAAATGTTTGAACTGTGCGTGGGCAACACGAGAATAACGTCAAAGAATGAGAGTTCATATAGAAACGTTTTAATTTGAATAAAATAAAATACGAATCAAGTGCGTTTGAAAGCCAAATCCAACGTAATATTAGGAAAATAAACAAATATTTTGTTTGAAATTTATAACAAATATATTTCAGAGGTATACTCCATCTTCAGTGTGTTGTTTTGTTTCTTTTTTTTTTTTCTTCTTCCTTGCCGTGTTGTAATACAACTGCTAAAAACAACGCATGGTTCTTTACAAACAGACTTCTTTCTCCAAATTTACAACATGGCAAGGAAGAAGAAAAGGGAAAAAAGAAACAAAACAACATACTGAAGATGGAGTATACCTCTGAAATATATTTGTGACAAATTTCAAACATGTAAAATACTTGCTTATTTTCCTAATCTTACGTTGTGATTTGGCTTTCAAACGCACTTGATGCATATTTTATTTTATTCAAATTAAAACGTTTCTATATGAACTCTCATCCTTGACATATATATATATATATATATATATATATATATTATTACATATTAGCACTGAGCTAATACCAAAAATTACATCTCTCTCAGTTCCTCATATGAATTTGTTTATAAAAAACATTGATTTTAAACCATTTTTATATTTCAAGGATTTACTTGTATTTAATTATGTTGAAAAATATTTTAAAAAATAATTACATATAACCTATTATAATTATATATAAACTTTTTCTAAAACTGAAAAAATTAAAGAAAATCCTATTGTAATGCTACCAATAGATTTTGTGTGTGTGTGTGTGTGTGTGTGTGTGTGTGTTTTTTTTTTATTAAAAAAAATAATTGGTCGGAGAAATATTTCCGTTATAGTCAGCTACAGTCTTTCCCAATTTTTTGCGTGACTGCTACTAGAATCGGTGACAACTCCAAATAGTCCCATCACTTTTTTTTTCTTACGTATGTATCTCCCCTGTGCATGTATTTTTTTAAAATTTATTTTTTTATTAAGTTTTAGCAAAAACGACTTTTTCCAATCTTTTTCTTTATTAAGAATAATTGAAAACATTTGTGCAATCTTGAGTATTTTTTATTAAGAATTAATGAAAACAGTTTTATCTTTTTTTTAATTTCAAATTTAAAAAACTTATTACATAATTTCACAAACATTTATTATAAAATTTCAAATAAAAAAACATATTTAAAAAATAAATAAAATATGCATCAAGTGAACTTGAAAGCCATATTAGGAAAATAAATATTTTACTTGCTTAAACTTTATAATTTAAATATATTTCAGAGTCAAACTCCATCCTCAGTATGTTGTTTTCTTTCTTTTCTCTTCTTCTTCTTCTTCTTCTTTCTTTTCATGTTGTAACGTTGAAGAAAGAAAAGTCTGTTTGTAAAATCAACGCTTCTATAATGGAACTCACACTCTTGATGTTAATCTCACGTAGCTAAGGCCTCATTCCAACACTGCAAAATACAACCGCTGAGAAACGTGTGGATCTTTACAAGCAAACTTTTCTTTCTCCATTTTTTTTATTAAAAGCGCAAATAAAGACTAATTGTATTATTTTTATCTTTTTATTATTTTTAAAATTTTTATTTGTATACTTTTCAATAATATTTTTTTTTTTATATTTTATTTCAATAAATCGCTTCAAAATACAAATATTGAATAACAAAAAAGTAAAGAGACTCTTAAGTCATCACCAGTTCTGGTTACAGTCATGCAGAAAATTGACTATAACCAATATTTCTAATTAAAATCTTTGTAATTTTTTTTTTGTTACTTTATTATTAGGAAAGTTTTATAAATAAATGATTTAAAATGAATAGTTTTAAAAAATAATATTGACTTATTTGCACAATTAATGAATTGATTGATTGCATAGACAGTAGTTCAAATTTTGAGATTGGATTTAAAAAATAAAAATGAAATGAAATTGTCTCATCTTTACATTTCAATTCAAATTTTCTCTCTGTTTAAAATGTTTGAGAAAAACGGGGAAGAATTTTTTTGTTTTTAATTATTTCTAAAACTGAAAGAAATAACGCTAATTCAGTTTTTCAAATATATTTTCTGTTTTTGATAAAAATAGGCGGGGATAAATATTTGAAATTAAGTTCTCCATTAGATAAAATTTTCCCTTATTTTAAAGAAAATTTTTAAATAATTGGTGGATTTAAAATGAATAATTAAAAAAAATAAAATCGATCTATTTGCATTAATTAATTGCATATACAGTAATGGGAGCTTGTGGATGAGATTTTTAAAATAATGAAAACTTTCTCAAAGTTTAATAAGATAAAAGTTTTAAAATGGTTTGAGTTTTATTTATTTGGTGAAATTGAATGAATCCCGATTCGGTCATCAGAAAATGGTGTTAGGTCCAAATAGTTTCCTGATATAAAATAATTTGATTATTTCCGGTTTTAGTAAAAAAGTTTCAAACAATTTCTACGATTATTTTTTTTTTTTCAGAAGAAGAATAAAAACATAAAAATAAAATAAATGAATAAATTATTTCATATCCAGCCTTGATAGAGTTCAAAACCTGCTTCAAAACCTAATTGGTAATACCCTTTTCTCTTCCCTACAACCTCTTTCTCACAGAAGAAAGGTTGCAAGCATGTCTTTGCTTTATCGTTATTTTTATGGCAAGTGCTCGACTGAACTCCAATCTTTCCCCCTTGCCAAACTTTCACAAAAGACACTCCACTATCTACAACCACTATATACGATTTCCCACACTCTCTAACTGTGTCTAAATCTAAATGCAGATTCCATGAACAAAGCTTCTTTCCCAGAACTGCCTGCCTGTGAAACATTGTTCCGATGGCATGCTTCCCGGTTGTATACAACATGATAGCCTTCAAATCCAATGTAAACAAATTCTTGTTGAACCATCCCCATAAATAATCAAATTCTACCCAATTTACACCATTAACAATTACTACAATACCGCCTTACATTCATCAGCTCTTATCCTCGAGTGGACTTGGGCCTTGATAAGTGGTGACACCCAAGTGAAATAAAAAGAATTGGTATTTTAAACATTTTCATTTTTACAAAAAAAATTTTCTTTTCATTATAAAAATATTTAATGTAATTTATTTCAATTAAATATCTCATGAAATTGAGTTCATTTTGGAAATATAAGATTTCTTAAAATCATTCTTTAAATTTTTTTTTTTTCTACTAAATTATTCACTAAGGTGCTTTGCTATCATTTCCAAAATATAAAAATCTATATATCTATAAAAGTGAGAATGTGTGTGTGTCAGGACACTTCTCAACCTATATACTCAACGAATTTTTGATCTACAAACTTGAAATTTAATATATAGGTTATTCAGATATGTGGAAAACTTTTTAATCGGTTTTCATCCGGAGATAAGAGGTTTCTAAGGGATCAAAATTGAAAAATTGGTACTTGAGGGTCGTCAGATTCTTCTCTGTTTGCTGTTTCATGATTGTGCATGCGTGAATAGTTCATATTACAGATTCCTTATGTAAAGTATGACTCAGTTTGAAAACACTTTTTGAAGAGTGTGTCACGCTGGCCAAATAGTTATTGTACTTGACTAACTGTCTTTAGGTTTTGGTTTTGACTTCAGCTCGAGTTTTTTTTTGGGGGGAGGGGGGTTATTTGCGAAAAGTGAACTGTTTAGAAGAACATAATACTCGTATGCACATGTCTCAGTTTCTGTATTAATTAAAATATAATATTTATGCATATTTTATGACCGTGCATCACTAGGCAACCTGCTAGCATTTAATAAAATTTAGTTTAAAAAGTCTTATATTTCCTAATTAATTATAATAATTAATTATAATTAATTATAATAATTATAATTAATTATAATAATTAATGAAGCAATTTCTTTAATAACTATAATGTTGGGCTACGGCACATATTATATGTCTGCAGTCATTTTTTTTTTAACCCAAACCGGAAGTAAAAGGAAGTATTTTATATCTAAAACCTATTTTGTCATAACATCTTTTTCTGATGACTTCAAGTCTGGACTTATTTTGTTGCGCCATTTATATATATTTTACATTTAAAAATGTTATTTTATTTTATTTATTTTGATGGAAAATTAAAAGAAATTTTTATGATTGTAAAATTTTAAATTAATTTTTATTCTTTCAATAGTATTGTGTATTTATGTTTTCTTTTGCATATGTCCATTGAGACAAACAAAAATATCCATTTAGGCAAACAAATTAAAATGAAAAAAAAACAAAAACAATACTATCATAATATTTTCCCTTCATCGATATGACTGCGCCACAGATTGGAACTGTATGTCTTCCTTTGAGTAAAAATAGGCGATGATACTTGAATTTTGTTTGTAAATTTTAATTTTTAGCAAGAATGTGAAAAAAAAAAATGCATTCAAATGATCACGAAGTAAGCATTTCTTTTATATGTATTAATTTGTTGTCCCTCTGCTTCTTTTTAATTGTTGTTTATAACCATAATTTTAGTAATTTCATTTAAAAAAAACAACAACATCATCATTTTGCTCTGGGCTTTCATATTCTTTTGGTATAATTTTATTATATGGTATTCTTTAAATATTAACATTAATCTAATACTCAGAATTGCATCTTTTCTCTATAATGTCAGAAATTCAAAGGGGTTTGAAAGACTTTAAGCTGTCAGTTTGAAAAGAACATTTTGCTTGAAAATTTAAAATCAAGTTGGATATTGTGATTCATTAAAAAAAAAAAAAAATGTAAACCAAAAAAAGAACTTTTTTAGAATTAAATTCAGTAATTTTCTCTTGATTCTGGGATCAAAAAAAAAAAAAAAAGAAACCACCAAACTATTATTCTGTTCTGGGCTTTCATATTGTTTTTGTATAATTTTCATGCATGATATAGAGAATTTTTTTTTCTTTTTGTTTATTAGCACTGCTCTATTATGCATTCTTATCCAGAGTTATTTCATGATATAAAAATTAAAAAATAAAACATATATAAGGATTAATTTATTCAAAATAATTTTTATAAACCAACAATCTTAAAAAATTTTTTTAAATTTTTGTGTTCCATGTAAAAAAAAAAAAAGAAAAAAAATTCAGTAATTTTCTCTCGATTCTGAGTGTGAATAATAATAATAAAAAAAGATGTCTTCAAAAGATTTTTATTTTTTAATAATTTTATGAATTGTGATTGTTTGTTGCTATGAAAACATAGTTTAGTTATGTTTGTATCCTCCCCTGCCCCCCCCCTGCACACACCCCGCAGGAAACAAGTATGACGCATCAAACGAGTTTGAATAAATTTTCAATAAAAGCAACTGACGTATTTTCAAAATTTTTTTTAACACTAGCAGGGTGACCTGACGTTGTCCGGGATTGAATGAAGATCAACTAATGTTTCAACATTCCATATTTTATTGTCATCGAAATCGATGAAATCATCCATTGTTTAATTAAATCAATTGATTACCTGCTCTAGTTAGGCCCCCCCCCCTCCGCTTCCCACAATGTACTGGGAGGAAGCTTCACATGTCTCCCTGCGGTAATTTAGTTCACAATACATTGTAATGCACATTGCACTGTAAAGAATCTACTGTTGATTTTATAGAAGTATGTTTAAATAATGTCTTAATTTAAAGTTTAAAATGCAAAAGGAATGTTTCATGGTTCAATTGTGTTCTAAACAGAAAAATTCATTTTAAACGCGCCCCTGTTATATCAAAGAACCAATTGTTGATTTTATGAAATTATTCTTACATAATTACTTCAATTAAAATTAAACGTACAAAAGTCAAGTATCATGATTCAGTTGTGCTCTAAAAAGAAACATTCATTTCAAACGCACTGCTGTTTCATATAAAATAATCTGCAGTCCATTTTATAGGCTGGTCCTTTCTGCTTGTGCGGTAATAAAACTTCTTGAATATACTTGTGATGTTAGGCTGTAGAAAAGTGTTAACTTTGTTCAAAATCGGACTTTCTTTCTTTAATCGGATTTTTTTTTTGATTATCGATTTTTGATATTAATCAGAAGCATTCTCATACAAAACCTACGTAAGAACACTCCCAGACACATTAAATACATTTGTGTGAAATAAAAAAAAGCAAAAAACATCATCCTGCCCGTTTTAGAGTCCACATGGAACAAACTCTCACAGACGTTTTATATAATAGTAAATAGATATATTTCCTATGACTTGCAACTTTCTATGCATGTGTGTATATATACAGAATGTCCCAATAAAATGTATACACGCTTTAAATTATCTCAAGTTGCTACATGAATATGCCATCCAATGTTTTCAAGAGATATTCAGGAATAAAGAATGCACCACATCGCCACTATCATCATGATCTAACACACTATCTTTATGGTCACGTGCCAAACAGATGACTAGGACAAAGAGTAAATATTGAGTACCATTCACGATCAGCGGATTTAAGCCCCATGAATTTTTTGGAGGGTGAGGAGGCATTTTAAACACAAGGTTCATACCAAAAAAACAGCTACCATGACTGAGTTGAAAGCAACCATTAAAGGAGGATGTGCCAGCATCCCAACTGAACTGATAAAGAACGTTTTGGATTCGATCAGTGAGCGTTGACAGCTGTTCCTGGACCACAATGGCCAATAACCTTAACACTTTCGAGAATTAGCTGGTTTCTATATTTGTTCACAGTATTTTGATGTATGAAACTTTTATTTATCATAATAAATATTGATTTTACAGACATTTAAAGAGTGTATACATTTTATTGAAACACCCTGTATGTGTATATATATATATATATATATATATATATATATATATAAAAGGAGCTTTTATCTAACGATTTAATCTAACGATTACTATGATATTGTCCTTTTGACCACTGTGCAATCTTTAACGCTTATCCTCGAGTGGACCTGGGCCTTGATAAATGGTGATTCTTTTGTAAAAAAAAAAAAATAAAAAAAATAACGTCATGGTAAGGAAAAAGAAGAAGAGAGTAGAGAGAGAGCATGTTCGAGAAGATGATCACCAAGAGACGTCACAGCTGTAACAGTAAGTCTGGGATAATGAGAAAACAAATCTCGTTATACAACGAAAAAAAAAAAAAACGAGTTGTAGTTCTTTCCTCTTTCTTATTCTTTGTCTACTTTACGACTGAAACTACAGCGTGTTGGGTCCCGTGTGTAAACGTGTGAGTAACATTACAGTCCGCACAAAATTTTCTGATTGATATAAGAATCAAGTGATTGATTTTGCGCTACGAAACAGATACTGTCAAGAATTGTAAATGTCAACTGAATTAAAGGGATAAATTGTAAGATGGTCAACATCATGAATTTAGAAATATAGATTTTTGTCATTTATTCACTATATTGCTCTGTAATTACATTGAGCTTCTTGAATAAGACAAAAACAAATAACATCTAAGTAAATCGCGATATATCCATACAGTCATGCGAGATGGACGAGTGGTAAGAGTTTAGGCTCCTTATTGTGGGGTCCCGATTTCGAATCTCGCTAGATTCAGCCACTCTGATGAGTCATAGATGACGAAATACATGTCAGTGGATAATTATATTTAAAAAACTATATATATGCCGCTCTCCATATGGGGGTATCACATTGGTTAAAGGGAAAATTATTCCCAACTCGCATTTAGGTAAAAATGCATTTTTGTAAATAATTTAATTAATTCAAAGCGTATCACAAAAAAAAAAACAAATAACATCTCCATATCTTAGGTTGAGCATATTGGGAAGTGATATACAAATTACCATTAGCATATTAAGTGATGCTCTTTGTGTAAACAAATTGAGCTTAGGTATTTGACCAGTGTCAAAACACTGTTATTTCCCTGCCCGCATAGCAGCAGCCGAATAGCGCAATGGTTAGAAGCTCCGACTGTCATTTAGGTGATCAGGTTTCGATCCTTGATTGAGGTAGTTGCTTTTCTAGCCGCACTGATGAGCTGTGAAACAGCAAAACAGTACTGTATGTGGATGACTATATATATATATATATATATATATATATATATATATATATGTATATTTCAACAATATATATATATATATATTTTGTTGAAACTCGACTGAACACATGAAAATAAATAACTACAACACAAAAGTCCCTCATTAGGTCCCTCCCGTCTTTACGGTACCAACCATATTCATATAGTTCACACTCCATGTATGCTAATTAGGTAGATCCTATTGTAACAGAAATGTGTAAGGAAAAATTCAAGATGGCACCCGACTCTCTCTTTAACACGGTAAGTTCAGGAAAAGATGTTATAAATGTTGCAGCAATTCAATAATCTTTTTACACCGGTTCTGCACGGATTCCAGCAACGGTAAAATATCCTCACACGGCACAAGAAGCAACAGCCACACGATTCCCCAGCCAACTCAATCGTCCCTCGCCGACGTCTTTCCCCTCACCCGCTTTTATCGTCGTTCTAGGCCGGCTAAATTTACATATTCCGAGAATTCGTGTGACTTTGCGAGACATCATAATTTACAAAAGACGGCGGCCGCCATCTTGGTCTTTCTTTTCTATTTTTGGTCGGTAACGCTGAGCTGGTCTCGAGGTAAGTCTTTTTCCCCTCATCCATCTCTCCCACGTACCCACACAACATGCAAACACGCAGGCGCTTATCTCCTGGATGCACGTTACACTCCCCCCTGATCTGATGATCACATAGAGAGCACTGGGGGGGTGGCCGTTTAGTGCGTGTGCTTCTGCGAAGAGGTACATTCACTGTTTCAGATTCGGGTTCTGGATCTGGTTCCGCCTCATCAGATGAAGTATCGCTATCAGTCTCTGGAGGGGGCTCACTGAATCCATGCATCGGCAGCTCATCACTAGACGCTTCACTGCTTTCTTCTGTAGTTGTGTGACGCACCTCGGTAGCTGGGCAAAGATCTCGCACATGTCGTGGGGTTCCATTGACCAAAACAGACTGCTGGCTAATCACTCCAGATATTTGTCCTCGCTTAAACTTGTCGGTGCACCGATTTCCTGGGGGCCGCACACACACTGGATCTCCCACTACATATCTGTTATATGTTCCCTTGTCGGTTGGCTGCATAGTATTGATTCCCTTCACTCCGACTCGGTACGTGTAAATAGCATTTGCAGGTGCGGTTGAAGGGGACGTCCCGTCCTTTGGCGTAATGTTGTACCAATATGTGGCTTCCACAATAGTACATCGCTTCCTGGCAGCAATTCTCTTGATGCTGCGATGACTTCTTTCAGCAATGCCATTTCCTGACGGCACATGCGCACATCGCAACCGTAGTCGGACGCCCCACTCATCTAACAACTGCCGAACTTGCTGGCTATAAAACGCTGCATCATTGTCAGTCAGGAGCTCTTCCGGCGCACCTCGCTCAAAAAAAATGGATGATAGGTGGCGAACAACATTTGCTGAATCCTGTCTGGTCATCTGCCGCCACACCGCAAATCTTGTAGGCCCACAATCAATGAGAGTTAGAAAGGGCTTGCCACTGTAATGGGTAATATCCATGGCCAGCCGCTGCCACACACTCTCAACTTCCAAGCGACCCTTCTGCCATCGCTCTGGTGCAGGATCAATAGACTGGCAAGCCTCACAATTTCTGACGATCTGTCTGACATCCATCTTGGTCACTGCTGGGTATGCGCGCCTCACAAAATAAAGGGTCCTCTTGATACCCGGATGTCCGCTCTGTGCATGAATTTTTTGTATTTGACATGGGTCGATTGCAACTGCACAAGATCGAGCAGTAATCTCCATTCCCATCTTCGCGGCTTCATACCATTTGTGAGGTACACGGGTCAGTTGGTCAGCACGATTACAATGTGATGGCACCAGAGTGACGCTCAGTGATAGCCCATACTCAGATACCAGGTTTTTTAGCGTGTCTAGCCTTCTCCGTATTAACATTTCGCTTGCTGCCTTGGTACGGATTCGTGTCCGTCCTGAAAGTGTGTCAGACACCCAGTGGTAGACACAGAGAGAATCTGTGTACAAGGTCAACTTCTTAGACTGCCACTGCAGGGCCAGATTTATCCCCTTTACAACAGCGTCCAGCTCTGCCAGGTTGATATGCTGAGAATCTGTTATGGGCCGCAGCCAACACGCATCCTCGAACACGTTTCCTCCTTGCTCCAACGATACTCCCAACGCCAAAGAACTGGCATCAACCCACACACCTACGTTGTCTCCGTTAACACACCACCGCCCACAGGCAGGGTCCTTGTTCACTCTCTCCAGTGTCTCTTTAATCATCAGAGTTAGTAGGACATCATCGGATATGTCATCCCAACCCATGGTTGTTAAATTTGCTCTGCGTTTAATCACACCAACAGCTGCGCGGAGCCAGCCACAGACCGGTAAGTGACCAACAAGTTTTCCACACCAAGAAAAAACGGTCCACCTTGTAACGAGGTTGGGGATGCTTGGAATTTCACTGCCACGCCTCCATTGTAGGGTGCCATCTTCTTCATAAACATCCAATCCCAATACACGTGCTCCTTCCCTTAAACGTTCGGAATTCTTGCATTCCAGACCAAACTGAGCCAACTTTTCTTTGACACACGATGCAGACTGTACATCTTCATTGACGTATACGTCATCAATGTAAGCTGACGTTGAGTCCCTCATGGGCTTTTCTTGGGACAATACTGTGTTGACAATAGTCTTCATGATCTGTGGTGCCACATTTAGGCCAAAGCCAAGGCGTGTAAGGCAGTACCTCTGCCCCTGGAACCAAACTGTCTGGAACGGCCACAACGTCTCATCAACTCGCACCTGTAAATAGGCTTTTCACAAATCCAATATCGAGACATTAGTGCCTTTCTGACGCCATTCCCTCAACTTACTGGCGCATACGTCAGCATCGGCAGTGTAGGCTTCAATATGCTTGTTAAGCTCCCTATAGTCCAGCACGGGCCGTACTTTCGACTTGTTATGCTGGACTACTGCCATCAAGGGTATTAGACCCTTCGGAGGCCCAAGCTTGTCCTCAGGGTAGGGGATTAACCAGCCATCTTGGATCCACGCCTTTAGTTCCCTTTCGTATTCTGCTCGGGCCTTACTGAGTATAGGGTACTCTGCAACCCCATTCTTGAGTTTAGTCGGTGCCATTCCCTCGGTCCACTTCCAAGATGCAATCCAGGCCCTCTTGCGCGAGTCGTAGTCCACTGTAAAATCCGGCCGATCGATATGGAGCGCTGCACACACTGGGGCCTCCAAGAATCGCACCTTTCCATCCCGATGAATTGTGACTCCCCCCAGCGCCTTGATGGC
This sequence comes from Euprymna scolopes, assembly GCF_053919585.1. NCBI lineage: Eukaryota > Metazoa > Mollusca > Cephalopoda > Sepiida > Sepiolidae > Euprymna > Euprymna scolopes. The sequence goes on from NC_136521.1 coordinate 45,235,372, forward strand.
ATCGTATCCGAGCAACAGGTCAAACCTCAGGAGATTTCCTTGGGTCACGAGCACATTGATCTTAGTGGCTGCACCGGTGTCCATGTAGATCTTGACAGTTCCAGCTCCACAGCATGTCTGGGTCTCGCCTCCTATCATGGTGACTTTGATCTTCCTCTTAGTCCAACTTGGACACAGCCTGGCGCTCACTATAGTATGCGAACAGCCTGAGTCGAGAAGTGCTGAGCAGGGTATCCTTTTTACGTAGACGGTCATCACTGGTTGCGCCTTGTTCAAATTTTGCTCGGGGAGCAGGGCGGCGCTGACGTCCTCTCCCCTGATACGTTTCCCGCACAGTTTTGGGCTAGATGCCCCAAACTGCCACACTTAAAACAGCGCACACGCCCTCTGTTGGTGCAATTCCTTGCAAAATGTCCGCGTCGGCCGCAGCGAAAACATTTCCCATTGCTTGCAGGGTTCTGATTCGGAATCTCCCGAGCGCCAATCTGGCCTGTCTGTGTCGCCATCACAACTGGTTCCCCCAGGTCCTCCTCATCTTTGATGATGGCTCGAGCACGTTCCATCAAGTGTTCCATGGTCGTTGTTGAAACGCTGGTTGAGGCTCTCAGTAGCTGCTTCACCCGAGTGGAAAGGCCCGCCACAAACGCGTCCGCGAGCGTCCGCTCCGACACCCCTCCACCGAACAGAACTGCGAGTTTCTTTAACTCAGCGAAGAAAACGTCCACGCTTTCCTCCGGTAGAAGTTTTCGGGAAGCAAATTTTTCATAGGCCGTACAAGGATCCATGGCAAATGCCTTGTACAGCGCAGCTTTAATTGCGGTGACATCTCCCTTTTTGGCAGCACTGAGTTGCTGATATACACTCAAGGCACCCCCAGCCAATCTCAGGGGAATCACAGTGTGTACCCTTTTCACCTCACAAAGGTCGCACGTCAGCTCGACCCTTTCAACCCAGTCGACGATGGATGTGGACCCGTCAAACTCGGGTATGAGCTTTAAGTCAAATTTCGACTCGGTCATAGTCCTAGAGGCCAAATGGCCGAAATAGCTTGTAACAGAAATGTGTAAGGAAAAATTCAAGATGGCACCCGACTCTCTCTTTAACACGGTAAGTTCAGGAAAAGATGTTATAAATGTTGCAGCAATTCAATAATCTTTTTACACCGGTTCTGCACGGATTCCAGCAACGGTAAAATATCCTCACACGGCACAAGAAGCAACAGCCACACGATTCCCCAGCCAACTCAATCGTCCCTCGCCGACGTCTTTCCCCTCACCCGCTTTTATCGTCGTTCTAGGCCGGCTAAATTTACATATTCCGAGAATTCGTGTGACTTTGCGAGACATCATAATTTACAAAAGACGGCGGCCGCCATCTTGGTCTTTCTTTTCTATTTTTGGTCGGTAACGCTGAGCTGGTCTCGAGGTAAGTCTTTTTCCCCTCATCCATCTCTCCCACGTACCCACACAACATGCAAACACGCAGGCGCTTATCTCCTGGATGCACGTTACACTCCCCCCTGATCTGATGATCACATAGAGAGCACTGGGGGGGTGGCCGTTTAGTGCGTGTGCTTCTGCGAAGAGGTACATTCACTGTTTCAGATTCGGGTTCTGGATCTGGTTCCGCCTCATCAGATGAAGTATCGCTATCAGTCTCTGGAGGGGGCTCACTGAATCCATGCATCGGCAGCTCATCACTAGACGCTTCACTGCTTTCTTCTGTAGTTGTGTGACGCACCTCGGTAGCTGGGCAAAGATCTCGCACATGTCGTGGGGTTCCATTGACCAAAACAGACTGCTGGCTAATCACTCCAGATATTTGTCCTCGCTTAAACTTGTCGGTGCACCGATTTCCTGGGGGCCGCACACACACTGGATCTCCCACTACATATCTGTTATATGTTCCCTTGTCGGTTGGCTGCATAGTATTGATTCCCTTCACTCCGACTCGGTACGTGTAAATAGCATTTGCAGGTGCGGTTGAAGGGGACGTCCCGTCCTTTGGCGTAATGTTGTACCAATATGTGGCTTCCACAATAGTACATCGCTTCCTGGCAGCAATTCTCTTGATGCTGCGATGACTTCTTTCAGCAATGCCATTTCCTGACGGCACATGCGCACATCGCAACCGTAGTCGGACGCCCCACTCATCTAACAACTGCCGAACTTGCTGGCTATAAAACGCTGCATCATTGTCAGTCAGGAGCTCTTCCGGCGCACCTCGCTCAAAAAAAATGGATGATAGGTGGCGAACAACATTTGCTGAATCCTGTCTGGTCATCTGCCGCCACACCGCAAATCTTGTAGGCCCACAATCAATGAGAGTTAGAAAGGGCTTGCCACTGTAATGGGTAATATCCATGGCCAGCCGCTGCCACACACTCTCAACTTCCAAGCGACCCTTCTGCCATCGCTCTGGTGCAGGATCAATAGACTGGCAAGCCTCACAATTTCTGACGATCTGTCTGACATCCATCTTGGTCACTGCTGGGTATGCGCGCCTCACAAAATAAAGGGTCCTCTTGATACCCGGATGTCCGCTCTGTGCATGAATTTTTTGTATTTGACATGGGTCGATTGCAACTGCACAAGATCGAGCAGTAATCTCCATTCCCATCTTCGCGGCTTCATACCATTTGTGAGGTACACGGGTCAGTTGGTCAGCACGATTACAATGTGATGGCACCAGAGTGACGCTCAGTGATAGCCCATACTCAGATACCAGGTTTTTTAGCGTGTCTAGCCTTCTCCGTATTAACATTTCGCTTGCTGCCTTGGTACGGATTCGTGTCCGTCCTGAAAGTGTGTCAGACACCCAGTGGTAGACACAGAGAGAATCTGTGTACAAGGTCAACTTCTTAGACTGCCACTGCAGGGCCAGATTTATCCCCTTTACAACAGCGTCCAGCTCTGCCAGGTTGATATGCTGAGAATCTGTTATGGGCCGCAGCCAACACGCATCCTCGAACACGTTTCCTCCTTGCTCCAACGATACTCCCAACGCCAAAGAACTGGCATCAACCCACACACCTACGTTGTCTCCGTTAACACACCACCGCCCACAGGCAGGGTCCTTGTTCACTCTCTCCAGTGTCTCTTTAATCATCAGAGTTAGTAGGACATCATCGGATATGTCATCCCAACCCATGGTTGTTAAATTTGCTCTGCGTTTAATCACACCAACAGCTGCGCGGAGCCAGCCACAGACCGGTAAGTGACCAACAAGTTTTCCACACCAAGAAAAAACGGTCCACCTTGTAACGAGGTTGGGGATGCTTGGAATTTCACTGCCACGCCTCCATTGTAGGGTGCCATCTTCTTCATAAACATCCAATCCCAATACACGTGCTCCTTCCCTTAAACGTTCGGAATTCTTGCATTCCAGACCAAACTGAGCCAACTTTTCTTTGACACACGATGCAGACTGTACATCTTCATTGACGTATACGTCATCAATGTAAGCTGACGTTGAGTCCCTCATGGGCTTTTCTTGGGACAATACTGTGTTGACAATAGTCTTCATGATCTGTGGTGCCACATTTAGGCCAAAGCCAAGGCGTGTAAGGCAGTACCTCTGCCCCTGGAACCAAACTGTCTGGAACGGCCACAACGTCTCATCAACTCGCACCTGTAAATAGGCTTTTCACAAATCCAATATCGAGACATTAGTGCCTTTCTGACGCCATTCCCTCAACTTACTGGCGCATACGTCAGCATCGGCAGTGTAGGCTTCAATATGCTTGTTAAGCTCCCTATAGTCCAGCACGGGCCGTACTTTCGACTTGTTATGCTGGACTACTGCCATCAAGGGTATTAGACCCTTCGGAGGCCCAAGCTTGTCCTCAGGGTAGGGGATTAACCAGCCATCTTGGATCCACGCCTTTAGTTCCCTTTCGTATTCTGCTCGGGCCTTACTGAGTATAGGGTACTCTGCAACCCCATTCTTGAGTTTAGTCGGTGCCATTCCCTCGGTCCACTTCCAAGATGCAATCCAGGCCCTCTTGCGCGAGTCGTAGTCCACTGTAAAATCCGGCCGATCGATATGGAGCGCTGCACACACTGGGGCCTCCAAGAATCGCACCTTTCCATCCCGATGAATTGTGACTCCCCCCAGCGCCTTGATGGCATCGTATCCGAGCAACAGGTCAAACCTCAGGAGATTTCCTTGGGTCACGAGCACATTGATCTTAGTGGCTGCACCGGTGTCCATGTAGATCTTGACAGTTCCAGCTCCACAGCATGTCTGGGTCTCGCCTCCTATCATGGTGACTTTGATCTTCCTCTTAGTCCAACTTGGACACAGCCTGGCGCTCACTATAGTATGCGAACAGCCTGAGTCGAGAAGTGCTGAGCAGGGTATCCTTTTTACGTAGACGGTCATCACTGGTTGCGCCTTGTTCAAATTTTGCTCGGGGAGCAGGGCGGCGCTGACGTCCTCTCCCCTGATACGTTTCCCGCACAGTTTTGGGCTAGATGCCCCAAACTGCCACACTTAAAACAGCGCACACGCCCTCTGTTGGTGCAATTCCTTGCAAAATGTCCGCGTCGGCCGCAGCGAAAACATTTCCCATTGCTTGCAGGGTTCTGATTCGGAATCTCCCGAGCGCCAATCTGGCCTGTCTGTGTCGCCATCACAACTGGTTCCCCCAGGTCCTCCTCATCTTTGATGATGGCTCGAGCACGTTCCATCAAGTGTTCCATGGTCGTTGTTGAAACGCTGGTTGAGGCTCTCAGTAGCTGCTTCACCCGAGTGGAAAGGCCCGCCACAAACGCGTCCGCGAGCGTCCGCTCCGACACCCCTCCACCGAACAGAACTGCGAGTTTCTTTAACTCAGCGAAGAAAACGTCCACGCTTTCCTCCGGTAGAAGTTTTCGGGAAGCAAATTTTTCATAGGCCGTACAAGGATCCATGGCAAATGCCTTGTACAGCGCAGCTTTAATTGCGGTGACATCTCCCTTTTTGGCAGCACTGAGTTGCTGATATACACTCAAGGCACCCCCAGCCAATCTCAGGGGAATCACAGTGTGTACCCTTTTCACCTCACAAAGGTCGCACGTCAGCTCGACCCTTTCAACCCAGTCGACGATGGATGTGGACCCGTCAAACTCGGGTATGAGCTTTAAGTCAAATTTCGACTCGGTCATAGTCCTAGAGGCCAAATGGCCGAAATAGCTTGTAACAGAAATGTGTAAGGAAAAATTCAAGATGGCGCCCGACTCTCTCTTTAACACGGTAAGTTCAGGAAAAGATGTTATAAATGTTGCAGCAATTCAATAATCTTTTTACACCGGTTCTGCACGGATTCCAACAACGGAAAAATATCCTCACACGGCACAAGAAGCAACAGCCACACGATTCCCCAGCCAACTCAATCGTCCCTCGCCGACGTCTTTCCCCTCACCCGCTTTTATCGTCGTTCTAGGCCGGCTAAATTTGCATATTCCGAGAATTCGTGTGACTTTGCGAGACATCATAATTTACAAAAGACGGCGGCCGCCATCTTGGTCTTTCTTTTCTATTTTTGGTCGGTAACGCTGAGCTGGTCTCGAGGTAAGTCTTTTTCCCCTCATCCGTCTCTCCCATGTACCCACACAACATGCAAACACGCAGGCGCTTATCTCCTAGATGCACGTTACACCTACCACAGCAGTCTCTAACGTGATCGTCTTCTCTAATGTGATCTTCAGTCTGTGCACATGTTCTTTTAATTGTCTTTTTCTTTTTCTGCACCGTGACGTCACTTTTCACACAGCTCGGCATCTGCATGTCTACACTTTGTTACAGAGAGCGAAACAAAGAAACAATATGCTTTTTTGTACACAAAGGAGTCACCATTTATCAAGACCCAAAGGCCACCCGAGGATAAGGGTTAATGAGTGTACGCTAATCAATAGGAAAATATTGTAGTAATCGTGAGTAGTGGAAAATTGGTAAATTGTATTACTTAAGGAGACAGCTCATCAAGAACTTGTTCACATTGGACTTGAAGAGGACCAGGTTATATTCAGTTGGAAAGCAGGAAAACTGAAGAATGTTCCACAGGCATGCAGGTCTAAGAAAGAAGCTTTGTTCATGGAATCTATGTTTAGGTTTAGGCACAGATAAAGAGTAGGGGAAATTATTGATAGTGATTTCAGTTAGACAAGTGTTTTTCGTGAAAGTTTAGCAAGGGTGGATCATAGATTGGAGCTCAGGACATGGCAAAATTTTCCAAACAAATTCTCCTAAATTGGTCAGAAGTGCTTTATTAGGATAAGCATTATAATGATGGAAGAAAACTCCCTTTTGTTGCTTTCGGATAAATAGAGAGAGAGAGAGAGAGAGAGAGAGAGAGAGAGAGAGAGAGAGAGAGAGAGAGAGAGATTACATAATGAACGCTGTGTTTAAGTGGAAAAGTTTAAATGTCAGACGTGATATTAAACAAGTCACAAAACCATGTGGTTTTGGGGAGGGTTAGAATTTTCAACATCTTAGCTGGCGAAGTTTCAAGGAGGAAGGATACGTCTGGCTGCTGTTCGGAATAAAGGCCAGCTTTTTTTCCAGCCTACCTTCTTTTAACCGATTATCCTCCCCTCTCTTTCTATATCGACAAAAAGAGATAACGAGAGCAGAGTAGTAATATGATTTCACCTTTAGCTAGAGAGGGAAAGAAAGAAATAAAGATAGATAGATAGATAGATAGATAGATAGATAGATAGATAGATAGATTAATAGAAAAAATTCAAATAATGAAGGCTTTATTTAATTTAAATATTTTTCTGTCATACCTTCTGTCATGTGAGGACCTTTTCCTCAAAAAAGTATTAAGATATTCTAATTTCTTATAATAACATTAAAAATGTATAATTATTACTATTAAAAATATTACTATTAAAAATATTACACTATTATAGAATATGAAAATGTTCTTTTTGGAGAGATTCCGAAACGTTCTAAAATACGGAATGTTAAGGTATTCCATTTGGAACAATTCTAAAATGTAGAATATTAAATTATTCGATTTTGAGCGATTCTGGAATTTTCCATCCACTAAAACTATAAAAGAATGCTGTTCGCGTAAACTCTTGACAGTTTATGCAGTTAAGTTAGTTAATAATCAGCGAGTTGAGTTGTCAGTCGCTAAGACGCCAATTACTGTTGACTCCAGCAATAATTCACCAGCCAAAAGCAACCCATTTGAAAGAATCAATTACCTGCATCCCTCAAAGAAAAAACTGGACTTTTTCTAAATATAAACATTAGACTGAAGGTTGAATTGATTATCTCCCTTAGACCTTGTCAAACGTATTCAAAGAAAGCATATTTAATATTTTTAAATATTGTTTTGTTTTTCTTTTTTTCTTCTTTTTTTTTTTTACACAGTGATCACCACTTATCAAGGCCCGGAAGCCACTCAGGAGAGAGAATCAGAGAGAACTTTGTCATTTACAGCCTTTGATGTGTTGCCGTAGATGGTCGTGTCATCAGCATAGATGTCAACGAATGCTTATGTTAAAATAAATGTTTCCTTGTTTTTGACTTGTTTCATGTATAATAAATATTTCTTATTTTTTGTAACTGAGTTTTTATATATTTTTTTAATATTTGTTGCGTTTAATAACCCCTAGACACAAGCAAGTAACATTTCGTTTAACCCACCTCTCCTTAATGATTTTCCCCTCTTTTTCTATATTGACAAAAAGAAACAGCAAGGACAGAGTCAAGGACAGAGTAGTAATAAAATTTCACTCGTAGCTTCATAGAGAAAAATAAATTTCTGTCTCTTAAAACAATGGCATTCTGCAAGTAGTTTAGTTTACTACAGCGTCTGCTGTGGCTAACCAGGTGCAGGCCTGGGCAGGTAATAAGAGAACCTTGTTTTGCCCATTTATCAGGGTTCCCTGCTCGGTGTTGCAAGTAGACTCCAACGGAAAGGCAAGCCAATACAATCGGTGCCAGCACGGCTGCAGGAGCTGCCGGAAAGATATTGCAGAGCTTCATCAACCGCCTATCGGAAATCCAGACCAGATTTTTTGTCTGGGTTTACTTCCTTAGCCCTTGCCTTTCCCAAGGCATCCACAAGGCAGTGGGGCTATTTGCCCATAGCTTGGGGATTATTCATGGTACACAACTGTTGTAGACCCGTGCTTGGGATTACAAATGAAAGAAACCACAAGTAGTGTAAAGTGTATAAAATATAATATGTATTTATCATAAAGAATACAGGAGCCACTAAACTGGTATGAGAGGAACATGTTTGTAGCATGCGGTTAAACATGGTATGATTGTCTCCATTTAGTCTCTGAAACCAGTGGTATTCATAGGACTGGTTGATTCCACTTAGTTCTCAAATAGAGGTGATTTGTATCCCACAACAGTTTCGTTGATCGCGAAACAATACTTAAGTATTGGTTGCTCGAATGTTGCAGAATCTATCGGATTTCCCGTATGGAAGCCAACTCAAAAAGCTTCACTTTTTCTTAGTTGAGCAGGGATCTCATTTTGATCTACAATCCCATCAATGGATATTATGATATAACCAAGGACTTATTACTCATTCCTGCAACTGAAAAAGATGTTGGAATCCGGTGCTAGGGATTATTAATGAAAGAAACTACAATTAGTGTAAAGTGTATAAAATATAATATGTATTTATCATAAAGAATACAGGAGCCACTAAACTGGTATGAGAGGAACGTGTTTGTAGCATGCGGTTAAACATGGTATGAATGTCTCCATTTAGTCTCTGAAACCAGTGGTGTTCATAGGACTGGTTGATTCCACTTAGTTCTGAAATAGGAGTGATTAGTAACCCACAACAACAAATAACAAAATGACCAAAATGAAAACAAACTTTGTTTTTTACCTTCAGTCACTATTGTAGTAGTAGTAGTAGTAGTAGTAGTAGTAGTAGTAGTAGTTTTTAAAATTAGTGACGATAAATAGAGTCTGAATAATTCTCAAAACACAAACAATATTTATTTTTGAATATCTTTATTAATTTGTTGATTGTGTCCTTTAGTTGTCACCGATTGGTGCTTCAAGAGTCCAAAAAACTCTGGATATTTGTCAAACGGGGATGATGTATTCCGTTCTCGGATGGCACTGCCTTTAGATGTTGCTGGGATGAACGCCAGAGCAGCACCGTTTTTCTCCAATAGTTGCGTGTTGAGAATTTGCTTCGTGAATTGGTTCCACTTGGAACTCTCATAATAAGTCTTGCAAAGTTCCTCTTCTGATGGAATCCTGGAAGACAAAGCCAACTATTTTCATCAGGGAATGGTGGAGAGAAATGCTACAGTTTCTTTTCTTAAAATGGCACAGAGAAATGCTACAATTTTTGAAATGTTGGAGGAAAATATTAAATTTAAAAACAAAATGAAACGAAATGTGACATTTTTTAAATGGTGGGAAGAAAATGTGACATTTTTCAAATGGTGGAAATAAAATGTGACATTTTAAAAACAGTGGAAGGAAATGTGTCATTTTTAAAATGCTGGAGGAAATATTGCATTTAAAAACAAAATGAAACGAAATGCGACATTTTTCAAATGGTGGAAAGAAAATGTGACATTTTTCAAATGGTGGAAGGAAATGTGATATTTTTTTAAATTGTGGAGAGAAATATTTTACGTTTTGTTTTTATTTCAAGGCTTTCTTTTATACCTACACTAGTGTTTCATGCTTACGCAATGTATTGATGTGTGTGTGTGTGTGTGTGTGTGTGTGTATATATATATATATATATATATATATATATATATATATATATATACAGACAGGGTGTCTGTAAAGTTACTATACAGTCTTTGATTAAATAAACCTGTAAAAGAAATAAATATTAACTATTAATACAAATATACTACAATAAAACAATAAGACTGTATAGTAACTTTACGGACACCCTGTATATATATATACATACATTTTATTTATTTATACATGAACATTTAGGCATCGTTGCACATTCATGAGTATGTTTCAGTAAACTAGTTATAAATAATTAGAGGCTTTGTTAGGCAATGTTGTTTTTACAAAAGTCAAGTCCTTAATGAAAATTGGAGAAAAGTTCACAGAAGTCCTTGTTTGGAGAGCAAACCTCTATAAGAAAAATGTCCGGCCAAGGGAGATAAACTGTTTAAGGGATAAAACTAAGAGACATAATAGGGAGAGACGTTAGGTTTAGAATTTTAAGTGCACATTGCTGTGGGAGGGGAGAAAATAGGTCAAGGATTTGACTTTTATAAAAGCAATATCACCTGCTGAACTCTCTAGTTATTTATAACTAGTTGACTGCAGCATACTCATGAATGTGTAGCGATGCCTAAATGTTTATGTAAAAGTTGATAAAAAGTATATATTGCTATACTTTAGTATTGAGCAATTTTGTATAGACCGCTTTAAACTCATTGGTTGTTTTGCCTTTGAATATGTAGCAAAATGTAGTAGGCAAAAATCAGGAACAAAGATAGGAAATTGTCAGTTTCGCCCTCCACCGCCCGCCTCTAGAAGAGAGGGATTTCCTGGCTGTAATGACCTTAGAGAAAGAAGAAGGAGACAAACAAAAAAAAAAGCAGAAGAAAACTTGCTTCTCACAGATTCGTGGTTCGTCACAAACAACAATCCAATCGGCAGAACTACCAACATACACACAATCTGCAGGACACTGCCTGACTGCTTCCCAGCCTCCTGCCTTTATAGCATTTGGGAATTATATATTTGCATAATCGCATGAGAGCACATACGATTCTGTGAGAATTACATGGGGTCAACGCCAATAAAAACCCATGGACGCCATCTTAGAACTCTCTTCCACTCTCATCCCCTCGGCCCGCAACAAAACAACATACGTATCCGAGGTAAGCTCTTTATTTCCCCCCATTTGGGTTATTGCCAATTCCGCTACAGAATAATATTAACCTGGAATAATTATTTTAATGCATCTAAAACCAAGCTTCCCTCCTTTCATCATAATCGCTCTGACTCCGATAACACCCCAATCGAAATGAATGGCTCTAATCTTGGGAAGCTCCATATCTTGACAAGCTTCTGGAACTGACCTTCACTCCTGATCTTAAATGGAACATATGCATCAAATCTGTTGGCAAGATTGCTGGAAAAATAGTTGGATCACTCTACCACTCTAGTAGGTATCTCACTGCCGATGCAATCCTCTATGTGTATAAGAGCCAAGTATGCCCTAAAATGGACTACTGTTGCTATAACTGGGCAGGAGCTGCTTGGCATGCCCTACCTAGCCTTGATAGCGTTCAAAACCCGCTTCGAAACCTAGCAGGTGATGCCTTTTTTTTTATTTCCTGCAACCTCTTTCCTACAGAAGAGACATTGCGAGCCTGTCTATGTTCTATCATTATTTTCATGGCAAGTGCTCAACTGAACTCCAATCTATGGTCCCACCCCCTTGCCAAACTTTCACAAAAATCACTCGACTAGTTACAACCACTATATATATATATATATATATATATATATATAAATCCAGGCTTGAGATAGTTGCTTGTTTAGCCAGACTGATGAACTGTGAAACAGCGAAACAGTACTGTATGTGGATGACTATAATACTCCCTATCTTGGGTTGAGCATATTGGGAAGTGATATACAAATTACCATGAGCATATTAAGCGATGCTCTTTGTGTAAACAAATTGAGCTTAGGTATTTGGACAATGTCAAAACATTGTTAATTCACTTCCCGCATAGCAGCAGCCGAATAGCGCAATCGTAAGAAGCTCCGATTGTCGTTTGGGTGGTCAGGTGGTCAGCCACACTGATGAACTGTGAAACAGCGAAACAGTACTGTATGTGGATGACTATAATACTCCCTATCTTGGGTTGAGCATATTGGGAAGTGATATACAAATTACCATTAGCATATTAAGCGATGCTCTTTGTGTAAACAAATTGAGCTTAGGTATTTGGACAATGTCAAAACATTGTTAATTCACTTCCCGCATAGCAGCAGCCGAATAGCGCAATCGTAAGAAGCTCCGATTGTCGTTTGGGTGGTCAGGTGGTCAGCCACACTGATGAACTGTGAAACAGCGAAACAGTACTGTATGTTTGCTGCTTCGGTTGGATTAGCACACATACAACTACATATACACATACACAAGATTCAAGGAAGCAAGCAAGGATGCCTGGACGGTTCACAGAGTTTTATAATAATTAAAATATATGAGTAAATGCAGGCTGCTGCTGATCTATCTACCTATATGCTGCTTAAAAAAACTGTGGATCATATAATCGTGCAGACTGGATGACGTCATCGTTTTGTGACGTCATCCATTAAAACAGAGAGAGAGAGAGAGAGAGAGAGAGAGAGAGAGAGAGAGAGAGGTGCACAATAAATGATGTCAAAAACTGATGTCACCTATCAAACTAGAAGGGAGAGAGGATGTGTGGGATACTTTATGACCTCATAATGTAGACGAACCGTGGTCCAAAATATATTAGTAAAACTAACTTTTTTTCTTGTCTTCGTGTGCACTTGATGACGTCATCAAAATGGTAATGTTACTATATGGCGTCAATCAATAAAATAGAAATAGGAGATAACCGTGCACAATGTATGACGTCATAAGTAAATGAAATCATCCATTAAGTAAGACGGAGTGGTGGAAGAGATCCTTTATCTAGATCAGGGTTTTCCAAACAGGGGGCCCCGTGAGTGAGGTTGAGGGGCTTAAAGAGGACCAAATGTTTTATATGGAAAAATTAAATAGCTGCTGATATTTAATTATTGATTTTTTTTTTTTTTTTTACTGGAAAGAGATATGATAGATAACTGCAGGTGTAAAGAGTCTCAGGGTGGCATTTTTTTTTTTTTTTAGTAAATTTATTTTTTTTTTAGTAAATTTATTTTTTTTTTAGTAAATTTATTTATTCATTTTTTTTTTAGTAAATTTATTTATTTTTTTCTTTTAGTAAATTTATTTATTTTTTTTAGTAAATTTATTTATTTTATTTTTTGTTTAGTAAATTTATTTATTTTATTTTTTATTTTTTTCAAAAAAGTAAATAAAAATAAATTTACAAAAAAGAATACATCAATTTTTGATTAATAATGATAAAAAAAAAGAACATGACTGTAAACATTATCATTAGTTAGTGTCAAAATTTGAAATGGATGTTTTTTATATTTATTTTAGTAATTATATTGTTAGTGCTCCGTGATAATCCTTTGCCCTCCTCAGGGGCTCCATGGTGTCCTGAAGTTAAGTAAACTCTGATTTAGATGAATCATGACCTTAAATTTTCTTGGCCTTTTCCGGCAGAATCTAAATCATTTTTGAAATTACTTTTTTTCTGTTGACTGATATGTTGCTGGTCCTATGCAGTTATAGAAGGCCTATCCTCCCAGGCTTTACCTTCTACCTTTGAGAAGGGGGTTAGTTTTTGATAATCACCTGAGACACCCCTATCGGGGAATACTGCCAGGGCTGCCCATGAATTTTTTTTTTTTTTTTGCGGGACAGAAGACTCTTCCTTTACGGTGCTGCCTTTTCAATCCTATTTTCCGAACCTTATATCACATCATGGGAGAGGGATAAATAATTCTTTGGCTCTTTGGTTAAAAGCAAAGTGTTGTATCTGTTTTGATGTAAGTTATTTTCTAGCATGGTAGAAGCAGCCCACCTTCTTTGCAGCAGTCTTGGCAATCTCCTCAATGTATTTGTTTCAATTCCTGTCATGTTGATCATATTTATTTACCTACATTTGGTCTGTGTATTCTGTTTATTTAAATAGGAAAGTTAACATTCGCAGAATACCGACCAGGCCCTCTATTTTGGTATTCAAAGGACTTGTAGTAGTCGATGTTTTCACATCAACGTACAAAATCAAAATGCATAAACGCATTTGTACGCACGTCACTATCGTGAATAAAAATAAATAATTATATTTTGGACCAATCGGAAAACTTTCTGAATTTATTTGAATTTGTCTGTTTGGGAGCTACCTAAATCCTTTAAAAAGCCAAATTTCTGTTCAATAAACGAGTGGAACCCAGTTAACCCGCGCCTATGGACCACCCGGCGTTGCTGGGCACCCCACTGTGGTCGCTCATCTCTGTAACATCTCTCTCTCTCTCTCTCTCTCTCTCTCTCTCTCTCTCTCTCCACACACACACACACACACACACACACACACACACACACACACAACTCATTGCCTTATCGTCTGGCAATCTATATAAACTTTATTCATTGAAATATTTCCAATCTTTCTCACTGAAATATCTGATTAATATAAAAACAAATGAACATTGCCTTTTTTTTTTTAACAACTTTTAATGAATTACAATTTCTATAAATGAGCGTTTTGTAAACGATTTTCCTGAACCTTGAAACTCACGGCTCTTAATTAATCGATTCATGTTTCTTCAGTGGCTCAAGTAATGAATCGGCCTTGTTTTTTTACAATTCTAAAAATATTCACAGACATTCTATGTTTTTTCCTATTACTGTAAACTTCTATTTTAAACATATATGAAATATCTTTTGTGAATATGTACCTTCTGAACTCATTATTTTCTTTTGTGTACTGTATAACAATGTCTCTCATTTTTCGTGTGTGTGTGTGTGTGTGTGTGTGTGAGTTCCTTCCTCATAGGTTCTGAAACAGCTGAGCTTATCTTTTACAAATTTCACACAAAACTAATTTATATGTCTGGCAGTGTTTTTAGATATGTTTTTTTTTTACAGAAATTCGTTCGATAAGTATTGAAAATCGAAAAAATCCGATCTTAAAAATAGTCCTTATTCTTTTATAGATAAAAAAAAAAAAAAAGAATAATGTTTACAGGGGAATATTTTATGTTACGCCGGCCAAAGGAGATAATAAAATCTCAGCAAATTATTTTTTCTTAAAAAAAAAATAGATTTATTGTAATCTGGAGATGTAGCTCAGTGGTAGAGCATTCAACTACAGATCGAATGCTTCCTGTTCAAGTGCAGATCTACCTCACCATTTTATTTTAAGTTTTTTCTTATTAATAGAGTTCAATTTATAAAAGTTCTTTACTTTGCATATTTTAAAACTAAACATTAATTAGAAATGACTTTTCCAGGACATTCATCGTCAAGATCAAATATCAGCTGACGTGACATTGTAAACAAACACAAACGGAATTTGATGACCGACATTATCATTATTATTTTTATTATTTTTTTTTTTTGCAAATTTGTCCACCGGGCAAATTATTTCTCATATATATAATAATCAATAGAGGATTGATTCTATAATAATACATATGCGATCAGCATAAATTAAAATATCATGTTTAAGCGTATTGTACGATTGTAGTTGTATAAACTACTAGCAGAAGGCCTCGAAAAAAAGCCTTTTGCAGACATACACAAAAAACGAACATACATACATACATACACACACACATTTTGCCTTGTATATATATATATATATAGATGTTGTCTATTGTAGTTTTTAAAATATCATGTTTATTTAAAATATCATGTTTGTATATTGTAGTTTTTAAAATATTATGTTTAAGCGTTTTGTACGATTGTAGTTTTATAATCAAACTAGCTGGCCGGGCGGTCAGCTAGTTTGATTATAAAATCTTCGGACCTTTTTCACTGAAAATATTTCTCTGGATGCGACTCATCGTAAAAATATTTCTCTCATCACAAAACATTCTGAAGTAAAACTCCAAAATGGCGTGAACACATCCCTAAAGACTTAGTATGCAATCATTAGACTTTGGTGCTCTGGGCATCAGGGGATAAAAATCTGTAGATATACCAAATAGCTATGACGAACGAGGAGGACTTTATATAGACCAAATAATCCTGAAGTACAGGGTGGAACGATAAAATTGTCACCCTAGAAAAAAACGACATGATTCCATTTCCGTTTGATAACAATCAGCTTTCTTTTTTTTTTCTTTTTTTTTGTTGTAAACCATCTACTAGTTAGCCAGTTGTGTACAAATCCCAAATCCCAAGAGCGGTAGGAGCCTTTTATCATGTCTGAAAATGACACACTGTTCAACAAGCGAGATCGGAGATGTGCCGCTATGGAACTTATGCTTTCTACCTATTCAAGTTATGACAACAGGACCATTACCAGCCCCTACAAAATGCAAATCCAGACGGTTCAACACTTGAGGGCACAACTCAACAAAGTTTCCAGCCACGATTATGGTCTTTGGTCTGGTTTCAAGTGAGGGCCACATCATGCCACCTCACATTTTTGAAGTTGGCTTGAAAGTCAACACTAAAGTGTACCTGGATGACCCCCCTGGTACAATCAGGTGGCCACTGACAGATCCTGGGTGTGGCAGCAGGACTCAGCGTTGGCCCACAAGTCCAAAGAGATCTAGGCTTGTCTTCAGAAGGAGTGCTACACTTTATACCCTTCTCTCACTGCCCACCCCCTCCTCCCCCAACCCGAACCAGCTGGACTACATTGTTTGGTCATACGTCGAGAACATCACCAACATGATCTCCCAAAATACCAAAGCCAGCCTGATTGTCGTCATCCGCTGAGTATTTGCCGAACTCCTGCCAGCACTTGTGGAAAAGGCATACTCCCAGTTCCAAACCCATAATGAGATGGTGATTGAGGCTGAAGGCAGCTACATTGAATAGATGTCGGTTCTACTTCATAATTAAGTTACCTGGATTAAAATAAAACTGTAGTGTTGTTTTCTTTAGTGCGACAAATTTAGTGTTTCATCATGTATAAACACTGTGGGCTCTATGCAGACTTCCGGTTGGCTTAACAGCAAAAAAAAAAATTAAAAAAATAAAAAAATGGTGAGGGTGAGTATGATGGATAGACAAAATATCGGAAGAACAAAAAGATTTCTTTACTTACTGACGTGGAGTGTATTTCTGGAAAAACTTTTGAATGCATGTGGCTGACCCAAGGGAGACTGTATTCTTCTTGGATATTCGAAGGACTCGTACGCCCTCGCTCAACATGCTGACACCGGACGTGTTCTCTTCGCTGTTCAGAACGGCGAGTTCCTAAAGCATAGACAACAGAATGAAAAGATAATTTAAAACCAAATCTTATATTCTACAATTATACACCTATTAGCAGGGAGACTCGATGTTGCCCGGAAATGAATGAGGATCAACAAATGTTTCACCCTTCCATATTTTATTGTCATCGAAATCAGTAAAATCGCCCATTTTTCAATTCTGCTCGCAGTTACTTAATCCACAATACATTGTAGTCTACATTGCACTGTAGAGAACCTACTGTAGATTTTGTAAACTTATTTTTATATAATGGCTTAATTTAAAGTTTAGAATACAAATATCAAGTATCATGGCTAAATTGTGCTCTAAACAAAAACATTCATTTCGAACACACCCCTGTCATATCATATCAAAAAGTAGATTTTATATGCCAAAGCCTTTCTGCTTGAGCGGTAGTAAAACTTCTCAAATTCATTTGTGATGTTAGGCTGTATAAGGTTTTAGTCAAAATCGCCTGTTCGTTCTTTCATCAGATTTTTCGATTATCAATTATCGATACTTATTAGAGACATTCTGATACAAAACCTATCTAAGAACACTGCCAGGCACATAAAATATATTTGTGTGGAATTTCACTAAAAAAATCGGCCCAGCCGTTTAGGAGTTCATAGGGAATGAACTCACACACACACACACACACACACACACACACACACACACACACACACACGAAGTTGAGAGTGTCACTTCTTATTTAATTTTATTAGATGAGGATCTTGTTTAGGAAAGATGAAGAAAATGATAGGTTATTTAGGTTTGAGAATGTTTCTTAGAATACAAGCAGGTTATTTGATGTTGGGATTATGAATAGAATTAGTTTCTGAATTTTTGAGATGAGGATCTATAGTTTGGATAATTATGCAGCAAACCAATCGTTTTCCTATGAATGTTGCCTCAGCATATTCCAGAAGTTTACATAAACTGCCGAAATATGTCGAAACGCTCAGCCAATGAAAATCGCTCAATCAGATGTGCTGTTGAAAGTTTTAATCGTGCAAAAATAAAATAGGACATTTTTTTCCAAGTCCCGTCTGGAAATTGTCAAAATAATCAAAACTAGCGCGACCTGTGGAAATTCCACAGGGAACTCATTCATATGAAATATATTGATGTTGGCATTCTGTAAATGTTCAGTGTAAATGGAGACGTTCTGATATTATTGTAGCTCTTTTGTTAAAACTGCAAAAGTATTTCTCTAAGTTAGCAGGGACGCCCGACCTAGCCTGGTTGTAAAGTACGTTTAAATATGATATTTTAATTCTTGCAGATTTCGTATATATTATTACAGAGTTAATGTTCTATCGATTTTTATATATTATAAAGTTGCGATTTCCAAAATCAAAAAAATATATCCATATGACTTGGATGCATCAGCTTGAATCGAAACCGAAACCAAAACTTATGAAAAAAAATATATGCATATATATATAACTTTAGTTCCTTCAACTAAAATTATTTATAAAAAAAAAAAATACATGACTTAAGTGCCACCAGCACTAATCGAAACCGAAACCAAAATTTATGAAGAATTCTTAATAAAATTATTTATTACAAGAAATGGGAAGTCCATAACTATTAAACGACAGTCACTCAGATGTAAGTGTGATACACAAAATAAATAACACACTCGCTATCCTATTAATATATAGATAATATACATATGGTCTAACGACATGGCAACTGTACAGAATTTAAAGTTAGAATGGACCATCGGTTTGGAAGATACTGTGATATATTGGAAAAATTTCCTATGAGATATTTGGCAGGAATATTTCCTTAGGAATCCCCTGCAGATTGGTTAACATAAGGGAAAAGGGGGAAAAAAGGGGGAGACCTTTATGTATAATGCCGATTTTTTCTCCTCTCCTGATGAGAAACATTTAACTTTGAAATGCTATGGTCTAAACAGTTTTCTCCCTCTTTTGTTCCCTTGTCCCTTACCTTAACTGTTTTTAACCTTATTGACATGATAAAAAGTAATAAAGCCTTTCATATCCAGATAGGTTTGTCTTTTCATTAAAAACTTACCTTTTCAAATTATTTCTCTCTCTCGCTCTCGCTCTCTTTCTCTCTCTCTCTCTCTCTCTCTCTCTCTCTCTCTCTCTTTGCCTGTCTAGCCACACTGATGAGCTGTGAAACAACGAAACAGTACTTTATGTGGATGACTATAATTCTCCTTATCTTGAGTTGAACATATTGAGAAGTGATACACGAATTACCATTAGCGTATAAAGCGATGCTCTTTGTGTAAATAAATCTAGCTTAGGTATTTCAGAAGATGTCAAAACATCGTTAATTCACAACTCGCACAGCAGCCGCCGATTAACGTAATGGTTATGAGCCTTGACTGTCGTACAGCAGTCGGGTTTCAATCCTGGCTTGAGGTAATTGCCTTTGATGACCTGTGAAACAGCGAAGCAGTACTGTATGTGGATGACTATATATATATATATATATATATATATATATATATATATATATATATATATATATATATATATATATATGTATATATAACAAGTGACAATCTCAACTATTATATAAAAGGAACTTTGTCTGTGTGTGTGTGTGTGTGAGAGAGAGAGAGAGAGAGAGAGAGAGAGCTCATTCCCTATGGACTCCTAAACGGCTGGGCCGATTTTTATAGCTTACTACCTAGCTCTACCTATATATTGAGCACTGTCGAAGTAAATAGTTAAAGTTTACGCATAAAATAATACTTTTGTATGTTAATTTATGTGATTAAATGAAGTAGTTATATATATATATATATATATATATATATATTTTATATCCGTTTTATCTGCTTAGTTACACATGTTTTTTAAATTTTTTTTTACATAGGCATCACGACATTATCAAGGCCAAGAGGCCACTCAAGGATAAGGGTTAAAGAGTGTACAGTAGAAATTGGACAATATAGTAATCATTAGTAATGAAAATTTGGTAAATTTGATAACTTATATGGAACGGCTCATCAAGAACTTATTTACGTTAGACTTGAACACAACCATATTGTAGTCAGCCGGAAAGCAGGAAAACGGAAGACAATTCCACAGGCGTGCAGTTCTAAGAAAGAAGCTTTGTTCATGGAATCTACGTTTAGGTTTAGGCACAGATAAAGAGTGGAGGGAATTATTGACAGTGTTTACAGCTAGACGAGTGTTTCTTGTGAAAGTTTGGCGAGGGGGGACCATAGATTGAAGCTCAGTCGAGCACTTTCCATGAAAATAACGATACATCAGAGACAAACTCGCAACATCTCTTCTGTGAGATAGAGGTTGCAAGGAAGAGAAAAGGACATCTCCTACGAGGCTACGAAGTCTATTTTGAACTCTATCAAGGCAGGACAAGTCCTTTCTAGCAGCTCCTGCCCAGATGTGGTAACAGTACTCCATCCTTGGACATACTTGGCTCTTATACAGATAGAGAATAGCATCAGCAGTGAGATATCTACCGGATCGATAGAAAGATCCCACCATTTTTCCAGCGGCCTTGGCAACAGATTTGATGTACGTGTTCCATTTAAGATCAGGAGTAATGGTCAAGCCAAGAAGCTTTACAAAACTTGAGGCCTCCTGAAAACGAGAGCCATTCATTTCAATTGATGCCAGATGTGGATCAGAATGTTGATGATGTAAAGAGAGAAGCTTGGTTTTAGATGCATTAAAAGTAACCAGCCACTCCTTACCCCATTGTACTACGTGCTCAAGATCAGAGGAGAGAGAATTGGAGAGAACTTGGTCGTTTACTGTCTTAGATGTGCTACCATAAATGGTAGTGTCGTCAGCATAGATGTCTACAAATGATGTAAGGATGTGATTTGGAAGATCATTAATTTAGATCAGGAAAAGAGTTGGGCCCAGGATGGACTCCTGAGGGACACCGGCATTAATACTGTGAGCTTCTGATTTTTGCCCCTCAACTACTACTCTTATGAACCTATCAGAAAGAAATGATTTAATAATTGAGAAGACATTTCCAGCTAGCTAGAGATCTTATGAAGTAAACCTTTATGCCATACCCTATCAAAGGCTTTAGATATGTCAAGAGCAATTGCCCTAGAAAGGTTGCCTCCGTCGAGAGATTTGCTAATCCTATGAGATATAACTGTAAGCACATCTGCTGTAGATCTAGCAGAACGGAAACCATATTGAGTGTCACTAAGAAGGTTATTTTTGTTGAGATGGTTGATTACTTCTGTATTTAACACAGATTCCAGCAACTTACTCATGACGCACAGGAGACTTATTGGCCTGTACTGAGAGGGGGATGAGCGATCACCTGAATTCTTAAATACAGGGCATACTGATGAAATTTTCCAGGGAGATGGGAAACTATTCTCCTTAAGACAACGTTTAAACAGTTTTGTAAGTATGGGCGCTAGTTCAGGTTGAAGTTTTTTGAGTACTATAATTGGAATACCGTCAGGGCCAGTTGCTTTACTGGAATCAAGGTTTTTGATTAGCTTGGCAACATCACGTACAGATATACGTATATCACATAGCATGTTTTCTGATACAGGAGGAAATATTGGGGGTTGGCGGCCTTGATCGCAAAGGGTAGAATTAGCTGCAAAGTTCTTGACAAAGAGTTTGGCTTTGTCTGATGCTGACGAGAGGTTTCGGTTACCGAATCGTATCAATGATCCAGTAACTTATTAAATGGAGTATTATATATATATATATATATATATATATATATATATATATATATATATATCGTCCATCCACTATCTGCGACATCTAGGCAGGAGCTGCCCGGCGCACCCTATCCAGCCATCTATCTCTCGTCCAAGTTCACTCGGGTCAGAGATAGATGGCTAAAGTCCATGGAGGAGTTCCTCATTGAGTGATAAAACCCTTGTTGATTGAGATATATATATACACACACATACTTACGCTGTGATCACCTGCATGAAGGTGACCGACAACTGCTACACAGGATTGTTGAGATCGAGGTCGGGTGGAGTTGCTTCGAAGTTTTGTTGTGGAAGAAACTCTGAATTTCATCCGTAATGAAATGTGTCCCTGGAAAATAAGGAGAGTAAAAAAAAAAAAAAAAAAAGGAATAGTGACAAATAAGTGACAAATTGGCAATTTGACGATAACACAAGAACATAACGCGAACAAAAGAAAGAAAATAAACATTTAGATTATTAGAATTAGTAATTACTTGTGTGTATTTTTCTATGTAATGTTGTCGTTACAAACAAACAAGAAGAAATCTATATATATAAAAGCGAAAATGTGTGTATGTATGTATGTTTGTATGTATGTATGTATGTATGTATGTGTGTCTGTCAAAGGGCGAATGAACTCTTTTTCTGGGTCAACGGCCAACTAGCACAGTGTATATTTGTGTGTGTATGTGTGTGTGTGTGTGTGTGTGTGTGTGTGTGTGTGTGTGTGTGTGTGTGTGTGTGTGTGTGTGTATTGGGGTGGAGAGGGCTCTCGTAAGCCGTGGTGGAGGCAACCTTTCTAGTAGAAGCAAATCTCTGATTTAAAAAACAAAGCGGGAGACCAGTACCCGCATTAAGCTGGTCTGCAGTTTAATTAGTTGCTGGCTATCTTGCTCTTGCTTGTTGCTGGATCTCAACATTTTGAACCGAGAGAGAGACTTAGCTGTCGTACAAAGCTAAGACTCTGTAACATCATCTTTGTATAGATACTCCCTCAGGCATTTGGGCTCATGGATTTTACATGTCTGAGGGAGTGGCACTCGTCTGACAAGACGTTGCAATCATCATGTGTGTCTGTATGTCTCGCACAAACTTTCGACACGGGGCACGGATTTTCGCCATATAGGTATCATTTTAAAGTTCCGACCTTCGCCCGATAAATATCGAAAAATTGGCCAAAAACATTAATTCCTTCACCCTAAAATCATCAGTTTTGTACAGGGAGGGGTGCGGAAAAAACCGTTCCTTCATTTTCTCTGCTCCTGCTACTACGACAATGACGTCATGTTGACCTAGAAAACGTTCGCGTTAGTTTCAACCACCTGCAAGTGTTTTTAAAGGTTTAATTTTATCCTTTATTACATGCATGTCTCTTTGGCATAGGGGTAACGTATCATGCATTTTTTCCCCCGCCTTAGCCTCGATGTTTCGGATTCGAGCCTGTCTTTCTACCTAAACTTTTTTCCTCTTTTTTTTTTTTTAACGTTTGTTCGCTGTTTTGCTTTGTATTGGTTTTTCCAATTTTTCTTAACATCGTGTTTTTTTTTATAATATTAAAACAGGGTCACTCTCTCCTACATACCCCCCTCCAAAAAAAAAACAAAAAAACATCCGGACAATGCTGGGTACCCCCGCTAGTAAATAAATAAATAAAAATCCGGGTCGGCATTTTTTCTTTTTTTTTTTAACAAAAATTTTTATTACCGTTACTTTCCGTCTGTTGCCATCATTCATCTCACCCAGTGTAAACATTTCTTCTCTGACCTCATGTAAACTGTAGCCAGCCATTTCTTGCCTCCGACTTTATACGTCCGTTTTTTTTTTTACGTTGACTTTGTTTCTCCCCCATGAGCTCATGGTGTCCTTTTTTTCTCCTTTTTTTCTTTCTTTTTCTTCTTGCGCACACTTCCTAATTTGAAAATGCGACAACTAAATTTCGTAGCCTAGTGAAGAATGCCCTTTTCTCTCCCCTGCCACCTCTTTCCTACAGAAGAGACGTTTCAAGCCTGTCTCTACTTTATCGTTATTTTCACGGTAAGTGCTCGTCTGAGCTCCAATCTATGCCCCCCCCTCTGGCCTGACTTTCACAAAAAAACACTCGTCTGGCTGAAACCAGTATCAATAATTTCCTCTTCTCTTTATCTGTGCCTAAACCTAAATGTAGATTCCATGAAAAAAGCTTCTTTCTCAGAAGTGCACGTCTGTGGAACTCTGTTCCGTTTTCCTGCTTTCCAGCTGACTATAAGATGGTCGTCTTCAAGTCCAATGTAAACAAGTTCTTGATGAGCTATCCTCTTAAGTAATCCAATTTACCCAATTTCCACTGCTAACGATTACCACGACATTTTCCCATTGACTATTGTACACTCATTAACCCTTATCCTCAAGTGACCTTTGGGCCTTGATAATTGGTGACTCCTTTGTAAAAAAAAAAGGAGTATGTGCTTTTTTCGGCTACTGCTACTGCTAATCTTTTCAAAAGTCAGCTATTCTTCGCTGCTGCTGATATTTTCCCACACGCTCATATGCACTATATTACACTTATTTGACATGATGAATGCGTGTTTTGAATTAAAATTAAGCAAAGTCGAAAAGAATATGTTTCGGAATGTTTGAGATGAGGATTACTATTTTAGATCATCCAAGCTGCTCTTGAATGATATTCTCACAACATTTCGGCTGATGTAACCTCCGATCTTCTTCAAGTGCATTTGGTCAAACACAACAAAAAAAAAAAAAAATCTTGATGTCTAGCGCAGAAATTTGTGCAGAATTTTTAACTCAGCCTTTATTTTTCACATTCCATGAGCGATTTTTTCTGACAAATGGATAAGAATTGCTGTTTTCTAGGTTGAAGTCTATCCATATAAAATTTATAGTTGGCTAGTTTTACTCCATGAATGGCATTATTTTATTTTTTTTTTTTTTGCACCTTATATCAAGTGGATTCATTTTTTGTCTGGAGTGATGTTCACACAAAAAAATTTCATCCATGGAAGTAAGAAGATATACTAGATAAGTGAAAATGATATTACAATAAGGATAGAATCGAACCCTGTCGGCAAGTATTAAAGAAATGGAATGTTAGAAATTAAGTCCATTGTTAATTCTGCTAGCATTTCAGCCCGACGTTGCCCGGATGTTTGGATGTGTATGTTGAGCAAAAAAAAAAAAAAAAGTGGTAGTAGGAAGGCAGGCTCGAACCCTACCGCAAAGGAGGAAAAGAACGGGGTAAAACCTAACGTTTATGCTGTTACGACCACCGCCAGACCGGAAGCGACATTTTTTAAAATTAAGGCTAGACAATCTAAAGGAGAGGATAAAATTAAAAAATATCGGCGAAAAAAGTGACCCCCCCCCTGTAGAAAAGTGCCTAGTTGAAGGGGAAGATATCAGAAATAATTAAATACTGTTTATGTCGAAAAAAGAGTCGATTGTCCATTCTTTTAGAAATCTGGATATTAAATATGTCAGTTAAAAGAATGGACAATGCAAATTAAAAATATATTGTTTAAAAAGAGGTTAGATATTACAATTGAGGATTCTTTTGCTTGCCTTATATTCTTTCCCGCACTCATTCTAGCAGAGTTACCATTCCAATGTGTTTCTTGGACACGATACAGGAAAATACATCTTTCCTCAAGAAACCCAACAAATCATTCTAGACGTTCCATGCAAACTTTCAGCATTTAAACTGCAACGCTTTAAATGTTACCCGTTTTTTTTTTATTACAATTTCAAAATAAATTAAAACAGTTGATTTGGAATATTTTGGAATGCATGAAAATGGTCGGTACTTCTAAAAAAAATCATTTGATTACACAAACGTTCCGGCAATTAATCTTTTCTGTTGTGTTCTGTTTTGGTTCAATAATTCAATAATTTTTATGATTGTTTTCTCTTAACTCTTAAAAGAAATCAAAGTCAAAATAATTTCGTGAAAATATAATATGCAGAAGTACCAACTTTTTTCATATATATATATATATATATATATATATATATATATATATATATATATATATATATATATAAAATAAGAATTATAGTTAAGTTTACCAAAATGATCCAAGATGGCAAAACTAAAGTAAATTATAAATATTAAAGAATTAATATTTATAAAGTAATCTCAACCAGATGTAAAAGCTCGATAAAACCAAATAGGAGATAGAGCTTATAATAAGAACAAATAGTTAATAAAACATGTTAAAAAACACTTTGAAAAAGAGTTAAAAACATATTTAATTTTAAAAAGGAAACACTAAATAAGTGGATAGTCCTTAATCCGCGGAGTTTCGGAGAAATGATTTCCTTCTCATCAGAGGGTAGGATTTAGCAAAATGCGGGATCGGATTTTGCTTGCAAAAGTATTAAATGAAACTACAAGTAAGTCATAGATCTTACTTGATAACAAAAAGTGAAGCAGAGGGAATAGGGTGAATAAAAAAGTGATTTCACGTGAATGGACAGTCTGGTGAAGGGTAAAATATCTAATGATTGTAGAATCCAAAGATGCAGAATCCAAAAAAGTTAGTTAAATTTCCATTCACACAAGTAAAATCCAAGGGAATCGCGTAATTGGAACATGATCCAAAGTAATCCAAAAGACAGAAATCCGTGGAATAATTACCAAATAGGTACAAGGAAAAGGGAAAGACTTCCAATATATTATTATAAGAAAGATAAAATGTGTGTAAAAAAAAAAAAGGAATGGAAGAAATATACAGCTCGACTGTCGAGGCTGAATTAAAGCAAATGCGTGAAGAAGAAGAAGAAAAAGGGAGGAAGAAAAAAAAAGTTGAATGGTGATTGGAATAAATTTAAAATAGAAAAACCAATGTCAAAATGACCCAGACAAGATGACGTTAAAAGCGCCAAAATTTTCAGCAAAACAAGAGGTCAACTGAAATGTACAAGCTATTATTTAAGAATTACTTTATCAGCAGGAGTTTTTCAAGGAAACCAAATGAAATAAGAAGAAATACAAAATTTTACTTCTCTACGTTTATGAATAATTTCAAAATTAAAAATATATTGACCTGCAATAAAGCGATAAAGAGGATTTATATATATATATATATATATATATATATATATATATATTTAAAACTGTACAGAAAGTCAGAAAAACATTGGTACCGTCGGTTTCAAGCCTAACATAAGGGGGACCAGTTAATGGTAAATAATGTTAGGCTCTCGTCTAACGTTATTAACCATTAACTGATCCCCTTTTTTTAGGCTTGAAACCGACGGTACCAATGTTTTTCTGACTTTCTGCACAGTTTTAAATAAATAAATATTAAGCTCTTATATTGAAATTTTTTCTTTGTAATC
>NC_136521.1:45267394-45327394 GCF_053919585.1 Euprymna scolopes
AATCCCTGCTCTAGTTCAATTACATATAAACATATATATATATATATATATACATATATATATATATATATATATATACACACACACAAATGGGTGAGTTAAAGAAGGGAATAAAATCAATTCTTTAAGGGGAGACTTATCGAGATAATGCAAAGCTCAACAAATTATATATATATATATATATATATATATATATATATATATATCGCATCCCTATTATGTTACCTAGCATCTTCTCTGCTCTTCTGATGAAAAGCATTAGACTTCGAAATACCATGATATGAAGAGTTCTCACTTACCCAACACCCCTAATCGAGGTATACTCTTATTAAATAAATGAATATATATATATATATATATATATATATATATATATATATATATATATATATATATATATATATTACTATATAGTTTTTATACTTTCAGGTTCTCTCTTTATTGACTTTATATATATATATATATATATATATATATATATATATATATATATATATATATATATATATACTAGCAGTATTACCCGGCCTTGCTCGGGTGTTGCTTTGATGCCTTTTTTATGCTTATTTTGATCTGTATCTTTGGTAATTCCAATATTTTCTTCTTTTTTTTCTTTTTGTAATCCTAAAATTATTTAAGTAAATTTCGGTTATATTGACACCTTACTGATCAACGTAGCCCCACACAATAGATGCAACATGCCAGCAACAATCCAAATTTTCTGATTTGTCCCCTTAGCAGCTATTCTTCCACCTTAAAATCAACTACTTTGGCGAGGTTTTAGGGGGCCATGATTTCTTGAACTGTATGCGAAAGAAACCACAGAATCAACATCGACTATCTATTCGTTGTAAGAATTTATGTGGCTGTCGCTTGTATAGTTCTACAATTAGTCAACTGTGTCGAAAAATTCCTTATTTTATGTTGCCGGGCATACTACTTGGTGCTTGGTTGTTGGGGCCCATGTTTTGTTAGACTGACATATAAGAAATCTCTGAATCACATTTTCACTAAATATGTGCGTAGACTGTTTTGCAATTTCTTCAGGATCAGTAGCTTGTTTAATGGACGTTCAAAAACAGGAGGATAATTTACTTTTGCACTGCTAAAAAACAGGTAAATTTTCAAGTCTTATAAGATTCTTTGCAGTTAATGAAAAAAAAAAAGAAATTCACGTGCGGAGTTTGAACCTACAGACCACGTCATGCAAAAAAAAAAAAAAAGAACAGGCTATCAACTTACCCTCAGTAGAATTTTCACAGCCCGTTATTCTGTCATTGTTGCTAAGCGACGACATGGAAAAAATTGGCTTTACCGATGATAGATAATTAAAATAGCGATTTCGATTATTGATTATCGGTAATTATCGAGGGTATTTTGAGACAAAACTTAACTAAGATCACTCCCAAACTTATATACTAAATTTCTGTAAATTTTAAAGAAAATCTGTTCAGCCATTTCGGAGTCTATAAGGAACGAACTCACACACACCCACACACACAGACAAAGTTGCATATATATAATTGTAGATAGATAGATAGATAGATCGATATATGTCATCCACAGACAGACTATTTCGCTGTATCACAGCCCTTCAGTGTAGCTAGACTAGCAACTACTGCAAGCCAGGATTGAAAGTCGACTACCTAGGCAATAGTAAACGCTTCTAATCATTAAGCTATTTGGGCTGCTGCTAAGATGGGCATATGAAATTACAAGCATTGTCCAAACGTCTAAGCTCCATTTGTTTACACAAAGAGCATTGCATTATATGTCAGTGGCAGTGTGTTATTTCACTCTCCAATATGCTCAACCCAAGATAGGGAGGATTTATGGGGGGGGGGGGATTAAATTATGCAAAATGACCTTCACAAAAGTTATTGTTCAAAAACAAGGAATGCAACGTAATAAAAACGATTTCCTTATTCCATAAAGTTTTGTTTTCAGCTGGAAATAACTTGCACAATGAAAGTATATAATTGCTAGTTGGCATGAAAATGAAAAAAAAAAAATTAAGATATTTAAACAGTTTTAATGTTTTGCTCAAAGGCTTGACACTTTTTGTTGTCGACAATCTTTCGCATGTAAGGCTAGAATTTATGTGCAGTTACAAGTTTTATCAGCGAGATGACAAGTGACTGATTTTGATATTGCATTATTTAGGACTTAAAGCAAGCTCTACAGTAAGAATACAAGTGCAGAAATCAGCATGAGATATAAATGTGTTTTTTCTTTTTTATTTCAACGAAACAAAAATTAAAAAGGAAACCCGCCATTATTCACTCGTATTCAAATGCAACCTCAACAAATACACATGAATTACAGTTGTTCAAAATGGATTTGCAACCAAACAATTCTCTCTCTTCTGATCTTGAGCAC
The DNA here is from genome assembly GCF_053919585.1 of Euprymna scolopes. Taxonomy (NCBI): domain Eukaryota; kingdom Metazoa; phylum Mollusca; class Cephalopoda; order Sepiida; family Sepiolidae; genus Euprymna; species Euprymna scolopes. Next base: position 45,269,774 of record NC_136521.1, read on the forward strand.
GTGGTACAACGGGGAAAAAAGTGGCTGGTTACTTTTAATACATCTAAAACCAAGCTTCTATCTTTACATCATCAATGCTCTGATCCCCATCTGGCATCAATCGAAACCAATGGCTCTCGTTTTGGGGAGGCTCCATGTTTTGACAACCTTCTGGGCTTGACCTTTACTCCTGATCTAAAATGGAATACGTACATCAAATCCGTTGCAAAGGTCACTGGAAAAATGATGGGATCCTTCTATCGATCCAGTAGATATTTACCTGCTGATGCAATTCTCTACCTATATAAGAGCCAGGTACGTCCAAGGATGGAGTATTGCTGTCACATCTGGGCAGGAGCTGCTAGGAAGTACCTATCCTGCCTTGACAGGGTTCAGAATAGACTTCGTAGCCTAGTGGGGGATGCCCTTTTCTCTTCCCTGCAACCTCTTTCTCACAGAAGAGACGTTGCGAGCATGTCTCTGTTTTATCATTATTTTCATGGCAAGTGCTCGTCTGAGCTCCAATCTATGGTCCTCCTCACCAAACATTCACAAGAAACACTCGTTTGGCTGTAAATATTATCAATAATTTCCCCCACTATTTATCTGTGCCTAAACCTAAACGTACATTCCATGAACAAAGCTTCTTACTTAGAACTGCACACCTGTGGAACTCTCTTTCGTTTACCTGCTTTCCAGCTGATTACAATATGGTAGTCTTCAAGTCCAATGTAAACAAGTTCTTGATGAGCCGTTCCCCTTAAGTAATCCAATTTACCAAATTTACACTTCTAACAATTACTATGATATTGTCCTTTTGACCACTGTACACTCTTTAACCCTTATCCTCGAGTGGCCTCTGCGCCTTGATAAGTGGTGATTTCGTTGTAAAAAAAAAAATTTTCACCTCTGAAATTTTCTGCATCCCTTTTTTTTTTGTCGAGTCATGTTCACCTTAAAAGAGGTATGTTGCCACTTGCACGTAAAGGGCTACTATTAGGGACCATGTTTTGAAGAGATGAGTGAGATGTTGGTTTATACTATATTAAACTTCTGCATGTCAGTATAGCCAGGGAAGCAGGAAACAGGGAGGGAATTACAAAGTCTAGCACTCTGAGAAAAGAAACTATTAAGAGTAGAAGGCTTTGAGAATATAACAAAAGAAATAAGTACAAAATACAAATGTGTTCTTTATTTTAATACTAGCCTGGATGCCCAGCGTTGCCCAGTATTGCCCAGTATTGCCCGGGTGTTTGGAAGTGTGTGTTGAGCAAAAAAAAAAGTGGTAGTAGGAAGGCAGGCTCGAACCCACAACGCAAAGGCGGAAAAGAAAGTGGAGGTGTGTGTAAGGGTGTTAGTTGAGCAAAAACAAAAAAGGGAAAATTGCGAGCTCAAAAAAAAATAAAAAGAGTGCTAGTTGGCAGGCAGACTCTAACCCGTATCATGAAGGAGGAAGAGAAAGCGAAAAAAAAAAGAAAACATGATGTGCTAGCTGTTGCACCCATCACCAAACCAGAAGTGACGTAGGTTTAAATTAAGGCTAGACAATCGAAAAGTGGTGATGACTTTCGAAAATATCAGTGAAAAAAGCGATCCCTCCCTGTAGAAAAGTGTCCAGTTGAGGGTGTAGGAATTAATGTTTTTAGCCAATTTTTTAATATTTGTCGTCCGAATGGTCGAGTTTCAAAATGATACCGATCTCATGAAAATCCGTTGCATCTGTCGAAAGTTTTTGCGAGACATACATACATGATGATGGCAGCAACTCGTTCCTGAGTATTGCCATTACTTAATATATCTCTGGCTCAAATGACGCAAACATGAGGGCAACTAGCAGCACGTGTCAGACGGTCACTTCTATGAACTTTCTATAGTCCTGCACATTCACTGATGACCAGGTCCAGGCTGTGGTGCCCCAAACACCTACCAGGCCAAACCCTAGAAGTTCCAGAGCCTTTATTGCCATTGACGCCCATATTCACATCAGTCCTCATTGAATGTCCGTTTGCCATTTTAGGCTAAAGCCAACCTTTTTGTTTTATCGAGATACACACTGATTGCAAAGTGTGTATCCCATTGCAAATCAAGTAATGCCTGTGCTTGAAGCTTTTTATAGCCACATTGAACCAAAACATACATACATACATACATACATACATACATACATACAATTAAACAGACAGGTGAGATTTATATTATAGATAACGAAAAATTTTAAAGGCAACTTGTATTTGAATGCAACAGCAACGAATGCACATAAATTACAATTGTTCAAAATGGACATTTATCGTCAAGTCTTCAAACATTTTTCATGTTTTGTTCCAAGGTTAAAAACCCGACATGGTTCACTTGTATTTGAACGCAACAGCAATAAATGCTCATAAATTACAATTCTTCAAAATGGATTCGCAACCAAAAGAATCTTTCATCTCAGAAATTTTTCTGCATTCTTTTTTTTTTTTTTCTTGTTAATTTATGTTCACCCCAAACAAGGCATATTGTCACTTGGACGTAAGACATAACTATTTGGGAGAATGATTAAAAGAGATGAGTGCTATGTAGCTTCACATGACATTTAAACATTTTTGCATGTCATAAAAACAGTCAAGGAAGCAGATAACAGGGCGGGAATTCCAAAGCCTAGCAGTCCAAGGAAAGAAGCTATTAGAGTAGAAAGCTTTTCGGCATCTAGCAAGCTTTACAGTAAGAATATAACAAAAGAAATCAGCATGATATATGAATGTTTTTTTTTGTTTTTTTTCAATATAACAAAAATTTAAAAGGCAACCCGACATGGTTCACTTGTGTTTGAATGCAACAGCACCAAATGCACATAAATTACAATTGTTCAACTTTTCCGATTGTCTGCTTTCCAGCTGACTACAATCTGATTGTCTTCAAGTCCAATGTAAACAAGTTCTTGATAAACCGTCCCCTTAAATAATCCAATTTACAAAATTCCCACTACTTATGTTTATTACACGTAATCACATTGACTAATGTGGTCTTGGATATGACCTTAAACTATATCCGATGGTGAGGCCCCAGCTTGCAGGCCTTAGGGAGAGTGGAGCCACCCTTTAATTGTCATTGCTCCCAGGTCCACTCTGACCCGGAGTGGTAGTACCTGTTAGGGTCCCAACTATGGGTTAAATAGAAACCGACTTAAAAAACAAATATACTATATTAAAAAATCGTTCCTCAAAATCACCAGATTCGGCATTAAAATAACCTGAAAAGGGTTGATATGCCGTAAAACAAAACAACCAACCAACATTGACTAATGTATACTCATTAACCCTTATTCTCGAGTGGCTTCTGGGCCTTAATAAGTGTGTAAAAAAAAAATTGGATATTTATTATCAAACTAGCAGGCAGCCCGACATTGTCTGGTTGTAAAATAGGCTTAAATATGATATTTTAATTAATGCATATTTCATATTTATTATTATATTATTAATGAACCCAATATATAGTAATGATTTAAAAAGTATTAAAAAAAAATTGATTGTAACTTTTTTAAAACTGGAATAAACAAGATCAAAGTGTAGTATCTGTTCCGATGCTACTCTTAAGATAATTTGTCTCAGTCAATGGAGGGGAAACCTTCTATGCTGAGATAATTATTATTTTTGGTCCCCTTTTGTCTTCTTTTCGGGGAGCTGGTTTTCACCCCACATTAAAAACGACCTTGTGTCACATTTTTCTTTCGTGGGAAAGCAAATAAATATTAATAGAATAAAAAGAATTTTTGATGTGAATATCAATATACACAAAAAAAAAAAAAATTATAACAGTATAGAGTTTCAAACACTTTTCATGTTTTGTTCTAAGGCTTCACACCTCTTGTCGGTGACAATACTTTACGTCATGTTAGATTTTTTTTTGCAGTTCTGAGTTTTATCGGCGATGAAAAGTAATTGATTCTGAAATTGCATTATTTAGAACGTAAACCGAAGATAGATAAGAAATTCTTACTACTTTTTGAACACACCTCATATTTTGATATTTTCATTTATCTCCTTCACTTTTTCATAGTTGATTAAAATCGCATGTGCGTGCCACAATCAAACTTGCAATGGGCCGCATGTGGCCGCATGTTTGACATGCTTAGCATAAAGTCATCTCAATGACAACGATCTGACATTTTTAACACTCTTATTCATTCCAAATAAGTCATATTGTCACTTAGACATAAGTAGCTAGTATTTGAAAAGGTAACAAGAGGTTGCCAAATTATTGCTACTATTTGGGACAACTTAGCAAGGGGTTGCCAAATTATTGCTACTATTTGGGACAACTTAGCAAGGGGTTGCCAAATTATTGCTACTATTTGGGACAACTTAGCAAGGGGTTGCCAAATTATTGCTACTATTTGGGACAACTTAGCAAGGGGTTACCAAATTATTGCTACTATTTGGGACAACTTAGCAAGAGGTTGCCACATTATTGCTACTATTTGGGACAACTTAGCAAGGGGTTGCCAAATTATTGCTACTATTTGGGACAACTTACCAAAAGGTTGCCAAATTATTGCTACTATTTGGGACAACTTAGCAAGGGGTTGCCAAATTATTGCTACTATTTATTGGGACAACTTAGCAAGGGGTTGCCAAATTATTGCTACTATTTAGGACAACTTAGCAAGAAGTTGCCCAATTATTGCTACTATTTGGGACAACTTAGCAAGGGGTTGCCAAATTATTGCTATTATTTGGGATAACGTAACAAGAAGTTGCCAAATTATTGCTACTATTTGGGAAAACGTAACAAGAGGTTGCCAAATTATTGCTACTATTTGGGACAAGGTAACAAGAAGTTGCCAAATTATTGCTACTATTTTGGACAATGTAACAAAAGGTTTCTTAAATTATTGCATAATTGTTAACTTGATTGATGTGTCTTTTGTTGACAAGGTTTTCTCAGTTCAAGTCTACCGGGATATTTAAATGTGTTTGCACATCTCTTTGAAAGACCTTGCCTGTTAGTCTGCCATATTTCAGGTTGAGATAACATTTGTGTTGCTCTATTATGCTTAAGTCGGAAATGGACTTTCATCAGTTTGTCGTACTTGTTAGAAAAAGCAATTTTATCATTGTGTCTTACTTTTTTTTTTCTTACACACAGGCATCACCACATTATCAAGGCCAATAGGCCACTCAAGGATAAGGGTTAAAGAGTGTACAGTAGAAATTGGACAATATAGTAATCATTAGTAATGAAAATTCGGTAAATTTGATAACTTATATGGAACAGCTCATCAAGAACTTATTTACGTTAGACTTGAACACAACCATATTGTAGTCAGCCGGAAAGCAGGAAAACAGAAGACACTTCCACAGGCGTGCAGTTCTAAGAAAGAAGCTTTGTTCATGGAATCTACGTTTAGGTTTAGGCACAGATAAAGAGTGGGGGGAATTATGGATAGTGTTTTCAGCTAGACAAGTGTTTCTTGTGAAAGTTTGGCGAGGGGGGACCATAGATTGAAGCTCAGTCGAACACTTTCCATGAAAAAAACGATACATCAGAGACAAACTCACAACATTTCTTCTGTGAGATAGAGGTTGCAGGGAAGAGAAAAGGACATCTCCTACGAGGCCACGAAGTCTATTTTGAACTCTATCAAGGCAGGACAAGTCCTTTCTAGCAGCTCCTGCCCAGATGTGGCCACAGTATTCCATCCTTGGACGTACCTGGCTCTTATATAGATAGAGAATTGCATCAGCAGGTAGATATCTACCGGATCGATAGAAAGATTCCACCATTTTTCCAGCGGCCTTGCAACAAATTTGATGTACGTGTTCCATATAAGATCAGGAGTACTTAGGTTTGAAATAGTGGTCTGTCATGTTAATTTTAAAATAGCATGATTAAAAATAGTATTTTTTCCATTCTGTCAATTTAAGTTTAAAATAGCATTTTCGTTATTCTATTTTGCTTAAGTCTGAAATAGCATTTTCATTGGACTGTCATGCTTAAGTTTAAAAAAGAATTTTCGTTGGTTTGTCATTCTTCAGTTTAAAAGAAAATTTTTTTTCATTGTATCTTGCTTAAGCTTGAAGTAGCATTTTCGTTGGTCTCCCCGCTTAAGTTTTCATTTTTCTTTTCATTTTGTCTTGCTTAAATTTGAAATAGAATTTTCGCTGGTCTGTCATGCTTAAGTTTAAAATAGCATTTTTTAAAATTATTTTTTCTTAAGTTTGAAATATAATTTTCGTTGGTCTGTAATGCATCAGTTTGATATAGCGTTTGTGTTGGTCTGTCAGACTTGTTTGAAAAAGCATTTCAATTGGTCTGTCATGTTGCTTTTACGATATTAGTAATCAAAACAGAAACTGCTGATCAAATTAAATATGAAATTTGATGAAATCGATTAGAAATAAAATTTTTATTTTTAACAACACAGACCAATATGTGCTAAAACTAACTGACTAACTGCACAATTGTAAGGATGTACTTTTTGTTAACAAAGCTATTAAAGTCAAAGAAATAGTGGACAAACTAGCTTTATTTTATATATAACTAGCAGGCTACCCAGTGTTGCCTGGTCATAAAATATGCATAAATATTATATCTTAATTCATACAGAAACTGAAACATGTGCATGCGAATATTATGTTTTTTCTAAACAGTTCACTTCTTGTAAATAAAAAAAAAAATACTCAAACTGAAATCGAAACCAAAACCTAAAGAGTCAAGTACGATAACCATTAGGCCAGCTTGACACGACTTTAAAAAGTGTTTTCAAACCTACTTATTCTTAAAATAAGGAATCTATCTGTGAACGATTCATGCATGTGCATTCGTGAAACAGTTGACAAACAGATAAAAATCTGATCACCCTCCCATGTAACAATTTTTCAATTTTGACTCCTTAGCAGCCCTTTTTTCGGTTGAACACTAATTAAAAAGTTTTCCACATGTCTGAATACTCTATATACCAAATTTAAAGTGTACAGATAAAAAATTGTCTGGTATTAAACATAACGTTATATTCCTTTAAAAAATTAAGTAAAAAAAAAAAACAAAAAAAAAAAACAAAAAGAAACTGAGACATGTGCATGCGAGTATTATGTTTTTTCTAAACAGTTCACTTCTTGTAAGTAAAAAAAAAAATACTCGAGCTGAGATCGAAACCAAAACCTAAAGACAATAAGTCAAGTACGATAGCCATTAAGCAAGCATGACATGATCTTTAAGATTTGTTTTTTAAACTTACTTATTATTAACATAAGGAATCTGTAATGTTAATCATTCACGCATGTGCATTCGTGAAACATTTAGCAAACACGTAAAAATCCGATAACTGCTTCTCCCATGTACCAATTTTTCTACTTTAACTCCTTAGCAGCCCCCTTTTTCCATATGAAAACTAATTAAATAGTTTTCCACATACCTAAATACAATTTATGCTAAATTTCAAGTTTGTAGATCAAAAATTCGTTGAGTATATAGGTTGAGAATTGTCCTCACACACACACACACACACACACACACACACACACACACACACACACACACATTCTCACTTTTATAGATATATAGATAGCATAAAAGTGTTCTTCATTGCAAAAATTTAGACAAAAAAATCACATACTGTGCAAATCTGATCTTTTCGGCTAATTCTTCATCAAAGATGTTTGGGCAAATCGAAGTAAAATCGTCCCTCTCGATGTAGAATAATTCTGATGGTTCTCGGCAAATCACTGTAGCTGTCCGATGTCCGTCTCCTAACAATGCCACTTCCTGATTGGATTAAAAAATAAATAAATAAATAAAAAAACACAAAAATTAATTTGAATTGATGCTGTTTTCTCCAAATTGTGTACATTTGTCTGTTTCATAAAATCCAGGATTATGGAATCAGAGGTTTGATGTTAGAGCAGATTCGTTACTTTGGAAGGTTTTATATATATATATATATATATATATATATATATATATATATATATATATATATATATATATATATATATATATATATAGTAAAACTCCTTTAATTTGAACTTCCTCTAAAGTTGAGCTTCCTCTCATTTGAACTTCCTCTTATAAAGGCAAAATTACGGAATTTTGGGTTCGTCACCAAAATCCGTTTTTCATAGTAACAAAATGAAAGAAAAAAAAAAGTAAAAAAAAAAAGCATATAAAGCAAATTTCTCGGAAATGGGGAACTAATGGAAATGAGCAAAAGAAATACAGACCCGAATGTGTTTAAAATGATCCAAGTTTATTTAAAAAAAAAAGTTATCAATTGCCTTTATTTCCCAAGGCTGGGGTTTAAAAAAAAAACCCTTAAGAAACATTTAAAAATACATAAAAAAAAAGAAATAAAACAAAAATGACGACAATCCTTACTTGTGTGAAAGGCTGAAAGAAAACTGTGCAAGCCTGTTCTAGTCTCACACAAAACATGCGTTCACATCTCAAGCCACTTTTCTTATCATGCACATACACGCACACAAACATACGCGCACACGTACACACACGTACATATATTCACATTCATGTACATACACTCACATTCACGTGCATACAAACACACGCTAACGTACACACATGTACGCACACATGGGCAACGTCACTTCCCTTTAAAGGAAATCCACACATGCGCAAAAGACCACCGGAAACAACTACAAAAGCAAGAGACCTGAGCTGTTTCCTCCTTTTCGATTCGGCTCCCGATCTGGGCAGTCGACAGACCAATCGCTCCTTCGGGGCACGTGCCAGCGCGCTTCACGTCCCCTGCTACTATGTGTGGGGCAAGAGCCAACAGACAGTACGTACACACTTTCTCTCTCCATGGCCTGGATTGACTTTCTCACTCTCTCTCTCTCTACAACAATAGACTTTCCCTCTCACCAGCTAACAGCGAGAGACGTACGCCCAACTAAACACGTGCTGTACCCTTTTCTTTCATCTGTTTCTTCACAAATAAATCCTAGTTCGTTTATTTCAATAAACGCGTTGTTCGTTTCTTCCTCAATTCAATTCATTTTTCCTATTTTGTACGACTCGGGGATATATATAATATATCTACCAGTCCGCTACAAAACATATGAAAAACAGAAAACAGTCCTTGTTTTAAATTCAGTCCTTCTCAAAAAAAAAATGTTCAGTCTTTCTTTGACAAAATGTTTTCTTTTCTTTTCCGAAAGGAATCACAAACAAAAAGTTTCTTTGACCTAAAATGGGAGAAAGAAGTAAAATATGTTCCCTTTGTGAAGGCTCAGGTACCTTTTAATTCAAAGGGGAGAAACAGAAGTCCATAAATCCGCTTTGGTGTGCTTTATGTGTACAAATACAGGGTAAATTCTTGTATTATGGAAGATTTCCTTTCTGAAGGAAACTTCGGTTGAATAATCTTTCAAGTTCCTAGAAAAAAGAGTGAATTTTCTTTCTAGGGGGGGATATTCTGCTCGTCTCGTCGGCAAAATTAATTTTTTTTCTTTACAGAAAAGAACTCTTCAACACACGGCGGTTTCTTTCGTTAATCCTTTGAGAATAATAATTTACCAGTTGTAAGACTCCTGTTTGCCTTTTAATAACTGGTATTAATTTTCCAGTCCTAAGACCTTGTTGTCTTATAATGACTGAGAATAAAATAACGTTAACAGTTTAGTACCACCCAATGGAGTTCTAAACAAACGTCTTTCTCCAAAGGAGGAGAGAAAAAAAACCCGTAAGAATTTAACGTCAAAAATCCTTTTTTGACGGAGCCGAATTTAGCGTCCTTCTTCTTGACCGGCTAGGTTCGAATTAACGAAAACAGGCAAAAGCCCTTTCCTCCTCCTCCTCCTCCTCCTCCTCCTCTTCCAGAGGTTAGGAGTGTAGCCGACTGCTAGAAAGAAAACTATAACGATGATGATGATGATGATGATGATGATGATGATGATGATGATGATAGAAGTGACCTGCAAAGGCCCGTCAAGGAATGCGTTCCTTTCCCCAAATGCCGAGATGTTGAATGTGTGTAAATAAAAAATAAATAAAAATTATTTCTTTATTAAAAAGTTCAACATTATTTTTTAATATAAAAAAAATAAATAAATAAATAAAACACTGACGAATAAACGAAAAGATCTCATTTGTTTGTTTTCTTATTCTGGAAACGACTATACAGAATCTTTGAGCGTTCCAAGAATTGAACCCCCCTCCTCCAAAAAAGAAACAAGTCGAAAATTTCTTTTATTTACGGAAAAAAAAGCCAGTGAAAAAAAAACAAAAAAAAACAAGCCAATAAAAGGAATTCCATTTTGTTCTTAAACTTTTCAAACGCGTTAATGTCTATAACGTTATTATTTCTATAATGGGCAAATTATCTTTTCCCTTTATTCGCTTTTCAGGTTGAAGTCTGCCTACACAGCTATTTTTTTTTTTTCGGTCACTCCGACACTTGCTGCTATTTTTATTGAAGCAAAAGTTTTTGATTTTATTTTTATTTTATTTTATTTATTTATTTCTTTTTGGCAAGGATGGGGTCCAGCACACTAGCAGCAAAAAGTGCTCAGTATCTTGAGAATAGCTTCTTCTCTTTGTATTCATTCTGCCGGAATATCTGGTGGAGAGGGTATCATGTACTTCTTTTTTTAGGCGATTACATTTACATGTTTTTATCCGTTCTTTTATTTTTGAAATTGTGGAGGTATCGACGTTGCCCACAATAAAAATGATTAATGTCCTTCGTATAGCAGGCTTGTTTCAAATGGAACTTCATGTCGACCCGGGCATCCTGGGTACCCATGCTAGTATATATATATTTCCACATCCAAACAACATCGCAGCTCACAAGAGTCATGAAAGCCAACAAACCGGAAGGGCAAGACTCAAATTTCGCTCTCACTTAGACACATTCAAACTCCGGATTCGAAACCTAAGCCTCTTCCATGGGAGGCGAGCACTCTGCCATACAAGAGGTTTGTGTTTCGAATCTCGAGTTCAGATGTGTCTAACTGATGAGCCCAAATGAGAGCGAAACTCGAGTTTTGGACTTCCGGTTTGTTGGCTCTTATGGCTCTTGTGAACTGCGACGTTGTTTAGCTCTGGAAATAATTATATAATCTTTTACATTCTGTAAATATGTGTGTGTGTGTGTGTGTGTGTGTGTGTGTGTGTGTGTGTGTGTGTGTGTGTGCGTCTTATCAAAGAGTAAATCTTTAATAAAGCAAAACTTATCAAGATAAGAAAAGCTCAACATTATTAAGAGGAGCAAACAATAGTATTAAATAAATTGGAACTGACCTGATTATATTTATTATTTTATCCGTTGCTTTAGGTGTGATGAAGAGCAAGCTGACAGAGGTTACACAAGCTTTCTAGTGTAGATGGAATCAAGGAGTCAAACCAAATCAAACTGGTTGACTCAGGCTTAAAACTGAGAACAACCTTGACAAGGATGAGCGTTGAGGGCATAATAACGTGTCAGTGATGTAGGGACCCATATCCCTCCTCTACCCCTAAAATATATAGAAACGCACATGGGACATTTTTTTTATTTTTGAATCAGTCAGTTATTTGAGCTCAGCCGAGAGAGACCAGGCAGAGTGAGTAGGAGAATGAGAAAGCGAAGACGCAAAAAGAGACGTTTGAGTCAGCAATGAGCAACTTTTCCATCAGCAGCATTTGGTCTGAATAAAAAGTGCTCCTAGGGGCCCTGACATACAAAGAAGGGCGGGGTCTAAAGGACAGGAGCCCCAGACATCCATTGGCGAGGGTATCCAAATAAAGAAAGAAACAAGTAATTTCAAAATTTTAGCACTGATGAATCTGCACTATCAGAAACGGCTGTTTTATTTCTTCTACTCCGTGAAATTAAGTCAGTCAGACACAAGTAGCAGTTAAACTGAAAAATCAAAAGTTTGGTTCAAATTAACTAATATGCTGGTTATTAACTTATTAGTATAAATGTAATTCTTTTCAATTCGATTTTTTTCCTGTTAATGTAAAACCATATGTTACTCTGGTCGACAGCAAATGATAACCTCCAAAGCTGTTTCTGTGTTCTTGTCTGCCATCTTCCATTGTAGCCATATCGCTGACTCTCACACTGTCAGCTGCCATGGTGGTGGCATGCATGGGTTCGCAAGTATAAAATAAAATAATACGAAAGAAAACACAAACTCCGACACACTCTGCAAACATCAGTTGCACTCTGTACATGTTACACATAAAAAGTGCATTTGTCGTGTAGTTCCACATGCATGCATATCCTGCAGGACTGAGATAATGGATGAACGGAGGATGAAGCTGAAAGCTGCAGAAAATAAAGTGTGGCTTCTCAAAGAAAATATATATATATATAAATGTATCTTACGCACACGTATATGTTTAGACCATAACTGGAAAGGTCCAAGAACACTCGATTGTGTGTGGGCACGCCAGTTGTATAAATGTGTATATAAAGTGTGTACATACTTGAAACAACGTGTACACACATGTTAGGTATTAGCCGGGCAATGCTGGGTAGAAAGCATTTATTTATTTATCTATCTATCTATCTATCTATTTATCTATCTATCTATCTATCTATCTATCTAATTGTCTAGGAGCAGGAACCGGACATGACGTGTCAGGTGTTCCGGTTTGAGAAAATTTAGTGAATTGGGTCCGAGAAGTTGAGGAAGCCAGATGGGTTAAACAGGTCTCCCCATAAGGGAGTGACGGTCTCCAAATGGATTCAGAGAAACGTCACAAATCCAAGATTGTTGATTTCACTCCATGCTGCGGAAGACGAAAAGCATAGGAGTGAAATAAACCAATATATAAAAAAACATACGTCATCTTGTGTGTCTTGCATGCGTGCTTGTTATAGTAGAACCCAGCTTCCCAAGACGTTGGTGAATCGCCTAGGCAGTGGCCAAAAGACTGAAACGGCCAACAGCAGACAAAGATGTCGTCATGTGTATGCGTATTGTATGTTTCATGCACACGCACCCATGACCATAAGACGAGTCACGGGCCATTAAGTAAATAGAGATTAAGGGATTCAAGGACAATAGTCCATTAAGTAAGCAGTTAGCTAACACACAGTCCGATAAAAACAAAAACAAAATATGCAACACATACATGATAGAGAGAACTAATAAAGGTCCACTAGACGATTTAAAAGAGGTCACTATGACCAGCCACACACACACATGAACAGTCACACACATATATATACATGCAGTTATATAGACTCAGTATATATAAAGGTAATACAATGCAACACAGAGATTTTTACAAGGAATTTGGTCAAAATTTCATACAGATCCTGAGTTCAACTGATATTGAGGATGGAACCTTCAACCTCTGGAAGAGTGTCACAGAACTGATTATTATTTAGCACTTATATCTGTTGCTCTATGATCCTTTTATTTATTTATTTTTTTTTTTTACAAAGGAGTCACCATTTATCAAGGCTCTGAGGCCACACCTTGCAAGGGATCTGATCAAAATTCTGTACAGATTCCTGAAGTTAACAAGATACATCTGTAGAAGGTCGGAGGTTACATCGGCTGAAACGTTGTGAGAATAACATCCAACAACAGTAGTCCAAATAATCCAGATTATCCATGTACATCTGAAAATTTCCGAAACATAATTTTCTTCAATTAAAAGCAGAAAGAATCATTGAAACACTCAACTTACTCCAAAATGCTGTCCACTGTGGATGATATTCTCCATATCCGTCTGTTTTCGCCCAGATTTCCCACTTGTCTCTTTCTGCACATAAAGGGACCCGGAAAAGACCAGGAAAAATCCAAGGCCAATGTGACTTTGACGTATAACAATGCGTCCTCTTTCACAGCTGCAAAGAAAGAAAAAAACGGCTAAAATAAAATGTACATGCTTGATGATGTGTCTACGCATCGTCATCATCATCATCATCATCATCATCATCATCATCATCATCGTCATCGTCATCGTCATCATCATCACTGTCATAATTATCATTGTCATCATCATCGTCATCGTCACTGTCATAATTATCATTGTCATCATCATCGTCATCATTACCAGTTTCGTCATCATCGTTGTCATCACCATCTTTGAAATCATCATTGTTGCCGTCATCATTGTCATCATTATCGTTGTGGTCATCATCATCATGATAGTCATCATCATCATCATCATGATAGTCATCATCATCGTGTTCATCATCGTCCTCATCAGCACTATCAATATCAGCATCATCATCATCACTGCCGTCATCATTATCATCATCGTCGTCATCATCATTGTCATTGTGGTCATCATCTCATTGCGCCATCATCATCGTCATCATCATCATCGTCGTAATTATCATCGTCCCCATCATCACTATCATTATCAGCATCATCGTTGTCATTGTCGTCGTCATCATCAGTTTAATGTTCGTTTACATTAAGCAGCTTTAAGAAAATGACTTCCAAACAAACCCATCTCTTTACTTATTTCTCTCGTAATATTTTCAACAACAAAATGGTATATATACATGGTGGTTTTTAGAGGTGGCGAACTTTAAATTGACACCTATTTCAAATTTTATCAAATTTATTTCATTTCATTAAAACTTTAGTTGCAGAAGTAGCAGCTATCGGTTGTGAATGCAAAAAATTAATCTTTTGGAATAACCCGTACATTTGTGTAATAAAAATATTTTTTTTTGTAATTTATTTTAATTTAATGTTTGTCACTTCTAAAAAAATAAATAAATAAGTCTTTTATCGTCCTTGTCTGATGCCACCACTTGTCTTCATTGCTGCCGTTTCGTCTAGTGGTTGCAATACAAATAAAGCTTCTTTTCATGCAGGAAAGACAAAAGGAGACCTTCACTGAGGGTTTCTGAAAGGTTTTTATTTTTGGAGAGAATTGACACGGGCATAGATTAACTTCATAACTGAAATGGACGATATGCAAACAAAGATATTAAAGCAACACTTAGTGATTATCAAAGTTTCTTACAACATCATGATAAGTTATAGAAACAAGGAACTAACTCTAAACATTAACCTCACGCCCAACTTCAGGTCGTTATTCACTGTAGCAGAGATTAGGACACTCTTGTTTGGTGCCGACTTCTTGGGACACTACAACCTAGCTATTCACATGAAGACAAGAACCTGGCCCGATAACACAACATCCATCAAGGTCACAGGAACGCTACCGTGTCTAAATACAATTGTGATTAGCATTGCAACCCAGCCCAACCCACGCTACATAGAAATCCTGCACTAATACAAGGACCTTATTCAATCTATTAGACCTACTGATGCAGGTGAATATCAAATCCAATACCACATTAAGACCATTGAACAACCAGCATATTCACGGCCATGATGATTCCCTCCACATAAATTGGTGTATGCCAAGAAAGCGTTTGAAGAGATGTTGGCGATAATGTTTGAAGAGATGTTGGTGCTTGAAGAGATGGTGGAAGATGAAGAAGCATCTCACTTCCCAACTCCCCACTCAAGTTGTCCACCTCTATAAATCTGCTCTTTATTATAGTAGCCTTTCACACTTAAATGGCATTGATAGTCCGTATGTCATATAAGATAGAGGATGACTAATGACCCTCACTTTCCCATACTTTTGATGGCCTTGTGTTATATGTTATATATTTTTTAGCAAATAAATAATTCAAAGTGTAGTATCTGTTCTGATGCCACACTTCATCTTTTCTGTCCTCGATCAGTGAAAAAAACTCCTTCTAGACTGAGGCAATTTTTTTTTCCTCAGTCTTTAAACCTCACAGAAAGAAATACTAACGTAATTCTGTAAACAAAAATTGATAAAAATGTAGATCGTTTTCTTTCTTTTTACTTTGTACGCCCAAAACAATGCATACTACCACTGAATTATAGGGGAGTACTGTAATAAGGACCATATTCATAAACGGAGTGGGGGCAACTTGGGTGGGGAGTTGAGCAGTGAAAAGCTTATTCACATTAAATTTAAATTTCTGCATGTTGGTACAATCAGGAAAACAAGGATCAGGGAGAGAATTCCAAAGTTAGCAGTTCCAGGGGGAAAAAAGCAATTAGAGTGGAAAATCTATTGACCTCGACAGTGAAGGGGTGTGGTTTTGCTGCTAGTTAGACGGGACGGGGTATTTATGTTAAGGGTTACAAGTGTATTATGTTCATCTGAGCATATTGGATTTCCCTTTTCTCCTTGTTTCCTTGACTGTACTAACATGCAAAAATTTAAAGTAAGGTGAATAAAAATCTCACTGTCCAACTCCCCATCCAAGTTGTCCTCCTCTATAAATCTGACCCTTATCACAGTAGCCTTTTACACTTCAATGGTATTATGCTTTGTTTGGCATGTTGTGTTATTCATAAAACTAGCTTCTATAAATCTCCCACTTATCACAGTAGTCTTTTACACTTCAATGGTAAATGTGCTAGCCAGATCACGAGTCAGGGATTGTTTGAAATCTGCACAATTAGGCGGACCTCCACAATAGATGTAAACACAAAACAAAGTCTCTTGCATTTTTAAAATAATACGTAATAGGAATAAATGATTTGAAACTGTTTATTTTCCAGTGACAACGCTGACAGCATGGAGAGGTCGTGGGGTGGGATAAGTGTGTGCAGGATGACAGAGAGATAATATGTCCACTTTCCTCCCTTGTGGCTGCCGCTTCCCTTCTTTTTTGTTGTCTGGCTGTTTCCATAATATTTTATTGAAACTGATGACGTCAGAACATTCTTCAACACATTGCCTGAAATGTTGGTCAGTCCCACTGACCAAACCCCGGGGATTTTGTCCTCCATTTTAAACTTCTTTGACGTCATTCCAGGGGCACCTGAATCCAGGATCACTGTCTTGGCCTAGGATCTGAGCAACTTTCCTTCGACGTCATCTTCGCAAGCCCAGATAGCTGACCGTCGACCTCTGCCACGTGCAACTCTTCCCCCTCTTCCCCTGTAACAGGGGTAAACTAAAGTAAAAAAAAAATAATAATAATTCTACATTTTTATCACTTTTTATTTCCAGAATGACGTTTTACAAGGGTTATTCCAAAAGTAAAGCCTCCTTTTTTTTTTTAACTCAAAAAGTTGAAGAACTACAAAGACAGGAGTGGTACCATTAAAACGAACGACCTTTTGTGCTCCAGACTTTATATTTCTACATAGTTACCATCATTATGTTCAATGCACTTTTGCCAGGAATTCAATGACGCATCTCTGCTTCTAATGCACATCCATGATAAGGGTTGTTTTATTAGAGTCTCACACCGTCAATATTTGCAACAGGGAGATGAAACTTTCAGGTCATGAATGCATAAGTTCAGTCATCATAACAATGTAATTTGCAATCCCCTCTGATCCATTCAGGTGAAATTAAAAAATAGGAGGCATTACTTTTGGAACGCCCTTCTACTTGCATTTTTTTCTGTGCAGGTTGAGGACATGTGTAGCATGGATAGAAATGCTATACTTGTAATAATCCTTATAAGTAATCAAATTTTATTCATTCCACTAATGACATTGCACAGAGTGAAAAATAAAATGGCTTACTTGGTGTATCTAAAAACTCGGCAAACGAGTTTCCGCATTGAAAATTCAAATTTTTCTCGATAAGATCGCACTGACATCATGAGTTCATTCAACAAGTGAAGTTCATTATCTGTGCGCGTATGCGGCTTCTTGATGGCAATGGCTTGAGCCCATAGGGGAACCTGTGACTGAAAAAAGAACAAAATTAAAGACCTTCACCATTATTTCCCCCCATATAAAATTTATTTCTATTAATCTATTATCTATCTTATCTATTATGTAAAGGGCAGTTGTCTGTGTACAAATACATACATACATGCATACATACATACATACATACTAGTGATGGGACGATTCTAATATTTTTCCCGATTCCGATACAATTACTGATTCCGTACTAAATTCCCAATTCCGATACAATTACCGATTCCAATACCGATTCTTTATAAATCTCTAAATATTTAACAATAAAAGTGTTATTTTGTCCCGATTACCATAAAAGCACATCTTAAATGTGCCTATATTTTCTCAAACGTAAAAACGCATTTCTTAGGGGGGGGGGGTGATCTAGAGATTTTAGTCTTACCGGAAGTTTATATCAGTAAATATGTGTTATTTTATTATTAATACAAACAGTGGAAGATGTTTGTTAAACCAAAATCAAATGAAAAAAGATAATTTAAAGAATCAGTTTCGACATCGGAAAATAGGCTCAAAATTTTATTTGGAGGCTGGTAGGAGAAAGATTAGGAGCATGATTGGCGGATGCTCTGAATTTTGACTGATGAGGTTGTTTTGCTAAATATCCTTTTGAAACATTTTGATCTATATTTTAGTATTTTAGAATCAGAAAAAAAGTCATGCTTTAAACAGAAAAAGTTATTACTATTATTATTACTATTATTATTATTACTATTATTATTATTATTATTATTATTATTATTATTATTATTATTATCATTATTACTAGCAGGACCTGTGGAAATTCTACAGGGGCCTCATTTATATGCAGCATATTGATGTCGGCATTCTGTAAATGGAGATGATTTGATATTATTGTACCTATTTACAATGCCTCCCCACGGGACAGAGTTAGACACCAGGGTCGCTTTTTAACCTGGAGAAAAGGTACAAAAATAAAAATTGTCTCAGTCGTGAAGGATTTCTCCTCCACTGAACGAGAAATGGAAGTGCCGCATCTGAAGAACAGATACTACACTTTGATCTTGTTTATATATTTTATTGCTTTTAAAATTTTGTAAATACAATTAAGTAAAAAAACAAAAGATTTTCAAACAACAAAATTAGGCACAAGGCCCTACAAGAAATTGGGGAGGGGAAGGGTTCAGGGTCTTTGTGACTAAAGTGATTAAAAGTAATAAATGTAGACTTTGGAGTCTTACTCTTGACTGGCAACATTTACCAAAATACCTCATTCACTCTATGGATCTTAATCTAACTAATAAATCCCCAGCGTTTAAGAATCCAAACCATATTTACAATTTATAAACAGTTGCTTGTGTATGCATCTTTTTTCTTTTTTTTTTTAAATTTTGTGTGTGCATGTGTGAAAAAATAAAAACTTTGATCTTGGCCAAAAGGCCAAGTTTGATATTATTGTAGCTCTTTTGTTAAAACTGCAAAAGTATTTATCTAAGCAAGTAGGGACGCCTGGCGTAGCCTGGTTGTAAAGTACGCTTAAATATGATATTTTAATTCTTGCAGATTTCGTATATATTATTACAGAGTTAATGTTGTATCGATTTTTATATATTATAAAGTTACGATTTCAAAAATGAAAAATATATCCATATGACTTGGGTGCATCAGCTTGAATCAAAACCAAAACCCAAACTTATGAAAAACACACACACACACACACACACACACATATTTAAAGGGGGTTAGAACAGTAGTCTAAAGAGCAGAGTGTATTTTAATATGATAGTAAAATTACTAATTTAATTAAAATACAAGAAAAGAACAGTGCTCCTTTTAATTCAGATATATAATAAGCTCGATAGGCAAATATCCTAGAGCTACTTTAATATTTAGTAATGTGATTGATAATTTAAAATTCAAATTAGAATTAAAAATTAAAAATCTGTTTCATAAGAAGGAACAACAACAAAGTCAATAATTTGTACGATCGTTTCGGAAACAATGTTTTTATTGTGAGAGACATTAAGCCACGGACAATGATTTTGACATATAGTTTTTTTTAAACAAAGTCTCCTCATCAGCAAAAGTATTGGGTGGGTTTTTTTATATGTAAAAGACACCATAAAGAAACCTATCAATTTTTTAAGTCAGGCAGATGTATCTGGAAAAAATTTAAATAAAAAGGAAAATATTTACTTGTTAGAGTTGATAAGCAAATTAATATGGGTTGAGAATAAGAAATAGAATAAAATTATAAATCCGAATTTGGCTTAAATATAAGGTTATGATAATATGTTTTTAATAAAAGTTAAGAATTATATATATACTAGCTGTACCCGGCCACGCGTTGCTGTGGCTCAGTTTGTTAAAATGGAACACATTCCTCAAGAAAAATTGCATTTTGTTCGTTTATTTACTTTTATTAATTTTTGCAATTTTTTTTTATCAATAAAAGTTGTTGTTTTTTTTCCCCAAAAAAATTAATTATTTATCATAAATTGTTAGGTGAAAGTTTTTTGGGTTTTTTTCAGGAAAACTTGCACTTTTTTTAAAAGAAATTTGGCAGTAAATGTTTCTTTTTGAAAACGGAATTTTTATTATAAAAAGAACAGATGAATGCTTTATATGAACATTGTAAATAGTTAGATGAAAGTAGAGAAAAGTTTGATTTTTTTTTCAAGAGACTGTACAAATTTTTTTTTTTTTCAACAGATGTTAAGAAAAACAGAAAACATACTTCCATCATTGATTATGCAAAAAAATAAATAAAGTGGAAAACTTTCTGTTATTAATATTTGCTTAAAAATAAATACAGTAAACTTCGCTGAAGATTTAGCATATGCTGCATCTAAAAAAAGTTGGTTCATGCTGACAATTAAATAAAATAAACGTCTAAAAATTAGTAAAAATAAGTAAAATCATGAATGACGGCTCTTGGGGGAGGGCAAGTAAGTAGGAACAACACAATCATTTGTGTAAAATAATTAATATTCGAGAAATTGTAAACAATAACAAAAATACCTGATACCAAATGCAGTAAAATTCAAGTATCTTTTATACGTGCTGAAACTGTGTTTAAGTTATTTTTATTTCATTTCTTTTATTAAAAGTTGTCTTTACAACAATTAAATGGTTGCATGTCGTTTAACCATTGGGGACTTCACTCTTGGAAAATTGTATAAAAAAATCTATGACTATCACTAACTCTAAATTTGGGAGTGCAATTCGAACTTAGGGTTAGTGGTAGATAAGTCATTTGTTTACAACTTTTGAGAAATTAAGCCTCCTTACTCCTTAAGTGATAAGCGGACATTTGTTTATTATTTTTTTTTATTCAGTATGTAAAATCCACTTTGAACAACATATTTGGAAATTAGAAAAATAAAAAACAAAAAAACTTTGTTTTAGCATGCTAAAAGTATTTAGGTTGGTAGATAATTAAATTAAAAAAAATCACCACTCAATACTTTTGCTGATGAGGAGACTTTGTTTAAAAAAACTATATGTCAAAATTATTGTCTGTGACTTAATGTCTATCACAATAAAAACATTGTTTCCGAAACGATCGTACAAATTATTGACTTTGTTGTTGTTCGTTCTTATGAAAATTTGAATTTTAAATTATCAATCACATTACTATATATATATATATATATATATATATATATGTATATATATATATATATATATATATATATATATATATATATATATATATATATATATAAATTGAGTTCCTTCAGCTATAATCGATACCGAAACCAAAACTTATGAAGAATTCTTGGTAAAATTATTTATTACAAAAAAATGGAATCTATAATATAAATCTCACCTGTCTGTTTAAATGTATGTATGCATGTATGTATGTATGTCTGCCTAAAACTTTCGACAGAGTTGACGGATTTTCATGAGATCAGTATCGTTCTGAAGCTCGACCCTTCGGACGACAAAGATCGAAAAATTGGCTAAAAACGTTAATTCCTTCACCCTAAACTGGGCACTTTTCTACAGGGAGGAGTCGGTTTTTTCGCTAATGTTTTGGAAAGTCATCTTCTCTTTTCGATTGACTAGCCTTAATTTAAACCTTCGCCACTTCCGGTTTGGCGATGGACACAACGGCAAAGAAGTCACTTTTTTTTTCACGTTCTTTTCCTCCTTCGCAGTACGGGTTCAAGCCTGCCTGCCTACTTCTATTTTTTTTTTTTTTTGCTCAACACACACCTCCAAACACCCGGGCTATGCTATCAGTCAATAAAAATTACTTTTGTACCTACCTGGCTCATTTTTTGTGTTTTGAAGTAGTTTTAAATGCTCTTCTTTAATATCAAATATTTGTTTTTTTTACAAGCTGTTTTGACAAACAATATGGCGGCACGTTTGTTTCCCGTGAAGGAGACTATAAACCACCATCTTGTTTGTAAAACAGCCCATAAAAACAAATATTTGAGATTAAAAAAAAGCATTTAGAACTACTTTAAAACATACACGACTATGTAATCCCTACAGCCACCTACCTTGAAAATGGGTCCTGGATATGACCTTAAAATATATCCGATGGTGAGACCCCAGCTTGCGGGCTTTGGGGAGTGTAGAGCCACCCTTTAATTGCCATTGCTCCCAGGTCCAGTCTGACCCGGAGTGGTAGTACCTGTTAGGGTGCCAACTATGAGTTAAATAGAAACCGACTTGAAAAACAAATATACTCTATTAAAAAATTGTTCTTCAAAATCACTGGATTCGGCATTAAATAACCTGAAAAGGGCTTATATGCCATAAAACAAAAACAACCAACCAACCTTGAAAATGCTACTGTGAATCCTGACATATGAAATATGTGAAACCTGACATATGAAATATGTGAAACCTGATATATGAAATATGTGAAACCTGACATATGAAATATGTGAAACCTGATATATGAAATATGTGAATCCTGACATATGAAATATGTGAAACCTGACATATGAAATATGTGAAACCTGATATATGAAATATGTGAAACCTGACATATGAAATATGTGAAACCTGACATATGAAAAATGTGAAACCTGATATATGAAATATGTGAAACCTGACATATGAAATATGTGAAACCTGACATATGAAATATGTGAAACCTGACATATGAAATATGTGAAACCTGACATATGAAATATGTGAAACCTGACATATGAAATATGTGAAACCTGACATATGAAATATGTGAAACCTGACATATGAAATATGTGAAACCTGATATATGAAATATGTGAAACCTGACATATGAAATATGTGAAACCTGATATATGAAATATGTGAAACCTGACATATGAAATAAGTCAGAGAGAGTTGCAACCTTGGTTGAAGGGAATGTCCCTAATGATGGAGGTCTGAACAGAGCTGAAAAGGAGAAACACACCAAATATAAAGGTCTCATGTATGATATGAAAAGAAACTGGAATCTTAGAGAGATATCAATCATACCAGTTATTATAGGTGCCACAGGACTTATAAAGAAGAACCTGAAGTCCTACCTAACTAATATTCCTGTTGAACCAAGTGCAAAAGAGATCCAGACAATTGCACTTAGGGGGACAACAAGGATAGTAAAAAGAACTCTCGGTTGGTTTCAATAAAAAACAGAGCAATGTTGGCGGCTGGTGTGGCTGCCCCATACCCAGCGTTACAATCTTCAAAGGAAGAAAATTTAAAAAAACAAAAAAACAAAATGAGCCAGATAGGTATAAAAGTAGCTTTTATTTGTTATGGTAGCAATTATTTATTGTCTATTTGATTTTTACTTTGAGTCGTCTGTTGGTTTCTCTGCTAAATCCTCTAAGCTTCGTTTGGTCTGCGATTCTTTGTTCTGTTGCATGGTACCAGTGTGTAACAGAGTGCGGACGCACATATGCAAATACCGAGCCGTGTACGAAATGACGTTACAGTGAAGAAAAAGGCTATAAGAAGGAGACAACCACGTTAGAGACGTGGGTGACGTCACAGCCATAACAAGAAGTCACGCGTGGTGGGAGAATAAGGAAATCAATGCCGTTATTACAAAAAAGGAGTCAAGTTATTACTTGTCCTATGTTCCTTGCGATAAAATTTGTGTATTCATTCTTTTGCGTACTGTTATACTCATTTTCACAGTTGTCATTGTTTCATCACGTTTCGGCCAACTCATCCTCTGGCCTTCTTCACTTGATTAACCGCGACGGGATAGGAATGTTAAGTCTTGTAACTTATGCCAATAATAACTGCCTTTCATAGTTGTTGTTGTTTCATCACATTTCAGCCAACTCATCCTCTGGCCTTCTTCTTTTTATTCTTTTTTATTCTTTTTTTATTCTTATTTTATTGTTTTTTTTATTGTTTTTATTGTTTTTTTATTAATTCTTTTTTTTTTAATCCTTTGAGATGAGACTTCATAATTTGTGCATTCATTCTTTTTGCGGACTGTTATCCTCATCTTCATAGTTGGTTTTTGCCTCGCCACGTTTTGGTCAACTAATCCTCTGGCCTACTTGGGTAGGCTCACCTGGGATCGTAGAGACTCAACCCTTCTATCTACTGTGGCACAGGCCCTGAAGGATAACAGTCCACAAAAGAATGAATACACAAATAATAAAGTCTCGTCTCAAAGGATTAAAAAAGAAAATAATATATAAAAATGATACAAAAACTTCTATTATTTTTTAACAGTGTTTGCTTCAATATATAAACATATACCCATACCTAACTTAATATAACCCTAACCTGTGCGAGCCTTTTCTAGTCTCGCACAAAAACGCACATTCACATTTCAAGCTCTATTACTTGTCGCATACATACGCGCACACAAACATACGCGCCCACGTCCACACACGTACATATATTCACGTTCGCGTACATACACTCACATTCACATGTATATACACACACGCATGTACTCACACACGCGCACACGTACGCACACAGATGGACGACGTCACTTCCTTTCAAAGGAAATCCACACATGCGCAAAAGACCACCGGAAACAAGTTTAAAAGCAAGAGACAAGCTGTTTCTAACCCTTTTAGGACCAGCTTTCGAGCTGGTCGGTCTACGGACCGACCGCGCATACCTCACGCCATTTGCTACTATGTGGGACAAAAAGCTAACAGACCGTACGTACACATTCTCACTCTTTCTCTCTCTATCTACTACTTGTCCCTGAGAACACCACCGTGTAGCTGACTTCTAACATGGCGCACAGTTTAACTGATGTCAACTCTCTATCCTCTTCTTTGTCTACACGCTGGACTATCATTCCACTACATCACTCACTTCTTTTCCCACGCGCGAACAAACGATAGTGACCCGAACGTGAGATGAAAACACATTTCCTTTTTCCTTCTATAATACCAATCCCGCAACAAACGATGGTTACACCCGCGCGGACATGAACACATGTTATATCTAAAACATTCATTCTTTCAACAGTAAATAAACGACGTTTATCTTACCCATCAATTGAGTTTTTGTTTCCTTCAATTCCATTCGTTTCATTATTCTTTTGTAACGGGATTGAGATTTATATATCTTAGTCCCCTACAACCCATACCTAACTTAATATAAATAGAAATAGTTGGAATGGTAAATAGATGCGCAAATGCTATCTCAGCTAGATAAACGTCGGCAGACATAATGGTAATATAATTCCAGTCACTCTTGCGTTTATTTCCGCTACTCTTCATGTGATGACGAGAGAGAGAGAGAGAGAGAGAGAGAGAGAGAGAGAGAGAGAGAGAGAGAGAGAGAGAGAGAGAGAGAGAGAATGCTAGTCTGTCTACATTGAAGTCTTGACTCATTTCGAATTCTTGCTCGGGAAAACAGATAGGTGGTACTTAATAATTAGCATGCACTGTGATGTGTTAATTGCTTGTGTATCAATACGCAAACCGAATTACAACTCAATATAACACGAGATATTGCACGTACATATAAACAAAATAGATCGCTCATGTGACTGCTACAGTACTTTGTGTTACTTATAACATATATATATACATATATATATATATATATATATATATATATATATATATATATATATATATATATATACTTTTTATTTTATTTTTATTTTTTATTTTTTTTTACATGGTAGTCACCACTTATCAAGGCCCGGAAGCCACTCGAGGATAAGGGTTATTGCGGGCACAGTAATCAATGGGATAATGTCGTAGCAATCGTTAGTAATAGAGATTAGATAAAGCGTCTTCAAACAATTATTACAGTTTATCGATCATCTTCTCAGCTATATTGTGAAAAAAACTTTCAATTTTCGTTCAGTAAAACAAAAGTTATGATGAATTTACTCGTGTTCTAAATCGTAAAAAGGCGTAAGGAGGTGAGCGACGTTTTTTTATGACTGGTTTCCATAGCAACCCCGTCGCTTCAGCGACTAGTGTTGCTACTAATTCACTGTCGCGAAAAGAGAAGTAACAAATGAAACAGAAAGAATGAAAGGGAGATAATTGGGGGATTTTATTGAAGCAGACGAGTGCCATATATTGTTATTACATATGTGTATGTTATGTTTATGGGCGCAAAAAAATAAGACTGAAATTAAACAAAGAACAAATGAATTTATTGAAAGCCTGGAAAAATCATGTCAAATGTGAGCATGAAAAGTAATATGGTTAAGCTTAAACATGGAAAAGTAAAGGACTAGTTTTTAAAACTGGAAAAGAAAAGGACAAGATATTCTAGTAAAAAATATAATAAATTTATAACTTAAAATATTAAAGCATTAAATTTTTTTTAATTTAACATTATATAATCAATTCTTAATGCTGCAATATTTTAAGTTATAAATTTATTATATTTTTTACTAGAAAATCTTGTCCTCTTCTTTTCCAGTTTTAAAAACTAGTCCTTTACTTTTCCATGTTTAAGCTTAACCATATTACTTTTCATGTTCGGATTTTTCTATTGTAATTATACATGCATGTTCGTATATATATATATATATATATATATATATATATATATATATATATATATATATATATATATAATTATTTCCACTGCCAGACAACATTGCAGCCAACAAACTCGAGTCTTGGACTTCCGGTTTGTTGGCTTTCGTGGCTCTTGTTGGCTGCAATGTTGTCTGGCAGTGGAAATAATATATATTCTCTCACACATTCTGAATATATATATATATATATATATATATATATATATATATATAAATGCTCACATCCCGCTGCTACAAATAGCCACTTGTTTCAATCAAACAACAGATATCATCAGGCAGCGACTTGACTATTCAAAAGTTCAATGAATAACCTTCCTTCAATTATTCATTGAACTTTTGAATAGTCAAGTCGCTGCCTGATGATATCTGCTGTTTGATGGAAACAAGTGGCTATTTGTAGCAGCGGGATGTGAGCATGTTTATATAACAATAAACAAGTATTATCAGCTCTTTTTATTGAGCACTATCTAACAACCTCGTTGAATTCATTAGTCCATTACTTTTGAATATAAAAAAAACCGAGTATATATATATATATATATATATATATATATATATATATATATATATATATATATATATATATATATATATATATATCCTTCTTTTTTTTTACCTTTGCTTAAACAATAACTTTTACAGCCAAATTATATAAATTGTTGATGTTGTTTTTTGTCTATATCCAGACACGTCCAAAATGGCGGCTACCAACGCCAGGAATCACACCACAACTTTACAGGCGTTAGTTAGATCATAAAGATTGACAAAAGTTGTACGAACCCCTCGTTTTCTGGAGAAAAGACGTTTATCAAAGAAGAGTTTGACATCTGTTTTGGGACCAACGACGTATTGATAGTACGCCTCTGAAGATGCATCGTTGTCTGTCCTTGACATGGAAAGGATTTTCATATCCAGTGCTAAGCGACACACAGCCTTGATAACCTTGAACCACCAGATCAATGACCTCCGGGACTGCGGAACGAAAAGTAGAACACAATTAGAAGTCATATACAAGACATGTTTCCAAAACTTGGAATGTATTTTTAGGAAAACATAATAGTACTTACTAGTGTTGGAATAATTTAATCAGATTTGGAATCGGGAATCGAAAAAACGGGAACGTTTTGGAGTATCAGAATTGGTAAAATTTCCGCCTATTTTCCGATGCCAAAAACGATTCTTTTTTTAACTTAATTTTTTTTTTTTTGATAGTAATGATAAAATGGAAGACATACATCAAATCTGTTGCCGATGTCGCTGGGAAAATGGTGGGATCCTTTTATCGATCCAGTAGATATCTCACTGCTGATGCAGTTTTCTACCTATATAAGAGCCAGGTACCGCCAAGGATGGAGTACTGTTGTCACATCTGGGCAGGAACTGCTAGAAAGATATCATCCTGCCTTGACAGAGTTCAAAATAGACTTCATAGCCTAGTGGGGGATGCCCTTTTCTCGTCCCTGCAACCTCTTTCTCACAGAAAAGATGTTGCGAGCCAGTCTCTGCTTTATCATTATTTTCATGGCGAGTGCTCGTCTGAGCTCCAATCTATGGTTCTCTTTGTCAAACTTTCACAAGAAACATTCGTCTAGCTGAAAACACTATCAATAATTCCCCCCACTCTTTATCCGTGCCTAAACCTAAACGTAGATTCCATGAACAAAGTTTCTTTCTTAGAACTGCACACATGTAGAACTCTCTTCCATTTGCTTGCTTTCCAGCTGACTACAATATGGTCGTCTTCAAGTCCAACGTAAACAAGTTCTTGATGAGCCGTTCCCCTTAAGTAATCCAATTTACCAAATTCCAAATTTCCACTACTAACAAATACTAAGTCATTGTCTCATTGACCACTGTACACTTATTAACCCTTATCCTCGAGTTGCCTCTGGGCCTTGAGAAGTGGTGACTCTTTTGTTTAAAAAAAAAAAAAATAATGATGAAATAATAAATATTGAGTTTGTATTACTGTACACATAGATTCGAAAAAGTTGTCAAAAAACAAATATATAACAAATAAATATTATCAAAGACAAGATAAGTTACTTTTCTACCAAACGTGACACATTTTTCTTGTTTTTATTCAATGTAACATGTTTATTCAGCTCGAAAAACATGCAGTGTTTACCGATGTATTGGAAAATTCAAAATGGCGCCCGACACTCTCTTTAACATTGTAAGTTTGGGAAAAGGTGTTATAAATAATAAACTAGACAAAATACTATTAAAAAAACACCGAATATATGTCAACTTATGTCACGGTAACATATAATGAGCGAATTTCTAACAGTATTTTGTCTAGTTTATTATTTATAACATCTTTTCCTGAACTTACCGTGTTAAAGAGAGTGTCGGGCGCCATTTTGAATTTTCCAATACATCGGTAAACACTGTATGCTTTTCGAGCTGAATAAATATGTTACGTTGAATAAAAACAAGAAAAATATATCCAGTTTGGCAGAAAAGTAACTTATCTTGCCTTTGATAACATTTATTTGTTATATATTTGTTTTTTAACAACTTTTTCGAATCTATGTGTACAGTAATACAAACCCAAAATATTTATTGATTTTAAATTACCAGTAAAACTAAAATCTATAGATCATCTCCCCATAAACACGCAAGTGTATTTTTATATTTGCGAAAATATATGCATATATTATATGGGTTTTTTTGCAGTAATCCAAGTATATATATATATATAAAAAAAGAAAGAAACTCTCTAATTTAATATTTAGATATTTTAAAAGAATCGGAATTGGTAGGTGTATCAGAATCGGGAATTTAGAACAAAATTGGTAATGGTATTGGAGTTGAGAATTTAAAACAAAATTGTAATAGAGCTGCTGACTCTGGATTAACAGCAGACACATACAAATGACTAAGCTGGTTGAGCTATGTGTCGTCACAGCAGAGATAAAAAGGACATATATGTTCAGAGAAGCAGGTATTTGAGACTGTAGCAGAAACAAATAGGACTTTTTTTCTTCCTCGAATCAATGCCTCTCCCCTGTGCTATTCGGCCACATCTTGATCAGTCAGGGTTACGGCGCATTGATACTTCCCATCGCCAAAGAAAATCGGCCAGCATCCAGTTTGAAGAAGAACTACTCATCCTTACGCAGAGAGACACCAAACGGAACAGACCTCCTTTTCTTCTCTCTCTCTCTCTCCACCTCGGTGATTTCTACGGTATCGACGATTCCACTGGAATAACTACCGCGATACTACCAGGTGCCGGAGTCCAGCTTTCTACAAGGAAAATACCACATTCTCCTCAATAAACCTTTTCTGTGACCTTTTATGAAGTTGTTGCGTTTGTCATTTCAGAGGCTTGTATCGAATTATTTATTTTATTAGGGTGTGCCCTAAAAGCATTACGAACCCTAAAAGACGTGTTCGAGACGTAGAGGATTCAATATGTGCTTGAGACACAAGAGAGCGGAAATAGATGTGTTACATGTGTGGCTCACGAGTGACAGGAAAAGACGTGTCTTAAACATCACTTTTGAAAAAGAGACAAGGGGTTATTTTGGAAGTATCTGTAAATAAATGTCTGTTATTTCGACTGAAAAAAGTGAGTTCAATTCTTTCCATGTCTTTGTTTTCTTGCGACTGTCTGCATACAACATGTGGGTCCCAAGTGTTGACATGTAACGACTATCATATCGGAATTGGGAAAAATATTGAAATCGACCCATCACCACCGGCTTCAGAGTAAAATTATGAAGGTTATCACTGTTCATGCACATATAAAAAAAAATTGAGGTCGGTTATGCATTGAGAATGGTGGTGACTATGTAGAAAAATAAATTCTGGAGCACAAAAGATCGCTCGTTTTAATGGTACGACTCCCGTCTTTGTAGCTCTTCAAATTTTGGAGTTAAAAAATAGGAGGCTTTACTTTTGAAATGACCCTCATATGACAAAGCGCATTCCAGACGCCCATACACAGCCATCGTATTTGTGCCAGAAATTCAATAACGCATTTTTGCTTTTGAATCACGTCTATGACATGGGTTGCTTTCTTAGAGTTTCACACCATCAATATCTGCAACAGAGAGATGAAACTTTCAAGTCATGCATGCATAAGTTTAGTCATTATAATAATGCAATTTGCTATCCCCTTTAATCCATTCAGGCGGAATAAAAATTGGGGTATCACTTTGGGAACGCCTATCATACATACATGAGGGAGAGTGTTTATAGGTGCTGGTCTTTTACGTACTTTCTGCTTCTTTTAACCACCGTCATTTCGTCTAGTGGTTGCTATAGAAATAAGTTTCTTTTTATGAAGACATATGACATAAGGAGACGTTTACTGAGAGTTTTCTTCAAGGTTTTATTCTTGAGAGAGTTGAATGAGGAGAGAGAAACTAGTGTTAATTTCCTAAGTAACTGAAATGAGAGACACTGAATTCACATTCACTTTAGATTACATCATTCGTCATATTACTCTGTTTTAACCTGCTGCACCGCTGCTCCAAATTTACATCACTCATTTTTGAGAACGATTCTGGTTTCCAGATCTTGGTTATCATCGTGCACTCAGTGTGATTCTTGTCAAAATTCACACTAGTTAACTTAATCGCCACTGACGTAAGGCCCCTTATATGTAATATGTTGTGAGGCCAAAACTTACCTGCATTATGGACTCTTCCAGTACTATATTACGATATGAGATATTGTAATACCGTAGAATCAACAGGAGTACTAGTAGTATGCAGCACATACAACTACCCATATTTGACACCACCGGATAGTAAGCTCCGCTTACTCTTTATCTTATTCTTGTAAACTTTTTGGTTAATATATCTTTCTTATATCTAATTTGTGTTCCATGTTTTGTTTCCGTGGTCCCAACCTTGGGTCCACATCACTAACTTAATCACCATTGACATATGGTCTTGAACACGTAACAAAATTATAGGCTTTGTTCTCGTTCTATCAGCCATTGTTGACATTTTTAATAGAGAAATAATTTTTATTTATTTATTTATACCCATTCAACATCTCCGCATTTGGGTCAAGGAACGCATTCCTTGACCGGCAGGCCACTTCCATCATCATCATCAGCAGCAGCAGCAACAGCATCGGTATAGTTCTCTTTCTAGCAGTCGGCTCCACTCCTACCCTCTGGAGGGGGGAGGAGGAGGAGGAGGAGGATGCGCTTTTTGCCCGTTTTTGTCAGTTCGAATCTAGTCAGCCAAGAAGAAGGACGCTATTCGGCTCCGTCAAAAAAGGATTTTTGACGTTAAATTCTACGTTTTTTTTTTCTCTCCTTTGGAGAAAGACGTTTGTTTAGAACTCCATTGGGTGGTACTAAACTGTTAACATTATTTTATTCTCCGTCATTATAAGACAACTAAGTCTTATGACTGGAAGATTAATACCAGTTATTAAAAGGCAAACAGGAGTCTTACAACTGGTAAATTATTATTCTCAAAGGATTAATGAAGGAAACAACCGTGTGTTGAGGAGTTCTTTTCTAAGAAGAACAAATATTAATTTCGCCAACGAGACGAGCAGAATATTGCCCCTAGAAAGAAAATTTCCTCTTTGAAAGATTTTTCAACCGAAGTTTCCTTCAGAAAGGAAATCTTCCATAATACAAGAATTTACCCCGTAATTGTACACATAAAGCCTACCAAAGCGGCTTTATGGTCTTCTCCCTCCCCCCTTTGAATTAAAAGGCACCTGAGCCTTCACAAAGGAAAAATACTTGTTTCTACCATTTTAGGTCAAAGAAACTTTTGATTGTGATTCCTTTTGGAAAAGAAAAAAAGAACATTTTGTCAAAGAAAAACTGAACATTTCGTTAAAAGGACTGGTATTTTTTTATATGTATTTTTAAATGTTTCCTAAAGGGTTTTTTAACCCCAACCTTCGGAAATAAAGGCAATCGATAATTTTTTGTTTTAATAAACTTGGATCATTTTGGACATATTCGGGTCTGTATTTCTTTTGCTCATTTCCACTAGTTACTCTTTCCCGAGAAATTTGCCCTAAATGTTCCCCCCCCCCTTTTTTTTTCTTTCCTTTTTGTTACCATAAAAAACGGATTTTGGTGACGAACCGAAAATTCCGTTACCATGGCTTAAGTAATTTCAAATTAAATTCTTCATATTGTCTTTAATGAGGATTGAACCTTTAACCGCAAAAAGACTGCAACAAAACTGCATATTACCTAGCACCTTATCCACAGATCCATGAGAAGACATTTATAAATCGATTGTAAAAATAGATTACTTTATTTTATAAGAAAGTAGCAGGGTCGTCCGGCGTTGCCCAATCGTAAAATACGCATAAATATTATATTTTAATTATTGCAGATTTCTTATCTATTATAAACAAAAATACCATAGGTATTAAACGTAACATTAAATTATTAAAAAAAAAAAAAACGGAAATAAACTGACACATGTGCATGCGAGGATTATATTTTTTTACTAGCGGGGGTACCCGGCGTTGCCCGAGTGTTTGTTTCCGGGACGGGGGGGGGGGAGTTTTAAAAAATGTTATGGTAGGTAAGTAGGAAGGATCAAACCCGGAGTCATGAGTAAAAGTAGGAAAATAAAGTGTGAAAAAAAACAAAAAAAAAAAACATCTGCAACGTTAACAGTTCGGCCACCAAATAAGTCCATTCCAGTTGTTTAGGAAAAAAAAAAAAAAAGAAAAACGACTACGGTAGGTCGGCGCGAATGTGAAAATATAATGTGAATTGTCCAGCACGCTAACCACTACGCCACAGAGCACTGCAGCTTAGTTTAGTGATTTTAAATAACTTCACATGAAAGAACTACGAAGCCAAACCGGTGTTCTCTTCTCAACTGTTCCTTGTGAACGATCCCCAAACGGTGTTAAGTGGTGGCAGGGGGAGGAGGAATTTATTAGAGAGAAAATATTTTACCACTTCCATTGATCTTAACCGATTTTGGCCGTGACTTCTCAGCAGAAAAAGTATAGAAATCTAAGATTATCGAGAAATTTGAGAAATAATAAGCCTATAACACACCTCAGATATTGTTCTGCCGTTTGTGCATATTATATTTGCATGAAATATCTTGATTTTTAATCCTATTAATGTCAAAATCAGACGGGAGAAAATGAATTCATTTTATTTATATAGAGATAAACAGTTCATTTCTTTTAAGTAAAAAAAATAATAATACTCGAGCTGAGATTGAAATCAATATATATGACATCTTCGTGCGGTGACAGGTACGTACATCGTAAAGATTTTAAAAGATTTTTCTTGAAAATTTTTTTTATTTTTATAGACCCAAATGCAGACAAGCACCGAACACCGATATAATAAATAAATATGGCTGCAAGATCAAGACGCTGCCAATAATATATATATATATATATATATATATATATATAACTACTTCATTTACTCACATAAAATTAATATACGAAAGTATAGATTTGTGCGTAAACTTTAAGTATTTACTTCAAAAGTGCTCAATACGTAGGTAGAGCTAGTTAGTAATTTATAAAATATATATGGCGATTAAGCTACACTGAATATTCGGCGTTTTATCCACTATAGGATTCGTCAGGCTTATGCTTTAAAACTAACAAAAACAATAGAAAACAAACAAATAAATAAATTAAATAGACATGAATATACATAAACGACCACACACACACACACACACACACACACACACACATATATGTGTGTGTGTGTGTGTGTGTGTGTGTGTGTGTGTGTGTGTGTGTGTGTGTGTATTAGATACTAGAAAGCTGATTGGCTAACTAAAATCCTCAACATATATAAAAACAAGAAACAACCACAGAATCCGCGCATAAGCCTGACGAATCCTATAGTGGATAAAACGCCGAATATTCAGTGTAGCTTAATCGCCATATATATTTTATAAATTACTATATATATATATATATATATATATATATATATATATATATATATATATATATTTAAAACTGTACAGAAGGTCAGAAAAACATTGGTACCGTTGGTTTCAAGCCTAACATAAGGGGGACCAGTTAATGGTAAATAATGTTAGGCTCTCATCTAACATTATTAACCATTAACTGATCCCCTTTATGTTAGGCTTGAAATCGACGGTACCAATGGTTTTCTGACTTTCTGTACGGTTTTAAATAAATAAATATTACGCTCTTATATTGAAATTTTTTCTTTGTAATCGAGCACATTGATGGACTTCTTTCCTCAAAACAGTGAACAAACATATATATATATATATATATATATATATATATATATATATATATATAAACATTGTCTTTTGCAAAAAGGTGTTAAATGAAGAAATTTTCATCGAATCCATATAGTTTCTGCATGACTTGGTAAGCTAATCATTGTTTGATCCCACTAGTTCGCCGACTAAATCACGCAGTTTGAGCAGACGTGACCCACGTCACGACAATATAAAATGGTCAAAAAAAAAAAAAAAAACAACAACAACAACAACAACAACAACCAGAATACACATTGATTTACTTCGTTGACAAGTCAGGCATTTTTGTCTGTTGCGGACCAGGATATAAATACCCTAACTCGCTACAAGAAAAAATAATGAAACGAATTGAATGAAGGAAACAAAGAACTCAAATGCTGGAATAAAATAAACATGTCGTCTATTTTCTGTTGAGAAATGAAAGTCTTGGGCGTACACGTGTTCGACTACGCGCATGGAAGGAAAGGGGAATGCAATAGAGAAACGCGAAGTGGCAAGCCGGCCTGTAGAAAGAGAGGGTTAAGCTCAGTAGAGAGTCGCGCACATGTCTGTGTTGATGGACCAAAGCCGAAGGGGAGATAGAGTGAGAAAGTCAATCCAGTTCATGGAGATAGAGAGCATATAAAATGTAAGTATTGTTTGTTAGCTCGTGCCCCATACATAGTCGCAGGGGGCGAATGGTCCGACGACCGCTCAGCTCGAAAGCTAAGTCGAAAAGGCTGGAAACAGCTTGTCTCTTGCTTTTATACTTATTTCCGGTGATCTTTTGCGCAGGTGTGGATTTCCTTTGAAAGGGGAAGTGACGTTATCCTTGTGTGCGTACGTGTGCGCGTGTGTGAGTACATGTGTGTACGTTAACGTGTGTGCATATACACGTGAATGTGAGTGTATGTACGCGAACGTGAATATATGTACGTGTGTGGACGTGGGCGCGTATGTTTGTGTGCACATATGTATATGACAATACAGCTTGAGATGTGAACGCGTGTTTTTGTGTGAGACTAGAAAAGGCTCGTGCATGTCTTTTTGTTGATAATTGAAAGGAAACAAGAACGAGTTCCTTCGTGACCCTTTGAAATATTAGAGAGATTAGAGGCGTTTAAGCTTTTTTTTCTTCTTTTTTTTTTACTAGAGTACGAGTCAGCGCTTACCAAGGTCCAAAGGCCACTCGAGAATAAGGTTTAATGAGTGTCAGGTGGCCATTGAGACAACATCGTGATTATCGGTAATGACAGAACTTGAGTAGTATTTGATTTCTTTTTTTTATTATTACATTTTCACCCCAAACAAGGCACAGTGCCACTTTAATGTGGAGGGATACTATCAGAAGTTGCAGGGACACTCTGTAGGGAGTTGAGCAGTATTGTTGAGTATTTTAATGGTGGATGCTCCGACGAACTACAAGCCCTCGACAAACTCGACAAACAGCAAAGTTCCACCCCAACACAGTAGAGATCCCTAGATGTAAGAAAGCCTTCTTCTTTAATAGTTTCTTCCTCAGAACTGCTAGACTTTGGAATTCCCTTCCGGGTTACTGCTTTCCCAACTGTACTGATATGCAGAAGTTCAAGTGTAATATGACCAGACATCTTGCTGCTCAATCATCCATCCATCCAGCGCGACCGTAGCCGAGATTGAACTCACTACACGAGTTTGTAGTGTAATTCAAATCTTGTCAGTAACTGAATACTTGATGCTTTGCCAGGGCTACCAAGAGTAGTTTTTATTGTGACACCATCACTAGACGAGGTGCCTACCATGGCTTAAGAGAGTCCCATTTACCCTCGAGAGAAGGATAGACTGCGGCAGTTAGTCATCTGGTATTTTACCTGCTTAAAGTGGCACTGTGCCTTATTTGGGGTGAAAATGTAAAAAAAAAGAAAAATTAAACAAAAAAGAAAAATTTTTTTTTAAGTGGCTTTGTCTCGAGCGATTTCCATAAAGAAAAAATACAAAAAAATGACTCACTCAAGTTTTGCATTTGGGACATAATTTCTCTACGTTTTCGACAGGAAATTTGGTGCTTATTCAGATTGGCACTAATGGCGGCAATTAAAAGTAAAGAAGATACAGAAAAGTCTGTATGATGCACGTACTCGTTACAGAACGAAGATGTCATATTCCAAAAATTACGTAATTTCATCAAGTGGTTTTTTTGTTTTTTTTTATTCAAGAAATTAAAATGTTACCACCAAGCGAGATTTTAGCGTTTCGACATTGTTTTTATATATCCTTACTTTACTTGCAAATACGTTTTCTCATTTTTTTTCTTTATATAAAAAGAAAAACATGGTTCGTCTATTCCATGCTTGACTTCCTCAACATTAGTCTAAAGTTAATATGGTATTTGTTTATGGTGATTTTTGTTTTGTTTTTTGTTTACTTGCCTCCCCACGAAGGCAGAGTTAGACATGAGGTCGGTTTTTAATGTGGGAGAAACTAGCTCTTCAAAAAGGGGCACTCTGGTCAGTAACAAAAATAAAAAATGTACCAGTCATGAAGGATTTCTTCTCCATTAACCGAGACCAAAAACGTGTAGTGCAGCATCTGAAGAATATATACTACACTTTGAACTTGGCCTGTGTATCTTTCGTTCTTTTTAGCTTCTTACATCAAGTGGCTTCATGCCTTGTCTCAAGCTATATTTATAAAGTGAGTGGTTTCCATACAAAAAAAAAAAGATAAAAAAAGAAACCGGATTCATTTAAGACATGATTTCTCTACGTTTTGGATACAGACAGGAAATTCTTTTATAATCCTTTGTTTTTTTTTTTAATCAAACAACCCATATATCTATCAAACAGCCCGTATGTCTATTACTGGTGGAGATTCGGTATCAAACAGGCTAAAGCCAAAACTATATAACGTTGTCCAGGAACCAACACACGTTGTGTCCAGCCTCAGTCGCAAAGGAGACCAAGACAAAGAATAGGAAATAACTCCAACTCGCTTGTTCTTTGTAACAGCATTTATTTCCTCGTTCTCTCTTTGTCGCTGTGATATCCATTACGTGATCATCTTCTCGAGCGCTTTTCATGCTTCGCATGTGATCACGAACGTTATCCACGTCTCTCCCATGATCGTTCTCTTCCTCCTTTTTATAGTCTTTCGTTCTTTCCTGGTGACGTCATTTCACATGCATTTACATACGCACATCCGCGCTCTGTTACATGTGGACGTAATACTTTGCTGGTATTTTGATTTATATTTGCACGTGTAGTGACCAGCTAAATCAAGTCGCTCGTCACGTAAACAGAAGAATCTATACCGCCGGAATCTATTCATTCAGGGACAATTTGATGGTGAATTTGAATTGCTAAGTACCTGTGTATCAGTGTTGCCCGCTGGAAGTATGGCACGAAGCCAGAACAGATTCCGTAAGAACTGCCCCCCTACAAAAAAGTAAATAAATAAATAAATTATGATGTGAGAGCCACGTAAAATAGTTTCTGTGGCTAAATCACTAAAAAACTTAATACAAAGAGATTCTCAACAGAGGGAGAACTATTGTAACGTTATCCACAGACCAACACGTTGTGTACAGTTTCAGTCGCAAAGGAGATCAAGAATATCAAGAATAGGAAATAACTCCAACTCGCCTGTTCTTTGTAGCAACAGCATTTATTTCCTCATTCGGTACAGTGGTGACGTCACCCACATGATCTAGAACATTCTCTACATCTCACGAGATCTTAAACGTTATCTCCTCTCTCTCGTGATCATTCTCTGTCTTTTTTTTTTCATAGTCCTTTATTCCCCCACTGGTGACGTCATTTCACACGCATTTACATCCGCATATTTGCGCTACTATGAAATAACAACAAAGAATAGGAAATAACTCCAACTTGCATTCTTTTTGTAGCAGCAATATTTATTTTCTCATTGGTACACCCGTGATGTCACTCGCGTGATCTAGAACGTTCTCCACGTTACTCACGAGATCTCGAACGTTGTCCACATCTCTCTCGTGATCGTTCTCTTCCTCTTTTTTTATAGTCCTTTTCTCCCCACCGCTGTCGTCACTTTGCATGCATTTACATCTGCGCTATGTTACAACTATACTTTTAAGTAACAACAATTAGTTGCAGTTTCATAACAATTTTGTTTAATTCATGATTCAAGGCTGAAACGATATCCTAATCCGTTCTATAAAAGGCAAAATGGGCGCATGCGTTTGTGTATGTCCATTCCTAGAGAAGTTTTCTTATACTTCCTAGATCATAATATCTCAAATTCGCAAACGGATATTGTTTCTATTTTTTTTTTTGATCGAGTTTTAATAAATTTCCCATCATTCCGTCGTGTCGGCTGTTTGTTTGTCTTTTTCGTATAAACAAAGCAAAACTAATTGAACGCAAACTCCCGGCCTAGTATCTGTTCTGTAATTCATTCTTGGTCAATGCAAGAGAAACCCTTCAAACTAAGACAATTACTATTTATTTGGATACTGCTAGAGCGGCCCCTTTTATGGGGGGAGCTGCTTTTTCCCCCACATTTAAAACAATCTTCGTGGGAGGTTTAAAAGCAATGCCATTTCTGCAAGTCATCTTTTTGATTGACTACGTTAAATTTGAACGTTTTAAACTACCAGTCGCGTCATGGAGTAGCGGTAAGACGTCAGATTTTCTTTCACTTTCTTTTCCGCCTTCACATCACGAGTTCAAGCCTGCCTGCCTGCCTACTACCACTTTTTTTTTTTTGGACACCTCTAAATATCCAGGGAACGCCGGGCACCAATATAAGTCTTCAACATAAATCTCACCTGTTTGTTTAAATGTATGTATGTATGTAGTATGCCTAAAACTTTCGACAGAGGCAACGGATTTTCACGAGATTGGTATCACTTGAAGCTTAACCCTTCAGACGACAAATATCGAAAAATTAACTAAAAACATTAATTCCTTCACCCTCAACAGGCCACTTTTCTACAGGGAGAGGTCGCTTTTTTTGCAGATATTTTCAAAAGTCATCCCCTTTTTTCGACTGACTAGCCTTAATTCAAACCATCACCACTTCCGGTTGGGCAATGGGCGCAACAGCAAAGATGTTACGTTTTTTTTTCGCATTCTTTTCCTCCTTCGCAGTACGAGTCGAGACTGCCTTCCTACTACCACTTTTTTTTTTTTTTTTGCTCAACACACACCTCCAAACTCCCGGGCAACGCCGGGCACCTAGGCTAGTAATAAATAAACTTAACCTTTTTAACAAATGAAATTAGAATCGTTGGGAAGATGAAGAAGAAGATTCTGAGAATGGTCTAGCTCTAATGTTGCTTATTTATCTCCCATCAAGGGTCGGAAAGTGGGATTCTAAAAGCCAGCATCCTACATGAAATGCACTCTGGCCAACAAAATATTTTAGCGGCATTCCTCAGTATTAGTAATAAACTAATATAATATATAAAAGGCACTATGTTTATATATTATTCCTTAATTGGAATTCATTTTTTTTAGATGAGCATTATATATTAATTCATTTTTATTTCGGACTATTATTCTCATCTTTATTAGTTGTTTTTCATCTTTTATTGGTTGTTTATTCACAATGTTTCGGCCAACTATGCCTCTGGCCTTCGTCAGGTGGTAACCACGATGGATAGGAACTTCGAATCTCCTAACTTCTGGCCTTCGTCAGGTGGTAACCGCGACGGATAGGAACTTCGAATCTCCTAACTTCTGGCCTTCGTCAGGTGGTAACCGCGACGGATAGGAACTTTGAATCTCCTAACTTCTGGCCTTCGTCAGGTGGTAACCGCGACGGATAGGAACTTCGAATCTCCTAACTTCTGGCCTTCGTCAGGTGGTAACCGCGACTGATAGGAACTTCAAGTCTCCTAACTTCTGGCCTTCATCAGGTGGTAACCGCGACGGATAGGAACTTCGAATCTCGTAACTCCTGGCCTTCATCAGGTGGTAACCGCGACGGATAGGAACTTCGAATCTCGTAACTTCTGGCCTTCGTCAGGTGGTAGCCGTGAAGGATAGGAACTTCGAATCTCCTAACTCCTGGCCTTCGTCAGGTGGTAACCTCGACGGATAGGAACTTCAAATCTCCTAACTTCTGGCCTTCGTCAGGTGGTAACCGCGACGGATAGGAACTTCGAATCTCCTAACTCCTGCTCTTCATCAGGTGGTAACCGCGACGGATAGGAACTTCGAATCTCGTAACTTCTGGCCTTCGTCAGGTGGTAGCCGTGACGGATAGGAACTTCGAATCTCCTAACTCCTGGCCTTCGTCAGGTGGTAACCGTGACGGATAGGAACTTCAAATCTCCTAACTTCTGGCCTTCGTCAGGTGGTAACCGCGACGGATAGGAACTTCGAATCTCCTAACTCCTGGCCTTCGTCAGGTGGTAACCGCGACGGATAGGAACTTCAAGTCTCCTAACTTCTGGCCTTCATCAGGTGGTAACCGCGACGGATAGGAACTTCGAATCTCCTAACTCCTGGCCTTCGTCAGGTGGTAACCTCAATGGATAGGAACTTCAAATCTCGTAACTTCTGGCCTTCGTCAGGTGGTAACCATGACGGATAGGAACTTCGAATCTCCTAACTTCTGGCCTTCGTCAGGTGGTAACCGCGACGGATAGGAACTTCAAATCTCCTAACTTCTGGCCATCGTCAGGTACCTGACAAAGGCCAGAGGAATAGTTGGCCGAAACGTGAAAAAACAACAACCAATAAAAGGTGAAAAACAACAACTAATAAAGATGAGAATAATAGTCCGAAATAAAAATAAATTAAGGCACTATGTTTGTCTGTCTCTCTATTTTCAAACTCTATCTCTTCTGAAACTAAAAGTCGCAGAGCGGCACTAGGAGCCTCATTCTCAAATGATTGGATTTTTTATGGACTGTTCTTTTATGGGTCTTTAGCTGGTTAAAATAGTTTTTAGGGGATCAAAAAGGGGTCAAAGTTGAAAAAAATCATTAGACAGTTTGTACATTCATCTTAGTTTATTTTTAATTTTTATTTTTAATCAGTTTATATGCGCGTCACGTTGGTACAGTGGTAACATCACCAGCTTTGAATGCAACAGTTTTGCTTTCGGTTTCGATTCTAGCTGATGGCACCCAAATACTTTTTTTTTAATTTTTAAATCATGACTCTTTAATAATATATACGAAATATGGACAAATTAAATTATCATATTTAAGCGTATTTTGCGACTCCCACCTAGTCTCTTCTTAAAGGGTCAGAATGTGTAAGCCTGTAAGAGTAGACCTCCCAGAGCTGCATAGGACTATATCTCTGACCAGCAGAGAAAAAAGTCACCCAACAATGGCAAAGCCTCTGATGGACTAACCCATTGCCACAATGTTGTATCCTGTATATATTTTACAAGTATTTCAATGGAATGTGCTCCAATGAACTTGCTGCACTTGTTCTTCCTTGACCTAAAATCCCCACGACACACCTGACAAGTAGCTAAACCAATCACATCCCATTCATTGTAGACGTCCATAGATGCTGGAAGGCTTTTGAATCTAATGATGACTTCTTTCCTTGAACGGCTTTCTTTTGGAATTCCCTCCTTCCTCCCTGTTTCCCCGAACATACCCATATGCAGAAATTTAAAGGCAATACATGCAAGCATCTTACTGCTCAATATCCCACTTATGATGGTCCCTTTAAATCAGACTCCAATAAAAATATCTCCATATACTTCAGTGAAAAATATGCCTTGTTTGGGATTAGGGTTAGAACAAAATCCTTCCCCTTCACCATATAGATCCCCAGATACAGGAAGACTTCCTTCCCTAATTATAGCTTCTTACCTTGAACCGCTTGCCTTTGGAATTCCCTCCCTGCTCCTTGTGTCCCTGAACGTACCAACAGCCAGAAATTTAAATGTAATGTGTACAAACATCTTACTGCTCAACTCCCCACTTAGGATGGTTCCTATAAATCTGGCCCCTATCGCAGTAGCTTCTTAGGCATAAGTGGCAATATGTCTCGTTTGAGGTGAACATAAATAACAACAACAAAAATAAGTATATACATATGTCAACCAACCTTTGACTTCTTCCTAAGTAAACCTGGTGTTCTACATGGTCGATAGTGTCCCTTATGTTCATCCATAATTAGTTTCAGCTATCCGATTGTTCAAGTCCTTTCTATGTGCACTTTTTCCCAATAAACGTCTGCTTCCTTTGATTCCTCGTCCACCTGTGTTCCCGTCTTGTAGACGCACACAGCCCAAATGTAAGCACAAAAACATAAACACATTCTTCTTTATTTGAAGTCCCCCCACCCCATCGTTTACAGAAACCCGCCCTTTCATCGCAATCAGTAAATCGCCGACTACAGCTGAAAATGATTGGTCATTAAAGATATTAGAAGACCACTCCCTTTTTTTTTTTTTTTTTTTTTTGCTAAAAGAAAATGAACCAATCATATTCAATCAATTATATTCAACCAATCATATTCAGTTTAAATGATTATTCATTTTTATTTTACTAGTAGCAGGGCTATCAGGCGTTGCCCGGGACCATAAAAAAAAAACAAAATGGAAGAGGTTTAAAAGTTTGTGTAAGTTTGTAAAACTTATATCTCTCTACTCCTTTCAACCCGTCTCTTCATCTTTTGTCTTTTCCTTTCGACCATTTTTCCACACCCCCTCTTCTCTACCCTCATTTCACCTCTTCTTCATATAATAGATAATATTGGAAATCACTGAAAAAAAAAAAAAAACGAATAAATATGAAGAAAAACCCAGAAATGTCTCTTCAGTATATTTACATGCTGAAATATGTATGTACATATGTAGACAAAAATGTTTGCATAAATAAGAATTTATATACTACATATATACGAGATTTATATATGTGT
Organism: Euprymna scolopes; assembly: GCF_053919585.1. Classification (NCBI taxonomy): domain Eukaryota; kingdom Metazoa; phylum Mollusca; class Cephalopoda; order Sepiida; family Sepiolidae; genus Euprymna; species Euprymna scolopes. The sequence continues at coordinate 45,313,428 of NC_136521.1, forward strand.
GTTACAGAAAATCAGAAAAAACATCGATATCATCGGTTTCAAATCTAACATAAAGGGGACCAGTTTTTGGTCAACAATGTTGGAATCTCTTCAGCCTCTGTTTAGACCTGTCTCCCCGGAAATGGTATTGCAAAAGTTGCGTAGAATACTTTCTTTTTTTTTTTGTTTTTAATTCTCGATTTTATTTTACCATTTATATATTTAAAAAAAAATTTTTTTTTCTTATTTTTTGTTTTCTTTGGATTTTGTCGATATATGTGTTTATCTAATTTTTGTTTTAATTATTTTGTTTTCTTAATTTGTAAATTAAGTCGGCCTCTTCCCTAACAGCCCCTTTATTATAAACTATCGGTTTTAGGGAAGCAGTTTCACAACTTGTAAACATTTTATGTCTCCTCAAAGTAAGTAAAAGAAATCATTTTGCCTGGTCAGGATACTGATAAAGTTAGAACTTTTGACTGTACTATACATCTCTCTCTCTCTCTCTCTCTCTCTCTCTCTCTCTCTCTCTCTCTCTCTCTCCCATACATATATGTGTGTGCACAAGCTTGTGTGTGTGTGTGTGTGTGTGTGTGTGTGTGTGTGTGTGCATGCATGTGTAAATATGTATATGTATATATGTATATATATATATATATATATATATACATGTATATATATATATATATATATATATATATATATATATATATATTAGTGATGGGACGATTACAAAATTTTTCCCAATTTCGATACAATTACCGATTCCATTCTAAATTTCCAATTCTGATACGATTACCGAATTTGATTCCGATTCTTTTAAAATTTATAAATATTTAATTAGATATTTGTTGTTTTTCTTTGTTAAATTTTCAAATTATCACATAACCTCCACCCCCTCCCGGGTAATTTCTGTGTATATGTTTTCTCAAATGTTTTCCTTATAATTGATTGAAAATTTTAAGACAACAAAAGATTAATTTTGATTTTAAAATAAAACCAGATTGTATCAGTTCATCGTTAGTGTACAACATGCTACTTCAAAGTTTTCATAAACAGTTGAAAATAGTCGACGATTAGTAGGCAAAATGAGTAAACGATGTAAGAACAAAATATTTAAGAACACCCTCTCCCATTGTTACGAACGAATTTCCAAATAATAATGTTACTATTTAGAAAACCATTTTTAATGTGGAGAGGGCATAGGCTTTGTTAACTATTCTGTGCCTTCTTTCGATGAATGAAGTTAAAGTTTTATTTTAGTTATAAAAATTTGGTGTGTTATTAAATTGATTTGCCTTGCTGTAAAAAAAGACAAAACAAAAACGACATGCAAATAATAATAATAATAATAATAATAATAATAATAATAATAATAATAATAATAATAAATTTGTAGATTAACATTCTCAGCTAAACCCTCATTCCAAAATAAAATATCACTTTTATAAATGATTACGTGTGAAATCCTTAACAAACTTGACGAAAAGAAAAGCAATCATTTTAGTATTTACAGTGGAAGATCAGTTTCGAATATGAATTTAATGTAATATAATCTGTAATTCTATTTTGGGATGCCAACACGCCAGATTTCAATCCGCCATTTTGGTTCGCACAAAAAGTACTCCAGTGTACCAAATTTCATTCTATCATAAAAACAAATTTCTACAGAAAAAAAAAACTTATTTGTACATGTTTATCTCGTGAGTAAACATAAAAGTACATATAAAAAACCATATTTATTATTTTTAAATCCAACAATGTCGCTGAAGTCAATGTTTTGCCTCTAAAACAAAATTAACTTTTTCGATAAATCTCTGTGTGGCGTACCAGGAAAATTTTTTTTTTTTTTTTTTTTTTTTTTTTTTTTAATTATATTTTCACCCCAAACAAGGCACATTGCCACTTTGGTGTAGGGGGCTACTATCAGGGGAAACATCTACTGGGGCACTATGTAGGGATTAGGGCAGCGAGATGTTGGTTCACGTTGCACTTGAACTTATGCATGTCAGTACAGTTGGGGAAGCAGTGACCTGGAATGGAATTCCAAAGTCTAGCAGTTCTGGGGAAGAAACTACTGGAGTAGAACGATCTTTTACATCTAGGGATCTCTACAGTGTGAGGGTGGGATTTTGCAGCTTGTCGGGTCTGTCGAGGGTGTTCACGTCGTGGGGGCACAAGTGCTTGCAGTTCTTCAGAGCATTCACCATTATAATACTTGTAGAACAGGCAGAGGGATGCAACGTTTCGACGATGGGACAGAGGCTGAAGTTTTGATGCCAGTTTAGGGCCTATCAGATTTGCGACTCTCTTTTGAACCCTGTCAAGGAGAGAGAGACTAGTAGCCGATGCACCGGCCCAAATATGACAGCAATACTCCATACATGGGCGAATAGTGGCCTTATAGAGGTACAGGATACTTTCGGGTGTTAGAAGTTTTCTAGCACGGTAGAGAGAGCCCACCTTCCTCGCAGTGGCCCTGGCAATGCCCTCGATGTAATTGTTCCAGCTCATGTTTCCTGTGAACGTTAGGCCAAGGAGCTTGAAAGACGTACTCTCAGCTAAAGAGTTGTTGGCCATTGCTATAGGTGGTAGAGAAGGTTTCCTGTAATTATTGAATGAAACCAGTTTTGTCTTGGTGGCATTGAACGTTACCATCCATTTTTGTCCCCATTCCACTACTGATTTGAGGTCATCCTCCAGTGTTTCTGCCATTACTTTAGATATATGTTCATTTGTTTTCCTGTCGTGCCTGCTATAGAGTGTGGTGTCATCAGCATATATACCCATCTCAGAGGCAATTTTATCGGGGAGGTCATTTATGAATATCAGGAACAGCAGAGGACCAAGGATAGATCCCTGGGGCACTCCGGCATTTATATTATATTGTTTAGACGTACGACCGTCGAGGACAACCTGGATTTTTCTCTTATCTAAGAAGGATTTAATTATGTTAAGTATTCTACCAGTGATACCGTAAGATCTAATCTTCCTGAGGAGACCCTCATGCCATACCCTGTCAAAAGCCTTAGATATATCTAGAGCTACCGCTCTGCCCTCTCCCGCTTTGTCCAGTGAATGGTATATGCGTTCAGAGATTACAGTGAGGATGTCTGCCGTGGAACGGGCTTGTCTAAATCCATATTGATGGTCGGTCAGAAGTTTAGCATCTGTAAGGTGCTGGACTAGAGCATGGTTAATTAAGGTCTCAAATATTTTGGCAAAAAGTGGGAGGAGGCTAATAGGGCGATAATTTAATGGGTCAGTTCTTTCGCCAGAATTCTTGAATACTGGTACCACAGAAGCAGTTTTCCAGCAGCTCGGAAAGCAAGATTCATTAAGGCATTTGTTGTAGAGTTTGGAGAGAACTGGAGCTACTTCGGCTGAGCACTTTTTTAATAGCACAGCTGGGATGAGGTCGGGTCCACATGCTTTGGAAGTGTCAAGGTTTTTTATGATAGCATGCACCTGAGCAGGGGTGATTTCCAGATCGTCTAGCTTGGCGTCTGTCCGCATAGGAAAGTCAGGTAGGGGGTGGTTTAAAGGGTCCAGTGTAGAGTTGGAGGCAAACCGACTGGCAAGCATGTTAGCCTTCTCGGTTGCTGAGCAAAGAACCTCGTGAAAATATTTTTTTCTAATGAATAAAAGTGAATAAAATTTATTTTTACAAGGATCTTTATGCATTTATCTATCCAATAAACATAAAAGTACGGATAAAAACCCATTTTTTTGTTATTTTTAAAAATGTAACTTATATTCTAATACACATAAAAAGAAAAACACAATTCTAAACAGTTATAACAAATGATTATATCTTAGAATAGAAATTTTAATAATTGTATACATTTTGTGCTTTCCGTTATAATTGTAACAAAATTGTTAAGACTATAAGGAGCAAATAGATAAATAAATATCAAATTTACGAATGTAACGGTAGATATGATTGTAGATGCGTGAGAATTATGGGCTTCTTCCTCCCCCCCTTCTCTTTCTTTCTTTCCCTTCTTTTCCATCTCCCCCTCCTTTCTTTCCTCGTTCTCCTTTTTCTCCTCTTCTTCTTCTCCCCTCTTCCTTTTTCTTCCCTCTCCCTTGACAGATCTATATTAGTTTGACAGGGATGTAACGAGAATGTGCAGTAGGGAACGGGGGGAGGGGTACATTCTCTGACTACTGCAAAACCTGGGTCATATTAGAAGCACTCTATAACTGAATTACTGTCTTTAAATCTAAAACTTCTTTAGCGTGAATATTCCAAAACACTAATAAAATTCACAATCATCCCTTAATTAACACGATACACACAAGTGTATTAAGGATTTGAGACGTGTAAGGCACACCCACGCAAATAACATCTCTTTCCGTCTTTCACTGTCTCCATCTAAGCTTCTTAAGCCTCCACCCTGTTTATTTTATTCCTACACCCCAATGCAAACTAAAACTCACATCCCTTTTAATCTTATTTACACAAAGCTAAACCTCTTGTTTCTATTTCTTAATGACCTTTACCGGAAGATGACCTGAGATTTTCATTGCAAATTCTGCTTTCATATAAGCTATATCGCCTGGAGAGGTCTCTAGTTACTAAAAAACTAGGTGGCTGAAACATGTTCATGGCTGTATATCAACACATTACTGCTTATGTAAAAACAAATAAAAATATACCTTGCTCTACTTCGGTATTAAGCACTCTTTTATTAACCTCTCTATACTTCACTGGTTACCTTACCTCTGAAAAATAACAACCTCAAATTTTATATATATGACCTCAAATTTTATATATATATATATATATATATATATATATATATATATATATAAAATTTGACGTTATATATATAAAATTTGAGGTGGTTATTTTTCAGAGGTAAGGTAACCAGTTTAGCCCGGCTTTGATCGGGCCCTATGTACTGTTCATAACTTTATGCGCTTATATATATATCCGAAAGGATGAAACACTAGTGTCTGTAGGTATTTAATTATTATAGTAAAAAAATAATTATGACAGCCCCTTTAAGAAATTCGTTTCTTATCGTTGAGCACTTTCAGTTGAATTAAAAAGTCGGTCAATTTAGCTCTTATGCGTAGATCATCCTATAACGATTTGATCACTGTCTGTCTGACGTAATGAACATTTAAATTAAAATGTTTAAAATTCAACGCTATTTCACACGGTTAATAGTAGCCGAATTGATACGGCCTCCGCTAATCAAGCCAGAGATGTCTCGTGTCGCGGGGTTTGAATCGTTCGACTGGTAGTAATCGTGACACCCTGCACTGAAGAATCCCGAAAGGATGAAACACTAGTGTCTGTAGGTATTTAATTATTATAGTAAAAAAATAATTATGACAGCCCCTTTAAGAAATTCGTTTCTTATCGTTGAGCACTTTCAGTTGAATTAAAAAGTCGGTCAATTTAGCTCTTATGCGTAGATCATCCTATAACGATTTGATCACTGTCTGTCTGACGTAATGAACATTTAAATTAAAATGTTTAAAATTCAACGCTATTTCACACGGTTAATAGTAGCCGAATTGATACGGCCTCCGCTAATCAAGCCAGAGATGTCTCGTGTCACGGGGTTCGAATCGTTCGACTGGTAGTAATCGTGACACCCTGCACTGAAGAATCCCGAAAGGATGAAACACTAGTGTCTGTAGGTATTTAATTATTATAGTAAAAAAATAATTATGACAGCCCCTTTAAGAAATTCGTTTCTTATCGTTGAGCACTTTCAGTTGAATTAAAAAGTCGGTCAATTTAGCTCTTATGCGTAGATCATCCTATAACGATTTGATCACTGTCTGTCTGACGTAATGAACATTTAAATTAAAATATTTAAAATTCAACGCTATTTCACACGGTTAATAGTAGCCGAATTGATACGGCCTCCGCTAATCAAGCCAGAGATGTCTCGTGTCGCGGGGTTCGAATCGTTCGACTGGTAGTAATCGTGACACCCTGCACTGAAGAATCCCGAAAGGATGAAACACTAGTGTCTGTAGGTATTTAATTATTATAGTAAAAAAATAATTATGACAGCCCCTTTAAGAAATTCGTTTCTTATCGTTGAGCACTTTCAGTTGAATTAAAAAGTCGGTCAATTTAGCTCTTATGCGTAGATCATCCTATAACGATTTGATCACTGTCTGTCTGACGTAATGAACATTTAAATTAAAATGTTTAAAATTCAACGCTATTTCACACGGTTAATAGTAGCCGAATTGATACGGCCTCCGCTAATCAAGCCAGAGATGTCTCGTGTCGCGGGGTTTGAATCGTTCGACTGGTAGTAATCGTGACACCCTGCACTGAAGAATCCCGAAAGGATGAAACACTAGTGTCTGTAGGTATTTAATTATTATAGTAAAAAAATAATTATATATATATATATATATATATATATATATATATATATATATATATATTTATATATATATATTTGGTGGAGACTGCAGAGGTCAAATTTTTGTTTAACTTTGATCTCAATTTTGGCCCCTTAACATTTGTTTTGGGCTCAAATCAAATTAAAAAGTTTGACTCATGTCAAGGTAACCTACATCTAAAATTTCAAGTGTTTAGACCCAAAATTGGCGGAGGAGTTTGGTTGAGTTCTGAAAGGTCAAATCGTTGAATTTTGACTCCTTAACAGCCAAATTTCTGTCCGAAAACGGATTTCAACTGTTTAGACCAAAAATTGACTGAGTAATTTGGCAGAGACCGCAGAGGTCAATTCGTTTTTAATTTGACCCTATTTTGACTCCTTAACATTTAGTGTTTTGGTTTCAAATCAAATTGAAAAAGTTGATCCATGTCCAAGGAACCTACATCTAAAATTTCAAGTGTTTAGACCCAAAATTGGCAGAGGAGTTTGGTAGAGTTTTCAAAGGTCAAATCGTTGAACTTTGACCTCTTGACAGCCAAATTTCTGGCCGAAAACCGATTAAAAAGATTTTCCCAAATTTCAATACCCCTTATGTCAAATCTCGAGTTTGTAGACTGAAAATTGACAGAGTAGTTTGGTAGGGACATGTACACACACACACACGCAGACATTTTCACTATATATATATATATATATATATATAAGTAAAAATATTTAAATAAATATTAAAAAATAAATTCATAATTACAAATAATACGTCCCAACGGGTGAGGCAACTAGAATGTAAACAAACGGCAGATAACTTCTCTCTTAAAAATCGCTCAGAGAGTGAAAACAAAGAAGAAAAAATACCACAGAATCGCTTATAAAAAAATAAATCAATCAATAATCTTATATGTGTGTGTGTGTGGGGGGTTGATCCATATCGGTTTCTAGAGATCTATAAAGACTTCCTACTCATTTATTATAGTTTATTCCTTTTCTCAATTATCTAATCAAACCACTGCCCCTTACCTGGATAATCACCACTGTTTAAAAAGTCCACAGCCTCATCCCATACAAAAGATAGTTACCATAGAAACCCATCAGATGGACTAAATGGAAACAACTTCCACACACGATTTTAGATGCAATCGGAAACTTTTCTTTTATCCGGGCGGGTCAAGTCTTGCATGAAACTTGCATATGCATTTTAACTCACGCCATGGATCAATTATTTAAATAGGTGGATCGGATGAAAATTGGCTTTAATTATGCCTGGGTCAAACAACGGATTGCTGACCATGCGGAAGTCACCTGGCCGTAACAAAGATCTGTCGATCATTCTCAGCTTGTGTTCATATCTACCTAGCGATGCTTTTTTTTTTATTATTACATAGAAGTCACGATTTATCAAGGCCCAAAGGCCACTCGAGGATAAGGGTTAAAGAATGTACAGTAGTCAATGGGACAATATCATAGGGATCGTTAGTAGTGAAAATTTGGTAAATTAGATTACTTAAGGGGAACGGCTCATCGAGAACTTGTTCACGTTGGACTTGAAGACGACCATATTGTAGTCAGCTAGAGAGTCGTCGGAATTATTGATAGTGGTTTCAACTAGACGACTGTTTCTCATGAAAGTTTGTCGAGTGGAGGGGGACCATAGATTGGAGCTCAGACAAGCACTTGCCATGAAAATAAGAAAAAAGTAGAGACAGGCTTACAACGTCTCTTCTGTGAGAAAGAGGTTGCAGGGAAGAGAAAAGAGCATCCCCTACTAGGCTACAAAGTCTATTTTGAACTCTGTCAAAGCAGGATAAGTCCTTTCTAGCAGCTCCTGCCCAGATGTGGCAACAGTACTCCATCCTTGGACGTACCTGGCTCTTATAAAGGTAGAAAATTCCATCAGCAGTAAGATATCTATTGGATCAATAGAAGGATCTCACCATTTATCCAGCGACCTTGGCAAGGGATTTCATGTACGTGTTCCATTTCAGATCAGGAGTAAAGGTCAAGCCCAAAAGCTTGTCAAAGCATGAAGCCTCCCCAAGACGTGAGCCATTCATTTCAATTGATGCCAGATATTGATCAGAACGTTGATGATGTAAAGATAGAACCCCCCCTCATTCACATCTTTCTCTCTCTCTCTCTTTCTCTTTCATTTCTTTTACTAATGTGTCTATACGTTTATCAAGGCACAAAGGCCAATCGAGGATAAGGGTTACTGAGATTAACAACATCTTGGAAAATTGGAAACGATGGGTTTATTTTTTTAAACTCTTCTTCCCTGAAAACAAACATGGCGACCAATGAAAACAATTCTGAATGCAGACCCAAATACTCCTAAAAATCAACTTTTCAAAGGTAAGTCTTTAGTTGGTACTCTAGTGCACATTCATTGCCCTTAGATTATAAATGTTGGGTGACACAACTTGAAGATAACCATAAATATATAGATAAAATAATAAAAAAAAGCGAAATTTAAAAAGCAAAGGTAAAATTGCTTTTTTTTTTTAAAAGAAAAAGAGGGCTAGATTGTAAATGTCAGCTTACATAATATGAAGAATGCATAATGAGAATGGATTCAGTTGAAATGTAACAGTGCACGAACGCATGCATGGCAGTAGCAGCAGCTGTGCAGCAGCCAGCATATGCAGATGACAGAGCCGTGTGCGAGGTGACGTCACAGCAAGGAAGAAGGAGAGAAAAAAAATTATAGATAAAAGAAAAAACGTGTCCTGAGAAGGCCAGGAATAGACGTGTTACAAATGACCAGGCCATGTGCTAGGAAGAAGAAAAGAAAAAGATTATAAAAATAAATGAAAAACGTGAACCCTTGATGTTAGGGAGACAGATAGAAAGACATAGATCATAGATCAGTTGTTATAGTGGCAGCGTCGTTATCTTAAGATTGCACGTTCAAGTCAAGATATCAGATATATTTTTTTTTTCGATTTTTAAAGTTTTTGGTATTGAAATATTAATAGGGTTATTTATGTCATTTTTTCTGTTCGTTTTTTTTCTTTCTATTTTTCCATCATGTTCACTGGTTTTTTTTTGGGTTTTTTTTTTTGCTTTTCCGATTTTTTTAAGAAGGTTTAACATTTAAACAGGATCATTTATGAAATTTATTATCCGTTCGCTTATTTTATATTTTTGCATCATGTTCGCTGTTTTCTTTGTTTTTTGTTTTTGTTTTTCTGATTTAAAAAAAAAAGTTATAATATATAAACAGGGTTATTACGTTCGCTTATTCTTTATTTTCCATTTTGTTTTTATTTTACCCCCACCACCACCACCCACACACACACACACCTCCAATCACCCGGGCAAGAGTGATGGGGAAAGATGTGCCCTAAACATGGGCCGAACAAAGTACCAACAAGGCAGAATCTTGTTAAGCACATTGGAGTACAAGATAACTTTTGAACAAGAGACAAGGCGTTATTCTGGAAGTACTTGTAAATAAATGTCTGCTGTTTTAGCTGAAAAAAGCGGCACTAGAGACCTCAAATGATTGGATTCTTTACAGACTGTTCTTTTATGGGTCTTTAGCCGGTAAAAAAAGTTTTAAGGGGTCAAAAATGGTTCAAAATTGAAAAAATCGTTATACATTTTTTACATTCAGCTTAGTTCATTTCTAACTTTCTACTCAGTTCATATGCATGTCACGTTGGTACAGAGGTAACGTCACCAGCTATGAATGCTACAGTTTCGATTCTAACTGATAGCACCCAAATACTTTTTTGGGCTTTTGAAATCACGACCCTATAATAATATATACGAAATCTGGACAAATTAAAATATTATATTTAAGCATATTTTATGCCCAGGCAAGTTGTGCGTCTCCCTGCTAGTAAATAAATAAAACCTCACCCACATGACGTGTTCTCGTTGGGTGTTTCCAATATGGGGAATCGATTTACTAGAACGTTGTAATTAAAAACTGAGCACCCCTTTCAAATGTCTAAATAGATTAGTGTCCAATCGATAATAATCCCTTGAAAAAATTGCAAAAAACCGAAAAGGAAAAAAATTATAAGGGGAGGGGGGCATTGTGCAGGTCTGCCCGAACTATAAGAATTGTTTTGCACAAATATTTTTTTTGTTTATAAGAAAATGATCTCTGAGTTATCATTAATTATTGATTGTCTTGATTTGAAAGTAATCTAGTTAATTTCGGATTTGCCCTAAGGCCTGATATCCCAGCTGCAGCTGAGAGAAACAGCATACTAGCTGTCACCAGAGCAACCCAACCACAACATCTGACAACGAATGGCCAGCTAACGTGTTAAAAGGATTGCCACACAGACTTAGGGTCATCCACTTTTTATGCATTCTGAACATCAAAGCAGTAATTTCCAGTGACCAGTAAGTGCCTAGTTACGTTTTCAGGGGTCTATCACTAGACAAAATAAAAATGTAACCACTCGGACTTAGGGTTAATACACATCATGCCTGCCCGTTAGTGCTCTCTTACATCGGATGGCAAGGCCTGGAAGGATGAACCTCCTAGAGCTACCAAGAACATTTTTTATCAGTCTGACAACAAAAAGGTCACCGAAATGATCCAGTTTCTGTCAGGCTGATTGTTGAACCTTTTGATGTCAGGGTCGCAATAATTCCCCGCAAGAGTATTAGACTCGGGATTTTTATAGTGCTTAGAAAAGTCCATTACTAGGTGTATCAAAATTTTTGTAGGAATTTTTGACACCTCTAACACGAAACTGCAAATAAAATATAAAAAACTCGTAATTTCTATTTTAAAAATGGGTTGTTTATTTTCTTTATGGATTATACTTCCAAAATAAACTATTAAAGTTGTATAAAAAGTAATAGAAATATTTTTAAAAAAATAGTAATTAAATTAATTGAATGTTACGAGTTCAGTATTTTTCAATTTTTAAACTTTAAAAATCTATCAAAATTTTTCTATTGATTCTATTTTTACGATATTTTCAGAGTCAATGTGAAATGCTCTTTCCAATAAACCAAATATAATATTTTAGACAAACGATTTTTTTTTAATTCATGCCCTCCCCCCATTTTTCAAATGTCTATTAAAAAGTAAATAATTAATTTATGTACCAAAGTTTTATATATCACAAATTGGAAATAAAGGATCAATAAATAATATATTCAAATTTAAAACAAAAAAAAAGCAGTGTTTTTTAGAAATTTACCTGTAAAGTCCGAAGTTTAAAACCTTTTTTAAAAAAAAAACACGTTGTTTTTTTTTTTATTTTTTTTTTTTTTTATTTTGTTTTTTTTTGTTTTTTTTTAAATGAAACCTTGGTCCTTGCTCCTTTAACTGAAAAAAAAAATTAGGGCTTGAATTACATTTTTCGAGGAGTTATAAGCTTCGAAAGATATTCAATAGTTTTCACGAAATTTCTGACACTGCTAGTCCATTACTAGTGAATGGGTAAGTCAACATAACATAAGTACAGGTTCATTTTTTTGTTTATCATACAGCTTTTATTTATTTTATTTTTTGTAAAAAGATGTTTACATTTCAATTTGAAAGGCAAAATGACAATGGAAAAAAAAAAATGTTTCATAACAGAAATACAAAATGTTTTAAATCGTCAAAAATTTTTGCACCGACCTTATATTAGATTGAATAATTCAAATAATAATAATAATAATAATAGTTTTTACTTACTCTTTGTCTCCTTTGCTTTTCTAAAGTTTGGGCGCTGTCACGGATACCCTTGATGACATTGTCGTTTTCTTTTTTCTTCTTAAAGTCAATTTGCTGGTTTATCTTTTCTCTCTCTCGTGCAATTCTATTTTCTTTTACCAATTTCTGATGGATGGTCCTGTGATGCGAATTCTTCACCAACCACTGGTTTCCTGTCGTTCGATGGCTATCCTGTCCAACTGCAGTTTTCGTCTGTCGTAACTTCAAAAAACATGTCACTGCAAACAGCGATGAACTTAGAGGTTGAACCTTAGTAGTACTGTCAGGTTTCATCTTTTGATTAACAGGGGTCGTCCAAATTCGGGTGTAAGAATTCGGACTGGATTTCTTATAAAATTTAACGCCACATCCATCTACCACAAGGTTTTCCATTAGTGTAGCTCTGATAGTTTTATCGTTTTGATGAGCATTGCAATTGAGATTCTCCCCTTCGGCTTTAGGTATTTCACCCTGAGTACCTTTAGTTGTGTGATAGGGTTTCTGTCCACAGCTAATATCGATTCTATAAGCTTTCGGTCTTGTACTCGTTTTGATGCTTTCGGTCGACAATTTCTCTTTCAACCAGATCACGCATTGTTTGGATTTGAGCTGCTGTAGAGTAACATCCTCCATTCGAGGGGAGGCCATTTCGAAGAGACTCTTTTTGAGCCTTTCTTGATTTGATGACTTCTAATACTCTGATGCTGAGTAAGTTTTGGGGGAAAGTAAACAAAAAATTCACTCAGACATTATACTGTATAATCCTTTTGGAAACGTTGGATCTGAAAAAAGATGAAATAATAATAATAATAATAATAATAATAATAATAATAAGAAGAAGAAGAAGAAGAAGAAGAAGAAGAAGAAGAAGAAGGAAGAAAGAAAGAAAGAAAAGGAAGAATATTAATCTATGTATCTATAAAAGTGTGTGTGTGTGTGTGTGTGTGTGTGTGTGTGTGTGTGTGTGTGTGTGTGTGTGTGAGAGAGAGAGGACACTTTTCAACCTATTCGAGACTTTCTTGATTTGATGGAGTCTAATACTCTTTGGGAGAAAGTAAAAAACAATTCACTCAAACATTATACTGTAAAATCATTTTGGAAATACTGGATCTGAAAAAAGATGTGAAGAAGAAGAAGAAGAAGAAGAAGAATATTAATCTATATATCTATAAAAGTGAGCATGTGTGTGTGCGCGCATGTGTGAGGACACTTTTCAACCTATATACCCAACAAATTTTTTATCTACATACTTGAAATTTAGTACAGACGATATTCAGATATGCAGAAAACTTTTGAATCGGTTTTCATCCGGAAAAAATGGCTGCTAAGGTGTCGAAATTGAAAAATGGTACTGAGGGTCGTCGGATTTTTATCTGTTTGTCAACTGTGTCATGAATGCATATGCGCAGCCTAAAAAAAATGACACCTTCTTTATGTTAAGAATAAGTATGCTTAGAAAACACCTTTTATAGATCGTACCAAGCTGGTGTAATGGTTATCGTACTTAACTCACTGTTTTTACGTTTTGGTTTAGATCTCAGCTCAAGTATTTTTTTTTTTTTACTTACAAGAAGTGAACTGTTGAGAAAAAACATAATACTTTATTTTTTTTTTTTTAAAGGAATTTAATTTTACGTTTAATACCGGGCAACGCCGGGTACATCTGCTAATAATCTATATATCTATAAAAGTGGGAATGTGTGTATGTGTGAGGACACTTCTCGACCTATATACTCGACAGATTTTTGATCTTAAGACTTTAAATTTGGTATATAGGATATATGGAAAACTTTTTAATCAGTTTTTTTATCCTAAAAAAACGGCTGCTAAGGGTTCAAAATTTTTCGGTCAGTTTATTAAAAATGATGAAAGCTGTTGAAACACTGAGCCAATAAAATCACAGCTACCAATGTTATCTAAAAAAAAAAAACAAAAAAAAA
>NC_136521.1:45332394-45387495 GCF_053919585.1 Euprymna scolopes
CTCGAGTTTGTATCAGTTAATATCTTATATGCTTTTATATAGAGTGATGTGGGTCTCGGTTGATTAACTGTGTCTAACTGTGTCGGATATATATAAGAGCCAGATACGTCCAAGGATGGAATACTGTTGCCACATATGGGCAGGAGCTGCTAGAAAAGACTTGTCCTGCCTTGATAGTGTTCAAAATAGACTTCGTGGCCTGGTGGGAGATGTCCTTTTCTCTTCGCTGCAACCTCTATCTCACAGAAGAGATGTTGCGAGTTTGTCTCTGCTTTATCGTTATTTTCATGGAAAGTGTTCGACTGAGCTTCAATCTATGGTCCCCCCTCGCCAAACTTTCACAAGAAACACTAGACTAGCTGAAAACATTATCAATAATTTTCCCCACTCTTTATCTGTGCCTAAACCTAAACATAGATTCCATGATCAAAGCTTCTTTCTTAGAACTGCACGCCTGTGGAATTGTCTTCCGTTTTCCTGCTTTCCAGCTGTCTATAATATGGTTGTCTTCAAGTCCAACGTGAACAAGTTTCTGATGAGCCGTTCCACTTAAGTTAACAAATTTACCGAACTTCCATTACTATCGATTACTATATTGTCCTTTTGACTACTCTACACTCTTTAACCCTTATCCTTGAGTGGCCGATCGGCCTTGATAAGTGGTGACGCCTATGTAAAAAAAAAGATATATATATACTCGAGAGTCAAAACAATTATAAGAATATTCTGTTGCCCTAGTTATAACTAGGGCTATGACAACAGCATATTCTTATCATTGTTTTGACTCTCGAGTATATATCCAACACAGTTAGAAACAGTTAATCAACCGAGAACCACATCCGTGTATATAAAAGCATATAAGATATCAACGGATACATACTCAAGAGTCAAAACAATGAAAAGAATATGCTGTTGTCATAGGCCTAGTGATGACACACTATCATTATTAGTTTCGCTTTGATTTCATTTGAAAGTTCACAAACTGTGATAGCAAGTCCTGGGAACATACACCAGAAAGATCAGTTGGAAATTGATTATACACCATCGACTATGCAATCCTTACAGCTACGCACCTAAAAAGCCAAGATGTTAAACCTGACATAGTGACATGGGACAAAAGAAAACGAGTGGCAACGCCAGGCACCTTGCTAGTTAAAAAAAAAAAAAAAAAAAAAAAGCCAATAAGTGTGAGATGGATGGATTTCAACCCAGAAAACACCAATTCTTCCCCCTTTGTCAGAAACATCGCTGATGGAATGTGAGGACTAAAGCATGAAATAAGGAAAGCGGAAGTTACGGGGATGCCGAAAATATCTACAAGTATTCTCTACAAGTACTTTGGTTATGAAACGATATTAGTTGCAAAGTGGGTGCGAGTTGATGGCAAGGGTAGGAGGCTAAGGTTAGGGTTAGGGTTAGGGTCAACGTCATTATGTTGTATGGTTGAACATTGGAGTGGGAGTATGAGGGGGAATAAAGAAAAATAGATTCGAAGGTGGCAAAAATAAAAAAAACCCGGCTTCTTTTGATGTTTCGTTCGATTGTTTCAGGTCATCGATTGAGATTGATTTGTCGCTGATTGATGCTCTTCGGATATGCCTCACCTTCCTAAACCCCCCTCCCTCCCCCTCCCCCGGCTATTGATGTCGCCCTTTTTCATCCGGACTGTGTGATATGAACAGATGGGAGATCTGTTTATGATGTATCGTCATGTTTAATGAAAAAATAATATTCACTGTTTTCTCAAGTAACATATCATCATCATCATCATCATCATCATCATCATCATCATCATCACCATTGTCGGCAGCGGCAGCTTAGCTTCTGCTTTACGTGCTGGCATGCATTGGATGGCTTAAAAAAAACTCACTCTCAAACTAACCTATCTCTGGGCAGGTCTTTACTTATCCTGTTGCAATATTTTGGGTTAATTGGGTATGATCCCACACAGTCGGACGATCCTATTTATAAACGATTCTGCTAAGAACTGACGAATCAAATTAATTCACGTTCTGCTACCAACCAATCAGAAACCAGAATTGCTTCATAAATATTAAACCTTTTCTGGAGCAATTTCACATGTTCTTTTCCCGGGTTTCGATACAATAAGAATATTTTGTTCTGTGGAACTGTCTACTACAAACAAATCACCTCCCAGGACTTGTGTGTAACAGCGAACCATCTGAAACTGTTCTGAAACTCAAAATGGCTTACACTTCTAGAGGTTATGGGCCCAGCGTGCGTCTTTATTTCGATGGATCCGAATCAAAATTCGAATTGTGGCAAGTTAAATTTCTGGGATATCTACGAATCCAAAAGCTACACAAAGTACTACAAACACAACCTGAAAACAGAAACGACTCCGACTTCATTGAAAAGAATGCAACTGTCTTTGCGGAATTAATACAGTGTTTAGATGACCAAAGTCTATCACTGGTAATGAGAGAAGCCCTGAACGACGGCTGCAAAGCATTAAATATATTGAGAGAGCATTATTTATCGAAAGGAAAACCCAAAATTATTTCTTTATACACTGAACTGACCTCTTTAAAACGAATGGAAGCCGAAACTATTACTGATTATATTATAAGAGCCGAGACAACTGCAAATTCTTTACTTATCCATCTTTCTCTCAAGTCCGTCCCTATTCTTTGATGTTCCCTTGCCAACTAATTCTGCTGCTTCAACTGTTCTACATCAACTAAGTACTCTTATTCATTCAACATCGTCGTCGTCACCATCATCATCATCACAATCATCACCACCATCATCACCATCATCATCACCATCATTGCCATCATCATCATCATCATCATCATCATCAACACTACCACCGCCACCACCATCATCATCATCATCATCATCATCATCAGCTTAATATCTATTTTACATCACTATAACGTATGTTACCGTGCTGAAATAATGTTATTATATTTAGAAAGTAAGGCTTACTACATAGGAACGTTGTTTTAGTCTCACATTTTCATTATTTTCGAACGCTGAAATTTTTTGTTTTTTAAATATGACTAGTTTATTTGAAGCTTCTTCTTTTAAACGGCATGAAAATTATGATAATAATGTTAAATTGTTACAGTTATTTTCGTGTTTCATGTGTGTGTGTGGGGGGGGGGGTAAATCTGTGGCGTGCATTGGAAGTCCCTAAACTATAAACCGAACTTTAGATTATTAGCCGCCATCTGAACTGAACTTTAATATTGGAAGTTACTGAAGAGCATTATTTATTTATCCCATAAATGTTCTCATATTTGATGCACCATAGTATTTTTTTTAACTACTCGTATTAATCACTATCACCACCACTATCATCATCATCAACACTACCACCGCCATCATCATCATCATCATCATCATCAGTTTAATATCTATTTTACGTACTGGCATGTGTTCAACAGTTTGTACAAATTGATTTCCTTATTATCGTATCGCTTGAATCTGAAGATTCTATTGTTGGCATTGGTTTCCCCGATATTTTTTCATCAGAATTCCTTCTATAAAAACATCGGGGATGAAAGGAGAGATCACATGATGGTTGCGATCCTAAATGAAAGTAATTTTTTGTGAAACGACCTGGATTTGAACTTAGGACACCCAGGTCGTCAGTCCATGTTGGTAACTATTAGACAACCATCACCTTTCAATTGACTTCCAAAGCAATCTATCTCTGGCCAAATCTTTATTCATCTCTCTTTCTCTCAAATCCATCCTTATCAATTCCTTCCATGGTTTCCTCACCAAAAAACATGTCCAAACCCTGTTAATCTCTTATTTTCTTTTCTTTTCTTTTTTCTAATAATCAACTAATGTCGTTGATGGATTTGTTATTATCAAGACTTTTTGTAAAATATGTATTTCTTAGTCTATCTCATGAATTTGCATTTCAAAGACACTGAGCTTTCTTTCATGCTCTGTCGGTATACAGAGTGGAATGATAAAATTGTTGCCCTACAAAACACGACATGATTCCATTTCCGTTTGATGAAAACCGGTTTTCTTTTTTTTTTTTTGTTGCAAGCCATCTACTAGTTGGCCAGTTGTGTACAAATCCCAAGAGCGATAGGAGCCTCCTATCATGTCTGAAAGTGACACAATGTTCAACGAGGGAGATTGGAGATGTGCTGCTGTATAACTTATGCACTCTACTGATCCAAATTATGACAGCAGGACCATTGCCAGCACCCTCAAAATGCATCGCTGGATTGTCACGAATAACAGGGACGTTCCTAGTGTGATGAAAACAAAGTTTTCAGCCACAGTTATGGTTTTTGGTGTGATTTCAAGCGAGGGTCACAAACTGTTTCGTGATGCCAAGCATTATGTGAAGAGGAGGAAATACAATTTTGGAATGCTCTACCAAAGGAGAAGCCAGAACATTGAGAGAGCCAGGTATCAGCTCACTGTGCATAGGCCAATGTTTTTGTTTTTTTATGTAATGCTCTGTTCTTGCTCTGTTATCCCATAAACACAAGAAGCAAGGAAATTTTTTGTAGCCACCTTGTAATCTGAGGAGAAAACCAACTATTTTCAGATCAACACATATGATCCATTGCTGCTGTCTGTATGAAATCTTTTCCAGAACAAATTTGATTTCATCATATTTTTCTTTGAGGGCCGTTGAATGGCCTTGAGGAACTGATCCATATATGTTGCCATTGTGAAGAAGAACACATTTAAACTTCTTTTGCAACTGTCTATAAAAAGACACCAATCTTGAGAATAATACTGTTCTACAAGAAATTGTTGTAGTAGGCTAGCAACGTCGTTGCAGTAGACTATGGCGTTTTCTATAGAAGGTTATGAGAGTTCTAGGTTGATTTATTTTTTTTTTAGTCTTGAAGCTAAAAGTTCAGAAGATCATTGAGAAAAAAGAAGGAAAAAACCCGGTATCTGAAACAGTGGCTTCACTACTGTCAGTGGACAAAACAGAGTCTTGGTCTTCCTTAGAACGAGGTAATTCCAATTCGGGCAAGCCTTTAAACACTGAAACAGGAATGTCATTGTAGTGTGGAATTGAACTAATTGCAGACTTAAGATTTGGATAAACCAACTAATATCAGTTCTTCCTGTTGATTCTTTTCATTTTGACTGCACAGAAATAATGTTAGGAAGAGGAAAGGTGCGGATGAACTCGAAATCCCGGCCATCAAAAATGGAACCTGGAATTGGATGACCTGGTCCTATGACACAAGTCGTTTTATGGGTCAGGCCGTTGAATGGAGCAAAGTTCGAACGAACTTAAACCCTGCCCAACAAAAATGAAACCCGGGAATGAGATGACATAATTCGGCCGCAGGTAAGACCAAAAGCAAACACCGAGAGGGTCAGAATATGGGTCGATGACGTAAATTGGTTAATGGGTTACGAGGTCGAAAATCCATAAAAGAGAAATGATAAACAAAAAACAGACAGAAAGACGCGGAGAGAGAAACGAGGACAAACGACGATAAACTGCCTGTCACGTTCGCAACCTACATCCCTCTCCACCGCCGTATAGTGTAAATATGAATGTTTGATAAATAAACCAAGTTTTGTTTATAACAGTGTCTCGTTATTCATTGATAAATGAACAGGGTAATTCCAATCAGAGACGCTTACAACAAGCATATGTGTATACATGTCAAACAAACTATCTTTCTATCTATCGAGATATTGAAAAATATCTTATAGTAAAATTATAGGCTTGGTGCTAATGCAATAGAATGTACCCTGGCTAGATGAAACACTAAGACTCTTCCTAAGACGAACAACAACAAAACAGAATAGACGTCACCATCATACCACCCAGTATATAACAATAGCAGTCATCGATTCACACTAGACCATTGGAATACCAAAGCAGGGTGACTTTCTATCCTTTTTTGTCCACTGTCGAAAATGATCAACACATTGCTTGCATACAATATAAGGTATCTTATCACCCAGCATTACTTTGAAGTAAACAAAATAAGCACACTTCACAAATTCACTGATCTCTTTCCTGTTGGAACAACCAAAATGGGGAGGCTTAATTCTTCTCAAATTCTAGTGCAGACGAATGTCTGCTACCAACGAGAAATCAATAGCAAACGGTTGTTGCGATAAGACAAATTATTTGGTAAACTGTATCTAAAGAGGTAGAGAGTACTGGAAATCTGGGGAGACTAATTGTCACTCAGACTCCAGGGAACACCGCAAGTTGTTCTCAAAGATAATTCTTTGATGATAGCCTGTGTGAAAACTCCTAGTGTGTGAATAATAATAATAATAATTATTATAATAATAATAATAATGATAATGATAATGATAATAATAATAATAATAATAATAATAATAAAAATAATAATAATAATAAGTGAATGTAGCAAACTGGGCCAAAAGGATTACAAGAACAGACACGTCCAAGTGAGAAGGGCAGTACACTGGGAATTATGCAAACAACTACAACTCGAATGCACAGACAAGTGGTACAAACATAAGCCAGCAACAATATTTGAAAACGAGAATCACAAAATCCTAAGGGACATGGACATACAAACTGATAAACCCATCCAAGCAAGAAGACCAGATGTTGTAATAATTAACAAGAAAGAAAAATCCTGTCAAATCGTAGACTTTGCTGTTCCAGCTGACCACACATTCAATTTTTAAACAACGCCACCTAGTAGATGATGTAGCCATGCTAAATTTTTCTCCAAAAATCTGCAATGAAAGTAAAATAATACAGCTTAACTATTTCCTGTCTGACTTATAAATGAATTCCTAACATGAAGAGAATAAACCTTACTTTGACCCAGAAATCAACAAAAACATATTACAATCGGTTGGCCTATTTACTACTCAGTGTCCACTTCTTACCAACTACATGCATCATTGTATAGCAAATTTGACTTTTACTTTAAGGTTTGTGTGTCATAATCAATTAACATACATCAATTGTAATTATGAAGCTAGAATGCATATAGAAACGTGCCTAATGAACTGTTGTTGCATGTACCTACGCTTCACAATCAGATAAACTATTCTAAAAAATAACGACTCTGAAGACTATTGTTGCATGTACAGGGTGACCAAAAAAAAAAACAGAGGACATTCAATTGTTTTTTTGAGCATTTTACAGTCAACGGAAAAAATTGGCCAAAGACCCTAGTGTTTTGATGTAATGTTTTGAATATAATAAACTACTTATGACCAAAGTTTCATTTCATTCGGACAAAACACTAAGAAATGGGGCCCTAATTAAGTTGGGGCCCGTTTTTTGGGGGGTCACTCTGTATATCTCATTACACATGTCTCTTTGTCCGTATTTATGTATATAATTGTGATATATATGTGTGTGCGTCCATATATACGCGATAAAATTCACTATACCTTTTATTTTTTTCTGTTATTTTAGTCTTCTCTGGGATACGATTCTTCCCGTCACTGGTTGATGAGCTGTAAAGAACATATAAGATGAAAACACATGGATTACTTTATTTTGTCTACGAGTGAAGTGGAGGACTCCTTCGCCTTGCTGACTCAAACGTTTTTGTGTTTCTTTTTCCGGCATATTTTTGCACCAATTCAGCGCATCTGTTCCACCCAAAATCAGAAACCAGACTGAACTTATATGCGAGAGAAAAGATATCTTCCTCTCTTCCTTTCATGCTCTCTCTCTCTCTTTCCTTTTCTTTCTTTCTTTCTTTCTTTCCACGTTTTCTTTCACACAAACCGAATGACCTATTTCAGGTGGTATTACTGACCTCAACTACAGAGTTTGACATACGTCAGCAGTTTAACCCTTGAACTCTTTTTATACTAACCAACCTTCACAGCAAAATCACAATTTTCAACATACCGGCATAACACGGAATAGATTACATATCACTAGTACATAATTCACAGGTAAAAGTAACAACTGAAAGAGAAAAATGACAGGTATGAGAAAGTAAAAACGATAACAACAAACAAGGGTATGAAAATGCAGGAGTTAAAGAAATCGAAAGACTTAAATAAGTTTGTAAAGAAATGGAACATTAAATGTCGCATTGCCTGACAAAGCAAACTAACACATTGTCCGAAAGAAGAAATGAGTAAAACATTCCGTTGATGTCGGTGATGGGAGAGGATAAAGGAGAAAGAGGCGTGCTGCATTGCTAGTGGTTGCACAAAGGAACTAAAGAACAATAACAAACCTAAACGTAGATTCCATGAACAAAGCTTCTTTCTTAGAACTGCACGCCTGTGGAACTCTGTTCCGTCTGCCTGCTTCCCTCCTGACTACAACTTGGATGTCTTCAAGTCCAACATAAACAAATTCTTGATGAACCGCCCCCTTAAGTAGGCACTCTGATAGGTTCATAAGAGTAGTAGTTGAGGGGCAAAAATCAGAAGCTCACAGTATTAATGCCGGTGTCCCTCAGGGGTCCATCCTGGGCCCAACTCTTTTCCTGATCTACATTAATGATCTTCCAAATCACATCCTTACATCATTTGTAGACATCTATGCTGACGGCACTACCATTTATGGTAGCACATCTAAGACAGTAAACGACCAAGTTCTCTCCAATTCTCTCTCCTCTGATATTGAGCACGTAGTACAATGGGGTAAGGAGTGGCTGGTTACTTTTAATGCATCTAAAACCAAGCTTCTCTCTTTACATCATCAACATTCTGATCCACATCTGGCATCAATTGAAATGAATGGCTCTCGTCTTCAGGAGGCCTCAAGTTTTGACAAGCTTCTGGGCTTGACCATTACTCCTGATCTCAAATGGAACACGTACATCAAATCTGTTGCCAAAGCCGCTGGAAAAATGGTGGGATCTTTCTATCGATCCGGTAGATATCTCACTGCTGATGCTATTCTCTATCTATATAAGAGCCAGGTACGTCCAAGGATGGAATACTGTTGCCACATCTGGGCAGGAGCTGCTAGAAAGGACTTGTCCTGCCTTGATAGAGTTCAAAATAGACTTCGTAGCCTCGTAGGAGATGTCCTTTTCTCTTCCTTGCAACCTCTATCTCACAGAAGAGATGTTGCGAGTTTGTCTCTGATGTATCGTTATTTTCATGGAAAGTGTTCGACTGAGCTTCAATCTATGGTCCCCCCTCGCCAAACTTTCGCAAGAAACACTCATCTAGCCGTAAACACTATCAATAATTCCCCCCACTCTTTATCTGTGCCTAAACCTAAACGTAGATTCCATGAACAAAGCTTCTTTCTTAGAGCTGCACGCCTGTGGAATTGTCTTCCGTTGTCCTGCTTTCCGGCTGACTACAATATGGTTGTGTTCAAGTCTAACGTAAATAAGTTCTTGATGAGCCGTTCCATATAAGTTATTAAATTTACCAAATTTTCATTACTAATGATTACTATATTGTCCAATTTCTACTGTACACTCTTTAACCTTTATCCTTGAGTGGCCTCTTGGCCTTGATAATGTGGTGATTCCTATGTAAAAAAAAAAAAAAGTAGGCACTCTAAAATATCCACACTAACGTACTGTACTTACAATAACCCTTATCCATGAGTGGCTTCCGGGCCTTGATAAGTGGTGACCACCTTGTAAAGGAAAAAAAAAAAAACAACCAGAAGAGGAAATTAAAAAGAAAGTAATTTTTTAGTTAAGAGTAACTTAAAGGGAGATAACTGTTTCAAAACGGAGACAAAACATATACTTTTAAGGTAAAAAAAGGTATAAGATAACAAATATCTCAATGACTTGACTTCATAAGAAAAAATTAATATGATTTTCGGCATTCCCAAATTAGTCTAAATCAGCTTAGAAACCTTGGCCACCAAAATAATGTATTGACCAGTGGTATCTGATGTAAATTAAGAAGACTAGAGAGTGTATCTTGGGTTTACTTAATTCTCTCATTCTTTATTTTATCCTTTAGTCCTCTCACTCCAGGAGCAATATCCCCGACAAAAGAGGAAGAATTGCTGATTTCTGGGCTAGAGTCTATTCAATCTAACACTTATCATTGGCAAAATTTTTGACCTTGAAGTACTTTTTTTTCGGCTCCTTACATCAAGTGGCTTCATGCCTTGTCTGGAACGATTCCTATAAAAAAACAGTGCTTATGCAATTATGTTACCGTGCTATTTAAAAAAAAAAAAAGAAGTATTTTCAAGTTAAATTCAAGTTTTACCATATATCTTTTTTTTTATTATTAAATTGTTAGGTGAAAGTACATAATAGTTTGCAAAACACCCTCCCCCCATGGTAAGAATGGGTTTCTAAATAATAACGTTAATGTTTCAGCACTGTAACACTGTAACATAAGTGCATAAGTACACAAAAAACAGGTTCTTGAGCTGTCATCTTAAATAATTAATTCTGTCAATTTTCGTGTGTGTGTGTGTGTATGCGTGTTTGTGTGTGTATGTGTGTATGTGTGTGTGCATATGTGTGTGCACGTGCGAGTGTATCTACGTGTATGTGTGTGTTTGTGTATGTGGGTGTGCATGTGAATGTGTGTGCATGTGTTTGTGTACGTATATGTGTATGTGTGTGCATGTGTGTGTGCGTATGTGTGTGTGCATGTGCGAGTGTATGTATGTGCATGTGTGTGTTTGTGTATGTGTGTGCGTGTGTATGTGTGTGCGTGTGTTTGTGTACGTATGTGCGTCTATGTGTGCGTGTACGTGTATGCATGTATATCTGTGTGTATGTGTGTGTGTGTGCATGTGTGTATATGTATATGTGTGTATGTGTGTGCATGTGTTCGTGTATGTGTCTGCATGTATGCGCGTGTGTTCGTGTGTGTTCATGTATGCATGTGTGTGTGTAAAAACGGGGTGCAATAGCAGATAACATAAGTAATTAGCAGGAAGACCCGACGTTGTCTGGGATTGAATGAGGATCACGACTACATACTTTCTTTTTTTTTGTTTTTACTGCCTCCCTCTTTTTTTTTTACTAAGAAAATAAAAATTTGCGATTTTTAGGATTTTAATACAAAATGTATCCATTATAAAGATGATTTTGATCTTGATAGTTCGAATTGAGTTGTCACTCTTATTTATTTAACATAGCCAATCAAAAATCCTATGTCTCACTTCATCATAAAATTTGATTTTTTTTTCAAGTTAAAAAGAACTGTTCGATCAATTTACATGATTTTTAGAATATGAAATCTTCAGTCCATGATGAGTACGTACATCATAAATATTTTTTTGCATTTTTGTTTTTTAAAATAAGTAAAATTCTAAATAAGCACTCGAATATTAGTAGAGAGATCATCACTAAACACTCATGTCGGAGTTTATGCAATAAATATATAAAAAATGAAATTTAAATTTATATTACTTGTTTTGATCAGACTATTGGTCTCATCTTGAGTGTTATTTGTGCAATGTTTTGGTTGGTGTAGCCTTCGACCTTTGTCAGGCATGTTGGTCATTATCTTGAAAAAGAAAGGAGAAAAATTACTGACTCCGTAGATCGTTTCGTATTCTTGGAGTTGTTTTTTTTGTTTTGTGACTGTTGTTTCATATGTATGAAAAAAAAATTGGTTGACAAAGGGGAGGCAATTCTACTAAAGTTCAACAGGAGATTATCTCAAGATAAGAACAATAGTCCGATCAAAACAAGTAATATAAACAATTCAGCCCTCATCTCAGAAATTCAGAACTGTAAATTTAAATTAGTTCTCTTTTAATGGATAAGATGTTTGTTTTCCTCCCACGGCAAAAAGATGTGACACAAGGTAAGGAAAGTGGGATATGAAAAGCCAGTACCTTAGCGAAAGAGCAACCTGGCCTGCAAAAAATGCCTGGGCAGCTCATTCCTCAATAGGGATTCATAGGGTGATTAGTAATAAACTAACCCCTTTCTCAAAGAATGAGAGGGTAAAGCCTGGGAGGATGGACCTTCTTAAACTGTATAGTACTAGAACAATACTTCTAAGTCTATTTCTTTTTTTGATAAATCCGGGTCCATTCCATTTTTTTATTTTATGATGTTTGTATATTTTTGAGATGAGGCTTGATAATTATTTAAAAAAAAATAAAAACAACTCAGATGAGAACGGTAGTCCAAACAATCCAAATAATACAAAAAAATTATCAAGCCTCATCTCAAAAATATACAAACATTATATAAAAAAGTAAAAAATAAAACGAAACAAACCTAAAATGGAATGGATTCAGATTTATTTAAAAAAAAAAAAATGGACTTGGCACTATTTTTCACCATTCACCAATAACATCCAGTGTGGATGCACCTGACGATGGTCAGAGGTTACATCGCCCGAAATGTTGTGGAAAAAAACAACGAAGATGAAAACAATAGTCCGAACAATCCAAATAATACAAAAAATAAAAAAGTTTAGTTTCAGAATAAAAAAAGGTTGAAGTGTATACAGAAAAGCCTTTAAATAAATTGACCATATTTTAGTCAACTGGGAAGCAGCCATGTGATATCGTGTTCCAAAGACAGTTCTTGGAACAAAACTCTGCTCATAAAAGCTCCGTTTAACTCCACATATACAGAGGAGGAAGGAAAATACTTTACAGCATTAATAGATAGAGGAGTTTTTGCCGTGAATGTTTTAAGGGGGGGGGGGGAGAACCACAGATTGAAACTCAGTCGAGCATCTTTCATGGAAATAACGATAGAGTAGAGAGAGACTAGTAACAACGTCCCTTCTCTGAGAATGAGGCCATAGGGACAAGAAGAGAACATCTCTCGCTAGATTTCAAAGTCGATTTTTTATTTTGTCAAGGTAAATTATTGCTGCTGTTGGCTAAGAGAAGAGTAAAGCATGTATACATAGTGTGGAACTGAAGGTTGAGGATATGCGTTGCATGGAGAGTGATTACATGAGAATGATATGATGGATGTGTAATGCGAAACTTAAAGAAAGGCTTAGATCTGATGACCTCAGAGGAAGATTAAATCTAGATAGGATAGGGAGATGTGTGCAGAACAGGAGACTTATATGGTATGGTCACAATTGAAAGAATGGATGAAAGTTCTTGTGTCAGTAGATGTTTTTTTTTTTTCTCTTTTTTACTCACTTTCACCCCAAACGAGGCATGTTGCCACTTGGATGTAAGGGGCTGCTAATTAGGACCATGCCTAGGAAAGATTAAGATGTTGGTTTACATTACATTTAAACTTCTGCATATCAGTACAGTTTGGGAAGCAGGTAGCAGGAAGGGAATTCCAAAGTCTAGCTGTTTTTAAGGAAGAAGCTATTTGAGTAGAAAACTTTCTGACATTTAGGGATCGCAACAGTGAAGGGGTGCGATTTTGTTGCTAAGCGGGTTTGTCGGGGATATGTATGTTGAGAGGGCACAAGTGCAATGAGTTCATCAGAGCACATTTCATTAAAATATTTATAAAACAGGCACATGGATGCAACATTGCAGTGATGGGACAGAGGTTGGAGCTTAGTTGAAAGTGGAATCTATTAAATTGGAGACCCTTTTTTGGATCCTGCCCAAGAGGGAGAGACTAGGAGTAGATGCACCAGCCCAGACGTAGCAACAATACTCCATATATGGGCGAATGGTGGCCTTATAGAGGTACAGGATACTCTCAGGTTTGAGCAGTTTTCTAATGGAGAACAGTTGATATCATAGGTTCGGCATATAAGGGAAGGATAAGGAAAACATGGAAGGAAGTGATAATAATGGACTTGAAAGTCAATTCCTTAAAGCTGTCCAACGTTTGCAGATGTTAAATCAATTGCTTTGAGCAGCTCCTTCCCTGACGTGACAACAATAATCTTTTATACAGTTAGAGGATTGTGTCAGCAATTAGAAGGACAAGGAGTTAATCAGCCGAAATGTGAAAATGACAATGACAAACGGATGTAAATAAATCAAAGGCAATGGCAGAATCCTTAGAAAATGACCTCCAGAACGTAGCGGAATGGTGAAACAAATGAATGGTAACATTTAATGCTAGTAAGACCAAACTGCTCTCCTTTAACAATTACAAGACGCCTCTCCAACCCCCAATATCTATAACAAATAACATCCTACCTGAGTATTCTTGCTTCAAACTCCTCGGCTTTACATTCACGGGCAACATGAACTGGAATAAATGCATAGAGGACATTGCAAAGACTGCTGCAAAGAAGGTAGGTTCCCTCTATCGAGCTAGAAGACTACTCACACCTGAGAGTATCCTGTACCTCTACAAGGCTACCATTCATCCATGCATCGAGTATTGTTGCCACATCTGGGCTAGTGCATCTACCATTAGCCTCTCCCTCTTGGATAGGGTTCAAAAAAAGAGTTTTCAATATAATAGGTCCCACTTTGTCAACTAAACCCCAACCCCTATCCCATTGCCGCCATGTTGCATCTCTGTGTCCGCTTTACAAATACTTTAATGGAATGTGCTCTAATGAACTTGTTGCACTTGTGCCCGCTCAACATACATATCCCTGACAAACCCGTTTAGCAACAAAATCTCACCCCTTCACTGTTGAGGTCCCTAAATGCCAGAAAGTTCTCTACTCCAATAGTTTCTTCTCTTGAAGAGCTAAACTTTGGAATTTCCTCCCTGCTACCCGTTTCTCTGACTGTACTGATATGCAAAAGCTTAAATGTAACATAAACCAACATGTTTTAATCTCTCCTAGGCATGGTCCCAAATAGAAACCCCTTACATTCAAGGGTACAATATGCCTTTTTAGGGGTGAACATCATGAAATAAAAAAAAAAAAAAGCACGTAGATAAAGGGAAAATAAAAAGTTAAAAACCAAAAAAATACACAAATACCTGGTTACGTCCGAGAGTTTCCTATGCCGTCATCTTTTATTTTTCCTACGCACCGATTGTTACCATCATGTTTCAAGCAGTGTGCTTCGGAAACATTCCTTTCTGGAAAGATCCACGCAACAATCGGAAAGTAACGTGCATCTTGAAGACGTTTTAAACAGAAACGATAACCAGATTGGTTGTGATAAAAATAAGAGATGCTAGTCAACAAGGTCTGAAAGGTGGACGGGGCGGTGGTCAAGCTTTGTGGTGACCAGCTTAATTCATTGGCTGGGGAGGAGGGGGAGGGGACGAAGGGTTGAATCTTTGATTGTTTCTACTGTTTTCACATGACAAAATTAAGTTTGTCCAGAGGTTTGTGTTCAGTGTCCATCGGTCATCTTAGGCCTCTCTCACACTCCACCCCTAGAGCCAATCACACCAACAACATGCGAATAGATTACAGAGTCTGGGGGGAAGGTAGAAAGAGGCTGGTCGGAGACACATGTTATGAGCTGTTTGGACAGGTCAGCGACAATCCTATTGGTTAGGGTTAGAAAGGATTAAAGTTGTGTGGACAACGGGCAAGTGGCCATAATGCAATACACCTGCAATAATTGGACATATATATATATATATATATATATGTATACACACACTAGCAGAGCGACTCGACGTTGCTCGGGATTTAAAGAGAGGATTAACAAATGTTCCACACGTCTAATACTTTTATTGTCATTGAAATCGCTGAAATCGCTCATTCGTCAATCAAATCAGTTGATTGCCTGCTCTAGTCAGAAACTCACTGCTGTGCACTAGGAGGAAGCTTCATATGCCTCACCATAGTGACTTAGTCCACAATTCATTGTAGTCTACATTGCACTGTAGAGAACCTACTGTTGCTTTTATGAATTTTTTAAAATCTTATATAATGACTTGAATTAAAAGTTTAAAATGCAAAAGTCAAGTACAATGGTCCAATTATATTCTAAACAGAAGCATACATTTTGAACGCGCCAGTGTCTTATCAAAGAACCTGCTGTTGGTTTTATAGGCCAATCCGTTCTGCTTGTGTGGTGATAAAACTTCTTGAATGCAATTATGTTGGTAGGCTGCATAAAAGTGTTAACTTTGACTAAAATTGGACTGTTTCTTCTTTAATCAGATTTCTTTGATTATCGATTTTTGGTACTTATCAAAACCTATCTAAAAACACCCCCAGGCACATAAGGTACATGTGTATGAATTTTTTTTTCTTTTAAATCGGCCCAGTCGTTTTGGAGTTTATAGGGAGCGAACTCACACACACACACACACACACACACACACACAGACAAAGTGCCTTTTATATATAAGTAGATACACTAGCAGGCAGACCCAGGGGATGAATGAGAATCAACGAATGTTTAACTCTCTCATTGTCATCAAAATCTATGAGATCGACCATTTTTCAATCAAATCGGTTGATTGCCTGCTCTAGTTGAGGATCCACCGTGGTGCACTAGGAGTAAGCTTCACCCTGCAATGACTTAGTCCACAATATATTGTAGCTTACATTGCACTGTAGAGAACATATTGTTGATTTTATAAAATTATTTGTTATATATAATAATGGCTTTAATTAAAGTTTAAAATGCAAAAGTCAAGTATCATGGTTCAATTGTGCTCTAAACAGAAACATTCATTTCAAACGCGACCTTATCATATCAAAGAGCCTGCTGTCGATTATATATGCCAGCCGTGTCTGCTTGTGTGGTAATAAAACTTCTCAAATGCATTTGTGATGTTAGGCTGTATGAGGGTGTTAACTTCCATCAAAATCGCTTCTTTAATTGGATTTTTTTCGATTATTGATACTTATCGAAGACATTCTGATATAAAACCTATCTAAGAACACTGCCAGACACATAAAGTACATTTGTGTGGACTTTCATAAAAATCAGCCTAGCCGTTTAGGAGTCCATAGGGAATGAACTCACACAAACAACTTTCCTTATATATATATATATATATATATATATATATATATATATATATATATTTCTGTGGAAATATATCTTATTTCCTTATAATTATATACAAATCCTTATTTAAGAAGCTTAATGTAATTATAGAGTAATATAGTGAATGAATGACAAAAGTCTATATTTCAAAGTTTCAATGTTAACCATCTTATAATTTATTCCTTTAATTCAGTTGACGTTTACAATTCTTGACAATGGCTGTTTCGATTGATTGTTACTATTTCTTCTGATGAGTTAAGGGCAAAATAGATTCACTAGTTGATATAATAATTAAGTGATTGATTTTGCGCTACGAAATAGACACTGTCAAGAATCGTAAAAGTCAACTAAATTAAAGGAATAAATTATAAGACAGTATTAATGCTGGAGTCCCTCAGGGGTCCATCCTGAGCCCAACCCTCTTCCTGATCTACATCAATGATCTCCCAAAACACATACTTAAATCATTCATTGATATGTATGCTGATGACATGACCATCTATGGCAACACATCAAAGGCCGTAAATGACAAAGTTCTCTCTGATTCTCTCTTCTCTGATCTTGAGCGCTTGGTACAGAGGTGGCTGGTTACTTTTAATGCATCTAAAACTAAGCTCCTATCTTTACATCATCAACGCTCTGATCCCCATCTGGCATCAATTGAAATGGATGGCTCTCGTCTTGGGGAGGATCCATGTTTTGACAAGCTTCTGGGCTTGACCTTTACTCCTGATCTGAAATGGAACACGTACATCAAGTCTGTTGCCAAGGTTGTTGGAAAAATGGTAGGATCCTTCTACCGCTCCAGAAGATATCTCTCTGCTGATGTAATTCTCTATCTATATAAAAGCCAAATACGTCCAAGGATGGAGTACTGCTGCCACATCTGGGCAGGAGCTGCTAAAAACAGTCCATCCTGCCTTGACAGAGTACAAAATAGACTTTGTGGCTTAGTGAGCGATGCCCTTTTCTCTTCCCTGCAACCTCTCTCCCACAGAAGAGACGTTGTGAGCATGTCTTTGTTTTATCGTTATTTCCATGGCAAGTGCTCGTCTGAACTCCAATCTCTTGTCCTCCCTCACCAATCTTTTTCCCCATTCTTTATCTGTGCCTAAATCAAAACGTAGATTCCATGAACAAAGCTTCTTTCTTAGAAGTGCACGCCTGTGGAACTCTGTTCCATTTGTCTGTTTCCCACCTGACTCCAACTTGAATGTCTTCCAGTCCAACATAAACAAAATTCCTGATGAACCGCCCCCTTAAGTAAGACACTTTATTAAATCTCCATTACTAACGATTACTACGATACTATCCCATTCATTATTGAACACGCATTAACCTTTATCCCTGAGTGGCCTCCGGGCCTTGATAAGTGGTGACTACCATGTAAAAAAAAAAAAAGATGGTCACCATCATGATTATTGGAATAGACTTTTGTCATCCATTCAATAGACACACACACAAACAAACACACACGGCATAATTGCATTGACACACCAGTTCTTGTTCGATCACTGAAGTTAAGCAACATTGAGCCTGGTTAGTACCAGATGGGTGACCATTTGGGATACTAGGCGCTGTATGTGCTCTCCACTTATCTCAGCATGTTTCCAATCCTCCTGTACATACACTTCACTTGCTATTGGTATTTGACAATATCGACTCAGGAGAGGTGTGGTTGGAGATTACGCACTTCCTGCCACAAAAATTTAATGCGCAGGCACCCCTACGGTGGGTATCCATAGTCTGTCAAAGACTGAAGGAGTCATTTTTTTTTTTTTAAATATATAATATAATTTTGTATAAAAAAATTTTTTTTTTTTAAATATATAAAATAATTTTGTATAAGCAGACAAAATACATTTGAAACTACGTTTAAAAATATTTTATTGCAAATCATTAGATTTTTTATTTTATTTAAAAAATTTAAATGACTTTCATTTTTATTTATTTCTAATTACAGGGAAAAAATAAAAATAAAAAAAAACTTTCCCTGATGATGGATATTTTACTATCCAAAATTAATAAGAGAAAAAAGAAGTCAAGTTTAAAAAACACTAATTTCTTAAAGATACTTCTAAGAGCTTTTCGCCAAATCTCATGAATAAATTCCTGATGAACCGCCCCCTTATCAAATCTCCAATACTAACGATTACTACAATACTATCCCATTGATACTGTACATGCAATAACCCTTATCTCCTGCCATTGATAAGTGGTGTAAAAAAAAAAAAAAAAAAAAAAAATCTCATTATCCTGGGGATTTTTCAAAAAGCCTGACTGGAAACCCCATCAGAAGAACACATCAGGGATGCTCCATGGAGTAATATCTTTACTCTTCCTGTTGAATAATGTTCCAACACTGAATGGTTCAAAACATTCCACACGGAAATTCTATAACAAGTCCCATTCTTCTCAAAAAATGTCAAGTTTAAAAAAATTCTTAAAAGATGCTTCTAAGTGTTTTCTATCAAATTTCATTATCCTGAGGAAGTCACCATAGATCACATAAGAGATGCCCTAGGGTTGGAGAGACGAGTTTGCATCTGGGAGTCAGAGAACGGTCACTGAGGCATCAGACTGGCAAGATAGTAATATGTAATCCCTGAAAAAAGAACGGCATTCCACCCAGGAGCAATGAGTCGCAACCAATAATAAATGTTAAAAAGTGGAAACAAATTGGCTGTGAAAGTTTTCGGGGAAGAAAATGACCAACATTTTTAGGAGCACATCAGAATAACATGCCAATGGTGGTGACTAAATGCTGTCCTTTGTCTGAGCTAGCAGAGATGTTATTCATTCTGGTCATCAATGGCTGTTAGACGTATTTATTAGTGATGGGACGATTCCAATATTTTTCCCCAATTCCAATACAATTACTGACTCCGATTCTTTAGAAATCTCTATTTAACTATAAAGATTGTTATTTCCTGATTTTCGTAAAAACTTATGTTAAACATGCAGATATTTTCCTTAACGCCAAAATACACTTGTAGATGATGATCTATTGATTTCAGCTTTACTGGTAATTTAAAATCAATAAATATTTATTATTTTATCATTATTACCAGAAATGAAAGATTTTGCTTTAAACAAAATCAAATTAAAAAAAAAAAAAAAAATTAAAAGAATCATTTTGGCATCGGAAAATAGGCATCAATTTTTCTGATTCAAATACCCCCAAAATCTTCGGATTTTTCTGATTCCCAATTTCGATTAATCGTCCCAACACTAGTATTCATATCTTTTATTATATGTACAGATACGTTAAACATGCATTAACTCAAGGAACATTATGAAACTAGACGATCACAAACATGAATGCTTATATACACCCACAACGAACTGTATATAAACGCAACGAACATTACTCGATGATCATAGAGACGATCACATGATCAATACATTAAACAGACTCATTCATATACACCTGCTATATAAACCCCCAGTATACAAGAGTATATACGGCATAATCACGTTTGACACACTGGTTCCCCTCAGATCACCGAAGTTAAGCAACTATGAGCCTGGCCAGTACCAGATGGGTGATCATTTGGAACTTCCAGGTGCTGCATGTGCTCTCTGCTTATCTTGGCATTGTTTCCAGTCGTTCTGGACTTTTTGCCACTGGATTCAAACAGTGCCGATTCAGGAAAGGTGTGAATGGGGATTGAGCGGCCCTTGCCTCACAATTACATGCACAGCTGCCCCTACATGGGGGTATCCTTTGTCTTTCGAGACTGAATGGAGACATCGAAACAAGAGTAACACTTGCATGTTTTCTCTTCCTGCTGAACCATAGTGTAATTGTGTCTAGAAGTAAAACCTGACCCGTGAAGGTTGAGGATATGTGTTGCATGGAGAGTAATGACATGAAAATGATACAATGGATGTGTAATGTGAGACTTAAAGAAAGGCTTAGATCTGATAACCTCCGAGGAATATTAAATCTAGACAGTATAGGGAGATGTGTGCAGAAGAGTAGACTTAGATGGTATGGTCACATTGAAAGAATGAATAAAAGTTCTTGTGTCAGTATACAGAGGAAGAACGAGAAAAGAACATGCTAAATGTGCAAATATTTTCTCAAATGTAAAAATACATTTGTGGGGGGATGATCTATCGATTTTAGTTTTACTGGTAGTTTAAAATCAATAAATATTTGTTATTTTATTATCACTATCAGCAGTAGAAGGTTTTACTTTAAACAAAATCAAATTTTAAAAAAAAGTCACTTAAAGAATCGTTTTTAGCATCGGAAAATAGGTACAAATTTTTTGAATTCTGATATCCTCAAAAGTTCAGCCTTTTCTGATTTCAATTAATCGTCCCAACACTAATATATAACTAATTGTACAGAATAAAATAAATATGTATTAGATACATTTGAAGCCAAAACAACACATTATAACAAAATAAACATTTATTTTGTTTGAAATTTATAAAAATATTGTTGATGCTAGGTTATGTGTATGTGTGAACGTTCACTACACACGTTGCAATCATCTGCTTTTTGTCTTTGTCTAAATTCAATACAAGATTCCAACACCTGTCACAGTATCAATCATGTGATCTTTGTTATTAATGTAACAAAAGTATTCTCCGCCCCACCTTCCAAAAAAGAAAAAAAAAAAAAAAGGAGAAAAAAAAAGAAAAAAAGTAAAAAAGAAAGAAAAAAGGAAAAAGAAAAAAAAAAAAAAAAAAAGAAAAGAAAAAGAAAAAAAAAAGTAAAGACAAGTCCAGTTTAAAACAAATAACAAGGTTTTATTTTAAGAGAAGTTACAAGGATGCTTTTTTTTTTGTCTTTCTATTGAACGACAGGCTTGCAATCAAAACCGAGCCTGGCCCAATTAAAACATATCTTCCAACCGGATGCAAACAGTCCATCAGCTTAGAACCCAAAGAAATCCAACTGACACCCTTTTCCCCGATCTTCTAATATATATACATTTAGTAATGGAACGATTCCAATACAATTATGGATTCTGATTCTGTTAAAATTTCTGAATAGGTAGTTGTAGAATAGTTTTAATCATTTTCTTTCTAGATTACCGTCAAAAACTACATATATTATATGCATATATTTTCGCAAACGTAAAACACACTTGGAATCATATATAAATTTTAATTTTACTAGCAATTTAAAATCAATAAATATTTATTATTTTATTTTTAGTGACAGCAATGGAAAATTAGGTTTTAAGCAAAATAAAAACCTTTAAAAAAAAAAAAAAAAAAGATAAATAAATAAATAAAATAAATAAATAAATTATAGGAATCATTTTTGACATTGCAAAATAGGCACTAATTCTTCCAATTCTGATGCCACCAAAAGTTCTGAATTTTCCTATGATACCATTTAATCATCCCAACGATAATATATAAAACACGGAATCTTAGCCAGAATTCCCCCTATATTAAAAAACAAAGATAAAGAAAAAAAAATCAATGATTTACGTACCCATGACGAAACAAAAACAATCACAAATTGATTAAATGGTTTCATTTGTTAAAAATAAAATCAAGTTTTACAACTAATTGAAGAGAGATTGTCTTGCCTGCCATTTTGAAAACAAAGTTAAGAAACAAAGGTAGATAACTCAGCAATAATTCAAACTTGTGTGATTTATGTGGTAATGACTACAAATTCCCATTGAACGTTTAAGAATGTTCTTTATAAAAATAAGACTACTTGATTGATTTATATGATTTGTGGAATATGATAGTTTCCATCACAGATACATACACAATTCGGATTTTTCTTTGTTTTTTAATATGGGAGGAATTCTGGACAAGAAATATATTATAGGTCAGTGCAAAAATTATGTTGTTTTTTGTCTTTTAACTTCATGTCAAAAAACATTTTTGCACCAACCTTTATTTATATATATATTAAATTGTAATTCAATGAATTTCAAAAAACTCTCATTGGAATGAAATGAAGTGGTTGAGTTTCATATCAAAGAATTTTTATTATTCTAAGCAAGACAAAGAATGCTTTAGAAAATTAATCTCCTTAACCTATGGGGTTTCGATGTCTACCATCTCATCAGAGGAGATAAAATATTAGCAAATCCTCCTGCTACAGGACTTCTGAGAAATGTATTATTTTGACTTTGACTTTCCATGTCTCACTGACTTTAGCAAATAGGGTGCATACCTTTATAAGTATTTGCTAATATTTTCTCTCCTCTGATGAGATGGTAGACATTGAAACCCTATAGGTTAAGGAGATCAATTTTTTAAAGCATTCTTGGTCTTGCTTAGAATAATAAAAATTCTTTGATATGAAACTCAACCACTTCATTCCATTTCAATGAGAGTTTTTTGAAATTCATTGAATTACAATTTAATTTATTTGCTCTATCTTGCATATCGAGCAATTCTTGTTTAGATGGGATAACTTACAGAATATTACTGCCAGTAATATTTTGTAAACCTACAATCTCACGTTTCCATAACAACTGATTGTTAAATAAAAAAAAATTATTCTGAAGTATATATATATATATATATATATATATATATATATATATATATATATATATATATATGTGTGTGTGTGTGTGTGTGTGACAGATGTTATCAAAAAGCACAAAATGTTTCTGTTTAATTCTTTTCCAATTTTCAAATTGTTCTTTTTTGTATTACTATCAAAGTTGTTGTTGCATCAGCATTCACTGTGGGTCAGTTGAGCCGGCTTCTCAACTGAATTCTCTACATCTTGTATAGATGCCATCCAGGCACGTCAGTTTGAAGCTGCAGTCGATATCAGATCCAACCATTCGTAGTTCCAGCATCATACTCTGTAGAGGTGAGAATACAGAATCAGATCAGCATCTGGCTTCACCGTGCTGTGGCAGGTTTTCAGCTGACCATCGCGTCAATTCTTCCATCCCTGGAGTGGGGCTGGGTTGATGGTGGCATGGATGAAGTCATCTGATTACCGGTGCAAATTGTGACCAAACCATCGGAGACATCTTCAAAGGCGGGTTCAGCAGCACGAACAAAATGTTGCAAGTGAGATCCATGTGTTTTTTTTTTTTTTTTTAATTTTTTTTTTTTATTGCGAGTACTTTCAACAGAGATTTTCAGTCGTCATCAGTTATGTGATCTAAGCTACAAAATGTGGTAATCTACGATTTTAAAAATTACATAAATAACCGAAAGAAGAAAAAAAAAAAAAAAAAAAAACTGTTGTAAATTTAGATTTTACCACAATGTAAATATTAATATAAATCTCTTAAAAATATTATACACACAATTATTTGGTCACACATTTAACATGTGACCAAGGTATAAATGTAAGACACATTCAATACTCATACATAATTTTTACAAAAAGAACAATTCGAAAATTGGAAAAGTTTAAGAAAATAATTAAACAGAAACATTCCATGCTTTTTAATAGCATCTTTCTAAACGAAAACAGGCTATCTAAATCTACACAATTTATATATATATATATATATATATATATATAATTTCAGGTTAATGTTTTCCAGCGATAAAGCAATCAATGAAGTTTTAACGATTAATTAATACAAGAGTGCTCAATACCGAAGTAGGGAGAGATATACTTTTTATTTGTTTTGCATAAGCGTTAATATGTTGCTACACATTCATGAGCATGTTTCAGTCAGCAAGTTACAAGTATCTAGAGAGCTCTTCAGGCGATATTGCTTATACAAGGAATACAGACTAAGCTTTTGTATAAGCAATATCATCTGAAGAGGTCCCTAGTTACTTGTAACTGGCTGTCCGAAACATGCTCATGGATGTGTAACAACCTGCAAGCCAAATACAAACTTTATATATACATATATTTTTCTGTAGAAATATATTTTCTTATAATATATATCAATCCTTATTTAAGAAGCTCAATGTAATTACAGAGCAATATAGTGAATAAATGACAAAAAGTTATATTACCAAAATCATGAGGTTGACCATCTTATAATTTATTCCTTTAATTCAGTTGACTTATACA
The DNA here is from genome assembly GCF_053919585.1 of Euprymna scolopes. Classification (NCBI taxonomy): domain Eukaryota; kingdom Metazoa; phylum Mollusca; class Cephalopoda; order Sepiida; family Sepiolidae; genus Euprymna; species Euprymna scolopes. Next base: position 45,357,090 of record NC_136521.1, read on the forward strand.
ATTCTTGACAGCATCGGTTTCGTAGCGCAAAATCAATAACTTAATTATTATATCAATCAGTGAATCTATCATGCCCTTAATTCATCAGAAGAAATAGCAACAATCAATCCGTCAAAAGGAATTGAAGTGATATTTGACATGATTAAAATGCGAAAATTAGAAGAGAGACTGCAAATACCTTTTTATTTTTCCATTTCACCATATTGAATTCTGATGAGTTAAGGGCAAAATAGATTCACTGATTGATATAATAATTAAGTGATTGATTTTGTGCTACGAAACAGATACTGTCAAGAATTGTATAAGTCAACTGAATTAAAAGGTATAAATTATAAGATGGTCAACATCATGAATTTGGCAAGATAACTTTTTGTCATTTATTATATATATATATATATATATTATATATATATATATATATATATATATAGACACACACACACTAGTGATGGGACGATTCCAATGTTTCCTCGATTCCGATACAATTACCGATTCTTTTAAATCTCTAAATATTTAACTATAGTTAAATATTTAGAGATTTAAAAGAATCGGAATCGGAGTTGTTATTTCCCCTGATTTTCGTAAAAACAGGTTAAATATGCAGAAATTTTTCTAAAACATCAAAATACACTTGTGAAGGATGATCTATTGATTTTAGCTTTACTGGTATTTAAATAAAAAAAAAAAAATCAATAAATATTATTTTATCATTATTACCAGCAATGGAAGATTTTGGTTTAAAAAAAAAAAAAAAAAAAAAAAAAAATCAAATTAAAAAAAAAAGACAAACGAATCATTTTGGCATCGGAAAATAGGCATCAATTTTTCCGATTTCCCCCAAATCTTCCGATTCTTGATTCCGATTAATCTACTAATATATACATACACATATATATATATATATATATATATACACACACACTGGTGTTATTTAGTGTAGCCCATACAGTCACCTATTCGAAAATGCCAGTCTGCTTTACTGACCGACCAGGGAAGGGGTACCATCTCATCTGATTATAACTGTTAGAACAGCATAGAACCTCATATCCAAGAAGATATTTCAAAGAGTCAGTCTATTGCTTGGATGGTCTCTTAACTAAATATATCTCACATTGCAAACCTACCGCTTAAAGCCTGCATCTATGCATCCCATTAAACATGCAGCATGTTTACATTTTTTTTTTTTTTTTTTTTTTTTTTTTTGTTAAATGTAAATTACTTTTGAGATTTTTTTTTTTTATCGTTTCAGCTGTTTTCACATATTAGTAGCTATCCTGATCTGGTATTGCCCAGGATTATTAAACCTAATTCAGACTTCATTTTATAAATAATAACCGGAGTATTAGTTCATTTTTTTGTTTTTTTTTAAACTGTCAAAAGAATTATGAAAATGGCTCCATTCCAACCCAGTCATTGCCTGTGAGTCTCTGTATTTTGACTTTTGTTTTGTCGTTTATTTTTTTTATAATTCATAAATAATTTAGAGATTTTCTTAACTCTTAAATTTAGCTCAGTGTCGCCTGATGTATATTGGTTAGAAGACAATCCAGAGAGGTATGAAATGTAATCATTTGCAATTTTTTTTTTTTTTTTCATTTTATAACATGTGTTATAATTTTGGATTATTTTAATTTCAATAGATGAATACTACTGTAATATTAATTTTTTTTTTTATCAAATTGTATATATACTAGTGAGACCTGTGGAAATTCCACAGCAGCCTCTTTTATATGTAATATATTGATGTTTGTATTCCGTGGATGTTTAGCACAACTGCAGACGCCCTGATATTATTGTAACTTTTTTGTTAAAACTGCAAAAGTATTTAAGCTAGCAGGGACGCCCAGCGTAGCTCGATCTTAAAATACACTTAGAGATCATATTTTAATTAATGCAAATTTTGTATATATTATTATAGAATCAATTTATTATAAAGTTGTGATTTCAAAAATAAAAAAATATATATCCATATAACTTGGGTGCATAAGCTAAACTGAAACCAAAATTTTTGCAGAAACCACTCTCTCTCTCTCTCTCTATATATATATATATATATATATATATATATATATATATGAGTTCCTTCAGCTATAATCAAAACCAAAACTTATGAAGAATTCTTGATAAAATTATTTATAAAAAAAATAGACGACTCAAGTGCCATCAACTATAATCGAAACCCAAACTATTAAACTAAGTGAAGAATTATTGGTAAAATTATATATTACAACAAATAGAAGGTTAAAAGAAAGATGTAAGAGTGACACACAAAATAACACACATGCTATTGTATTAATATATATATATATATATGTTTTTTTTTAAGAAATCCAGCAGAGTGCTCAATTATAAGGAAAATCCAAAAATAAGAGCATATTTATATTTTCTTTACAAAAACTTTTCGATAAGTCATTGATAGCGTCGGTTTCAAACCTAATAATTAGGGACCTCTCTTCGATCAATACTCATCTCAGGAGATGAGTATTGGCTGAAGAGAGCTTGATATGGGTATCTAAAAAGGTCCCGGGTTTGAAACCGATGATACAAATGACTTATTTCATCTAAAACTTTCTGTAAAGCAATTATAAAACATATATATATATATATATATATTATACACACACACAAAAAAAAAAAAAAAATAGATGATGAAAATAAAATTGAATAAATTAGAATATTTACTGATGCATCAAAAATTCAAACAAGGTATTATAATATTAAAAAATCCTTAATCCATAGATTTTCCAACATGTTCTTTACATCAGAGCATAAAAATTATTAAAAAAAGAAAAATGCATCAGTGCTTAGCATAAATTTGAAAATATATATGAAAAAATATATAATATAATATTTCGCAAAAAAAAAATAAATAAAAGGCATTTTCAAATAGAATAACAAACCAAAACTCAAATCAAAAAATTACTAATATTTTTTTTTTTTTTTTTTTTTTTTAATATATTTTCACATTTATGCTAACTAGTGATTCATTTTTTATGAATCTAAAAGAGATTATGTTTGAAAAGTCCATGGATCAAGGATTTTTCATTGTCATAATCTCCCGTTTGAATTTGATGAATCAATTGTATTTTCATCATCTATTTTCTTATTTCTTTAATTGCTCTATTATCTAGTATATTGAGCTCTTTTATTATTTTGATATTTTCAAATTCAAAATATTTATATTTGTGAGATTATATATATATATATATATATATATATATATATATATATATAAGAAGAACAGTGTAGTTCCATTCCAAGATCCAAATATTTACTTTTCATGCAAAACAGCTCCTCCAGCATGTTAAAATTTCGGTACATTTTTTTTTATAGATCAGTTTCATTATCTAGAAATAGTTATGTCAATACCACCTCTTTTCGTGCATATACTCTTCAGAAAAATTAGAAATTCTTTGTTTAGATAGAAAAAAAAAATACATGACAATATAATGCTGCAAGAAGAAAAAAAAAATTCATAGAAGACTCAACATTCTGAAGAGTATATACACAAAGTTTTACAATATTAAATTTATATTATTTTTTTTCCTGCCAAGTTTTTCAGTATATTCAAATGTAATTGCCTAAAAAAAAAAAAAAAAAAAAAAAGAGAGAGACCCACATATTTTGGAGAGGCAAGTTGAAGTGATTTAGCAGAAGGTGTTAATCTACAATAATATCAAAGAAATCTTGTAATATATTCATTTTTAAACAGTTCTAGTATTAGATCTCAGTTTCTTGTACATAAAATGCATTACAATTCAACTTTGAGTTTTCTAATTTTTTGGATACATAGAATTTTTTTATGGTATTGCAGCATATTTATGTGCATTTACTATTAATTTCTAGAGATTTTCAGTGGCATATTTGGACTCTTTGCACAAAAGTACATTTATATGGAAAATTTCATTGCTTTATCTTGTGTTTTAACAAAGATATAACATTTTTACTGAAAAAGTAATGAAAAAAAAAAATGTGACAAAATGCATATGGTCCAAAAGTGGGAAAAATATCCAAACATGTGAGGCACAAATTAGTCATAATCTCAATATTTTTTAGTCAGATTTTAAAAAAAGTTTTTTTTAATTCTTTCTAAGATCAAGTTCTTTGTATGTATGCCATTATTGAGATATTTTAACCAATTTTCAATTTTTTTCATGCATATTGTTATTTATATGCAATTCCAGAACAACTGTAAATTGAATTCACTTCAGACAAAACTTAAAAAGCATGTGTATCCCAAGATATGGTTGTTTTTGTCAAACTGCAAGTCAATTTTTTTTATGCATTCCTGATCTTGTTTATAAAATTAGAACTTTATCAAATTCTAACTTTGTTTTGAGTGTATAGCAGCACTGATGAAACGGATGTAATATTATAAATAAAAACTTGCTTGACATGAAATTTTTAGCCTTGTTAGAAAAAAAAAAATAATTATATATATATATATATATATATATATATATATATATATATATAAAACCGTGGACTTTGCTTGCTTCCTGTCTTTGCCGATCGGGTGATTCCATCTTTTACAAAAAGGGATGACAAGTGAATTTATATATGTACATGGGTGTGGCTCAGAAACTAAGGAATAAGGGTGGAGAGCTGTAGGTTTTGGTTTCGATTATAGCTGTTGGCATCCAAATCATATATTATTAGTTTTGATCTCACTACTATATATTAGGTTCAATTAATCAATAGAGAATTTTCTCTATAATAAATATGTAATCTGCATGAATTAAAATATTATATTCAAGCGTATCTTATGACCAGGTAATGCCGGGTAGCCTGCTAGTATATATAAATATATATATACAAGTACATGTATTTGAAAATGAAAAAGGAAAACTAATTGCTTATAAATTCATCTACATTTCCTTTTTATTTCAAGACTTTATCAATGTAACTGATGTAAAGTAAAATGCAGATATATATATATATATATCGCTCATTAAGGCTTTTAACAGCGGGGGAAAGTAAAGGAGAAGATTCAATCTTTTTTAATCAAAATATTTCATACAAATTTTCTTGAAAAGATTTTGGTTTGAAAAAATATTTGATTTTCTTTTTTTTTTCTTTTTTTTTTTTTTTTTTTTTTGCAAACCTCAGGATTTTACCCTGAACAAATGAGTCCGTAGAAGAGGCACACACACACACACACACACGTATACAAATAGAGATACTCGCATACACACACACACTTTCCTTTTTTTTCTCTTTTTCTTGACATCAGAAATTGATGACATTGCGTGAGCATCTGGGATTAAAAAAAAAAAAATATTTCAAAATTATTCTTATTCCATTTTATAAAAGGAAATAAAACAAGAAAATAACCAAAGTAACAAAAAAAAAAAAAAAAAAATGTCAAGTTAAAAAAAACAAATATAACCCAAATCATCATTCATTTGAGACTGATTAAGACCGACAAAGGTCTCTGTGCTTTGACGTCTGCTGCGACGATCCTTTATGCCATTTCGACTTCTTTGACCGACTGTGTCTCTCATCATCGTCGCTAGAATTATTGTGTTTATGGCTGTGGCTGTCGCCATGACGATACAGTGAAGAACCTCGATCATCATCGGCACGATCTTTAGCAGAAAAAGAGTTTTTACGAGGGCAAATCACTTTCGACTGGACTTTCACTATCTCCGACCTGAACCTTCCATTACAATCCGAGTCGTCATCGTCATCAGAAGTAGAAGGTAAGTGACTGGTACAAAAACTTTTACTTGCTACTTTGTGCACGGAACTCTTTGTCGTCGTTGTTCGGTGGCCATCTTCTAAAGCATGTGTCGTATCACAGTTGGCAGGTAATTCGTTCAGTTTACTACGTTTATGAGTTGAAGGGCGAAAGGTATCAAGACGCAATCGTGGAGCTGATGGAAACACCCTGTGGAAAGAAGAAAATAAAAACATTTATAAAAACATAGCGGGATGTTAACATTCTAGCAATCAACATTTCTAACTTTAAATCTATATATGAACAAAACAGATGTACGCATCAAATCTGTTGCCAACGTAGCTGGAAAAATGGTGGGATCCTTCTACTTCTCCAGTAGATATCTCACTGCTGATGCAATTCTCTATCTATATAAAAGCCAAATATGTGCAAGGATGGAGTAGTTGCCACATCTGAGCAGGAGTTGCTGAAAGCAGCTTATCCTGCCTTGACAGAGTTCAAAATAGATTTCGTAGCTTAGGAGCTCTTTTAGGGCTAATAAAAACACTCCATTTTTGGGACTATTTTACCATATTTGTCCAAAATTTTCTGTGTATGTCTATTTATTAGCAGTTTTGCATGGTACTAAACTCAAATTTAAATATGTTAAGGCCTTGGGTTGGTTGGTTGTTTTTGTTTTACGGCATATCAACCCTTTTCGGGTTATTTAATGCCGAATCCAAAGATTTTGAAGAAAAAAATTTTTAATAGAATATATTTGTTGTTTTCAAGTCAGTTTCTATTCAACCCATAGTTGGAACCCTAACAGGTACTACCACTCCGGGTCAGAGTGGACCTGGGAGCAATGGTAATTAAAGGGTGGCTCCACACTCCCCAAAGCCCGCAAGCTGGGGCCTCACCACTGGATATAGTTTAAGGTCATATCCAAGACCCCCATTGAGGGACTTTTACCCTCTGTAGGGAGGCAGTCGATGTATTCTAATGCCCCACCGACAGGGCCGGTTAAGGCCTTGGGACTTTTGAGGCTAAATGTGTGTGCATGTGTGGGGCAAATGATGGGGGGGGGCAAACAATGGACTTCGTCATTTCTTTTTTTTGCATGGTGTAGAACTCAAATTTACATATGTTAAGACCTAAAACTGCACCATTTGTTCATTTTCACATTTTCACCAGGATTTCACGTCCCCCGGGGACTCTTATGGCTAAATGGGGGGGGGGGGGATACTGAACTCGATTCATTTTCTTTATACCTCGTTCACTGTGTATTCACGAGGGACCATGCATGCTTCACTTTTTTTTTTTTTTTTTTAGAGGTGGTGAACTTTAAATTGATAACTATTTTCTTTAGTTGCAGATTTTGCAACTATCAGTTAGTTCGAGTTCAGCTTGGTTTGGCAATTCACCACAAAAGAGACTGACACCTGAGCAGTATTTACAAATTGTGAAAATTTACAATAAATTTACTGAGAGAAACATTTAATGAATGAATAATTTCACGAAACTGACCTGAATAAATATTAATTTTTACCCATCTTGGGACAGGTATTTTTCTAGTTTTAGGAGGGTCATTCCAACAGTAAAACCTATTATTTTTAACATGAAAAGTTGAAGAGCTACAAAGATAGAAGTTGTACCATTAAAACAAGCAACCTTTTGTGCTCTAGAGTTTATTTTTCTACATGGTCACTATTCTCAATGCACTGTTGCCAGGAATTTAGTGATGCATCTCTGCTTTTGATGTATGTCTATGACAGGGGTTGCTTTCTTGAAATCTCACACAGGCAATATCTGCAACAGAGAGATGAAACTTTCAAGGCATGAATGCATAAGTTCAGTCATCATAACAATGCAAGATTGCAATCTACTCTGATCCATTTGTGCAGAATAAGAATTGGGAGTCATTACTTTTGGAATGCTCTTCGTATTTGCAGAGACACTAGTGATGGGACGATTCCAATATTTTTCACTGATTTCGATACAATTACTGACTCAGTTTTAAATTTCTGATACCGATTCTTTTTAAATCTTTAAATATTTAGATATAGAGTTTGCTTTTTGTTGGGGGTAGGGGGTGATTACCGTAAATATTCAGGTAGTAATGTCACTTCTGGGGGGGGGGTATTAGATTTTAATTTCACTGGTAGTTCAAAATCTCTACAATTATATAAATGCAACTTTGTGTGAGTTCCTTATAGACTGTGAAACGGTTGAACAGATTTTCATTAAAATTTACAGATCTTTAGCGTATAAGTCTGGGAGCAATTTTAGTTAAGTTTTACCTCAGAATATCCCCGATAATTAACAATAATCTATATTAGAAACCATTATTTTAATTTATCATTGGTAAACTCAATTTTTCCATGTTGTCACTTAGCAACAATGATAGAACATTGGGCTGTGAAAATTCTACTGTGAGTAAGTTGATAGCATGTTTTTTTTTTGCATGACGTCGTCTGTAGGTTCAAACCCCGCACATAAATTTCTTAATGTTTGTTTTTTAAATCAAAATATTATATTTAAGCGTATTTTACGGCAGGAAAACACTGGGTGGTCTGCTAGTTTATGAATATTTATTGCTAGCAGAAGTACCCATTATTGACAGGTTCAAAAGAGCCTTAGAAAAAGAAAAAGAAAAAAGAAAAGAAAACAAGTGACGATTTACAAATCCATATGTACACATGTGTTTATATATACATATATTTATTCAGTTGCATTAGGTAAAAATGTCTTACTTGTTATGTCTGTGACAATGTCCATTATTAATTTCAGAAAAAAATTCCCTTTTCAAATGGTGGATGTAACAGATTGATTCAAAGCATGCTAGATGATGAAGCGGAAGTTGGATAGCCGTGAGGGGCCTCGGAGCAAATGTGAGGAGGGGATTTATGTATGGTCTGATTAGGTAATTAACATGTTTATATTTTTTATTTGTTTTTTTTTAGTATATAACTTGTTGCTTTAGTGTGAGGTCTTTTTAATGTTCTCTATTTTATTATTATTATTTATTTATTTTCTGCTGATATGTGTGATGCCTTGGTTTATCTAGGTCATGTAAGTCGCTAGTAGGCTGTGTTTGGTTAGCTATTGAAGGATAAAAGTAGAGGTGGGATGTGAGAGGGGAGGTGGGGTGCGGGGTGTTTAGGTTAGTGTTGCGAGGAGTAGGAAGATTGGTGGGAAGGGAGCATTGGGATGACATTCCTTGGGAGTTGTTAATTTAAAAACAAAGAAATAAATATATATATATATATATATATATATGCCAGCGATCACCTTATTGCACTAGGGGATCACCACACTCTTCAACAAATCCAGGTACACTAAAAACTTTGATTATGTGAGGTCGCATGGTGTGGCCCTCACTTGAAACCACATCAAAGACCATGACCGTGGCTGGAAACTTTTTTGAGCTGTGCCCTCAAGCGTTGAACTGTCTGGATTTGCATTTTGAGGGTGCTGGCAATGGTCTTATTGTCATAACTTGTATCCGTAGAGAGCACAAGTTATACAGTGGCGCATCTCCGATCTTGCTGGTTGAACATTGTCATTTTCAGACATGATAGAAGGCTCCTATCGCTCTTGGGATTTGTATACAACTGGCACATATGACTTGCAACAAAAAAAAAAAAAAAAAAAAAAAAAAAAAAAAGAACGGTTTTCATCGAACAGAAATGGAATCAGGTCTTTTTTAGGGCATGATTTATATCATTCCACCCTTGAAAATTGCAGAAAAATCTTTGATTTTTTTTTTTTTTTTTTTTGTTACTTCTGAGTTTACAGACTCGCAATTTCAGCAGCTGACAGAAATAACTGGAAAAAGGTCAGCTGAACATGTCTCAATTTTTAAGGAACGTGCCGTTATTTTTAGCTAATACGAATCTATGAAGGCTACTTCTTTATAAATTGGAATCTATGAAGGCTATTTGGAAGAAATAAACTCAATTTTAATCATGCAAGTTAGGGTTAGGGTTAGATGCACGTTTGTAATTTTATTTATTGTATTTTTCCTGTTTATCTTCATAATTTTCTCGTAGCGGTTCAACGTTTTGCAATTGGCTGCTTCCAGTTATTCCTGTCAGTGGCCGAGTACACCCGAGAAACTGGAAATCATGGATTAATAAATGTAGAAGTAACTTTTTTTTTTTTATGAAGAAAATAATTTCCTTTATGTTTTTTAGCAATTTACTATTAACTAGCGAAGGAGGGGGTGGGGGGGCTGTTTGCCCGGGCGTAAAATACGCTTAAATAGGATATTTTAATTTGTCCAGATTTTGTAAATATTATTATTCATGATTTCAAAAGTAAAACAAAAAAGTATTTGAATGCCCTCAGCTAGAATTGAAACCGAAACTAACATTTAAAGCTGATGACGCATATAAACTGATTAAAAATTAATAAACTAAGATGAATGTACAAAATTCATAACGATTTTTTTCAATTTTTATCCATTTTTGACCCCCTTAAAAAACAATTTTAACCGGCTAAAGATTCATAAAAGAACGGCCTTTTAGACTTTTAGTCTTGGAGGTGATAGAGTTTGAAAATATGGAGACAGACAGTCATTTATATATTAGATTAAGAACCCGGGATTTTTGGAAAATCTACAACAGCGTAGTAAATAATGGACAGTCAACTATTCCCCCACTATCAAACGATCATGAGGTTGCTTACACGGCAACTGACTAGGCTAATCTGCTTGCCAGTCGGTTTGCCTCAAACTCCACACTGAACTCGGTACACCACTCACTCCCTGATTTTCCTCTGTGAACAGACGCCTCACTAGACAATTTGAAAATCACCCCTTCTCAGGTACATGCTATTATAAAAAACCTAGACACCTCAAAAGCGTGTGGACCAGATCTCATCCCGGCTGTGCTATTAAAAAAATGCTCTGCCGAGGTTGCTCCAGTTCTATCCAAACTTTACAATAAATGCCTTAACGAATCTTGTTTTCCCGACTGCTGGAAAACCGCCTCTGTGGTACCAGTCTTCAAGAATTCTGGTGAAAGAACTGACCCACTAAATTATCGCCCCATTAGCCTCCTCCCGCTTTTCTCCAAAATATTTGAGTCCTTAGTTAATCAAGCCCTAGTCCAGCACCTAACAGCTGCTAAACTCCTGACTGACAAACAATATGGATTCAGGCAAGCCCGTTCAACAGCAAATATCTTAACTGTAGTTACTGAACGTATATACCGTTCATTGGATAAAACAGGGGAGGGTAGAGCGGTGGCCCTCGATATATCTAAGGCTTTTGACAGGGTATGGCACGATGGTCTTCTAAGGAAAATTAGATCATATGGAATCACTGGAAGAATTCATAATGTAATTAAATCCTTCTTAAGTAACAGAAAAATCAAAGTTGTCCTCGACGGTCGTACATCCAAACAATACGACATAAATGCGGGAGTACCTCAGGGGTCTATTCTTGGACCTCTATTATTCCTGATATTCATAAACGACCTCCCTGATAAAATTGTTTCGGAGATGGGTATATTTGCCGATGACACCACTCTCTATAACAGATATGAGGGGAAAACAAATGAACACATATCCAAGGAAATGGCAGAAACACTAGAGGATGACCTCCAATCCGTAGTGGAATGGGGACAAAAATGGTTGGTCACATTCAATGCTGCTAAGACTAAGCTTGTTTCCTTCAATAACTACAAGAAACCTTCTCTACCACCAATAGCAATGGCCAAGAACACATTACCTGAAAGTACTTCTTTTAAACTCCTCGGCCTAACGTTTACAGGGAATATGAACTGGAATAGATACATTGAGAGCATTGCCAAGGCTGCTGCAAGGAAGGTTGGCTCCCTCTACCGTGCTAGAAAACTACTTACGCCTGACAGTATCCTATACCTCTATAAGGCAACCATTCGCCCATGTATGGAGTACTGTTGTCACATCTGGGCTGGTGCATCTGCTTCTTGTCTCTCGCTCCTGGACAGGGTTCAAAAGAGAGTCGCCAACCTGATAGGTCCTGAACTGTCATCTAGGCCTCAGCCTCTGTCCCATCGACGAGATGTTGCATCCCTCTGCCTGTTCTACAAATACTTCAATGGTGAATGCTCTGACGAACTGCAAACACTTGTACCTCCCCGACGTAACTACCCCCGACAAACCCGACAAGCTACTAAGTCTCATCCCTTTACAGTAGAGATCCCTAGGTGCAAGAAAGCCTTTTACTCCAATAATTTCTTCCCCAGAACTGCGGGTCTTTGGAACTCCCTTCATCTTTCCCAACTGCAATGATATGCAGAAGTTTAAGTGTAATGTTAACAAACATCTTTCTACTCATCTCCCTTCATAATGACCCCGCTAATTAAGTCCCTGATAGTAGCCCCCTGCTTCAAAGTGGCACTGTGCCTTGTTTGGGGTGAAAATTGAATAAAAAAAATTATTATTACAAACCTGATTTTGAACTTTTTTTTATAATTCAATTTTCCCCCCAAACAAGGCACAGTGCCACTATCGGGGACATAAATTGCTGGGTGTTCCAAAGTCTAGCCATTCTGGGGAGAAACTACTGAAGTCGAAGACTTTTTACACTTAGGGATCTGTTTAGGGGTGGGATTTAGCTGCTTGTTGGGGGTATTTACGTTGAGGGGGGGGGCAAGTGCTTGAGATTTGTCAGATAGGATTCAGTTGTCTCCCCTTTATTTATAAAACACTGGATCAAAATTTAATGTATCGCTTCATCATAATATTTTATTTTAGTTTAAAAAAAAAAAAAAAAACTACTGGATCAATTTTGGAAGTAGACATTTTTGTCTCATGACAGGTACATACATCATAATTTTTTTTTTTTTTCAAAGATATTTTTGTATTTTTGTTTTGCAAATAGGTTTAAGTCTAAATAAACAGTGTATATTATTACGAAAAATGTGAAGACAGAGACATATACCCGTTTATATATAAGATTTACTATTACATGACAGATTTTGATCTTAATAGAATTGAGTGGTCTCCCCTTTATATATAGAACATAGTGGATCAAAATAAAATTTGATGTTTTTGTTAAAAAAAAAATAAAATAAAATAAAAAATAATTGATAATTTTTGGAATTAGACATCTTTGTCCCATGACCGGTACGGTACATACATCATGAATTATTTTTATTTTTCAAGATATTTTAAAAACAAAACAAGTGTAACTCTAAATAAGCACTATATATTATTGCGAAAAATGTGTTTGCTTGTTTGAAAATATAGCAAACTGAACGTTTCTGTTTTCTTTGTTTTGGTTCTAAAATAAGATTACAAATAATAATAATATAAAAAAACGTCAACAATATACTTTCTCAATGACGTCATGCTCTTTGGGGTGTTATTCCTTTACAACCTTGTATACTTACACTTTATATAGGCTTCCCATCGTCCAGGAGGAGTGGAGCAAACAGAAAGAGAGATCAGAGAGAGGTGATCAAACCCAATCAGCTCAACAACATCAAAATGGTTTTACTTAAACAAATTCCTGATAAACCGCCCCCTTAAGTAAGACACTTTATCAAATCTCCATTACTAACGATTACTATGCTATTATCCCATTGATTACTGTACACGCAATAACCCTTATCCCAGAGTGGCTTCCGGGCCTTGATAAGTGGTGATTATCCATGAAAAAAAAAAAAAAAAAAAAGATTTTTTTTTAATTGTGACTAATACTAAAGAAGCACCAGGAAAAAAAATAAAAATAAACATTCACCTTCTCAAAATAATGACTGCTCTTCTGGACACAACATCTTGTGGACGAATGCAATGCGTAACTGCATCTGCTGCATATCCACTAAAGGAAAAAAAAAAAAAAAATAGAAAGAAATTAATAAAAAGGTAACTAAAAAAAAAAATTTTTTAATGAAAAAAAAAAAAAAAAAAAAAATGAATTTTTTTTCATTAAAAATTTTTTTTTTTTTAGAAAATTAAAAAAAACTTGAAAATTAATGTTTTAAATTAAAAAATTTTTTTTCCAATTAAAAAAAAAAATTAATAACATTAATTAAAAAAATAATGCAGAAAACATGTTCAATATAAATCATGGGAAAAAAAAAGCAAGCATACAGTATATCAAACAAGAATCTAAAGTCAGTGGATAAGACAGCTAGGCAATGCCTCCCTCCTAATAATATGAAATGTTTTCTATTTTGACCCACTTTTGACCCCTTAAAAACAATTTTAACTGGCTAAAGACCCATAAAGAGCAGCCTGTAAAAAAATCCAATCATTTGAAGTCCCTAGTGCCGCTTTGCGACTATTAGTTTCAGAGGAGATAGAGTTTGAAAATATGGAGAGAGACAGACACATAGTGGTTTATATTTGATTTACTATAACACTAGCGAGGGGTACCCGGCGTTGCCTGGGTGTTTGGAGGTGTGTGTGGAAACTCCGGGGGGGGGGGGGGTTAAAAAAAAAAAAAAAAGTAAGTATGAGGATCGAACCCAAACCCTTGAGGCAAAATTGGAAATTAAAGTGTGAAAAAAAAAAAACAAAAAAAAAAACGTGCGACGTTAACCATTGCCTCACCGCGATATGCCAACGGAAACACGTTTGAATTTATTTAATTACTTGGATTTGGCAGGTGCCCGTTTTAATGAGTTAATGAGGTCAAGTTTGACTGCGGGATAGTATTTTCCCAAGATGTTATAGGAAAAAGACGACTAACCCACATGCGAATGTTGAATATTTATCTTCCCGAAATCAAGAAAATTAAATAGACAGGTGAGCTTCGTTGTTAATTACAATTTATATGTGATATAAAAAGTTTTAAAAAGTTGTGAACCGACTGACCGCTTCTCTGAAACAAGCCTTTTGTAGACATACAGAAAAAGCGAACACACATACATACATACATACATTTTCGCTTTTATATTTATAGAAGACCGATTTTGATCTCGATAAAAAAAAAAAAAAAAAAAAAAAAAAAAAACTTCGTCCCATGACAGGTACATACATCATAAATTTCTTTTTATTTTCTTTCTTTTAAAGATATTTTTGTATTTTTGTTTGGAAAATAGGTGTAACTCTGAATGAGCATTTATATATATTATTGCAAAAAAAAAAAAGAATGAGAATCTCTCCCACTGAGGTCTTCCCTCCCACTTCAGAAATTTACATCAAAACCAAATCAGGCACAAGACCATCAGATACACTTTGTTCTTAGCGAAAAGGCCAAGGAATATGAAATACCAAAGTTAAATCTTTGGTAACAAATACACATCTACAATTGCTGTAGACCAAATGTGAGAAAATAATACCCCTTCTACTGACATGGGAATACCTCCTTCTAAGATCCTCCCTTTCGGTTCAGGAACATCTTGGTTTCGGTGATCTAAAAGTGGAAAACAATCAACTGCCGGGGAACAAGAACGGAGCGATCAAAAGTTGCTATGGAAAGGTGGAGCTTCTTTTTTCTTTTTTTTTTACAGGGTGGTCACCATTTATCAAGGCCCAGAAGCCACTCAGGGATAAGGGTTATTGCATGTACAGTACGTTAGTGTTAAGATTTAATAAAGTGTCTATTTAAGGGGGGGGCGGTTCATCAGGAATTTGTTTACGTTCGACTTGAAGACATCCAGGTTGTAGTCAGCTGGGAAGCTGCCAGACAGAACAGAGTGTAGCAGGGGTGCGAGCAAGATGGAGAGAGGGGTTAAAAAAATAAATAAATAAAGTGGTAATAGACAGGTAGGTTCGAACCCATGACACAAATGCGAAAAAGAAAGTGAAAGAAAATCTGGCGTCTTACCGCTACTCCATGACACGACCAGAAGTTCAGAACATTAAAATTAGGCAAAGTCAATCCAACCAATACGATGACTTGCAAAATTGGCTCGCAAAAAAAAAAAAAAAAAAACGACCCCTCCTTGTAGAAAAGTACCCAGTTGAGGGTGAAGGAATTAATACTTTTGGCTAATTTTTTGATATTTGTCGCTCGAGATGTTGAGCTTCAAAATGATACCAATATCGTGAAAATCGGTTGCCTTTGTCAAAAGTTTTAGGCAGACATACAAACATACATACATTTAAACAGACAGGTGAGATTTATATTAGAGATTGTCATCGAAATCTGTGAACTCGACCATTTTTTAATTAAATCAATTGATTGTCTGCTCTAGTTGGGGACTCGGAAGAATGCTTCATGTCCCTCCCCGCAGTGACAGTCTACAATACATTGTAGCTTACATTGCACTGTAGAGAACTTACTGCTGCTTTTATAAAATTATTTTGTATATATAATGGCTTGAATTAAAATTTAAAATGCAGAAGTCAAGTATCATGGTTCAATTGTGTATTAACAGAAACACTCATTTCGAATTCGCCCCTGTCATATCAAAGAACCTACTGTTGATATTATATACCGGGCCTTTGGCTTGTGTGGTAATAAAACTTCTCTGATGCACTTATGTTAGGCTGTGTAAGGTGTTAACTTTGGTCAAAATCGTCTGTTCCTTCTTTCATCAGATTATTTCGATTATCAATACTTATCAAAGACATTCCGATACAAAACCTATCTAAGAACACTATAATATAAATCTCACCTGTCTGTTTAAATGTATGTATGTATGTTTGTATGTCTACCTAAAACTTTTGACAGAGGCAACGGATTTTCAAGAGATTGGTATTGTTTTGAAACTCGACCCTTTGGATGGCAAATATCGAAAAATTGGCTAAAAACATCTATTCCTTCACCCTCAACTGGGCACTTTTCTACAAGGAGGGTTGTCTTTTTGCGTCGCCATTTTTGACAAATCACCATATCAGTTGGAATGACTTTACTAATTTCAATGCTCCGAACATCCAGTCGCGTCATGGAGTAGGGGTAAGATGTCAGGTTTTCTTTCACTTTTTTTTCTGCCTTCGCGTCACGGGTTCAGGTCTGCCTGTCTACTACCACATTTTTTTGCTCAACACATACCTCCAAACATCCGGGCAAAGCCGAGCATCCAGGCTAGTCGATATATATAAAAGGCAAAATATGTGTTAGTGTGTGCACATTTTGTGTATGTCCGGCAAAGGCTTTGGGGGGGGGGGGGTTGGAGGGGGTCACTATTTCTTAGAACTTTTTATATGCTACCTAGATTATAATATCTCCGATTCACGAAAGTGGGTGGTGTGTATCTTTTATTTGGGCAACTTTTACACGCTATTTTTACGATTTTTAAAAATTCTCCACGTGTTTGTTTGACTTTTCTGTATACAAGCGAAACTGAATCCGAACAAAAGCATGTACCTGGCATTCGTGCCGGGAGATCCAGAAAAGCAATCAGCTTTGATCAATGCGGGGGAAAACCCCTTATATCAGACAATTACTATTCATTTGGATACTCCCCTTTTTATGGGGAGCTGGTTTTCCCCAACATCTTGATAGGGGGGGGAGGAACAAACTGGCTTGCAGCCAAAGTTAAGCCACGTGATATTTGACCTCATTAAATTCACACACCTGCCACTCAACTTTTTAATCGTTAAATTAAAACGATTTTCAGTTCCTGTCCGTTATGGTCGAGCGGTAAGATGTCAGGTTTTTTCACACTTTCGTTTCCACCTTTGCCTCAACGCTTTGGGTTTGAGCATACCGGCCTACCAAAACTTTTTTTTTTTTTTTTTTTTTACACTCACAAACACCCGGGCAATGCCAGGCACCCATGCTAGTCTATAAATATAAAAGTGAAAATGTGTGTATGTATATATTTATGTTCGCTTTTTGTGTATGTCTGTAAAAAGCTTTTTTCGCTGGACTTCTCAGTTGGCTCCCTCTTTCTTAAAACTTTTTATATCACATCTAAATGATGATATCTAAGAGTTACAAACAGGATGGTGTGTGTATTTAATTTGTCCAACTTTTACCAGCTCACTTCAGAAAGCGAATGATCTGTCTTGCAGTGCAAAACTAGGTCAGACATCCCGCCACTTCCTCGCATCTGTTTATTTCGCTTTATAAACCCTCGCATAACGCCCTTATCAGTTCCTCTCCCCTCGTGGCCGAGATGGTTAGGTGTCTGGCTTGTTTCCACCTTCGTGTCAAGGCTTCGGGGTTCAATCCTACCTTCCTACTAAAACTTTTTTTCTTTTACCCGGCCAACATTTTTTTTAACACACACCTCCAAACACCCACGCAACGCTGGGTACCCCCCCCCCCGCTAGTCTAATATATAAAAGGCAAGACGTGTGTGGGTGTATGTGTGATTGTAGGTCTGCCAAAAACTTCCGACAAACGTGTTGGAACATGACAAAATTGGTATAGTTTCAAAGATCGAGGTCTCAAATGACAAATATTGAAAAATTAGCCATAAAGGTTAATTCTTTGACTCTCAACTGAGCCGGTTTTTTTTTGTTTTTTTTTGTTTTTTCTACAAGGTGGAGTCACATTTTTGCAAGTCATTCAAACCTAGTATAAATGACATCGCATAAAACAGATTATTTTGAATGCTTGTGACATTGCAATCGCAGTGGGCGCATCGATGAGATTGTTTGCTTTTTATTTTTTCACCTACTTTTTCTCATGTGCGTAACGGGTTCGAGCCTGCCCACTACTAATTTTATTGTTTTTGCACTAGTTGCTATTTTGAGTTTTTTTTTTTTTTTTTTTTTGCTCAACCAACTCCCTTACACACACCTGCACACACTCGGGCAATGCGGGTGTGTTTTATATAAAAAAAACAGCTCTGTTTTCCTTGTGTAGGTGTGTATAATTGATTTTTATCAATTAGTTTTATCTGTACTTTTAATGACAGCAACGCTCGTTCAAAATTTGCTGTATTTATCAAATAAAAATAAATATCAGTCCATTAAAACAATGTCATTTATTTGATATTTGGGAGAGAAAAAGTGAGAAAGGTCTTATTCGTCAAGATTTTCTTGCACGAAAATCTATCATATATATATATATATAAAAAAAATGGCAAAATGTGTTTGTGTGTGTGCATTTTTTGTGTATGTCCGGCAAAGGCTTTTGGAAAGGGGGGGGGTTACTCATTCTTAAAACTTTTTATATACTGTCTAAATTATAAGATCTACGATTTACGAAGGGAGGTAATGTCTATCTTTTATTTGAACAACTTTCACACACTATTTTTGCGATATTTCTTGGTCTACGCGTTTCTTTGGCTTTTCAGTATAAAAGCGAAACTGAATGGCACTCGCCCAGAAAAACAATGAGGTTTGATCAATGCAGTGGGGGAAACCCCTTATATCAGACAATTGCTAACTCCCCTTTTTATGGGGAGCTGGTTTTTCTACGCCACAAAAAAAAAAAAAAAAAAAAACTACTGCGCACCCAAAGTTGTTGTAACAAAACTAAAAAAAACTGCCTCGCAGCAAAAAAGTGCGTGATTTCATTCCCTCTATGGCGTAATGTTTGACCTCATTAAATCCACGTACCTGTCTTTATTTAGCTTTTTGATTGTTAAATTAAAACGGTTTTCATTCCTTTCCTGTCGTAGTTGAGCGGGTAAGATGCCAGGGTTTTTTTTTTTTCCGTCTTTCTTTTCCACCTTCGCGTCCAGACTTCGGGTTCGAGCCAACCTTCCTACCAAAACTTTTTTTTCTGCTTCTTTTACACCTCCAAACACACGGGCAATCCCAGGCACCCCCGCTAGTCTATCTATATATATAAAAGCGAAAATGTATGTATGTATACTTTTCCTCGATGTCCACAAAAGGCTTCTTTCAGAGAAGCGCTCACTCGCTTCACAACTTAAAACTTTTTATATCATCTATAAATTGTAATATCTCACAGTTAACCACGGAGCTCGCCCGTCTATTTAATTTTATTGACTTTCAAACGTTAATTATTCGACATTTCCCACATCGGCACGCGTTACATACGGTTTTCGGTATAAACAAAAAGCGAAACTCGACTAATCACTGGCTGAAAGCAAGTGGTCTCTAGATTGGTCAATGTCGACTTCGTCATATCAGACAGTAGCTTTCATTTCGAGACAAGACGCTCCCCCTAATAAACAGGGAGCGGGTTTTTAAAAACAAACAAACCGATTTATTGACCTCATTAAAAACTGTCCCGCACAAAATGCTAACTGCTGAATACCTATCGCCGTCACGTCAATCAAAAACATGCACCTGTTTTTTTTTCACACTTTACTATTTTCCAACTGCGCGTTGTCAAGGCTTCGTTTTTTTTCACGGGCACCTTTTTTCTTCGGGTTTTTTTCACACAAACCTACAAACACCCGGGCAACGCCGGGTACCCCTCGCTAGTCTATATATATAAAAGGCAAAATGTATGTGTATGTCCCGCAAAAACTTTCAACAGAAGCAATGGATCCTCATGAGATCGGTATCATTTTAAAGCTCGAACCTTCAGATGACAAATATCGAAAAGTTGGCCAAAAACATTCATTCCTTTACCCTAAACCGAGCAATTTTCTACAAGGAGGTGTCTGTTTTTTTGCATCGCTATTTATGCAAGTCATTGTATCGATTTGATTGACTTCGCTTAATTTCAACATTCCGAACTTCCGTTCCGGTATCCATTTGTTGTACAGAAAGGGATGAATCAAGATCAATAGAGATTAGTCACTACAATACCACATTTACTCACTTTTTTTTACAGAAACTACCGAACTGATCTGACTGAAATTTTGTATGAACTTATGATAAAGTGCAGTGAGCCAAGTATATCCTATCTGATGCACAGTTAGGGATTAATAAGGATTAGTGTTTAATAAAACATTTTTGGCCATTTTGGCGCATTTTTTACCTCTTTTGAGCCGCTGGGGGTGCAATGGGAATTTTTGTAAAAAACATTTTTTCACTGTGCACATGTAATGAAATACAATTTGTGGCAAAATTTCAGGAAAAACTAATGGACGGTTATCTGGCTAATGGACACCACTGAAAACATAGGTTTCCGCCAATAAATTGGGGGACCAAAAAATATCACAAATTTAACCATATTCGACCATCAATTTGGCATAAAGCATTCATTTTAAGTCAACAGGCTATAAGTACATTTGTATGAACCTTAAAAAAAAAATTTAAAAAAATAAAAAAATTGGTCCAGTCGTTTCGGAGTCTACAGGGAATGAACTCGCACACAAAGTTCCTTTTATAGAATAGTATATACTAGCAGAAAAACCCGATGTTGTCCGAGATTGAATTAGGATCAACAAATGTTCCACCCTCTGATATTTTTTATTGTCACCGAAATCGGTGAAATCAATTTATTTTATTTATTTATTTTTTTTAATCAAATCAATTGATTGACTGCTCTTGTAAGGGACCCCACGACACCACACAGTAGGGCAGGTCGATTTGCAACATTTTTCAAAAAATGAACATGGGGCACTGGTGATGATAGTTGGAATTTGATGTGATAAGAACATATACCAAAAATTAGATTTCCATCTTGAACAGAAAATTGAGCATTTAATTTTAAAACTCGTGTAGAAAAATGCTGAAAAATCCTTCATTTTCATAGCATTTTTCACAACACTGACTTTGAAATTTCACTATTTTTATAAAAAAAAATCCAATTAAAATTTATATATTTATATGAAATACATTGAAAGAAAAATAAATACATGAATTATAATTTTAATTATGAATCATAACTAGCAAAATATCTAAACTTTTACTGCATCGATTAAACAAAAATTGTAAAAAAAGATAATTAGCAACAAAGTCTTTTAAATTTCACAATTCAAAAAGATATATGGAGATGTATTACACAATATAATTTGATACAAGTTACAGAACCATGTATTTCAATTTTTTATTAGAGGCAATAAGATAAACTTATAATAGAACTAAATTGTTCTGTATAATTTCCTTTTGAGGAAAATGAAGGTCTAATTTTGCTGGCACAATGACTTTGTAATAATGTGTCTATGTCTTGCTTCCTGCCTATATACAACTTTTTGAGAAAAATCAATCAAATTTGACCAGTGTGTGGCTGCAAAATTGATAGCAGTAATCTTTTTCATTTTTTTTTTTTTTTTTAGTTGTTCACTATTTCTGGAAAAACAACACAAAAAAAAAAAAAACAATTATTTGAAAACACTTATTTTTTTAATATTTTTGCGATGTAATATGAATGAAACTAACTATTGTTTGGGTAAATTAAGAAAACTAATAAAATTTAATGGATAAATATTTACCTAATGGAAAAAATCGTTTGAATGCCCTCTTCCCTCACATCCAATTCATCTGATATCGATATTATATTTTCCAGAAGTAGTGCAAAAGCACTATATTTTGAACAGTTTAAAACAGTAATTTGGATTTCAGTTAACTGTTTTGTTCTCTGAATCATATTAAAATATACTGTTGTCGGTTTAACAAAAAAAAAAATTTCTTGGTTTGGATCTCCAACTAACTGCATACATTTGAATGATAAATTTGACCAAAATGTTTAATTTATCATAGTGTTTGAGGATAGACACCTCTGGTCCATAAACACATTAACCTTGTGGCTTATGTTAGCCATCTTCCTTGATTCAAAGGCCGAATTTTCTAAGTTAACTTCTCCACAAGAAATTCCAACAGCATACTCAAAAAGTAGCCTCTGGTCTTCACACTTAAATTATTTGTTTCTTCTGCTGTCAGATAATGATCAGGAGGGACACTAATTTTTTAGAATTCTACTTGAGGCAAATCTTGGTAATTATTGATACAAAGTTTCCCCAAAGGACCAGTAAATGTTGTTAGGCTTTTTGTTGTTCCATCAATTAATTTAAAAATTGCTGTAAATGGCAGTTCTTCTAGTGGAATCTGAAAATTGTAAAATTTGCATGTTTAATAATAGAGCCAGATTACATAATAAATATCAATATATTATTTTATTTTCCACAAAAAAGGAACATAATTGCAGGTGAATCCATAGAATTAATTTTACCTCCTTGTTAGGAGGACAAGTGCAGACTATGTGCCTTGTTTGACAATTTTAAGTCTTGCACTTTACTGCAAAATCATCCCATCTCGACAGAGTTTACAGCTACAAGAACATATATAAAACAGTCTGTCTAGCTGTTCTTTCATTCTTTTCACTTTGATTGCTGCAAGAGATTTCAAGTCAATCTGTTTGGCCCTCTTATAGCAAAATATATTGACCTTCTGTCCTATATAATGTTACCTTAACAAGGGCAATTGTGGATTGACTGCTTGCCGAATACTATTTCCTTGGCAATTAACTTAGAAATCTCACTATTTTTAAGAGGGGATAACTGTTTGAGGAAATAACTAAACTGGATGGCTTGTCGTGAAGTTGGGGGTGCTGTTTCATCCAAATGACAAGGTGGACCAGAAAATTTTGTGAACCATGAGTTAAAACTGAACGTCGTGCTTTTACTGACATTCTAATCTGAAAAGTAAAATAAATGGATTATAACTGAAGGAAACTGTATTAGGCTATCTTCCAGTTTCATAAGTAAAAAAATAAGTGCTAGTTATAAGAAATAATGAAAAACTTTGTAGAGTTGAATTAGATGTATTGAAGAGAGAGGACCAAACCAAAGGCATAGTTGTGTTTAGTTTAGACATTTTTAGCTCCTTCGATAACATGAATTTATCCATAAAGAGGTTCATTTTTACTCTAGCTGTGCCATTTTAAATGAGTGTTTAGAGTTTGAAAAACCAGTGCTTGTGCATCTATGTTACTATGCTATTTTTAATAGTATTTTCAAGTTAAATTTAATTTTTATGAAATTTCTGTTTATAAAATTTTTAGGTGAAAGTACAGAATAGTTACAATGCAACCTCCTTCCCATATTAAGAATGGCTTTCTAAATAAAGTTATTTTAGCACAAAAACATAGATGCACAAATAATGAAAAACCTTTAAAGGAGTTTCCTTATTTACTCATATTAATCTTTGTGGGTTATCTGATTTTAAAACTATAATTTTAGAAGAAAAACACTGCTTAAAAACAATTACTCCCTAAAAATAAAAGAAATTAAAATTTGACACTAATTTTCTACAAAGTATTTTTATTAAGTAGAAAAACTTTAAAATTTATGTGGTTATGTTTCGTAAAGAATGTGTAGAATAAAATTGTATGGACTATTTATTTATTTATTTATTTATTTTTTGCTTTAATATAAAACTGGAGTATTACCATATTTTAATAAAAATTTCAAATAGAATTTGATGTGAAATATTAGGTTGGTGCAAAAATAATGCTTTTGACGTTCGTTTAAACGTTCAAAAAATGCCATTATTTTTGCATCACCCTAATAGAAAAACAGATTAAAAAAGATAAAACAAATGTTTAAATTCACTGCAGACACTTGAAATATAACAGATTTTAAACAAGTCTTTTTCGTTTTACCTTTCGAAATAATTAAGCCTAAATCGTAATGTTTTCAAATTAAATAATAAACAAACGTTAATTTTCAATATCAATAACGAGCGTATTTTGCGACGGTGAAATCTAAAATGTTTCCACCAAAAAAAAAAGTTCCTGAAATGAAAAAGCGAACTTTGGTTGTTATTATTTAAAAAACATAAATTTGCCTTTACACTTAATATTTATTTTATTAATTCATTATCCTCACTCATTTTATTTAAAAATGTAGTTTAAAATATATTCTAAATAATGATTCCATTTTCTTAACAGTACGGATTGTTTGTATGACGGGACGTTCTTAACAATTCACTGAAAAACTTTTAATCACTTCAATTTTTCAACTTTTAAAGTCATTTGCTCAAACAAGGATAACGATTTTGAGAAAAATATTTTGTGTAGGTCTTTTCTATGTCAAACCCCAACTATCATCACCATTGCCTCACCGGGGTTCCAAAATAGACCTGCCCTAACATCACAGTACACCAGGAAGGAAGCTTCACATACCTCCTGCAGCGAGTCTACAATAAAATGTGAACTACACTGCACTATAGGGAATCTACTGTTAATTTTATAAAATTATCTGTAAATAATGGCTTCATTTGAAGTTTAAAATGCAAGAGTCGAGTATCATGATTCAATTGTGCTCTAAAAAGGAATTATTCATTTTTACACCCCCCCCCCGATTTATAAAAGAATCTGCAGTTGATTTTATATTTTATATTTTTGTTTGCGCATTGATAAAACTTCACAAATGCACTTGTGATGTTAAGTTTGATAAAAACGTTAACTTTGGTTAAAATCAGACTTCCTTCTTCAATCAGATTTTTTAAATTATCGATTTTTGATACTTATCGGCAGCATTCTAATACAAAACCTATGTAAGAACACTCCCAGACACATCAAGCACCTTCATGCGAAAAAAATTTTTTTAAATCGGCTCATCTGTTTCAGAGTCCATGGGGAACAGACTCACACAAAGTTCTTTTTATATAATAGTATATATATATATATATATATATATATATATATATATACACAATTATATAAATGCAACTTTGTGTGGGTGAGTTCGTTCCTTATAGACTCCGAAACAGCTGAACAGATTTTCTTTAAAATTTACAGAACTTTACTGTATAAGTCTGGGAGTGATCTTAGTAATGTTTTTTTCACAGAATACCCCACCCCCGATAATCGAAACTTGTGTCTTCAAGCTGGGCTCTTTTTAACGAAGGGACACATGCATAAACACACACCTCTTCCCCCCCGAGCCTCTTTCTAGTATATACATATTTTTAAAATAGTAATCTACGGACATGTATGTTTCAAGGCCATAGCTCGTTCCAGCATAACTGGACTATTTATATATGTGTAGATTACTATTTAAAAAAAAAAAAAAATATATATATATATATATATAAAAAGTAACCTTATCTTTCTACATGTACGGAATAGTCTCTACCAAACTACTGTAATTTTCTTTTTTTTTTGGGGGGGGGGGTCTACAAACTTGGAAATTGATACATAGAGGATTTGAACCTGTAGAACAAATTCAATTTGGTTTTCAGCCGGTACAAATAGCTGTAAGGGGTCAAACTGAAAGTTGAAACTTGGCAGACATAAGTCAACTTTAAGTGTTCCTTTATGCATGCACAAATATACATTAAAGTCAATCATTTTTTTTAAGTTTTGATATCCATCTGTCATTAGCTCAGAAGGTAACGAATAACGCTGGAATGATGTTTTGGTTTGATTCTAGCTGATGGCACTCAAGTTATAGTTTTTTTATATTAACTTTTTAAAATCACTATATATTGGGTGCAATATAATAAGAAAATCGACTATATCAATAAATACGAAATCGGCATAAATTAAAATATCATATTTGTGCATATTTTATGACCAGGCAATACCGGGCAGTGTGCTAGTTATATAATTTAAATATTCTAGTTTTTAGAAATACATGTCGTATGAATTTATGATTCCCTTTTCTTTTTCTTGAAGTTTTATTTTTTATTTATTTATTTTTTTTGTTTAGTGTCCCCGGCCCTGGCATTATCTACTGCCAGAGCCTCATTTGGGGTCCAAAGCACTTAGGCACAATGCCAGTGAGGGGAAATGGGGGTTCGAGGGTCATTACTAATTACTAGCTAGATCTTTGAAAGACTAAGTTTCCCTACACTAAGACACTATCACCATAATACCTCATTCTTACCATGGAGTTTATCTACTTAAAGTCTCCCCAGCGTATGTGTTGGCTTTGTTCTGCAAAAACAATTATTTCTGATTTAGCAAAAAACAAAAATTATATGTACAAATAAAGGTTTGTTTTTTGGGTTTTTTTTTTTAAGTCTTATACAGTAGATGAATTATTACATCCCATACAAATGATGAGTGGTCCATAAAAAACAGAGCACTAATAAGATTTGGCCTGGTGTTGGGGTTTCCACAAGAAAATAAATCTGGCCCGGTGGAGGTGGGGGCTGGCATCATCATCTGCAGCAGATTAACTTACTTCCAAATAGATAGTATCCACACATACACACACACAATGGGCACACCCCCGGCAGCAAGAGAAAGTGCTGTTGCCATCATCACCAGCTACACCCACCAGACTTGCAGGTGAACACGCTAGTACCACCACTGTGTGGAGGGTAAAAATGTTCACTAAATATAAAGGTCATAAAATGGGGTCAAGGACAACAGAAAATCGGAGGGGGGGGGTGAAAAAGTTTTGTTAACATGCAACAAAAAGAAAATAATTGGTGACATTTGCACAGATTACAATTAGTTTTTGAATTGAGATAATGACAAAAAGTTGAGTGTTTTTACATGGCATTTAATAACTAGCTGACGTAACTCACAATGGATTATATATATATATATATATATATATATATATATATATATATATATATGATGATTGCAACGTCTTGTCAGACGAGTGCCACTCCCTCAGACACTGAAAGTTCATGAGCCCGAAAATGACATAGTCCTGCCAGCGAATTCACATGCTCAAGCAGACATGACACAAAAGACGGTCATTGGTATACATACATATATATACACGCACGCACACATACTTATGTACATATATATACACGCACACATACATACATGCATACATACACAAGACGGTCATTGGTATACATACATATAAATATATACATGTTTATAAGCATACGCTCATATATACCCATATACATACACAATGCATAATACACAAACATACATATACATCCACACATGAGCAAACAGTTAAATGTTAAAAAACACTTTGAAATGAGTTAAAAACATATTTAATCTGAAAAGGAAAACTAGATTAGTGGATAGGACTATCCACTTCCTTTTCAGATTAAATATGTTTTTAACTCATTTCAAAGTGTTTTTTAACATGTTTTATTAACTGTTTGCTCGTATTATAAGCTCTATTTCCTATTTGGTTTTATCAAGCTTTTACATCTGGCTGAGATAACTTCATAAATATTAATTCTTTAATATTTATGATATACTTTAATTTTACCATCTTGGATCATTTTGGTAAATTTAATTGTAATTTTTATATATATATATATATATATATATATATACACGCACACATACATACATACATACACACATACATTGAAATGAAATATTTTCAGATTACTGCTTATATAATACTATAAAATTAAAGTCCATATAAATACTAGTATCAATATTTATAAGACAATCCAACAGTATAAATAAAAATTTGAAATTAAATTCAGTTAATTAAAAAAAAGTTACGACATATTTTGTTAAAAACATTTTCTCTGATGCGATGAGTACTGCTATGACAACATAATATTCTGAGTGGTAGTATCTGTTAGGGTCCCAACTATGGGTTAAATAGAAACCAACTTGAAAACAACAAATATATTCTATTAAAAAATTTTTCCTCAAAATCTTTGGATTCGGCATTAAATAACCTGAAAAGGGTTGATATGCCGTAAAACAAAACAACCAACCAACCAAAGAATATGCTGTTATCCTAGCCCTAGTGATGAGCCATTTATTGAAATTTCATGGATTAAGAAAGAAAATTTTTAAATCTGTATTCCTTATTGATTAATAAATTTCTCGTACATTTTTTAGTTGCTTAATTTAATTTCAAATTTGCATATATATATATATATATATATATATATAGCTTATTATATATCTACATTACAATGAGCACCGTTTTCTTTTATTTTAATTGTATTATTGAATGCACTAATACATTAAAACATACTCTGCTCTTTAAACTCTTGTTCTAATCCCCAAAGTATATATATACTACATAATAATACCGGGTAACGCCGGTTAACAGGTCCTGCTAGTGTGGGTGTGTGTGTATTCTAGGAGAAGCAAATCTCTGATTTAAAAAACCATAAAGCGGGAGACCAGTACCCGCATTAAGCTGGTCTGCAGTTCAATTTGTTGCTGGCTATCTTGCTCTTACTTGTTGCTGGATCTCAACATTTTGAACCGAGAGAGAGACTTAGCTGTTGTACAAAGCTAAGACTCTGTAACATCACCTGTGTATAGATACTTTCCTCAGGCATTTGTCTATAAAAATGGTCCTGTGGCGATGGAAAAGTTATGATGCCTGCAGGCTTGAAATGCTGGAAACATGTAATAATTGATCTCAATATCTTCAGTATCATGACTGCGTGAGCATGTGAATTCACCAGTAGAACTAAGAAAAAAAAAAAGTCATTTCTGGGCTCATGGACATTAAGTGTCTGAGGGAGTGGCACTCGTACTGACAAGACGTTTGCAATCATCATCATCAGCAGCAGCAGGAAGAAAGTTTCATAATTCTATAGTACTTAAGAAGCTACTGGAATAGAAAGCTGTATTACAAATGAGCTATCCATACAGAGAACTGAGTGAGACCATTAGACCAAAGAATCAATTGAACTGGAACAAAAGAAACGGGGAATAGATCAGACAATTCTGAAGAACACATGCTATAATAGTATTTATAGAAAAGACGGAGACTAGCAACATCACGTCTGTGAGAGAGAACGTGTACAGAAGAAGAAAAGGTTAGAGCCAACCAAATTACAGATAAAGTTTTGAACCCAAAGAAAATCGTTAAAATGGACACACTCGCACATTGTGTGTGTGTGTGATAGAGTTGATTATTATTAGATTTAATAAGTTTTTATTTTGATTTGTTTCATTTTTTAATACTAGCACATAGTTTATGTATGTATGCTTAGATGCAGTGCGAAAGTTAGATGATGATGGAAAGGGCTGATTAATATGGACGAGCTTTAGTGAACGGAAAACTGCTTGCTATATTTTTTTTAAGTGTAGCTGTACTGACTACAAATACTCAGACAAGATTAAAGATTAAAGCATCGTCTATTTCTGACAAAAATAAGTGAACTTTACCTGAAAAAAAAGGAAAAGGAAAAAAAGGAAAAGGAAAAAAAGGAAAAGGAAAAAAAAGGAAAAGGAAAAAAAGGAAAAGGAAAAAAAAGGAAAAAAAAGGAAAAAAAAAGGAGAAAAAAAGGAAAAGGAAAAAAAAGGAAAAGGAAAAAAAAGGAAAAGGAAAAAAAGGAAAAGGAAAAAAAGGAAAAGGAAAAAAAGGAAAAGGAAAAAAAGGAAAAAAAGGAAAAGGAAAAAAAAGGAAAAGGAAAAAAAAAGGAAAAGGAAAAAAAGGAAAAAAAGGAAAAGGAAAAAAAAGGAAAAGGAAAAAAAGAAAAGGAAAAAAAAGGAAAAAAAAAAAGATCGCTAGCTATGGTATAGCTGGAAAAGTCTTCTCAACTATTAAATCATTTTCTTTCTGATAGGTTCATTAAGAGTAGTAGTTGAGGGGCAAAAATCAGAAGCTCACAGTATTAATGCCGGTGTCCTCAGGGATCCATCCTGGGCCCAACTCTTTTCCTGATCTACATTAATGATCTTCCAAATCATATCCTTACATCATTTGTAGACATTTTATGCTGACGATACTACCATTATGGTAGCACATCTAAGACAGTAAACGACCAAGTTCTCTCCAATTCTCTCTCCTCTGATCTTGAGCATGTAGTACAATGGGGAAAGGAGTGGCTGGTTACTTTTAATGCATCTAAAACCAAGCTTCTCTCTTTACATCATCAACATTCTAATCCACATCTGACATCAATTGAAATGAATGGCTCTCGTCTTCAGGAGGCCTCAAGTTTTGACAAGCTTCTGGGCTTGACCATTACTCCTGATCTTAAATGGAACACGTATCTCAAATCTGTTGCCAAGGCCGCTGGAAAAATGGTGGGATCTTTCTATCGATCCGGTAGATATCTCACTGCTGATGCTATTCTCTACTTATATAAGAGCCAGGTACGTCCAAGGATGGAATACTGTTGCCACATCTGGGCAGGAGCTGCTAGAAAGGACTTGTCCTGCCTTGATAGAGTTCAAAATAGACT
>NC_136521.1:45387595-45455095 GCF_053919585.1 Euprymna scolopes
AAAAGGAAAAAAAGGAAAGGAAAAAGGAAAAAAAGGAAAGGAAAAAGGAAAAAAAGGAAAGGAAAAAGGAAAAAAAGGAAAGGAAAAAGAAAAAGGAAAGGAAAAAAAGGAAAGGAAAAAAAAGGAAAGGAAAAAGGGGAAAAAGGAAGGGAAAAAGGGAAAGGGAAAGAAAGCAAAAAAAGAAAAGAAAAAATTGAAATCTATTTAAAACATTTTTTTAATACAATCTGACAATCTTTTTAATTATTTATCCAGTTTATTTCAATTCTTCAGTGAGTTGCAGTGGGTGTATATTATAAAAACGTTAAACAATTTATGAAGTGATTTGTTACATGTATTAGATTTAACTTACCTTCCTCCTCCAAATACATTTTCCTGAAGAGTCAATCTTACCTGGGCGGGAAAAAACATGACCTTCGTAATAGGGCTTGAACAAGTTTTTAAACAAAGAGAACATTTTGAAAACCAGGCATGACTCAAAAATAACTTAATATGATATTCGCTAATAAAAAGTTTGTAATCTTAGCGACATCAGATTTATCACCATTTATTTTTGTATGAAACTACTAAGTAAGAATGAATATTTTTGTTTGTGAACAATGATACTTGACTTTCGGATTTTAAACTTTGCACAAATTATAAAAATCCATACTGAACAAATTAGGCACAAGGCCATTCAAAAGTGTAGGTTTAATGAGTATCGTTGGTCTCAAATACTTAAAATTGTCTATCCTACTCTTAACTAGAAATTTCTCAGTCACCACAATACCACATTCACTCCAGGAACTGTCCTACACACAAATCTAAAACAGTTTTATTGAATTATTTACAGTATTGAAGAAGGAATGAACTAGAAACAGCAAAAATTGGTTAGTAAGCCTTCCCTCCAATCCTTTCTAAATAAAAGACCACCCACTGTTTTTCAGTTGGCTGAAAACAAGCAGGTCAATCTCTAAGTAGGAGTGGAACCTAAGTGTGAGTGAAAAGAAAGAGGGAGTTGGAGAGTGGGTAGAGTCCTTCCAAAATGAGTGCATATAGATATATAGAAGACAAAACGACCGTGTGCATTTTTGTATGTCCACCAAACGCTTTTTTTTTCACCGGGGTTCTCGGGGGGGGGGTACTATGTTTTCGAACTTTTTATATACTCCCTTGATCATAATATGTACGGTTTGCGAAGCAACATCATCTCTAGATTTATTCCGATCGACTTTTATAAAATTCAAGCTATTCCTTCTTCCCGCATGTTTGCTTGACTTTTTCATATGAAAGCGGGGGCAGCTTCCCGGCCTTTCATACCAGGACGTCCAGAAAGCAATCAGCTTTGATCACCGTCAGGAAAACCCCTCATATCACACAATTGCTATTCATTTGGACACTCCCTTTTTATGAGGAGCTGGTTTTCGCCAACATTGTGGGGGGGGGAACAAATAAATGAAACGGCAGAAAGCTGAATTGGTCTCCAGCCAACGTTCGTTTCTGCAAGTCAACTCTTTCATCAACATCGCTAAATTTCAACACTTTTCACTTCCTATGTCTCCCTAACGTAACGGTAAAATATCACATTCACTTTCTTTTCTGCCTTCCGGTTTGTCAAAGGTTCAAAATATATTTTTTTTTTTTTTACACTTACAAACACCGGGCAACACCAGGTATCCCCCCCGCCCACTAGTTGGGGATAAAGGACAAGGACAGAAAGAAATAAAAATGGGGAGTGGAAATCTTGGAAGCTGTCTATTATCAGGGAGGAGGGGAATTCATTCACTTTACTAGCTAAGAGTCTAGAAGCTTAAAAACTTACCTAAAGGGCTGGGATCCGACAGGACCTAGGACTGTGTGCGCAATGCTTAAGCAGGAAACAAGTACTGTTACTGGACTCCTCTTCTCACACACAAGCTTTCCACTCTTATTCAGTCTTTAAAATCAACAATAGCTTCTCTACAGTGCAATGTAGACTACAATGTATTGTGGACCAAGATTCTGGGAGGAGGCATGTGAAGCTTCCCCCTGATGCATCATGACGGGTGCCCAACTAGAGCAGGAAATTAATAAATTTAATTAAGAAATAAGCTATTTCACCAGTTTCAATAACAAAGTTTCCTGTTCTTAAAAATTTCCTCTGTCAGATTTAGTTTTCCTTCCTCTGTGGTCATCAGAACTAAACACGTATTTAAAACTCACGCACCTTTTTCTTTCTATCCATGCAATGCATATCCTCAATGGACAGGTTTCACATTTTTCATACATCACACTACATACATGTGGCTGATAGACTCTTACCTTGCTCAACAATAGTACACCTCTGCTGTTAGTAATGGCATATGGTCAATAATGGTAACGCTCAGCTGGTTAGTAATGAGAGATAATCAACAAAGTGAAACGCCGTCACCTTCTGGAAACCTTTGCTTTCCAAAGTGAAACGCCGTCACCTTCTGGAAACCTTTGCTTTCCAAAGTGAAACGCCGTCACCTTCTGGAAACCTTTGCTTTCCAAAGTGAAACGCCGTCACCTTCTGGAAACCTTTGCTTTCCAAAGTGAAACGCCGTCACCTTCTGGAAACCTTTGCTTTCCAAAGTGAAACGCCGTCACCTTCTGGAAACCTTTGCTTTCCAAAGTGAAACGCCGTCACCTTCTGGAAACCTTTGCTTTCCAAAGTGAAACGCCGTCACCTTCTGGAAACCTTTGCTTTCCAAAGTGAAACGCCGTCACCTTCTGGAAACCTTTGCTTTCCAAAGTGAAACGCCGTCACCTTCTGGAAACCTTTGCTTTCCAAAGTGAAACGCCGTCACCTTCTGGAAACCTTTGCTTTCCAAAGTGAAACGCCGTCACCTTCTGGAAACCTTTGCTTTCCAAAGTGAAACGCCGTCACCTTCTGGAAACCTTTGCTTTCCAAAGTGAAACGCCGTCACCTTCTGGAAACCTTTGCTTTCCAAAGTGAAACGCCGTCACCTTCTGGAAACCTTTGCTTTCCAAAGTGAAACGCCGTCACCTTCTGGAAACCTATGTTTTAAGAAGCTAGTATCTTCAGACAGGGAACTAGAGGAGAAAGAAAAATTGTATTTGTAAGCATGATTGTTAGGCTAAGGAAGTAAAAATTTCTCATATGCGGCTATAAAAGTTGTTTGGCTTGCCAAGTTTGAGGCTGGAAGACTTGTTAATTATTTATATAATGATATCTACCAGTTAATGAGAGAAATGAACCGCACAAGTGGATGAAAAGTATCTTAAACTGTTGCAATATTTTTAGCATATTATATTCATATGATCACAGCGATTTGTATGTTTATACTTGTAGCCAGGGCCAATGAGGACAAACTAATCAGCTAACAGAATCGCTTTATAAAATATAGTGAATCTGAATTTTTCAATCATAGCTCAAGGCTGTACGGACAAATTTATTTCTAGTTGACCTCTGCCAACTAAATATTTTTTTTTACTAGCCGAACCCATGTGATTTTTGGAATATGATATCTGTTCCATTACGAGTACATAAAGATTTTTCTGTATTATTTTTTTTTGTAAATGTAATTCTAAAATATGCACAAAATTTTTTTTAAGACTTGAAGATATGAGCATTCAAATTTCCTTAGTTTTTTGTTGTTTTTTAAAAAACAATCTTCGTTAATAATAAAAAAAAAAGAGTATATTGTTCTAGTAAACTTTTATTGCTTAAATAATTTGACTTTGCTCGTTTTATTAAAAAACTAAACGGTTGAAAAGACATTTTACACTAAGTAATGAGCTTTGAAAGATTATCGATGAAAAAAAAAAAAAAAAACTCAATTGCTAAAAGATAAATGTTTTTATTTCTAGTCGCCACTTGGAAAAAAAAAATCACTTGCAAATGGGACTGTTTCACTCACAATGTAAAGACCTGTAGCTTTTCATTTCTACATGAAAATTTGCAGATCCTGACTGGATTGACTTAACTTGGTGACATTCACCTTGAATGGATTGAGCTGACTATTTCCATAAAACAGACAGCATCCTGGATAAACACAGATCACACAACAATCCAGTCCTACAGTCACCTACCTTGAAAATGCTGCTGTCAAACCTGACATAGTTATATGGAATGTCTGAGTTTCGACCTTGGTTGAAGGGAGTGCCCCTAATAATGGAGGTCTGAACAGAGCTGAAAGGGAGAAACAGACCAAATATGAAGGTCTCATGTATGATATGAAAAGAAACTGGAATCTTAGAGAGATATCAATCATACCAGCTACTATAGGTGCCACAGGGCTTATGAAGAAGAACCTGAAGTTCTACCTAACTAATATTCCTGGTGAATTAAGTGCAAAAGAGATCCAGACAATTGCACTTAAGGGAACAAGGAGGATACTAAAAAAGAGCTCTCGGTTGGTTTCAATAAAAAGCAGGGCAATGTTGGCAGCTGGTTGGGCTGCCCTATACCCAGCATTACAATCTTCAAACGAAGAAAATTAAAAAAAAATAAATTTGTACTTGATGATTTTTCATAATTTTTGGATATATTACTATTTTCGGTATGACAATTAAGTACGTAATATGTTTTTTTTTAAACAACATATTAAAAAACAAAAACAAAACGATCTGTCGACTGTATCTTAATAAGCACCACATTTTGTAATCTTAAGAAAGAGTAGCAACCTTGGCTGAAGTGAGTGTTCCTAATGATGGAGGTCTGAACAGAGCTGAAAAGGAGAAACAGATCAAATATGAAGGTCTCATGTATGATATGAAAAGAAACTGGAATCTTAAAGAGATATCAATCATACCAGTTATCATAGGTGGCACAGGGCTTATGAAGAAGAACCTGAAGTCCTAACTAATATTCCTGAAATATAATGAAACAGTCCAATTTGCAAGTGATTTTTTTTCCAATGGCGGCCAGAAATAATAAAACGCTTATCTTTTGGTGATTGTTTTTTCACTAACAACCTTTTAAAGATTATTATATAGTGAAAAATGTCTTTTCAATCTTTTGGGTTTTTTTTTAGTTTTTTTTAATAAAACGAGCAAAATAAAATTTAAGAAATAAAAGGTTTAATGAAATAATATACTCTTTTTTTAACGAAGGTTAAAAAAAAAAGAAAAAAAAAAACAACTAAAGAAATTTGAATATTTATACCTTCAAGTATCAACATAAAATTCAGTGTATATTTAGAATTGCATTTAATAAAAAAAAAAAAAAAAAAAATACAGAAAAATCCTTAGGTACCGATCATAAAATCCACTAATTAAAAAAAAAAATAATTGTGAAAAGGGGGGGGGCGTTATTTGGATGCCATCAGCCAGAAGCAAAACCAAAATTTTGTAAAAAAAAAAAATAAAATAAAATAAATAAATATTAGCATGGGTACTCGGCATTGCCTGAGTGTGGAGAGGAGAAAGGGTAATGAGCAATAGAGCCCTAAAAAAAAAAAAAAAAAAAAAAACGTAGGGAGGCAGGCAGGCTCGAACCTATGACACAAAGGAAGAAAAGGTGAAAAAAGCCAACTGTTTAGACCCCACGCCCACCGCGACAATCAGCATCGGTGAGTTTCGAAATAAGGCTAGTCATTGCAAAAGTGTCAACGAAAAAAAGTGACCCCCTCCTTGTAGAAAACGGCCCAGTTGATAGTGAAAGAAGGAATGTCTTTGACCAATTTTTGGATACTTGTTGGCCGAGAGTCTGAGCTTTGAAACGATACCAATTTTGTTAGTGCTGGTCATGTGTATCAAAAGTTTTTATTCCCAAAAAAATCACATGGGTTCGGCTAGTAAATGAAAATATTTACTTGTCAACAATAATAAAATTTTTCATAGAGCCTTGACTTCTATGATATAAATCTCACCTGTCTGTTTAAATGTATGCATGTGTGTATGTTTATATGTCTGCCTAAAACATTTGACGGTGGCATCAGATTTTCATGAGATCGGTATTGTTTTGAACCTCGATCCTTCGGACAACAAATATCAAAACATTGGCTAAGAACATTAATTCCTTCACCCTCAACTGGGCACTTTTCTTCAGGGAGGGGTCGCTTTTTTTTTTTTTGCCGATATTTTTGAAAGTCATCCCCTCTTTTTGATTGACTAGCCTTAATTTAAATCTTTACCACTTCTGGTTTGACAATGGACGCAACGACAAAGATGCCACTTATTTTTTCCTCCTTCGCAGTACGGGTTCGAGCCTGCCTGCCTCCTACCATTTTTTTGTTTTTTTTCTTGCTCAACACACCTCTCCAAACACCCGGGCACTCAGGCTAGTTATATATAAAGGAAATGTGAAGGACTTCCATCATCATTATTTTTAATACATTAAAACAAGCGAGGAATGGGCTGAGTGGAGATGAAAGGGTGAGACAGAGGGATGTGGATTAACAAGGAAGAGGGAAAGAAAGGCAGTTCAAGAGAGAGGTAGAAAGAAGCTTTGAATTAAAGTTACACATTTTAATCTTTTCTTTTGTTTTTATAACCCCAAGCAATGCTGGGTATCCCTGCTAGTCTTATCAAATAAAAAGCAAAATGTGCCTTAGTATATCTCCCAAAAACTTTTGACACATGCAATGAACACTGACAAAATCAGTATCGTTTCATACCCTCGAAAAAATTCCCCCATAAACCTAACAGCCAGCCATGATTCTTCGCGGAATCACTTTTTCCATTGCTTCCAATGTAACAGATGTACTGAGACTAAAGCCGCTTTCAGGACTGCTAGCAACCACTGTAAAAGAGTAATGAAGAACACGAGAGTTGTATGCACAGTCCGTCAAGTCCAAAGTGGTTGAGCAGTGGCTTGGTTCCTACCAGTTTTGGCAAAAAGCAAACAGGATCCTGAACAGAAGCATGTGCTCTATCCCAACTATCATCAATGGACCTGAGGTAATCTCGTCAGCATCAAACAAAGCCAAACTATTTGCCAGGAACTTTGCAGCTAATTTTACCCTATGCGACGAAGTACACCAAACCCCTGTATTTCCTCCTGTATGTGACATACAAATATCTGTGCATGATGTTGCCAAGCTAATCAAAAACCTTGATTCCAGTAAAGCAACTGGCCCTGACGGCATTCCAATTATAGTGCTGAAAAAACTTCAAACAGAACTAGCTCCCATACTTACAAAGCTGTTTAAGAGTTGTGTTAAGGAGAATTGTTTCCCAACACCCTGGAAAATCTCATCAGTATGCCCCGTATTTAAGAATTCAGGTGATTGGTCATATCCCTCTCAGTACAGACCAATAACCCTCCTGTGTGTCACGAGTCAGTTACTGAAATCTTAAATAGAGAAGTAGTCAACCACCTCAGCAAAAATAACCTTAGTGACATATACAATATGGTTTCCATTCGGCTAGATTATAACAATTATATTTCATAGGATTAGCAAATTTCCTTTCTAGGGCAATTGCTCTTGACATATCAAAGGCTTTTGATAGGGTATGGCATAAAGATCTACTTCACAAGATCTCCAGCTATGGTATAGCTGAAAATGTCTTCAATTATTAAATCATTTCTCTCTGATAGGTTCATACGAGTAGTGGTTGATGGGCAGAAATCAGAAGCTCTTAGTATTAATGCTGGAGTCCCTTAGTGGTCCATCCTAGGTCCGACTCTCTTCCTGATCTATATCAACAATCGTCCAAATTACATTCTTAAATCATTTGTAGACATCTGTGCTGATGACACTACCATCTACAGCAGAACATCAAAGGCCATAAACGAAAAAGTCCTCTCTGATTCTCTCTCCTTTGATCGTGAGCACGTGGTACAACGGGGGAAAAAGTGGCTGATTACTTTTAATGCATCTAAAACCAAGCTTCTATGTTTACATCATCAACGTTCTGATCCCAATCTGGCATCAATTGAAATGAATGCCTCTCGTCTTAGAAAGGCTCCATGTTTTGACAAGCTTCTGGGCTTGACCTTTACTCCCGACCTGAAATGGAACATGTACATCGAATCTGTTGCCAAGGTCGCTGGAAAAATGGTGGGATCCTATCAATCCAGTAGATATTTACCTGCTGATGCAATTCTATACCTATATAAGAGCCAGGTACATCCAAGGATGGAGTATTGTTGCCACATCTGGGCAGGAGCTGCTAGAAAGATCTTATCCTGTCTAGTGGGGGATGCCCTTTTCTCTTCCTTGCAACCTCTTTCTCACAGAAAAGACGTTGTGAGCCTGCCTCTGCTTTATCATTATTTTCATGTGAGGTGCTTGTCTGAGCTCCAATATATGGCCCCCCCCTCTCGTCAAACATTCACGAGAAACATTCATCTAGCTGAAAACACTAGCAGTAGTTTCCCAACTCTTTCTGTGCCTAGACCTAAACATAGATTCCATGAACAAAGCTTCTTTCATAGAACTGCACACCTGTGGAACTTTCTTCCATTTACCTGCTTTCCAGCTGACTACAATATTGCCGTCTTCAAGTCCAATGTAAAGAAGTTCTTGAGTCGTTCTCCTTAAGTAATCCAATTTACCAAATTTACACTATGATATTGTCCCTTTGACTATTGTACACTCTTTAACTCTTATCCTCGGGTGGCCTCTGGGGCTTGATAAGTGGTGATTCCTTTGTAAAAAAAAAAAAAAAAAAAAAAGATCAATCTCTCGGATGACAAATATCCCCTAATTGTCCAAAAACATTAATTCTTTGACTATCAACTGAGCCGTTTTGCCAAGAGGGGCAGTCAGTTTTTTGCGTCAACATTTTTGCAAAATCATTCCCGCCTCGCGATATGTATAAAGTATGTTATTTTGAAGGCATATGACATCGCAAGTCGCATGGGTGAGACAACCACTAAAGTATTTGCTTTTTTTCACCTCCTTTTCCTCTTAGCGTTACAGGTTCGAGCCTGGCTACTGCAGCTAATCCCCCCTCCTTGCTGCTATTACCCTTACGATAAAAATCTCTCCACACTCGAGCAACGCCAGGTACCCCCGCTAGTCTTCTATGAAGAGCAGTTGTTCATCTTGTTTCATTCCACTTTAGTCGAAATTCTAAAAAAAAAAAAAAAAACCCTTCCTAGGGGATAATTTAACTTTAACCACAGACAGAATCCAGAGTCAGTTCCAGGCCGACAACACTAAGCACCTTGATCTTTTGGGCTAGAATCAAAGTGTAGTATCTGTTCTGATACTACACTTCGCCTTTTCTAACTTCGATCAGTGGAGGAGAAATTTTAGATTGAGGCAATTTTTTTTTTTTTCTAGAGTACCCATTTTGGGGAGCTGGAGTTTCCCCACATTAAAAATCGACTTGTGTCTAACTCTGCCTTCGATGGGAGGCAAGTAAATAGGAACACTAAGCATGCGAAGGGTTGGGTTTAAAAAACTTCAGGCGGACCTGAACGAGCTTTTCTCCCTGCCGTAAAATTATTATCGTCAATAACAGACTTACCTTTCATATTAGCAGGAAAAAAGTTTTTATTAATGACTTTTAACGTGGGGGATCACTTTTAAATTATAATGTTCTATTAGATTTTCGGGTTTGTATTGCTGTACACAGATTCGAAAAAGTTGTCAAAAAACAGGGTTTGTATTACTGTACACATAGATTCGAAAAAGTTGTCAAAAAACAAATATATAACAAATAAATGTTATCAAAGGCAAGATAAGTTACTTTTCTACCAAACTGGATATCTTTTCAGTGTTTTTATTTAATGTAACATGTTTATTCAGCTCGAAAAACATACTGTGTTTACCGATGTATTGGAAAATTTAAAATGGCACCCGACTCTCTCTTTAACACGGTAAGTTTGGGAAAAGGTGCTATAAATATAGAACTAGACAAAACACTGATAGAAACTCACTCAATATGTGTTACTGTGACATAGAGGTTGACAATAGGCACCGCCAAAGATGGCCGAAAAATCAAGTTGTTGTTTTTTAAAAGGAAATTACATTTATTAAAATCCATTATTTCTGAGTAACTTTTTTCTTTCCAGAAAGATAAAACCCTGAATTTTATCATATAGAAAACAGAATGTAAAACTTTTTCTACTATTTTTAATTAAATTTTAAATGTTTAATTTTCCCAAAAAGTTAATTGACATTTTTTGTCTTGCACAAAAAAACGTACATAAATATTTAAAAAAAAAAAAAAAAGGTTTTTGAAATAATTTATTTGTTGTCTAAGATTTAGGATGATTTTGTAAGAGAATATGCAAAAATATTATAATATAAGTCCCTGGATTTCAAATAATTCCACTTATTCATATAGGCAACCAGTTACTTCGCGTCGATCTAGAGTCTAGATCGACAATGTTTACGTTTGCATTTGATAAAAAGCAAACTATGGAAGACCAAACAGGCCAAAAAAAACTTATTTTTCAGTGACGAAAATTTCAATGTATTATTAAGCTGAGGCTGGCCAGTACCAGATGGGTGACCATTTGCATGAGTTTGGTTTTTAATGTGTATGTGGGCCAGGCTCCCCAAAATGGGGGGGGGGGGCGCAATTTAAAGCAGAATAAAAAAAAATAATTTCAGCGCGTTTGGTCCACCGTAGTCGAAAGGCGGCAAACGTTTTCAAACGGGATCGAAAAAAATGCCATTTTTAACACAAAGGGCACAGTATTTATCGAATTTTTTTTTTATATCGATTCTTCAAAGCATGCCCTGTTTAATAATGGTCATGCATTATTCGGCTCGCTAAAAAAAAAAATTATTAATTTATTTATCAAAG
This sequence comes from Euprymna scolopes, assembly GCF_053919585.1. Classification (NCBI taxonomy): domain Eukaryota; kingdom Metazoa; phylum Mollusca; class Cephalopoda; order Sepiida; family Sepiolidae; genus Euprymna; species Euprymna scolopes. Next base: position 45,398,249 of record NC_136521.1, read on the forward strand.
ATTTTAAAATGGCTTTTTTCATATAAATATTAAAAATTTTTTTGTTGTGCTTAACTTAAATTAATTATTTTACTTAACATATTCACCGAATTTCACACTTCAAAACTCAAAAGCAGGATAATTAAACACAATCGAAGTTCTGATATTCAGACGTCAAAATAAGGTATGCAAACAATTTTTTTAATTTTTTTTTATCTATAATTCTGTCCCTTACAACAACACAATATGTTGTGTTCAGTTTCAGATGATTATTTTAAGCATATTTGTACCCCCCTCAAAACAAGGGGGGGGTTGTAAGCAAAAAAAAAAAAATATATATATATATATATATATATATATATATATATATCGTTTATGAAAAATAAGTACACTGTTATAAAGTTCATTCTTCTCTTAATAATCGCTGAAAATTTCGTATTGATCGGATAATTACCTGATTTTTGGTAGATTTTTAAAAAGACGGTCCGTCAAAAAGTACTTACCTGCCCCCCCCCCCAGTTTTGGCGGTGCCTAGTTGACATATATTCGGTGGGTTTTTAATAGTATTTTGTCTAGTTCTATATTTATAGCACCTTTTCCTAAACTTACCGTGTTAAAGAGAGAGTCGGGTGCTATTTTAAATTTTCCAATACATCGGTAAACAGTATGTTTTTCGAGCTGAATAAACATGTTACATAAAATAAAAACACTGAAAAGATATCCAGTTTGGTAGAAAAGTAACTTATCTTGCCTTTGATAACATTTATTTGTTATATTTGTTTTTTGACAACTTTTTCGAATCTATGTGTACAGTAATACAAACCCGATTTTTCTTTTACACCACAAAAACAGCTTAATAAGGAGAGGTTTGGTGATTGGCCGTAAAGTGGGGTATCAATTTAATATAACGTTATAATTGAAAAGTGATTCCCACGTTAAAAGTCATCAAACTAGCTTTGCGAAAATTATATATATATATATATATATATATATATATATATATATATATATATATATATATATATATATATATATTGAAAGTTAAGCGTGTTATTGACGATAATCCGCAGAAAAAAATAAGAAAATGTGAAAAGGAATTAATTTTACGACAGGAGAGAAAGCTCGTTCAGGTCCGCCAAACTTCAAAATAATATTTAAAATAAAAAAAAAATTAATAAATGTAGCTTTTAATCGAAAAATGCTTCGGTAATTTCCGTGACTAACTCGGAAGTCTTCGCCAATAAGAACTGAAATTCTCTGAGTGTCAATTCCTTACGAGTAAAATAAATAAATAATTGTACGATATAAAATAAATCGGTGGTTTCCGTTCTCGGAACTCTGGTTTCATTTTGTGTGGTTTTGACTTTCTTCTGTCGTAACTTGTTAATGTCAATGTTAAGTTAACATTGTTAACCAATGTTAAGACATAATGCAATTAAAAATTATGTTCAAGCGATAAATATTGTTTTATCTTGTTCTTTTGTTAAATATTAGTAAAAAACGAGGAACCTTTCCAGTTAAAAATCCGTTTGATTTAATAATTACGCTTGTAAGCTTAAGATCACGCTTTAAAATGAGTAACATAAACTAAAATAATCACTAGAAAATAAATAAAAAAAAGTGGAATCTTTATACAACCGGAAGTTATGGGATGTACACATTTAAGCGTGTTCTACTTAAGGTTACAAGAGTAATACTAAGTAGATTTTAACTCGAAATGATTCCTCATTTACTAATACTTAACAAAAATAAATAAAGGTGCTTCTACACTTTATTGCCGAAATTGGAGACGCCATTTTATTTCACGCACCTGCTTTCCAAATCCAGGGGAGACTATGGCCGAAGAAGCATGAAATAAATAAAATATTAAACTGGAGAACGATTGCAGTTAAAACAAAATAAAAAATAAAAAAACCCACTTCCCCGTTAAAAAAAGAAGAAAAAAAAAACAAACAAACAAAAAAAACAATCATTTAAGTTAATTTATGGGTTTGTATTACTGTACACAGATTCGAAAAAGTTGTAAAAAAAACAAATATATAACAAATAAATGTTATCAAAAGTTACTTTTCTACCAAACTGGATATATTTTTCGTGTTTTTATTCAATGTAACATGTTTATTCGGCTCGAAAAACATTCAGTGTTTACCGATGTCAAAATGGCGGCCGACACTCTCTTTAACACAGTAAGTTCAGGAAAAGATGTTATAAATAATAAACTAGACAAAATACTGTTAGAAATTCGCTCATTATATGTTACCGTGACATAAGTTGACATATATTCGGTGTTTTTTTTAATAGTATTTTGTCTAGTTTATTATTTATAACACCTTTTCCCAAACTTACCGTGTTAAAGAGGGTGTTGGGCGCCATTTTGAATTTTCCAATACATACATCGGTAAACACTGCATGTTTTTCGAGCTGAATAAACATGTGAATAAACACAAAAAAAATATATCCAGTTAGGTAGAAAAGTAACTTATCTTGCCTTTGATAACATTTGTTATATATTTGTTTTTTGACAACCTTTTCGAATCAATGTGTACAGTAATACAAACCCAAAAAATTTATGTTGCTTTCATTACAAAATTGTTTTATTAAAATTATATTTTTTCTTACGCAAACTTTTCAATAAATGTTTTTCCAATTATATTTTGATAAATTTTTATACAATAAATGTTTTGTTTTGGTTTTCAAATGGCGCTCGCCCAGTTTAAACCATTATGAATATGTCATTTCATTTTCTGTTTTTAATAATAAAAAAATGTTACATGAAAAACTTTCCCGTTCTCATTAATCAAATCGAAACATTTCCAATTAAACATTACGGATATATGTTCTCTTTCACTTTATTTATCTTTTTTCATAGTTCTTTCGGGAAGTTTAATTTTTTGTTATTTATTTTCATGCTTCGGCCATAGTTTAATATAATGTTCTCCCCTAAATTTGGAGAGCAGGTGCGTGAAATAAAATGGCGTCTCCAATTTCGGCAATAAAGTGTAGAAGCACCCAAATAAATAAATAAATAAATAAATAAATAAATAAATAAAACAATATTTACCGCTTGTACGTAATTTTTTCATCGTATCATTTTCAGGCCACTAAACTGCAGTTTTACCAAGTCAATATTAGGGAAAAACCATGACGGTGATCAATACAAGTATAAGCATCATTTACAATAATCAAAACAATTTTTTTCATTTAAATCTACAGATTTTAAAGACAAGGTTATGCTCCCAAAATACGAGTAGTTATTTCGAAAAAGTACTTAGTGCTTTGCTTTGGAGATAGAATTGACAGATCGATTCCTTTTAATATGTTTTAAGCAAAAACAATATTACGTACTTATAATTGCCACGTGGAAAATAGTAATATATCTAAAAATTATGAAATTTCATCGAGTAGAAAGTTATTTATAGTTATTTTTACAGAAAATTGGGTAAAATTGTATTTTTCTTAGACGTTATAAAGTAGACAGTGAAAAGTCCACACTGGGTACATAGATCGGAATGAATATTTTATATTACATCGCAATGGCGTGCAATATTTGTTGTCATTACGGTAAACATTTTTACCAAAAAAGCAACACTAGTTATTCTACTCAATGAATTTTCGTAATTTTTGGATATGTTACTATTTTCGACATGACAACTAAGTGCGTAATATTGTTTTTTGCTTAAAACAATATTTAAAACATCGATCTGTCAACTACCTTAAGCACCAGAGTACTTTCTGGGTGGAATTACACTGCAAAAGTAGAATTTTTTTTTTTATTATTATTTATTATTGTGCTGCTGCTTAAGGGAGTCATGGATCTAAAAAGCGGAATTGAAGTCTGAAGGGATCACATTTTAAAAATTCTAATTCTTATAGATAGAGGGTTCATTTCGCCATGCAAATGTTTTTGCAAAATGTACCCGACCGACCGGTGGTGTTGCTGGCGTTGTCATCGAAAAATAATAATAAACCTCGTATTATGGTAAAATACTAAGGTTGATTCCTATTTCAATCATGTAAATTATTTTTGAATAAAATAGTTTTTTCCGGCACTTCTGCATGTCAGTGGCATGAGGAGAATGTGTCTTTTAGTTTCAATAATAGCCGACAGATGTCACTTGTCAGCCAAAGAACAGGGGTCGATGACTCTTCCTTTTCTAAAAATGCGTGCAAACTAAAATTATATTTTGCTATATTTTTATACAACCTCACCGCACCGCACGGCGCACGGGCGCACCGCCGGCACCGTAAAAAAATATCTATAAACAATCTATAAAGGTTTCGTATTTTTATTATTTTATTATATATTTTTGCGTTATCGTAAACACTTGTTTATATTTGAGGTTCACATAATGGCCGCTAGACGTCAGTTCTCTTTCGAAGAACGGGCCGTCACTCGTCTCTGTTGCTAATATGTTACTGACATGCAGAAGTGCCGTTTTCCCCATTTTTACTGATTATTCTTAAACCTTTAGAAATGTTTCATGTTTTTTTAATTATATTTTCCTACATTTTTATGCAACCCGCCCGTAAAAAAAAAAAAAAAAAAAAAAAAAAACAAGGGAGTCAGTCAGTCACTGATCTAAAAAAAAAAAAAAAAAAAAAAAAAAAAAAAAAAGAAAAGCCGAATTGAAGTTTGAAGGGATCTCATTTTAAAAATTGTAATTCTTATAGATACCGTACTTTGGTTCCTATTTCAAAAAGAAAAGAAAAAAAATAATGTCAAAGGAACATTGGGTGGATTTCAGAATTTTGTTTAATTTTCAATTTTGGGGCAATTATCGAGATTCCCTAGATAATAGTCTCAAAATCAGACATTTTTTTCTTGATCTAACGTAACACTAGGCACTACTTGTGTTTCAACGTAAACACTTACGCAGTATGCACTTTATTGAATCGTGCTGAAATAACGTTTAGAAAGCCATTCTTAACATGAGGAGAGGATGGTGTTTTGTAACGGAGGTATTTTTTTGTTATAAAAGTTTTTCTTTTTACCACTTTTTGTTTTGTTGTCTATACTGCAAAACGCCCCCCCCCCCAAATCTTCGGGGTTGTTCTACAATCCACAGGTACGAAAAAGTAGTCATGAAAAAAAAAATATGTTATCAAAGGCAAGATAAATTACTCTTCTACCTATCTGGAAAAGTTTTTAGTGTTTGTTTGTTTTTTTACTCATTTTAAAACGTTTATTCGGTTCGAAAAACAGTCTAACATTACGTGAAAGCAAGAAAAATGGCTGCGATTTGACACCTAAATATTTGAAGTCTAGATAAGGACTTAAAAATAACGCAAAATATTGTTTGAACCCCACCTAATAAATGCCATGGTACCATTTATTGGGTGGGTTTCTAAACAGTATTTTGTTTTGTATTTTAAGTTATTATCAAGACTTCTAAATTTGTCCTCACGTAACGCTTGATACTATTTGTTTTTCGAATCGAATAAATGTTTTAACGTGAGTAAAAACGCTAAAAACTTTTCCGATAGGTAGAAGAGTAAGTAACTCATCTTGCCTTTGATAACATTTGTCATACATTTGTTTTTGACCATTTTTCGTACCTATGACTAAAACAAACCCGAATCTTCTACCCTCGGCATTCCCCATTAAAAAGGTAAGCAAGGTGAGTGCACTAACCTGAGAATGGTAACGCATCCCCTATCTAGGGGAAGGCTGAGTATTGGCTCGGATACACGGATTGGTTTGAAGGAGAACTTGCACCCAAAACACAGAGTACAATCGCTGAAGAAGGAGACCGACACGATGGGCCTGTCAAATATGTGCGGTGGGTCCACATGGGAAACAATGCAACCACCGGGCAGGTAATCATTGATGACGGCACTGTTGATGAAACCTTTGGGGACGACCCCAGCATCACATAAGGGCTTGATAACAAGTTCTTCGATCCAATCGGGGATCTCGTCGACGTCACCTTTCGGGTAGAGCCTCTCCATGCCGGGGCCCTTCTTGTGAAGTTGGGACCCGTACGTATAGCCCTCGCCAAAGAAATATTTGATACGCAATGGGGCCCTGTCGACTGTATGGTCCTTGTAGTGACCCTTCTTTCCTAGGTTGACCACTTCATCGATTTTATTTTCAATTCCTTCACACTGGCAAATGTTGAATAGTCGTCTCTGTTTAATCCCAGAGTGAATGTTGCGTAATTCAGCCTCTCGTAACTGTTCGTTCTCTTCAGTTGAGGACGTATTTTTGCCATTAACGGCGCCCTCCCCAGACAATGTCCTTGAACTGTGGTACCTCCCCTTGCCATAATGACCCTCCGGCAACAACTGGTCTCGAGAGTAACGTCGTTTGCGCGACTCTTGGCTGTTGAAATGATTCCAGTAGTTTGTCTCTCGTAGTTTTTCTCGCAAGTCTAAGTAACCCGTCGCCATTTTGGCTTTACGCCTTTTCTTTACTTCGCTCTTTCTATGTATCTATCTATATTTACCTACCTCTCTCTTTCTCTCTTTTTTCTCGGTGTACTTCCGGTTTTCCCACAATGCAGTGCAGTAAACATTAAGACACGTGCTACCCACAATGCAACGCGAAAATTTCGCACGATCTTTCCCATTTTTTTTATTTCACTTCACTCACATTGGGACTAAACATTATGTTATTTTGGGGAATATTTAAAATAAAAATTCTAATGAAATCTTGGTCCTATTTTTACTTTAGGGTGGTAAAGTAAGGGAGATTACTTATTTTAACTTTTAGATTTTTTTTCCAATATTGATTTTAACGACTATTTTTTTTTTTTTAAAGTTCAGACGATGACATTTTTTTAAATATTATATAAAACAGATAATCTTTACGAATAGGCACCTATTAATGGTAAACGTTTGTAATACTGAGGTTGTGTAAAAACTGGAAATGAGTTTTATGTTTATAAATATTCCTTTTGTTTAAAAAAATTTTTTTTTTCCAATTCCAAAAAAAAAAAACTTTACAATGATGTGGGTTTTCAGGAGTGCTAAAAATAAATATATACGTTAAAAGTGTCGCAGAGAAATAGTTTTCAAGAGATGAAGAAATTACTTTTTTTAAAAAGTGAGGATCACTTTTCTATATAAATTTAACGTAAAATGAGCACCTACTTCCTGGCCACCTAGTGATAATTTTGGTACTTGTACACTTTAATCAAGACATTAAAAATGAAATTATCGAAAACAGGTTATATTGTATGTATCCGTTTTAGAATGAAGTTCTTTGAGAAAAAAAAATTCACTTAATTTCATCCAGTAGTTTTCTTTTTGTTTTTTTTTACAGCGAAAAAAAAAAAAAACAATTTATTATGATAAAAACCGAGCAAAAGTTAGTTATCTTTCGATTTTTAAGAAAAAAAGTATGGTATAATTACCATACATTAACAGGTAGTACTAATTAGAGGTCACCATTTCGGTAGGCTCCCACTTCGTGGCGCCTCCGATAACAGGGAGAACTGGAGCGCTGAAATAGAAAGAAATACTGGTAAAAGAAGACATTGTCTTCTTATAAAAATGAGGACGTGTAACGCGACTTTGTTATAGAATTCATGAGGTTTTATATATCCAATATATATGTGTGTTTTCCGAAACTCGGGTTACAAAGAAAGACAGTGCATTTTGTAAAGTCTGTATTAATGTTCAATGCTCCTCTTGGCTATCTAACGGGAGCTGAGGAGTGAGGCGTGTGTTCTGTCTCTAGTCGCCGTGGAAGTAAGGACGTTTCCTTCACTCGAATGTCCCACGTAAACCGTTCTCGCTTTTCATTGGCTGGAACCTCTGATGACGTATAAGAAGAAAGGAAGGAAAAGAGAAAAGAGTAGGGAGAAAGAGAGAACTAAGATGAGAATACAGCCTAGTCTCGTAGTAGTAGCAGCTTGCTACAAAAGCTAGTATTAAAGATAGGGAGGGAGTCTCGCGCTTTAAACTGAGTTATCTCCCTGTGGCGTGTTAAAAAATTCAAAGATGGCTACCTTTAACACGCAGTAATAAAAACATGTTTTCCATTGTAAAAACAAAAAAACTATTTGATCAAATTAAGTGATTTTTTTTTTGGAAATCTTCAGTCCAAAACGGATACGTACAATATAACCATTTTTTTCGATATTTTCATTTTTTTAATGTCTTGATTAAACTGTACAAATACCATACTTTCTTTTGTTGTTGGGCTGCCTGAAAGCTTTTTCGGTAATTTTTTTCTTTACCTTACACCTTAATAATCACCTTTAAATGACGCCTTTCTGAGTTTTCGGGTATGCTGAAAACGAATATCGCATTTAAATTTACCGCAAACCAATAGTTTTCCAGATATTAAGAAATGTAATTCCGGTAAATTTTTACTTACTTTCCACCTTAACAATCATCTTTAAGCAATGTAATTCCTTATGTTATCAATTGTACTCTCAGGCGCGCACATATTTTTGATGTGCACGTGGCAAAAATATGTGCATACACAAATAGGCACCACTGATAGCATAAGGAATTACATTGCTTAATATCCGGAAAACTAATTGTTTGTAGCATTATTACTAGGTGGTCAGAAAGTCTGTGCTCATTTTACGTTAAATTTATATAGAAAAGTGACCCCCATATTTTGAAAAAATAATTTCTTCATATCTCTGCGCCAACTTTAAAATGTAATATTCGTTTTCAGGACCCCCGAAAACCTGTAAAGGTTTTTTGGAGTTGAAAAGACTGTTGACATTGATCAAAAAAAAAATATTTAGGTTAGGGTTTGTGTTCTTTAATAGAAGCACTCGTTGAGTTTGAATAAAATAAATACGCATTAGATACGTTTGAAACCAAAACAACGCATTATTACAAAATAAACAGATATTTATTTTGTTTGAAATTTATATTAAAATTTATATTGAAATTTATATTGAAATTTATATTAAAATTTATAAATATATTTCGAAGATACACTTCATCTTCAGTATGTCTTTCTTTCTTTCTTTTTTTGCCATGTTGTTGTTGGAGTATAGAATCAGTAGAAGTCCATTTGTTGTTTTTACGGTAGTGTTTTCAAATGTTGGAACGGTACGTTGGTTACGCGGAATCCACGTTAGGGTTTGTGTTCCTTGAATAGAAGCGCTGGTTGAGTTTGAATAAAATAAATATGTATTAAACATGTTTGAAGCCAAAAAATGCGTTATTACAAAATAAACCCATATTTATTTTGTTTGAAATTTATATTGAAATTTATAAATATTTAGGTATTTTTTCTGATATATTTGGAATAGTTTAAACAAAAATATGAATCAGATTCTGTTTTAGGGACAATTTCTATCTCTATGCGGTTGAACGATAAAAGTATCGCCCTAAGGAAACAACACCACAGTTTTATTTTAAAACTTTTATTGAAAAAATCAATTCAGGTAACTTGATTATGTAGTAGAGCTGACATCTATTCAATGTAGCCGCCTTCAGCCTCAATCACCATCTCCATAAGAGTCCGGAACTCACAACATGCCTTTTCCACAAGTGCAGTTAGGAGCTCCACAAATACTCGGCGGATAGCGGCAATCAGGCTGGCTTTGATGTTGTGGGAGGTCGTGTTGGTGATGTTCTCGACATATGACCAAACATAGTAATCCAGTGGGTTCAGGTCGGCGGAGTAAGGGGGTCAGTGAGAGAAGGATACAACGTCATAGCACTCCTTCTGAAGCCAAGCCTGGGTCTCTTTGGACTTGTGGGCCGGTGCTGAGTCTTGCTGCCACACCCAGGGTCTGTCAGCAGCCACCTGATTGCACCAAGGGATCATCACACTCTTCAGCACATCCAGGTACACTTTGATGTTGACTTTCAACACTCTACGGATGCAAGTCATATGGAAATGGTTTAGTTTTTTGGCATATACAGCCCAAGTTTCACAGGCATACATGAGGATGGTAAGAATTACAGCTCTGTATACTGGAAGTTTGGTCTGCAGATGAATTCTTCTATGCTCACACACATAATAATACAGCTTCCGGCGCTTCTACACTATCAGAACAAAATTTTGTAGTCGATAAATGTAGTTTTTAGATAAAAAATAAAAGTTTCGACTAATTTTTTTGTCAATTCTCATAAATTACAATGCTAGCTTCCAAATTATGCAGTCGAAATTACCTGAATATTACTGAATTATTTTTTTTTTAAAAACCCAACTTTAATCGTGTTAGCAGGTGAAAAATTGCAGCCATCTTGTTTCTATAAAATAAATCGAAACAAAACCATAAACAAGGGAAGTAACTCTAATCTCCAGTTAAATCTGTCCTGTAAATCGGGGTTGTGTCTCATTAACATCTCCCTCTGACAGAAACACTGCCAAAAGTCCATGGGCATGCAGGAAATCAAAAATATGGATTTTATTTGAGCAAAAATAAATATCACTCTGATTCAATTTCCTCAGGTCCATTTGGAAAATTCAAAAAACTTTTCCTGAGTTTTCCAAGAATTATCAGGAGGAAATTACCTCCCTTTTGGACTCTCCTGTGTCTTACATAAGCAAATATGATCGTTTCTCCAAATTCTATTTTCTTCAATAAATAATTTTCTACCCCATCGATTTTCGTAATTTTTGGAAATAATTATCTTAAAATACAAGGAACATGTGAAATTCAGTTTGCGGTTTCCAAAATTTCGTTCTGATAGTGTAGAAGCGCCAATGATGAAGTTGTGAGATAAGAAATGATTGTCCGTGTTGTTAAACTTTAATATGTAGCTTTTATTTGGATTCATCAGACTATTGTTATCATCTTGAGTGTGATTTTCACAACGTTTGGTTCGATGTAACCTCCGACCCTCTTCAGGTGTATCTTGTCGAACTAGGGAATATTTCTGTCGAACTTGGGAATTTGAATGGAAATCGAGCAGAACCCTTCATTTACTTCATGGGGGTAGCATGCTCTTGTTCTATCAGCCATGACTGGATAAAGGTCCTAAGTAATTCGCAATTTTATCTTTCGGTCGCACACACTGATGAGTGAACCTGCAACCTTCAAGAGAATATCACTTTATACAATTGATTTTTCTAAGTACTCTAACCACTGCACAACGAGTATTTGCGGACATGGCTGACGGAACAAGAGCATGCTATCCCGTGAAGTAAATACAAGGTTCCACTCGAAATTTCGTTCAAATTCTGGAGTTCCGACAGAAACATTCCCGACTTCGACAAGATACACCTGAAGAAGGTTGGAGGTTATTCTATTTTCTTTAATAAATAATCTTCTACCTTATAAATTTTCATAATTTTTGGACATAATCATCTTAAAAATATGAGGAATACATAGCTACCATTGTTTTCATGTGAAATTTAGTTTTACGATTTCCAAAATTTCGTTCTGATAGTGTAGAAGCGCCCAGCTTCCTATTCCAGTAGCTTGTAGCAGATAAAATTGCAAGGAAAACAAGCAGGAGCAAATTCTTGTGGCTGGAGATTTTGAATACACTATCTTCCTAGCTTGTGTAAATTAAAAGCCAGCTCTCAGTCACGTGACCAAGTTTATAAAAAGGTTAAACCGGCAACAGACTCTCTCTTTTTTCCCAGATGGTGGACTGACAACAACTCCATGTGGAACAGGGCATTAGGTCCATGTGATCTTTTAGGAATCAAAAGGCTATACATTCAAGATAAAATTTACAAATTATGGTAAGGAGTAAAGCAGTCCACACAAAAAGTTACATAGCATTTTTTGCAATAAGTTAGTGGCTTATTATTTCAAGAATCATTTATATAAGTATTTATATAAGTTCATACATCATCGAACAAATTATCAAATTTCAAAAGAATTTTAAAAGTGTTCCAACAATTGTTGGAATCTCCCTTGCACTTGGTTCATTGAGTATATTTGTTTGGTAGGTTTTGAAATTCTTTTTCATGAGTCTAGTTGCTCCTATAACTACTGGAATAATAGAAATCTTCCTAAGATTCCGGTTTCTTTTCATGTCATGTAAGACCTTGGTTTTTCGTTATCTTTTTCCTTTCAGCTTGGTTTAACCCAGCATCATTGGGGGGCACTAACTTCTACTATGGTTGCTTCTTTCTCCTCCTTGTCCCATATCACCATGTCAGGTTTTATGGCTCCATTTTGTAGGTATGTAGCTGTAGGAGTTGCATAGTCATAATGGATAGTGTATGACTTATTTACGACTGTTCTTTCTGGTAAACATGTTCCCATGACTTGTTACTGCATTCGATATTAAACTTTTTACAGATGGTGCAGTGGAGACATTTACACATTTCATTGCGTCGCATTGTATAATAGCCATTCTTACGACCAAGTGCAATAAAATCTACATATTTCTTCTGTTTTCATCTTCATTAATAAGAGCTGATATGCTGCTTCATTTGTTTTTTAAATTGCCCCAGACAAGGTATGAAGTCACTTGATATAAAGAGCTAAAAAATAAAATTTTAATTAAGGTAAAAAAAAAAATCAGGTAACAATAAAGGTAAGATGGACTCTAATGAAAAAAACAGCAATTCTTCCCCCAATAAGACTTTGGCATTTTGTTATTTTCTCCCTCTCAGCTCGGTTTAACCCAGCATCATTGGAGGACACTAACTTCTACTTTCTGGTAAACATGTTCCCAGATCTACTGGATTCGTATTTATGATGTGGTTTAAATTTGAAAATTTTTGTTAATTTTTATTTATTGCGGACTATTATTCTCATCTTTTTCTTAGTTGTTTCACGACGTTTCGGCCAACTATTCCTCTGGCCTTCGTCAGGTGGTAACCGCGATGGATAGGAACTCTGAATCTTCTGACTGAATTCACTGCAATTACTGCTTCCATAGTTGTTGTAGTGTCACCACGTTTTGGCCAAGTAAGCCTCTGGCCGGCTTTGGATAGGATTGAAACCGCTATCTTCGGACAATTCTCACCTGGAACCGTAGATTCAAAGTCTCTATCAACTGCGCCACGGACCCCAAAGGGCGATCAAGGTTGAATTTTTTAGTCTTATAAATTCATGTTTATTTATTATCTGATCCTCCATAGTCGGGTCCGTACCGAATGGTATATATTATTTTTAATTGGAATTCATTGAGATTAGTATTATTTATTAATTTTTATTTATTGCGAACTATTATCCTCATCTTTTTCTTAGTTGTTTCACGACGTTTCAGCCAACTATTCCTCTGGTCTTCGTCAGGTGGTAACTGTGACGAATAAATTTGAAATATTCATATTTTTTGAACTGTTATCCTTCATTCATTTCTCTAAATGTGTGTCTATATCTATATAAATAAAATAGTAGATGTATGTGTGTGTGTGTGTGAAAATATTTAACCAATAAACTCTTAAACCACTGGTCACTCTCCCTCACTTTGATGGAATGATCATTACTGACCAGTCGTAGCACTTCCTTTTTTCTTTTATTTTTCAATTTTCACCCCAAACAAGCACAGTGCCACTTTGAAGTAGGGGGCTACTATTGGGGACATAAGTTGCAGGGACATTATGAAGGGAGATGAGCAGCAAGATGTCTGTTCACATTGCACTTGAACTTCTGCATGTCAGTACAGTTGGGAAAGCACAATCCCAAAAGGGAGTTCCAAAGTTTAGCAGTTCTGGGGAAGAAACTATTGGAGTAGAAGGCTTTCTCTACTGTGTAGGGGTCGGATTTAGCTGCTTTTCGGGTTTGTCGGATGCATTTACGTCGAGGGGGTACAAGTGCTTGTAGTTCGTCAAAGCATTAACCATTGAAATACTTGTAGAACAGGCAGAGGAATGCAAAGTTTTGTCGATGGGACAGAGGCTGAAGCTTAAATGACAGTTCAGGACCTATCAGATAAAGACTATAGCTAGCCACTAGACGAACAAAAAATGTTTTAATAAGTTATGAAACAACTTTAAACAAGACAAACACTAGACCAAAGATAATCACTAGATGATCAAATCACGAGACGGAGTTATGAAGAAGTCTTTGCCAGTTTAAAGACTTTTAATTTTAAAGAGTTTGACAGTTTAAAGGCTCTTAGAAGCTTTTGAAAAGTTTTGAAGAAGATTAAAGGCCTTTGGAGACTTGAAAGGTCCAGATGCAAAATTATTGAATTTATTTGAAAAATTTTATTATTTTGTTTTTAAAAATGTAACCCCGAGTTATCAGGAGTGGGGTTACATTTAAGGTGCAGCCCAACTCTGCTCTCAGCGATGGGCGATGTAGTCCATAGGGTTTTATATATATACTAGCAAAAGTACCCATCGTTGACTGGGTTCAAAAACAGCTTACAGAAAATGGACTCTGATTTATGAAAGTATGATAGGTTATGAAAAGGAAGGGTTGTAAATTTGGGTTGTATTGTTTTCAAACAAGTGTTCAATCTGCAGCTCAAATGCAAGAACTTGTCTGAAATGACCCCAATTTTCTGCAAAAGTTGATTATGTCAGATGAAGCCCATTTTCATTTGAATGGATTCGTTAACAAACAAAATCACAGATTTTGGGGCTCTGAAAATCCAAGGGCACCCCATCAAAAGCAGTTGCATCCCATAAAGTGTACTGTATAGTGTGCAGTAACGGAGGAGAAGATTATTAGATCTTATTTTTTTTGAAGATCAAGACGAAAATGCTATCACTGTTACTGGAGAGAGACACTGGACTTCTTATGCCTACACATTCAAAATCGATGTCTCTGTCCAGTCTCGAAAGACATAGGATGCCCCCTGTAGGGGCATCTGCGCATGTAATTGTGAAGCAAAGTTTGCGCAATCCTCAACTACACCTCTCCTGAATCGGCACTGCTTGAGTCCAGTGGCAAGGAGAAGTCCAGGACGACTGGAAACAATGCCAAGATAAACAGAGAACACATACAGCACCTGGAAGCCCCAGATGGTCACCCATCTGATACTGGATACGGGAATCGGTGTGTCAAACGTGATTATGCCGTATATTCAAAATAGGCCCGGATTATGGTTCCAACAAGATAGGGCAACGGCACATACGATGAGAGACACCATGGAGCTTCTCAGGTAATGTTTTGGTGGCAACATTATCTCTCGCTATGGCAATGTCAAATGGCCACCACATTCCCCAGACTTGACCAGCCCAAAATCTTTCTTGTGGGGATATCTTCAAGAAAGAGTCTATGTTAACAAACCCCAAACCCTGCAAGAATTGAAGGAAAACATCAGGAATGTAATAAGGGAGTTAAATTGCAATCCAGAGATTCTGCAATCCGTCATGAATAATGTTTTGGAAAGAGCACAAATATACAAAGCTGAAAATCGTATGAATAAAGATTGTTTGAATTTTGCATTTTCTTGTTTTAATTTCCCAATGTCGTAGTCAGATTGTGTTAAAATTACAGGAAGATATCAAAAATAAAGAATCTATTTAAGTTCAAACCCCTCCAGTGAATTTTAGACATGCTTAATATATATACTAGCCTGGGTGTTTGAAGGTGTGTATTGAGCAAAAAAAAGAAAAAAGTGGTACAGGCAGGCAGGCTCGAACCCGTGACGTGAAGGCGGAAAAGAAAATGAAAGAAAATCTGACGTCTTACCCCTACTCCAGGACGCAACCAGAAGTTCAGAATGTTAAAATGTGGCAAAGTCAATCCAACTAATATGATGACTTGCAAAGATGACTCGCAAAAAATCGACCTCTCCTTGTAGAAAACTGTCCAGTTGAGGGTGAAGGAATTAATGTTTTTGGCCAGTTTTTCGATATTTGTCGTCCAAGACGTCAAGCTTCAAAATGATGCTGATATTGTGAAAATCCATTGCCTGTGTCAAAAGTTTTAGGTAGGCATACAAACATACATTTAAACAGACAGGTGAGATTTATATTATACTAGCGGGGGGTACCCAGCGATGCCTGGGTGTCTTGAGGTAAATCAAAACTCCGGGGGAGGGGGGGGGTTAAATAATAAAAAAAAATGTTTTGGTAGGTGAGTATGAGAATCGAACCCGTACTCTTGAGTTGGAAATTAATGTGTGAAAAAAAAAAACGGGCGACGTTAACCATTAGGCCACCGCGACATACAACATACACAGGTTTGAATTTATTTATTTAACTATAAAAACAGGTGTGCGCAATAAAAGTTAACTCTGCTGCTTCCATTTGACCTAATTAAGCAGGTCAAATAGAAGTCACGCAGCATTTGGGTTTGTTTACCCAAATTTGACTGTTTTTTCCCCCAACAGATGTTGGGGAGGGGAAAGCAGCTCCCAATTGTCCAGATTGAATAGCAACTGTCTGATATACAAGATTGATCAAAGCTGATTCTGGACGTTTTTCCCGGCGTAATGCCGAGAATACGTCCGTTTGAGTTTAGTTTCACTTTATTTATACTAAAAAGCCCAATCAACACGCGAGAAGCATAAATAGCAATAATTTTGTAAAAATCGACGGAGCGTGTGCGAGAAAAGCCTTTGCGAGACATACACGAAACGGTCACACACATTTTGCCTTTTATATATAGAGACTAGCAAGGGGTACCCGGCGTTGCCTGGGTGTTGGGGGGGGGAAGTAAGTATGAAGATTGAACCCGAACCGTTGAGGCAAAGTTGTAAATTAAAGTGTGAAAAAAAAAAAGTGCGATGTTAACGATTGCCCCACCGCGAGATGCTAACGGAAACACGTTTGAATTTATTCAATTAGTTGGATTTAGCAGGTGCCCGTTTTAATGAGTTAATGAGGTCAGACTGCGGGATAGTATTCATTTACTGCTGAACGCTTTTTTTCCCACCCCCAAGATGTTATAGGAAAAAGACTAACCCACACGCGGCGAGCGACAAATATTGAATATTTATCTTCCCGAAATCGAGCAAATTAAATAGACAGGCGAGCTTCATTGTTAACTGTGAGATATTACGATTTATATATGATATAAAAAGTCTTAAAAAGTTGTGAAGCGAGCGACCGCTTCTCTGAAAGAAGCCTTTTGTAGACACACAGAAAAAGCGAACACACATATATACATACATTTTCGCTTTTATATTTATAGATTAATATTCATATATAGATAAAAGATATATATATATATATATATACACACACACATCCTACTTAGTACTTGCATAAGAGTAAGTAACTACGATGAATATGTTTTTATTGGCAAAAAATATTCAAAACTGTTTTTAAGTAAAAGTAATTTGCTTTGAACTAATGCTGAATTCCTTTTATGTCTGTTTTTTTTTTAATTTATTTTGAATTATGAAAAAAAATCTTTTTCAAGTCACTTAGTTTAAAAAATATCTGTGAACTTTATCGTGTATTTCTTTAAATTTATAAGACATGTATCCAGTTTAAAAAAAAAAACATCCTTTAGACTTATATGAGATCTGAACTTGCGTACTGAAATTGTAAAACCAACTGCTGTAGTCTTGTGGGTTTGTTTAGTTTTCTCCCACAGCAAGAGCTGTGACACTAGGGTCAGAAAGTGGGATTGAAAAAAGTGTTACAGTGGGTTAAGAGGTGTGAAGGTGCGAATCGATCGTACAACTAACAAGGTAGACACAAACGCAAAAAGGATAACTGCTATAGCAAAAGAAGAATGACAGATACTGATATTCGTTTAAAGATGATCGATGTTGTGTTTTATTTACAGAGAATCGAAATGGTAAATTCGTAGGCAATGGAGATCGGGATCAGTCCGAGTGAGACGGGATTAATCACCGAAACAGTCACTGGGAGCAAAACCAAAATCGTTCGTAGCATCTCACTCCAACCACAAAAAGGAGGAGGTGCCAGGCCAAAAGGACAATAAAGGGGACAGCACTCCCCAGGAGGGCTGCTCCCCCAAAAGGGAAGCAGATCAAGAAAATGAGGAGGCATACCGCCTGGACCTCACAAACGAGGAAGGGGCAGATGCCCTCAAAGTAAACAAAAAAAAACATGCTCCCTAAGAGGCCGACTCCCCAAAACGGGAAGCTGCTCCCGAAAAAGACTCTAACCAAGGAGAGTCAGGCCCAAAAGACACTGAAAAGGGAGCCCCCCCCCCCCCCGAAAAAGCAACACTCCCACAAAAGGACAGACTAAGAAATCTAGGGAGGCAGGAAGCGTCGCCAATAAACAGGCAGGGGCGACCTCGATAAAAGACCAAAAATGGTCTAACCCCACCAAAGACCCCATACCAACACCAACACCACCAAGAGGGTCTGCGTGTGGGAAGACCATAGAAAAACAACTGTCCCCTCAAGAGTACAGAGACCTGTACCTGACAAAGTACAGACAATACATAGAGGGGGCAGATATAAAACCCATACTGGGTGCCTGGGAGGTGATTGAGGGTAGAGTCCTGTGTCTCGTCATTTCCGATATACCCGAAAACCGCCTCCTGGGGATGAAGAAGGAAGACATGGTAGGGCTCCTCCACAAACTTAACATCCCAGTACTATACCTGTACCAGAGGAGCTTCGCCATGTGGGACATCCTCCTACCCACCATGGACGATGCGGAGAGACTCTCCCTCTAAGAAATAAAGCATGGGAGAGTCAAACTAATGCTCGAATACCAGGGCAAGACAAGGACTCGGGTGCAGGTATTTAATGTCCCAACCCAAATACCTGCGGAACTATTAGGATGCCTCTTCAGTCAGTACAGTGAGGTGGAACAGGTGATCCCAGTACAGTCAAAAACTGGGACTCACCTGGGCTGCTACACAATAGCAATGAGGCTGAAGAGAGAGGGTTTTCGGGCGATACCAGCGCTGCTGACATACAAGGACGCCAGCATGATGGTAGTGGTGGAGGGCCATTGTCCCCACTGCTGGTTCTGCCAAAAGCAGGGCCACATGGCTAGGAGCTGCCCCCAAAGAGTAACCCCTAATCAAACAACCCCTGAGACAGTGCCCGCGCCAAAACAGGCGGCAACAACCCCTGCAACCGCAGCACCAACCCCAAGGAAAACCCAAACCACCCAGGAGGCCAAGCGGGAGGAATGGAGCACGGTAGTGGGACAAAAACGGAAGCCTATAATCTCTTCCACCACCGTCTCACTACCAGCTCAAAAATCGAGGCAGCAGCCTCTGCAAATGCAGCAACAACAACAGCCACCGCAGCCGATACCACGGAAACAGCTGCAGCAACAACAACTACCACAGCAGCAAAAGCAGCAAGTGCAACAGAAGCAGCAGCAGCAACGACATCATCGAGAGCAGCAGCAACAAAAACAGCCACAGCAGCAACTAGAGGAACAGACACAATCAATGGTCCCCACACCAATCGAGATGGGGATCAAGCGGAGAAAAGACTGCTCCTCTGAGGATGAATCCGCAATTGAGAGGGAGAAGAACTCAACCTCACCTCGGTTCATTTGAAAGAATAAAAAAGAAAGATAAAAGAAGAAAAGGGGAAGAAAAGATGGACCCCCCCCCACTCCGTGTGAACATACACCACCCCTAACAACAAAATCCACTTCCACCCCCAGTCCAGACACCGCACCAACACCAGACACCGCATCAACAACAAACATAGCACCAACACCAGACACCACACTAACACCAGACACCGCACCAACCGACACCACACCAGCACCAGGCACCACACAAACACCTATCCCCACACCAATGCAAACTGAGCCAGCACCCCAAAAAGAAAAGGAAAAGAATGAACCGAGGGAAGAGAGAAACTTCTGTGCCTCTCGCAGACCAACCAAATTAAAAGCCCTTGCCCCTGAGGAACTATGCTATATAGACTTCTATCTGTGGCAACAGACATTTCCCATCAGCAGAGGAAAAACTTAAAACCTCTGCTCGATTACAAACAGATAGAGGGGAAAGATGTAAATATCCCCTCAAATTTCCCGGACACCCCGCTCCTAATAACTTTTGTCAGAACTCCAGAGGCCTGCAAGACCAACTTGTGGACAAGGCTGTAGGCCGCTAAAGGGGCATTTCTGGGACTCAAACTGGTTAAGAAAAATTACCCTTCTTTTGATGAACTGTCAAAACAATGCAAGGGAAGGGTCCCAGTGTTGGTTCATCCGTCACTCTACAGGGCCATGAAATTAATTTATCCTTTGGATGTTGGCGGCATTGCGAGATATGAAAACTTGACCACCTTGAGCATAGCACATAATGTCGGCATCCTCTCCCTGGCTGACTTCGGAGCTGAGTGTGACACACCCTAAGGCCATGGCTTTGAATTTGGCTAGTTTGAATGTGAGGGGCTTGAGATCATTGGGCCGGACGGCTTGCCTACAGCACGACCTCTTGTCCTTGGGAGTGGATGTGGATGCGATTCAGGAGACGCATTTCGTTTCCTCTGTGGACTGTCAGGTGCTGGCTCGAGATTTTGAGGTTTTCTCAGCATATGGCAGCCCATGGGGGAAGGGAGTTTCCATGCTGGTTAAACGTACCCTGTTGCTGTAAAAGATTCTGTGTTTCGGGTGATCGCGGTTCACACGCCCAGCACCACTCGTGAGAGGGTCTCATTCTTCAGTCAGCTTGACGCGTTTATAGATTGTCGGAAGCGGGTAGTGCTAATGGGGGATTGGAACGCCATCTTAGACCCCGAGATAGATAAGGTAGGAGGCGATGCTAGAGGATCAGAGAGGTGCGAGTCCAGCCTGGCTGATCTGATGGCTAGATCCGGTCTGGTCGACAGGTTTCAGGTCGAGCATCCGGGGCAGGAGATGTGGATGTGGACCAATAGCGTTTCCTCCTATCCAAACACTTACTTGGACAGGATGTTAGTTAGGAGAGGCAAAGTAGACTTCTTATCTTGTCCCATGTTCACTTGGCTAGGCCAGACGGACCATAAACTAGTTATAGCCCAGCTGAAGCTAGGAAATAGGCCTAAGTTAGTGGCTCACTGGAAGTTAAACACCTCTCTTCTGGAGATACAAGACTTCCAAGAGAAGCTAATAGAATTAATTCAAAAAGCACTAGTGGAGGCAGTTACCAGGAGTAAGTGGCGGGTAGGTCTAAAAGCCAAAATTAGAATCTTCTCCGTCAAGTATGCCCAGCGCCTTGCACTAGATAAGGCCAAGACGAAGAAGAAGCTAGAGCAGAAACCAGCCCGGGCTACGGGGGAGGGTGATAGGGTTAGTCAGGAACTAGCTAAGCAGGACCTTCTGCGTGAGAATAGCGAGCATTATGAAGGTCAAGTAGTCAGAGCTAGGCTTAGAAAGATAGGCAATAAAGCAGTCAACTCCAACACAGTCCTTGAGTTTAGCGACTATTTGGCTGACTCTCCCCGGCTAGAGCGGCTAGCTGCAAGGGCTGGGTGACAGAGCGGGAGGTTTTTACTGCGCTTAAGCAGGTCAGCTGTGACAGATCGCCGGGACTCGATGGTCTGCCATACAAACTGTATTTGAGGCTGTCACCCATGTTTTTGCCTCTTCTGACGGATGTGTTCAACCATTGGTTTGCTCAGGGATCGATCCCAGGGCAAGTCACCAAGGGAGGTGTCACATTGCTGAGGAAAGCTGACAGGCAAGATGGGGAAGAGTTAGATGATTACAAGCCCATAACTCTGCTAAACACAGAGTTGAAGATTTTGGCCAAGGTCCTGTCGAATTGGCTGCTGGTTATCGGCGAGTTGGTTGAACCGGAACAGAACTACGCTGTGAAGGGGAGATTGATTCAGAACAACTTGCACCTAATACGCACGATCCTAGAGGGAGAGATAGATGATGACACAGAAGCCGTGCTGATCAGCTTAGACCAATCCAAAGCTTTCAATAGGGGCGACCATCATTTCTTGGCATCTGTCTTAGAGGCCGCTGGTTTTAAACCAGACTTCTGCAAGTGAATCTCCATGATGTATCAACAGCCCACAGCTGTCGTGCAAGTCAACGGAAAGCGCTCGAAACCCTTTGTTATCTCTCGGTCGGTTCGTCAGGGTTGTCCACTATCGCTCCTGCTCTATGTCCTGGCTTTGGAGCTCTTGCTCCGCAAGCTGAGACGTGGGGAGGCAAATTCGGCCTTGCATGAAATTGCAATACCCGGTGGCTCAGCTGCCAAGGCATCCGCGTTCGCCGATGATGTCACGGTCTTTGTGTTGAGCTTCAGAGACATCGAGACCGTGTTGGAGGCACTCGCTCGGTACAAAAGAATTACAGGGACCAAGATAAACCGCAGCAAGTCGGTAGGACTGCGGTTGGGCACCTGGAGTGGCAACGCCAACCTCCCGCTGTTCAAAAAAGTGTATATAATTTTCCATTCGCACAAGTAAAATCCAAGGAATGGAAAATTAAATACACTTTCTTGGACTTACATTTTTGGATTTTACCGTCATTGGATACTTTACCTTTCACCAGACTATCCATTCACGTGAAATCACCTTTTTCTTCACCATATTCCCTCTGCTTCACTTTTTGTTATCAAGTAAGATCTTTGACTTACTAGCAGTTTCATCAAATATTTTTGTATGCAAAATCCGATCCCGCATTTTGCTAATTTCCTACCCTCTGATGAGAAGGAAAGTATTTCTTCGAAACTCTCCGGATTAAGGACTATCCACTTATTAAGTGTTTCCTTTTCACATTAAATATGTTTTTAACTCTTTTTCAAAGTGTTTTTAACATGTTTTATTAACTATTTGCTCTTATTATAAGCTCTATCTCCTACTTGGTTTTATCGAGCTTTTACATCTAGTTGAGATTACTTTATAAATATTAATTCTTCTTTAATATTCATAATATACTTTAGTTTCACCATCTTGGATCATTTTAATAAATTTAATTGTAATTTTTTATTTTATATATATATATATATATATATATATATATATATATATATATTACATACTAGCAGGCTACTCTGCGTTGCCCAGTTGTAAGATATGCTTAAATATGATATTATAATTCATGCAGATTACGTATTTAGAAAAAATTCTGTATTAATTATTATATTGAACCTAATATATGGTAGTGAGATCAAAACTAAAAATATATGACTTGGGTGCCATCAGCTAGAACCGAAACTAAAACCAAGATATAACTCTTCACCCTCATTCCTTAGCCTCTAAACCACGCCCATATGCATATATATAAATTCACCTGTCATTCCTTTTTAAAAAGATGGAATCGCCCAATCAAAGACAAGATCAAGCAAACACGGCCGGACTGCCCACAGAGTTTTATCATTCAAACACTACCGTGTTTGAATAATTGGTTAAGTGGCAGTTTTAGTTATTTAGGACTGCGTTAAAGTTTCACTGCTCACTCATTTTTTGCCCAAATTTCAAACAATTACTACAGTTTACAGATCACCTTCCCAGCTATATTGTGAAAAAATCTTTTCAGTTTTCGTTCAGTAAAACAAAAGTTGGGATGAATTTTCTGGTTTTCAAAATTGTAAAAGTATGTAAGGAGGTGAGCAATACTTTTTATGACTGGTTTCCATAGCAACCACGTAGCTTCAGCGACTATTGTTGCTACTAATTCGAAAAGAGATGTAACAAGTGAAACAAAGAGAATGAAAGCATTAAAGGAAGATAATTGGGGGGATTTTACTGAAAGCAGACGAGTGCCGTACATTGTTATTACATATGTGTTTATGGGGACAAAAAAAAAAAAATAAGACTGAAATTAAACAAAGAACAAGTGAATTTCTTGGAAGCCTGGAAAAATAATGGATTACAATAGAAAAATGCGAGCATGAAAAGTAATATGGTTAAGCTTTAACATGAAAAAGTAAAAGACTAGTTGTTAAAACTGATTAAGAAAAGAACAAGATATTCTAGTAAAAAATATACTACCTCCGGTTGGAAATAGTTGGTGCAGAATTAAAATTGTCCGCGTTTTAGGTTTTGTCATGCACCATTTCAATGTTTTAGGGAATAACTGGTAGTACTTTAGAGCGTGCTTAATTGAAAAAGAACAGTTTTCGTTCTAAAAGTCATTTAGAGTTTAATCTATGCAGATTACTTTGTTGACTGTTATATAATCTTTTTTTAAAAATACCTGCAGTGGCTATATAAATATGGAAAATGTAGTTGATGCCAATGTGGAAGGTAAAAACAGAAATGATAAGAGAGAATTGACAAATTCAAGACGAACAGCAGTTCTGCAAGCATTGCTACAAAGGTCTAAAGGGCGCATCAAAGAACGAGGTGCAATCAAAGATGTTTCCACAAAATTCGGTTAGGAAGAAATACGAGAGGCAGAATTTGGTCACGAGCACTAGACAGTTCGTCCGATATATCGGTGCCAATGGATTCTTTGAGCCGTAAGTTTCTCTGTGGCCGAAAAAAGAAGGACTATAGTTCACAGTTGGCAAAAATAAACACCATTCCCTTGAGAAAAAGAACCACTTTGAGGTCTACTGCTCAAGCATGTGGAATATCTAAGACAACGTTGATTGAAAGGATGAAAGATGGCGAAATTTGGGCACATTCAAATGCTGTAAAACCGCTTCTCACGATAGTAAACATGTCGCATTGATTTTTGTCATTCGCAGTTGGATTTAAATCGAGGAATTTTTAGAGAAATGTTTGATGTCATACATATTGATGAGAAATGGTTTTACATGATGCAAAATGCAAGAAAATTTTATTTAGGCAAAGACGAACATGACCCTTTAAGAACTACTAAAAGCAAGCATTTCATTACAAAGGTAATGTTTCTTGCTGTTGTGGCTCGACCCCGTTGGGATCCACATCGCAAATGTTACTTTGACGGGAAGATTGGAATTTAGCCATTTGTCAAACAAGAGGCGGCTAAACGTAACAGCAGAAACAGGCCTGTTGGAACAATGGTGACTAAAGTCATGGATACAATCACGAAAATTCAGATTCATGAATTCCGTGTTGAAAAGGTCCTTGTTTCCACACGGAACAAATGGCCAAGTGGATCCATTGCACAATGAATCATAATTCAAGCTAAGCCACACGTACATCCAACGGACCCGGTGTTCAAACAAGAATCGGAGAGATTAGGGCTGAACATTGAACTGATTGACCAGCCTGCAAACAGTCCGGATCTGAATGTGCTTCACCTAGGTTACTTCAATACAATACAATCCATTCAATACCAAAAGGCTCCAAAGAATATTGATGAATTAATTGAAGCAGTTGAAACCAGTTTTCAAGAATTAGAAAAATCAAAGTAGAACAACATTTTCCTGTCATTGCAGAAGACAATGGAACAAATAATTTTGGCTGATGGTGGCAACAATTACAATATGTCAAAAGTACAGCTAGAAAGAAAAGGAAAACTCCCCACTTCAATTTTGATATCAGAACAATTGAAAAGTAAATTAACACAATTGAATAAATAGATGTTTTAGCTTTTTGCATTATTTTTTTGTATATTTATTTAATCATACATTGTAAGAATGTACATACAATCAATTGTCAATTTAATTAAGTATAATTATTTACTTAACCTGTATTTCCTTTCAAAAGTACTGCCTTATAAAACTTGAAACTTGTATGCACCAAGTATTTCCGACCAAACTGAAAATTTTTGTGCACCAACTATTTCCGACCGGAGGTAGTAATAGATTTA
The DNA here is from genome assembly GCF_053919585.1 of Euprymna scolopes. Lineage (NCBI taxonomy): Eukaryota > Metazoa > Mollusca > Cephalopoda > Sepiida > Sepiolidae > Euprymna > Euprymna scolopes. The sequence continues at coordinate 45,423,597 of NC_136521.1, forward strand.
TAACTTAAAATATTGCAGCATTAAAATTTTTTTAAAATTCAATTTAACGTTATAGAATCAATTCTTAAAGCTGCAATATTTTAAGTTATAAATTTATTTTATTTTTTACTAGAATATGTTATCTTATTTTTTTTTCCAGTTTTAACAACTAGTCCTTTACTTTTCCATGTTTAAGCTTAACCATATTACTTTTCATGCTCGCATTTTTCTATTGTAATAATTATATAGATTGTTTCATCAAAACAGTAGCATACGTCAACCAATAATTTTCAGTTTTGTTGATAAAAAATGAAATGTTTATTTTTTCAAATAGGTCTTTGTACTAAATGTTAAAAATAAAAATAAATTTTTGAAGACAAAAATAAAATTCCATTGTCAAAAAATTAAGAAATAATTGAAATGCTCTTTACGTCACAAGTTAAAACGTTAAGGGTTGAGAAAATAACCTTTATCAACCACATGGAAAACTAAGTGGGCCTAGTCAATTTTTTATACCAAGTCGTCCAGTTTGGATTATTGCTGGTTTTTTTTTTTTTTTTTTTTTACACAGGCATCACCACATTATCAAGGCCAAGAGGCCACTCAAGGATAAGGGCTAAAGAGTGTACAGTAGAAATTGGACAATATAGTAATCATTAGTAATTAAAATTCAGTAAATTTGATAACTTATATGGAACGGCTCATCAAGAACTTATTTACGTTAGACTTGAACACAACCATATTGTAATCAGCCGGAAAGCAGGAAAACGGAAGACAATTCCACAAGCGTGCAGTTCTAAGAAAGAAGCTTTGTTCATGGAACCTACGTTTAGGTTTAGGCACAGATAAAGAGTGGGGGGAATTATTGATAGTGTTTTCAACTAGACGAGTGTTTCTTGTGAAAGTTTGGAGAGGGGGGTCCATAGACTGAAGCTCAGTCGAACACTTTCCATGAAAATAACAATAAAGCAGAGACAAACTTGCAACATCTCTTCTGTGAGATAGAGGTTGCAGGGAAGAGAAAAGGACATCTCCTACGAAGTCTATTTTGAACTCTATCAAGGCAGGACAAGTCCTTTCTAGCAGCTTCTGCCCAGATGTGGCAACAGTATTCCATCCTTGGATGTACCTGGCTCTTATATAGATAGAGAATAGCATCAGCAGTGAGATATCTACCGGATCGATAGAAAGATCCCACCATTTTTCCAGCGGCCTTGGCAACAGATTTGATGTACGTGTTCCATTTAAGATCAGGAGTAATGGTCAAGCCCAGAAGCTTGTCAAAACTTGAGGCCTCCTGAAGACGAGAGCCATTCATTTCAATTGATGCCAGATGTGGATCAGAATGTTGATGATGTAAAGAAAGAAGCTTGGTTTTAGATGCATTAAAAGTAACCAGCCACTCCTTTCCCCATTGTACTAGGTGCTCAAGATCAGAGGAGAGAGAATCGAAGAGAACTTGGTCGTTTACTGTCTTAGATGTGCTACCATAAATGGTAGTGTCGTCAGCATAAATGTCTATAAATGATGTAAGGATGTGATTTGGAAGATCATTAATGTAGATCAGGAAAAGACTTGAAATATGAATGCTGTTCGAAAAAAAAAAAAAAATTCTACTCAAAAATTCTTTTTGAGGTGTCTTTTGTTACTTACAATTGTAACTGATTAAATGAGCTTCCCCTTTAAAAAAAAAAATCACATGCATCTAAACGCTTAATTAAAAAAAAATCACATGCATCTAAACGCTTAATTAAAAAAAAATCACATGCATCTAAACGCTTAATTAAAAAAAAATCACATGCATCTAAACGCTTAATTAAAAAAAAATCACATGCATCTAAACGCTTAATTAAAAAAAAATCACATGCATCTAAACGCTTAATTAAAAAAAAATCACATGCATCTAAACGCTTAATTAAAAAAAAATCACATGCATCTAAACGCTTAATTAAAAAAAAATCACATGCATCTAAACGCTTAAATAAAAAAAAATCACATGCATCTAAACGCTTAATTAAAAAAAAATCACATGCATCTAAACGCTTAATAAAAAAAATCACATGCATCTAAACGCTTAATTAAAAAAAAATCACATGCATCTAAACGCTTAATTAAAAAAAAATCACATGCATCTAAACGCTTAATTAAAAAAAAAAATCACATGCATCTAAACGCTTAATTAAAAAAAAAAAAATCACATGCATCTAAACGCTTAATTAAAAAAAAAAAATCTAAAATTTCTTTCCTTTTTCTTTCTTTTCTACCATTTTCTATTGTTTTCATTTTTATTAAATGACTGGCCTCAAATAAGACCAGAGGTTTATTGTCACTTGATGATGTCTTTCTAGACTAAAACCGTAGATTTATTGTAGTGACTTATAATTTTATTTATCTAAATTGAATAAAATAATATCATATTCTGTTCATTGAGCACTATCAACAACCTTGCTGAAATTCAATGGTTTTTATATTTTTAATCTGGAACAAATCTATCTATCTCTCTCTCTCGCTATATATATATATATATATATATATATATATATATATATATATATATATGTGCGCATTCAAACAGTTTACAAAAAAAAAAAAAAAAACTAGATATATATTTTTTGATGCATAGATGAAAAAAAAAAAAATTTTTTTACCCTAACCCATACGGGTGTGAAATCTTTTCAATAAAAATTGTTTTATGCTTATGAAGCCTGAACTTTTGTATTGAAAGCCATGTTTGATTTCAGAAGAGTTTCTGATGGGTAGCTAATCTGTACAAGTCCTGGAGATGAAGAGTTTTTAGTGGGTAGCTGTTCTGTATAGGTCTTCAACTTAAAAATTTTGAAGGCAAAGAGTAAAGATCTTTTTCGTGTGGACACGGAAAAATTGCGTGCAGAAATGCTAAAAGATTTAATATTTTTATGGAGCAATTCTGGGTTCTGATTGGTTGCTACCAGAATGTGGCTCCATTTGATTGATGAGTTCTAAAAATAGAACCTTCCAACTTTCTTTAATCATACCCTCACACACAATTTTTGTAAGAGCCGTTGTGTTAATAAAGCGTTCAGACCCGCATCACCCTTTCAACTGGCAAATTGGCGTATCTGCCACAGTTTTGTAATGGGGAATCTTTTGTTACTAACATTGTAAATATTTCATCTTTATATAGTACATAAAATTTTTATTTCCCAACCCCCCCCCCTTTTTTCTTGTGGGTTTTAAGTAGTTTACCATGTTATGATGTTTTTATGGTGATTGATCATCATCATATCTTGTCGCTCCATCTCTACAACCAGCGGCTTGCGGTTTCATTACCAAAACTGAGGTCTTCGACCGTGCAGTTGGGCCCCATTGGTGATTGATGAAGGATGTATAGTCTGATGGATGTATAGTATGAATGTGATATTGTGGTGAAAGTAGGGACTAGTGAAGTTAGATTAGTCAGCAGAGCCCCCCCCCCCACTGTTCGGCCTTGTGCTAAATTTTTCTTTTTTAAATGCATTTTTAAAAAATTAAAATAAATATTTACCTTCACACATATAAAAAAATATTGCAACATGAACTTTAAGAGATGGTGCTGTCCAAACCAAATGACCAATCTTCTCAGGACAAAACCAAAGATTAAGAACATTCATTATTCTAATTGGTTGCCAAATTTAACTGTTTTCTTGCTTCATGGAGCTTGGATATCGGAGAGATTTTGCATGGGTTACATATGTGACACAAAGGTGTAACATATGTGACACAAAGGTGTAACATGTGTGACAACAAATATCTTAATTCTCAAGAGTTCAAGAAATAAAAATTGGACAATGTCTAGAAACTTTCCAACTCCAAAACAACCTTTACAGGTTTTGGAGGGGTGCTGAAAAAGAATATATACTTTAAAAGTGGCACAGAGAAATAGTTTCCATGGTATGAAAAAAATACTTTTTCAAAAAGTGGGGGGGATCACTTTTATTTATTTTTTTTTTTTACATCATTTATTTTAAGGAAATTTAAGTGAGTAAACCTTTTATGCATGTAATAATATTTAATAATAAAAATAAACAAATATGTCCCATAAAAAATAAGGGGTGACTCATATATATATATATATATATATATATATATATATAAAACAAAAAGAGCTTATAGCTCTTTTAAAAAAATGCTAAGGTAGCAGGGGAAAAAATAACAGCGTTTCGAAGTTGTTAATATTGCTTAAAAACACCAACAACAAACCTTTTCATATATATATATATATATTATGAATCGAAATATCTAATTTAATTTGAACAGATAAATATGTTTATTTATTGAATAGGACTAGAGTGAATTCGACAGAGCATGTTGATGCATTGATTGCAGGTGATTAAATGACTTACTGACTAAATAGTTTTCCAACAAATGATAATATAAAAATTAAATTAGTGTTTTGATATAATTTTAAAGGTTAAAAAACTTCCAAAACTATATATATCAACTATGCTTACTATAAACAGTGGACTTTCTATTACTTAACACATATACGCTCGACCGGCATCCTATGCCGTATCGGATATCTAAACATTATACTTCACCAAAATCTGAAGGAAGATGTACCAAACCTTACCATCGCCATGGCAAGTAAAAAAAAAAATGTATTTTCCTGATGAAGATTTTATTATGAATCAAAATATCTAATTTTAACAAATAAATATGTTTATTTATTGAATAAGATTATGCACTTGTTTGGCTTTAAACCGTCTAATTTTTTAATTTTGTGTGTGTGTGTGTGTGTGTGTGTATATATATATATATATATATATATGAAAATTCTTTTCGGGGTACCAAATTTAATTATGGCTAAATATAGACCAATTAACATGATGATTACAACAAAAAAAAATGTAAATAAGGCTTAGCTAATCAGGTTTCGTTCCTTGCTCAACAGAGCTAAATCGAAGAAAATTGCGATTAAAAAAAATTTGTCATAAATATGGTGGGGGAGAGAAACAAATTAAAAAAAAAAAAAATAAGCGTATGTAATCTATGTAATGTTTTCCCTGCTTATTTTTGTTTTTATTTTTTTTTTCTCTTCCGTCATATTCATGACATTTATTTATTTATTCATTTTTTTTTTTTTTTAATCGCAATTTTCCTCAATTTAGCTCTGCTGAGTGAGGAACAAAACCTGGTTACCTAACCTTTATTTTCATTTTTTTTAATCATGTTAATTGGCCTATATTTAGCCATAATATATATATATATATATATATATATATATATATATATATATATATATATATATATTAGTGGGACCTGTGGAAATTCCACAGGGGACTCATTCATATGTAATATAATGTTGTTGGCATTCTGTAGATGTTCATGGTAATTGGAGACACTGATATTATTGTAGCTTTTTTATTAAAACTGCAAACGTATTTATCTAAGCTAGCATAAATGCCTGGCAAAGCCCAGTCGTAAAGTATTTTTATTCTTGCAGCTTTCATATATATTATTATACAGTTAATGTTCTATCGATTTTTATATATTATAAAGTTGCGATTTCAAAAATAAAAAAAATATATCCATATGACTTGGGTGCATTAGCTTGAATCGAAACCGAAATAAAAACTTATGAAATATATAACTTGAGTTCCTTCAGCCATAGTCGAAACCGAAGCCAAAACTTATGAAGAATTCTTGATAAAATTATTTATATAAAAAAAAAATACATTACTGGAGTGCCATCAGTTATGATCAAAATCGAAACCAAAACTTATGAAGAATTCTTGGTAAAATTATTTATGACAAGAAATAGAATAACCTAATTAAATGACCCAGATGTAAGCGTGACACAGAAAATAACACACACGCTATCATATTAATATATATATATATATATATATATATATATATATATATGTAAAAATGTTTTTCTCAATTATATTTCACCTTTTATTTATAATAATCTTTAATTTATGAAGCTCAATGTAATTACAGGGCATATAACAAATAAATGACAAAAAGTCTATATTCAAAATTTGGAATATAGACTTTTGTCATTTATTTGTTATATATATATATATATATATATTTTTTTTTTTTTACATAAAATTAAACAATTATAGCTTCCCAAAAAGAGTTCATAAATGAACAATATTTCACTGAACAATTTTAAATCAATCAAAATTACCCGTACACATTTTTTTTTTTTTTTATCAAAACGATTTTATTTTCCATAAAATGTTACTTTTTATCATAATTATTTTTTTCATAAAATTTCTGTGAAAAGCAGCTTTTTTTTTTTTTTTTTTTGGTTGATATTTAAATAGTTCTTTGCTTCTTTCTTCCACCGGCATATTAGAACATTATGTACAATCTTTCAAAGACTCTGTCGAGATAGAAAGATAGAGTTTTGGATTTGAAGAGGCTGAGGTTCTCTATCTCTATGAGGAGCTGTCCATTGATCAATCTGTCATGCTGAAATTTAAAATATAAATATTCAACGCATCTACTCATCTCTACACAAGCTGTCTGCCGGTCTGGTGTGTCATACAAAGTTTAAAATGACACTTTTACAGTACAGGAGGGTGTTGTAATTTGCTTGAAGTATCGTGTGTAGTTTGCAAGAAATTGTGTTTAAAGGCTATGATTATGTCGTCTCGTAGCAAAACATTGTTGGGTACAAAACAGGGTAAGTAGAATAATAACTCACAGAACGCGTGGAAATTCCATAGTAGCTGAAAATTTTTTAAAACAGATTATAAATAAAATGGATGAAAAATAAAACAAATAATGACGAATTTAAAACAATTTTTTTAGGAAAATTCTTTTTTAGATTTTTAAAGCTAAAAAGAATTGATTTCAAAAATTTAGATTTGTTTTCCAATGAAAATTCAATACACAACACATTGTTTTTTTTTTTTTCTGAATAATTTTTTATATAAATTATAAAGGAACAGATGTCAATTCCTTGCACATTGTTTTTTAGATTTAAAAAAAGAAACTATAATAAAAAAAAAACTTATAATTTCCTTTCAACATGACTTCTTTTAATTATAAAATAAAATAGCCAATTTGAAACCGTAAACAGACAGCCATGTTTTTTGGGTTTTTTTTTTTTTAATTTTTGGAGAGGAAATGGTTTTAATGATTTTTAACTGATAAAGAGCGACTATAAAGAAAGGTAATTCTTTTCTCATTAATTAATGTTTGTGATGATAATGTTTTTTTTTTTGTGATGTCGGACAAGTAAATTAATATTTAGATATTGAAAGATTTCAATAATTTTCAATTATAAAATATTTATTCATTGTAATGTTATCAAACCAGGATAGTATCTTGGTATTAAGTTCTCTAAATTTTCGAGGTATGCCTCATTTTCAGAAAGAAGAAAAAAATGAGCAATCACTCGGTTAAAGTTAAATAGAGTTATTTCCCCTGGGTAGTATTCTACAAAGTTGCCCACTTAAAAGTACCCCGATCTCTCTAATCTTTCTCTAATGATTTTTTTTTTTCGGATAAATCGCTCCACTTACAAGTAGCCTAATATCTCTAATCTTTCTCTTAACAACCAACTGACACCACAAGACAAAATGCAATTCTTTTTCCAACAAGATGGCGCTACATGCCACACGTCTCACAGATCACCGACACAAGTTCATATGTTTATGGAAGAGAGAACAATTAGCAAAGGGTTTTGACCACCACGCTCTCCGGGCTTGTCATGTGATTTTTATCTTTGCGGGACTTTAAAAACAAAAAGTTTATGCAAATAATCCTCACAATCTAGAGTAACTGAAGGAGAACATTGCCAACGCTATCAGGAGAATCACCAGAGAAGATCTACAGGCAGTATTTGCAAATGTTGTCAAACGTGCCCAGAAATGAATAGATGTCAATGGGGAGCACTTCCAGCATCTTTTATAACGCTACAAGTAATTTAAACAATAATATATATATATATATATATTATTGTTTAAATATATATAATATAATATTAAGTAATGTGATTATAATTAAATTAAAAATTCGTTTCATAAGAAGGAACAACAACCTTGTTTATTAAAAAACTATAATAATTATTGTCCGTAACTTGATGTCTACCACAATAAAAACACTGTTTTCCGAAACGATCGTACAAATAATTGATTTTGTTGTTGTTCCTTCTTATGAAACGGATTTTTAATTTAATTATAATTTGATTTTTAAATTTTAAATTATCAATCACATTACTTAATATTGAATTAGCTCTATGATATTTACCTATCGAGCTTATTATATATCTAAATTACAACAAGCACTTTTTCTTTCCTGTATTTTAATGAAACTAGTAACTTCACTGTTACATTAAAATACACTTAGCTCGACTACATTTTTCTGGGCTACTTTTAAATGGGCCACCCTGTCTATCTAATTTTTAGTTCAATCTATCTATATATATAAAAGGCAAAATGTGTGTGACCATTTTGTGTATGTCTCGCCAAGGCTTTTTTCGCACACGCTCCTGGGGTCGTTACGATCGCTTACAACTGTTTATATAACCGCTAGATAATAATATCTACGATTTGGGAACGCCGGTCGCCTCTACATTTATTTACGTCGACTTTTATGAGATTCGCGCTATTTCGCTCTGTCGCCTGTTTGTCCTGCTTTTCAGTATAAATAAAGTGAAACTAAATTCAAACCGTTCGTTCTCGGCATCGCACCGGGAAACGTCCAGAAGCAATCAGCTTTGATCAATGTGAGGACAAAGTCCTTATATCAGACAATTGCTAATCAATCTGGACAATGGGGAGCTGGTTTCCCCCTCCCTAACATCTGTTGGGGAAAAACCAGGCAAAGTTGGGTAAACAAACCCAAGTTAACTGCGTGACATCTATTTGGTCAAATAGAAGCAGCAGAGTTAACTTTTATTGCTGCCACCTGTCAATAGTTAAATAAATGAATTCAAACGTGTTTCCCTTGTATGTCTCCGTGTCCCAGTGGTTAACGTCGTACGTCTTTTTTTCACACTTTAATTTCCAACTTTGCCTGAAGGGTTCGGGTTCGATCCTCATACTCACCTACCAAAACTTTCTTTTTTATTTTAACCCCCTATCCGCTCCCCCCTCCCCGGGAGTTTGGATTTACTCAAAACCACACACACCTCAAAATACCCAGGCATCGCCAGGTACCCCCCGCTAGTTTATTATAAAAACAAAACAGAAGGAAAGATAATATGCACACACACGTATGCATAAATAATTATATAATTGTAGAAGTGTAAGCCATTTTGAGTTTCAGAACAGTTTCGGATGGTTCGCTGTTACACACAAGTCCTGGGAGGTGATTTGTTTGTAGTAGACAGTTTCACAGAACAAGATATTCTTACGGTGTCGAAACCCGGGAAAAGAACATGTGAAATTGCTCCAGAAAAGGTTTAATATTTATGAAGCAATTCTGGTTTCTGATTGGTTGGTAGCAGAACGTGAATTAATTTGATTTGTCAGTTCTTAGCAGCATTGTTTATAAATAGAATCGTCCGACTGCGTGGGATCATACCCCATTAATATGTCCAAAATATTGCAACAATAATTATAATTACATTTAAGTAATACATGAGGCAATAATAACAAACAATAACGAACCACAGTTTAAAAATAATCTAACAACTCTGTTATCCTGTTCTACTGCAATGCTGCCATTTCCAGCATAAACACACACCCATCAAGTGATTTTTTTTTATAAGGGAATCACCACTTATCAAAGTCCAGAGGCCACTCGAGAATAAGGGTTAAAGAGTGTACATTAGTCAAAAGGGCAATACAGTAATCGTTAGACATATAAATTTGGTAAATTGGATTACTTAAGGGGACGACTCATCAAGAACTTGTTTACATTGGACTTGAAGACGGCCATATTTATTTTTTTTTTTTTCTTGTTTCTGAAGATGAGGTATACTGAGAAAACTTAGAAGACTTAACACCAAGCCACCACCTTGATTCGACACATTATCTTGGTAAATCAATATTTTAGAATTAAAAATTATTGAAATCTTTCAACATCATGATTATTCTGTTTACCTCGTTTCATACCCAAAAAATGTTTTTCTACAAGACTGCATTGCCACAGCCTTCAAGCACCGCTTTCACTTTTAGATATGCCCACACATGAACAAGAGGCTGCATCTGTCCATCGACCAGTCTATTTACTTTCCATGAGAGGGGAAAATCCAGCTCACCAAAAAGGAGCACTTCAAAATAAAAATAACATTTGTTTTAACTCTAACTTGGCCGGCAAAAAACGGCGACTACACTTTGATTCTAGCCCGAGGGCCACATCAGTATTTATCTCTCTCCAACAATGGGAAGATGCGACACTAGGATCGGAAAGTAGGATTGAAGAACCAGCACTCCAGGGGAGGAGCAGTAAGATACTAATGCACATTACTTTTTAACTTTCTTCATGTCGGTATAATCAGGGAAACAGGGAGTGGGGGTGGGGATTCCAAAGGCAAGCAGTCTGAGGAGAAAAGAAGCTACTAGAGCAGAAAGTCTTCTAGCATCTGGGGACCTCTACAGTGAAGTGGTAAGATTTTGCTGTTAGTCAAGTTTGTTTGGCTATTGGGGGGGGGCATAAAAGTATAAAAAGTTCATTGGAGCACATTCTTAAACAAGCACAAAGATGCAACCTTGCAGCGATGGGATAGAGACCAGAGCTGGTTAGTGTTGAAATCTAATAGGTTTAAGACTTTTTTTTTTGTACCTTGTCCAGGAGGGAGATACAAGTGGCTGGTGTATCAGTTCAGATAGCGCAACAATACTTCATGCATCGGCAAATCGCGGATTTATAGAGATATAGGATACTGGCAGGTTTCTAGCCCGGTAAAGGGAGCTTACCATTCTTATTTTAACCCTACATACTTGGTTGAACTAATTCGTTCAATCGTAAATAAATGAATAAAACGGCTTAAAGAAAATGGGATTGATTTAAACACGCCTTGTACGTATTAGTTCAGTATGTGGGTAGATGCCATATACCTCCAGACTGCAATTGTCCATTGCTTACATCCAGTATGCTGCAATCTGTCTCAGAGAGTGGAGGATTTCATTTGTTGTAGGACACTTTTTTTCAAGCACTATGGATAATAATCAAATTAAGTTTATGAAATGCAAAAATTCCCAGTGGTAGTTTAACTATTAAACTTCATAATGAAAGATTGTTATATTGAAAAAGTCTTAAAATCATAGTATCATTACTCTTTAAACTCATTAAAATTAACAATAAATATTTTTTAATCATCTACATCATAATTCAGGTCATAAATGGTTAAGCACGTCTAAACATCTTTATTAAATTGCTAAAAAGACAGATTGAACGTATGCATCTTAATGAATTATTATGAAAATATTAGATCGTAGAATGGCGGAAACGACAAAGATAATTATAATATAAAAAATACCAAGAAGATTTGTTCGTGGTTTCAGACGGAGTTTCATAATGGCAGTTGAGGGACGAGGCAAAGACAATCCAGCAGTCACTTCAGGTACCTCGTATAAATTCGATAGCCACAGATCCATGCAGCAAGCAGTACCATGGCGTTGCATACAAGATGCTTGGCCAAAGTGTCTGTGCGCACAAGAACCACGGAATTTGAACAGCTACCGTCATCATATTCATCGGCTTCAATGTCGTCGTCATCAAAGTTTTTCAATCTGTTAAATTTGAGGACAGTACGGATCTTATCGACATTCCTTTCGATTTGGTAATCCGAACATGGATCAGTCTGCCAGGAGACTGCGTAAATGCTTCCGGAAAGAATACTCAGGATTCCCCAAGGCAGAACAAAGACATGATCCGTACCAAAGACTTTTGCAGTCAGCAAGCAACTTACGCTCGAGATAATAGCCGTACGGTGAAGCCAATTACCCAAGTAGATCCACTGACGCGTTTCGTAACCCAATGACTTGGCTCTGATTACAATGACTCTAGTTTTTGCATAAAGGTAACGGTCCAACTCAACTTCCCGGTTTTCTTGCTCTGATGGGCTGTCTATTTCTCCGATGATCGCAACAGCAGGAGGAGCACTGGAAAAATAAATAAAAATAAAAACAAAAAAATGAAAATATATAAGAGAGAGAGAAACGTTTCGTCTTTATTTCGAGACTTCCAGAGAAAATCTCGAAATAAAGACGAAACGTTGATGAATACATAACTCAGTTTGTTCCCTTTTTATTTCTCTATTTTATCGGAATACTATTTCCATTATTCTCATCATATATATATATATATATATATATATATATATACCTTATCAGTTTAATTTCTTTGACGGAAGGAACTCCATATCAAAGTTGTAATTTAATAGGATTGTTCCCCATCTTTGGAGCCTGTTTGCTGTATGTATAGGCAACCCTTTCTTTGAGCCAAAGATAGAGATCAGCAGCTTCTGGTCCGTTTGAAATAGAAATGTCGTCCATAGAGAAATTTATGAAATCTTGTTACCACAAAAATGATGCTTATGCATTCTTTTTCTATCTGAGAATAATTCCTTTCCAGAGGTAGTAGGATTCTCGACGCATGTGCTATCGGTTTCGTAGAACCATCAGCCATTTTATGCAGGATACATGCAACGATAATATCTAAATTTGGATTGTAATGTGTCAGGAATAGTTCTGATGTGAGTATCCCGTTTAGCTTTTTGAATGCCATCTTGCATTCCATGGTCCAGTTCCAAACGTTATCTTTCCTCAGTAGTTTATTGAAAGGTGCGCGCAATGAGTGCATATTAAGAATGAAGGCCTGATAGTAATTAGCTAAGCCTAAAAAACTTTAGAAACGCCTAACAAGAATACACCATCCCAGATGTCTCCAGTGGAGGTGATGTTCGCAAGAAAAATATGGCCAGTCTTTGACAAGTTATTGCCCAAACAGATAAAACCCACAAAGACAACTGTTCCCAAGAAGTGTTGTTATGTGTAGCTCAAGCATATTTTTTATTGCTATGGACCTTTCTGGATCAAGCCGTCTACCATCCCTATCTATTATCTACCCAATGTATTTTATTTGGTCGAGTAAAAATTCACATTTGGTGTCTTTAAGTGTGAATCTGTACTCGTTTATCTTTTTGAAAAACGTGTTTTCTATGTTGCTCTGTAGATTAACTTTTTATTAGAATATCGTCTAGGTATCCAATGAAAAAAAATCAAGCCCGCTCAACATTGTGTCGATTATCTGTTGAAAGATAGCTGGTGCGATTTTGATTCCGAAAGCTAACCTATTAAACTTAAAAAGTCCCTGGTGAGTGGTAAGGCTCAAAAGTTTGGAGCTTTCTTCTTCAACAGAAATCTGGAGGTATGCTTCGCTCAGATCTATTTTTGAAAATGTTTTCCCTCCATTTAATTTCGTAAAAACTTCTTTGGGGTTGGGTAGCAAATAATGATGATCCTAAAGTGCAGCATTCAACCCGGTTGAGAAGTCTGCGCAGACTCTGATATCGTTTATAATCGAGCATATAAGTAGAAACTAGAATTTAAAGGTGAATTAGTATTTGGAAATAAATTAATTAAATAAATAAATAAATTGAGGAAGAAAAATAATTATCAAATTTAAAAAAAACATACAAAGCATTAAATTAATATAAAAATAAAAAACATCATTTAAAAAGTAGAAATATGAAAATGGGGCGATTACTAAATACGAAAGCTATCGAAAAATTAAAAATAAAGAAAATATAAAGATGGTGTGTAGGTAGGTCCAACTGCTTGTTCTCTAAAAATAGAAATTATGAATGTATTCATATATGTATAAATAGTGTATTTGGCCATCTGAAGAGTAGCTGTTTTGGAATATTTTTTAGTGATATAATATTTAAAATTGTTCAAACAGTTATGAAACTATTGTAAAGCATAAGAAAATAAACAATAAGATGTTCTCATTTTATATTTTGTTGTCTTGATTTTTGCGAATATATATATATATATATATATATATATATATATATATATATATATATATGGTGCAATATTTCTGGAATTGAGTCATTCCTTATTCAGTGCAAACTGTGGTGAACTGGTCATGTCCTGATAATGTCTGATGAAAGGATACCAAAAATCCTAATGTACAATCAGCTGGATGGAGGTAAAAGGAATGTGGGGTGACCATTAATGAAGTACAAAAACGAGTTAAAGAGCAATCATCAATTAGTATTGCAAACAGCAGTATTGAGAACAAGGTCTTGGATCGCAAAGAGTGGAAATCGCCTTGTTTTGAGGGTCTTTGCCATTTTCATTCTAATAATTTGAACCATCTGCGTGAAAAAAAGGGAAAGAGCTAAATGGTCAGCAGCCATACCATCAACCCCATCACTAACTCCACAACTTGTACTACATGTGGACTCATTTGCAAATTTCTTAGAGGATTTAAACGTCATCTGAGGCAGAAGCATAAATGAAGTTAAACAATAAGTTGTTGAAACTTCATATGTCGAAATTGACGAGAGAATCCAATATCCAATATAAAATGGTTGTATAGTTTGGTTTTCTAAATGTAGATCCACTGAAACTCCTGTGTCTATTAAAAAGTGTGCGATTGAGGACAGAGCAAGTATATACTATGTTTATTATACAAACACTATTGGTTACATATGTGCATACATGTTTCAGTGGAGTCTCATACATGTTTCGGTGGAATCACAATTCAGAGAGACCACTCCATCAGACCGAAAAAAAAAAAGAAACGATATTGAAGTCAAAATCAAGATTCATTCATTCATTTTGTATATAAAAAGATATTATAGGTGTGATTTAAACTCTGGAAAACGAGGAATAGGGGTAGATGAGAGAAGAGGGGGGATACATTCCAAGCTGGCCAGAGTATCTCAGCTGGTGAGGGGGGAGGGCTATCCTTTAGTTTAAGGGCCTAAGTATCTTTACTTTGATCTAAAGTGGTCATGCTGCATCCTATCGTCATTTTTGTTTTAATTATTATGATCAAGGCTATCCCTTATATATATATATATATATATATATATATATATATATATATACATATATATATAAATGAAAGGATAATATTTGGTTTACAGAAAGAAAAGTGTAAACTCAAATGAATATAAATATTATACAAATATTTATATAATAAACCAAACCAGATGTAAAAGCTCAATAAATCCAACAAAAAGATAGAGCTTAAATATAATATAATTATATATATATATATATATATATATATATATATATACATACATATATATATATATATATACACACATATATATATGCGCAGATCGTCATATGATTAGATCACTCTGACTGATGTTAAAAGCATTTAATAAGAATAAATGTTTAAAATTCAACTATATCTCTCACAGTTTATGGTAGCCGAATGATTTGGGTCCTTGCTAATGAAGCCAGACATGACTTCTGTTGCCGGGGATCAAATCTCTCGACTGGTGTTAACCATGACACCTTGCACTGATGATTCCTGAAAGGATGAAACACTAGTGTTTGTAGTTATTTAATAATTATTATAGTAAATCATAATAATATAGATAGATAGGGTACTAGTGCAGAGTGATCCGGACATAAATAATAACGTTATTATTTAAAAAGCCATTCTTAACATGGGGAGGGGAGGGTGCTTTGCTTTGTACCTATTCTATACTTCAACCTTACAATTGAATAAAAAAACATATCATAAAACTTTAATTAAACTTGGAAATACGATTTTAAAAATAGCGTGGATCACTCTCTGCACTAGCACCATAGATAGATAGATAGACATTTTTTTTTAAATTCTTATTCACTCCAAACAAGACAGATTGTCACTTGGACGTAAGGAGTTAGTATTTTGAACCCTGTCTACAGGAGCATTATGTAGGAGTTGAGCAGCAAGTTATTTGTTCACAATTTGTGCAAGTTAATACAGTTAGAGAAGCAGGAAGTCTAGCACTAGCAGTTTGTGAAAAGTAACTAATTGAGTAGAGGCTTTCTAGCATCTCGGGACTTCCACAGTGAAGGGGTGGGATTTTGCTGCTTGTCCGTGCAAAGCTTAAAGGCTATGTTTACAGCCTAAACTGCACATCTGCCAAAAAAATTGATACTTGTGCAGTTTACGGACCGTGCTGAAATAATAATGTTGTTATATAGAAAACCATTCTTATGGGGATCGGGGATCTTTGCCACCTCTTCTATTTTACAAAATAAAAGATAACGTAAAAACTGAATTTAACTTGAAAATCCTATCCACAAAAAAATAAATAAATAAAATAAGAAATAAAAAAAATAACTACAATAACTCCGTCTAGGCATATAAATTGGACAAGAACAGAAAGTTTTTAAAACAGTGAAATATATTTTTGAAAAATAAATAAATAAAAAAGAAAACATTCAATTAAAAATTTTGAAAACATTAAAAAAAAAAAACATAATCTCATTTCTAACGCAAAAAATACAATTTAAGAATTTTATTCGAAAATGTTTGTAAAAACAAATCGAAATTGGCGAGATATTCTAACAGTCACTATAGTACAATTGAACCGTTTTAACGTTTTGAATGAAAGAATCATTGTCCATGTACAGGCAAAAAAGAAAACAATTATTTATTACTAAAGACGGAATGACAAAAAGTCGGGGATCGATTTACGTAATAATCTTAATTACGAACCAATCCCTCAATTTATGATCAGCTACTTGGATTATTCTCGATGCTTTATCTCCAAGATGATAAAACCAACAACGAAATGTTAAATTTGTGTGCATTTAGCAAGAAAAAATAAAAATCGAATACATTTTGAGAGTTTGCAGCAAAATATAATCTTAGATAAAAAGTAGAAATACAAAATATAATTACTTACAGTTTTGGACTTGAAGAAGCCATGTCATGGATTGCCAAGGAAGACAACTCATGATTTCTGCAAACAGGGGAGATAACTAGTTAAAGCACAGTTCTCGAAGACAATTAGTGAAAATTAAGTTTTGCTAAATTGGCCAAAGATTTTCAGTTATTTTTTATATTTACCTCCCTTTTGTTGCAATTATAACTCTCCGGTTTCGTTCTTTGTGGTTTTTTTTTGGTTTTTTTGTAAAACTTATATTTTGCTAATTGTCTTCGGAAACTATTTATAATTAATTTTCTACCGTCGTTTTTCGTCATTTTTGGATATGTTCATTACCGTGACCCGACAACTCAGTAGATACCCTTCCCTTGAAATTCAATATTCGAATTTCGGTACGATAACGAATAAGAACCCCAGTAGTACTCGTCTATGCAGTTTTTTTTTTTTTTTTTTTTTTTCTTTCTTTCTCGGCGTTTTTAAAATTTTAAAAGCCAGGATTAGAGGTTAAGAACATCGATCAAATATCTGGTAAATTTGTAGATTACCCCCCCCCCCTTCGCCCACCTACAAAAATGATATTCTACTTTTTAGGCGATTACATGTGAGCACAACAAAAGACTTGAATAAAAAAGAAATCAAAGAAGAGGATTTATTTCATATATTTTGACAACATAAAATGATACCCTATTTTCGGGCCATTTTAGCTTTTTAGCGAAATTAATCAATCTTTTTTTTAGTTTTTATATTTCGCTATGTACGATAAATTCTGTGCCTAAAAACATTAACATAAAAAAAAACATGTCAGTATACGTATTCAACTACCAATAAAGTTAACAAGATTTTCAATAAAATAAAAACATGATACCAACAGACAAACTAATAGAGTATAAATTTTTAACATATAATTTAACATTGAAGGAATTACTAATAGACCACAAAAGAACGAAAAAAAGCGATCTTTACAAAATTAAATTTTCAGCTAAGAAAATATTTTCTGAAATAAATATTGGTAGAAATATTGTACGGGGTGTTCCAAAAGTCTTGGGCACATTTCAAGTCCTCATATCTGCTTAACTATGAATTGTATAACTATGAAAGGTGAAAGTGGCGCCATTTTAAAGTTAAATGCATTAAGTTTTTTGTAATTTTGCTATTGATTTTTTTTATTTCTTTTCAGATCAAGTAATGGCGTTCACTCAGCCAGAAAAGGTGTTTTGTGAGATTGAATTTGCAAAAACTGAATCATGGACAATTATTCAACATGCATTTTCAAAAATTTCAGAAAACAGCCTGCGATTTTTTTTTGGAGGGGGGGGGGATTTGTGAAAGGCCTGGTCTATGTGCCTCCCATTCCAAGAGACGTGGATGAACTTGTTGTGGGGCAGGTCGTCCGGGGATAATCGACCCAACAACTAACAAGGTAGACACAGGCAAATGGTAAACAGCAAAATGGCAAAGAAGAATGACAGACACGGGTTGTTTGATTAAAGACGAGGGTTCGCCCTTTATTTTTTTAAAGGAAACAAAAAAAAATAATTGTTGGATCTGGATGCTGGTCGCCTGGAAGGCCGCACGTCACTCGAGCTAAGGTCAGGAAAAGGAACTCTAGACGTAGCGTGGTTCAGGGTTGCTCGCTGGGTCTGGAAAGATCAGCTGGATGTCTAGGCAGTCCGGAACGGATGCTGGACACTAAGAACGGAGGAATTAGTGTTAAGGAACTGACGACACTGAGAACAGAGGGATCAGTATTAAGGAACGGACGACACTGAGAACGGAGGAATCAGTGTTAAGGAACGGACGACACTGAGAACGGAGGAATCAGTATTAAGGAACGGACGACACTGAGAACGGAGGAATCAGTGTTAAGGAACGGACGACACTGAGAACGGAGGGATCAATGTTTAGGAATGGACAACACTGAGAATGGAGGGATCAGTGTTAAGGAACGGACGACACTGAGAACGGAGGGATCAGTGTTAAGGAATGGACAACCGGTAGGGAGCCAGGAGTGAGCAAGGTAGCAGGTGAGGCTGCAGAAGAGAGCTGGAGGCACTGGAAAGAGCTGAGAGGCACTAAGGGCTGGAAAGCTGCAGGAGTGAGCTGGAGGCGTTGGAGCAAGCCGGGACTGGAAATGAAGTTCGCTGCTGGTGGGTCTCAGGAAGCAAGCAGTAGTGAATAATTGTGAAAAGACTTATTAGCCCTGAACTGCTGCTGAAATCGGACAACGTGACTGGTAGCATCAGTCATTGCTCCCTGGCCGAGTTGCCCTGACTTGGCCAGAATGAGCTGTATTCATTTTGCTGGCGTAATATTAGTGAGGCTGGTACCCATGAAAACAAACAAACGACTATTTAATTCTTGAACGAAATTTATGCAATCAAAAGCAGATTGGGAGTTTGTTGATTCCATCTAAATTAATTTCGACTAAAGGGTAAAAATTAAATCGCCTGTTTTGTTGGTGTTTTTTTATATATGTTCATGCGTTTCACTCATGCTTAGCCGCATGTTTCACTCGTGTTTGGCCGAACGTTTCACTCGTGTTTGGTGAATGCACTCATGTTTGGCGAATGTTTCACTCGTGTTTGGCAAACGTTTTACTCGTGTTTAGCCGGTAAGAGAAGGAGCGGGGGCAAAGAAAGAAAGAAGGAGAAAAAAATGGAGGTGGTGATTTGAAACCGCGACAGGCTCAAATAACAGAAGCTGTTGCAACCATTGACAACACAATGCTGGGACACGTTTGGCAAGAATTGGACTATCGGCTTGATGTGTGTCATGTGACCAATGGTGCTCTCATTGAACATTTTTTTTTTTTTACATAGGCATCATCACTTATCAAGGCCAAGAGGCTACTCGAGGATAAGAGTTAAAGAGTGTACAGTAGAAATTGGACAATATAGTAATCATTAGTTATGGAAATTCGGTAAATTTGTTAACTTAAGTGGAACGGCTCATCAAAAAGTTATTTATGTTTGACTTGAAGACAACCATATTGTAGTCAGCTGGAAAGCAGGAAAACGGAAGACAATTCCACAAGCGTGCAGTTCTAAGAAAGAAGCTTTGTTCATGGAACCTACGTTTAGGTTTAGGCACAGATAAAGAGTGGGGAAAATTATTGATAGTGTTTTCTGCTAGACGGGTGTTTCTTGGGAAAGTTTGGCAAGGAGGGACCATAGATTGGAGCTCAGTCGAGCACTTGCTGTGAAAAAGAGAACATTCCATGAAAACCTTGAGATTACAAGCTTTCTGAATATACCAAATGTATTTTTATATCCTTTAGCGTTCTTGAGATATTCAATGTCAAAATGTGTCCAAGACTTTTGGAATACCCTGTATTTTCAAAGACAGCGGGAACATAGAATGGTTAACAAAACAACCAGTCGGAATTCGTATGGTCCTCATCATGGCATTGGACAATATTCAGTGGCGAGTCATGCAAAATTTGAGGCCTTTAGTTTAATTTTATCTCTTAGATATTAATTAGAAAATGGTCAATAGTGTTAAGTTATAATAAAGTATATTGTTAAGACAAAAATATTTTTTTTTTTTTTTTTTTGTACGCAAATATAATAACACGACGGTTCTAGGTTTAATCCTTGGCTTGGGAGAGATGCTAGTCTAGCGGCACTGATGAGTTGTGATACAATGAAACAGGACTGTATGTCGATGACTACAAATATATATATATATATATATATATATATATATATATATATATATATATATATATATATATATATATATTGGAAAACTCTATATTTTGTATTATTTGGCTTCATCGGACTACTGTTCTCATCTTGAGTGTTATTTTCACAATGTTTCATTCGATATAACCTCCGACCTTCTTCAAGTGTATCTTGCCGAACTCTGGAATGTTTCTGTCAAACTCGGAAATTTGGACAGAATTTCAAATGGAGAGATTGAAAAGTCGAGTATAGCTGACCATATTTGGAGGGAAAAGGAAAACCATCTACCATTAAGGGACGAAGTAAAAATAATAGACAGAGGAAGAATGTTGGAGAGTAAAGAAGCAGCACATATGCTGGGAGATAACCAATTAGTAAGTAGACTGAGTATAGAATTTAATACGACATGGTAAACGTTAATTATAAATAATGGATAATATATACAGTAATAAGTAAAAACAGTAATATATATATACTAGCGGGGGTACCCGGCGTTGCCCGAGTGTTTGTTTTCGGGACGGGGGGGGGGTTTAAAAAATGTTATGGTAGGTAAGTAGGAAGGATCAAACCCGGAGTCATGAGTAAAAGTAGGAAAATAAAGTGTGAAAAAAAAACAAAAAAAAACATCTGCAACGTTAACAGTTCGGCCACCAAGAAAAGTCCATTCCAGTTGTTTAGGAAAAAAAAACAAACAAAAAAAAAAAACGACTACGGTAGGTCGGCGCGAATGTGAAAATATAATGTGAATTGTCCAGCACGCTAACCACTACGCCACAGAGCACTGCAGCTTAGTTTAGTGATTTTAAATAACTTCACATGAAAGAACTACGAAGCCAAACCGGTGTTCTCTTCTCAACTGTTCCTTGTGAACGATCCCCAAACGGTGTTAAATGGTGGCAGGGGGAGGAGGAATTTATTAGAGAGAAAATATTTTACCACTTCCATTGATCTTAACCGATTTTGGCCGTGACTTCTCAGCAGAAAAAGTATAGAAATCTAAGATTATCGAGGAATTTGAGAAATAATAAGCCTATAACACACCTCAGATATTGTTCTGCCGTTTGTGCATATTATATTTGCATGAAATATCTTGATTTTTAATCCTATTAATGTCAAAATCAGACGGGAAAAAATGAGTTCATTTTATTTATATAGAAGATATATATATACATACACACACATACACACACACACACACATATATATATATATATATATATATATATATATATAATATAAAACAGAACGTCTGTGTGTGTGTCTGGTCACGAATAGGCTCCTATATGGTTGACTATTATAGAAAACTGATCACATATAATGATAGAAGATGTATCAGGACACAGGAATGGGTATGTTTGATCTGGAATAATGATGATTTATTAAAATTGTGGGGTCTGCATACGTGCCTGGTCCACAAAGTATGGAAATAAAAAATTTGAAAATGAAAAAAAAATGTTTACAAGTGTTTTTGATATAGATGTACATAAGAATACTTTGATAAGTATGTTTTAACTTAAATAGGGATGGTATAATAAAATTGTAAGGTTTGCATTCGCACCTGGCCTCCATAAAATAGAAATAGGCACAAACTTTAATAAAGACTTTTCATATCTATATGTGTAAGTATACTTTGATAATTATGTTTCAGTTTGAAGAAATATGGTATAATAAAATTATGGGGTGTTCGTTCGCGCCTGACCTCCATAGAATGGAAATATGTCACAAAGTTTAACAAGGTTTTTTAATATAGATCCACAGAATATTGGGATATGTGTTTCAGTGTGAACAGGTATGGTATAATAAATTATGGGGTTTATCTGTTTTATTTTTACTTTCATCATATTTTGCTTTGGTTTTGATACCCCCAAATTCGAAGCTATCTCTTTACAACCCTTCCTTTTCATAACCTATCATACTTTCATAAATCAGAGTCCATTTTCTGTAGGCTGTTTTTGAACCCAGTCAACGACAGGTACTTTTGCTAGTATATATATATATATATATATATATATATATATATATATATATATATATATATAATAGTAATTAGTAATAAATAGTGATATCTACAACTAGAAATAAAAATAAGTTTAATTTCTAAAATTCGTACTGGAATTGTCCACACAGTACTTGGAAAAATCAATTGTAAAAGTGATATTCTCCTGAAGGTTGAAGGTTCAATCCTCAGTGTTGGCGATTGAAAAATATAAATACGAATTACTAAGGATCTCTATCCAGTCATGGCTGGCGGAACAGGAGCATGCTACTCCCCTGAAGTAAATAAGTGAAGTCGGCAGATCCAGTTGCCGTGGGAACCAGAGGTAGCAGCAGTACCCAAACAGCCTTTTTCAGGGCTAACCTCCATAAACTAATAATGTGATTCAAACAGTCATTCTCAGGGCTAACTTTCAACAAACCACCTGAATGCGATATATACTTCACTCTCTACTCCTGTCTGCTTCCTGGGACTCCCTCTCACAGCTTGCCACTCTAGTTCCTGCACCTGTTTCGACTTTGGCTTACGTCCAATGACTCCAGCGGCTCCAGCTCACTCACACGGTTTCCAATAACTCAAACTCATCCCTGCAGCAACTGCATCAGCCTTCAGCTCACTCCCGCAGTTTCCAGTGACACCAACTCGCCCCTACAGTGACTCCAGTGGCCGCCAGCACATTCCTGCAATTTCCAGCAACTCTAGCTCACTCCTGCAGCTACCCATTCCAGTGCTCACTGACATCCAGCTACCTGTTCCAGTGTTCAGTGATAACTAACTACCCGTTCCAGTGCCCAATGAGTGCTCATTGACGTCCAGCTACCCATTCCAGTGACCACTGATCTCTAACCACTTCTAGTGCCCACTGACGTCTAGCTACTCATTCCAGTGTCCACTGATATCTAACCACTTCTAGTGCCCACTGACGTCCAGCTACTCATTCCAGTGACCACTGATATCTAACCACTTCTAGTGCCCACTGATGTCTAGCTACTCATTCCAGTGTCCACTGATATCTAACCACTTCTAGTGCCCACTGACGTCTAGCTACTCATTCCAGTGTCCACTGATATCTAACCACTTCTAGTGCCCACTGACGTCTAGCTACTCATTCCAGTGTCCACTGATATCTAACCACTTCTAGTGCCCACTGACGTCTAGCTACTCATTCCAGTGTCCACTGATATCTAACCACTTCTAGTGCCCACTGACGTCTAGCTACTCATTCCAGTGTCCACTGATGTTCTGCCACCCGTTCTTTAACCGATCATTTGTGTTTGTCATGTCTCTTTGTTATTGCCATCATCCTTCTTACCTTGTGTCTACTTGATTAGTTGTACAATCAATTAGCACGTTCACACTTTCGACTCTGTGCAACAAAAAATGGATGAAAGTGCTTGGATTAGTAGACGTAGAACAGTTTAGATAGCAGGTTTAGTTCATGGGGGCAGGCCAAGGTAGACATTCAAGGAAGTGATGAGAATGGTCTTGAGAGAAGAAGGGATAAGTAAAGACTTGGCAGAGATAGGTTAGTTTGGAAGTCAATTTCTAAAAACCGTCCAATGAATGCTAGCATTATTATTTAAAAAAATTTATTTTATAACATTTTCACCCCAAACAAGGCACATTGCCACTTTGATGTAGGGAGCTACTATCAGAGACATAAGCATGACGATCATGATGACTATGATGACAATGATGATTATGATGATGATTATGATGACGATGATAATGATGATGATGATGACTATGATGACAATGATGATTATGATGATGATGATGATGATGATGATGATGATGATGATGATGATGACTGTGATGATAATGATGATTATGATGATTATGATGATGATGACTATGATTACGATGATGACAATGATGACAATGATGATTATGATGATGATAACTATGATGACGATGATGACTATGATGATTATGATGATTATGACGATGATGACTATGATGACTATGATAATGATGATCATCATGATGATGATTATGATGACGATGATGATTATGATGACAATGATATGATGATGATGATGACTATGATGACAATGATGATTATGACGATGATGATTATGACGATGATGACTATGATGATTATGACAATGATGATTATGACGATGATGACTATGATGATGATGATGACTATGATGATGATTATGACTATGATGATTATGACGATGATGATTATGACGATGATGACTATAATGACGATGATGACTATGATGATGATGATGACGACTATGGTAGCGATGATGACTAGTATGACAATGATGATTATGATTATGATGATTATGATGACGATGATGATTATGATTGATGATGATGATTATTATTATTATGATGATGATGATGATGATGATGACAATGATGATTATGATTGATTATGATTATGATTATGATGACAATGATGATGATGATTATAATAATGATGATGACTATGATGACAATGATGATTATGATGACGATGATTATGATGACGATGATGATTATGATGATAATGATGATGATGATTATAATAATGATGACTATGATGACAATGATGATTATGATGATGATGATTATGATGACGATGATGATTATGATGATAATGATGATTATGATGACAATGATGACAATGATGATGATGAGTATGATGACAATGATGATTATGATGACGATGATGATTATGATGCCGATGATTATGATGACAATGATGATTATGATGACGATGATGATTATGATGATGATGATGATGATGATGACAATGATGATTATGATGACGATGATTATGATGACGATGATGATTATGATGATAATGATGATTATGATGACAATGATGACAATGATGACAATGATGACGATGATGATGATGAGTATGATGACAATGATGATTATGATGATAATGATGATTATGATGACAATGATGATTATGATGACGATGATGATTATGATGACAATGATGATTACGATGACAATGATGATTATGATGATAATGATGATTATGATGACGATGGTGATTATGTTTACAATGATAATGATTATGATGATGACGACACTTTATAAAGACAGTAATCCTTTAAGTACTCATGATCTGTACAGGACTTAATCCAGCCCTGTTTAAGGCTAATCCAATATAATATTAAGGAAGCTCTTATATTTTTCTCTCTTCTCTACACCTGGCTGCCTACGACAAATAACAGACACAGTCATCGTTTAATCTTCCTGACAAAAAGAATAATTTGTTAAATAGGATTTTTTGTTCATGAAAAATATTTCATTGCTGTGCGTTTAAAACGGTTTTCTATACATCTATAAAAGTAAGGACACTTCTCAACCTATATACTCAACGAATTTTTAATCTACAAACTTTAAATTTGGTATATAGGCTATTCAGATATGTGGAAAACTTTTTAATAGGTTTTCATCCAGAAAAAAGGGCTTCTAAGGGGTTGAAATTGAAAAATTGGTACATGGGAGTCGAGATTTTTCTTTGTTTGCTAACTTCCATGATTGTGCATGCGTGAATGGTTCACACTACAGATTCCTTATGTTAAGTATAAGTTGGTTTGAAAATACTTTTCAAAGAGCGTGTCATGCTAACTGAATGGTTATCATACTTGACTCACTGTCTTTAAGTTTTGGTTTGGATGTCAGCTTAAGTATTTTTTTTTACTTACAATAACTGAACTGTTTAGAAAAAACATAATACTCGCATGCACATGTCTCAGTTTCTTTCCGTTTTTTTTGGTTTTTTTTTTACTTAATTTTTTTTTAAAGGAATTTAACATTTAAAGGAATTTTAAGTTTGATGCCAGGCAACGCTAGGTACATTTTCTAGTAATTTGATAAAATCATCTTGGACAGATTACTATCATATGTTATTTTCACAATGTTTCGATCGATGTAACCTCTGACCTTCTTCAAGTGCATCCTGACAGATACAGAAATCTTTCTTTTGAACTAGAGAATCTGGATGTATTTTCAAACAGGAAACAGTGGATCAAATTAAAGAATCCTTTCAAAATTCTATCCAGAATTCTGAGTTCAATATAAAAATTTTCAAGTTCAACTGATCGCAACAGAGAAGGTTGAAGATTACATCAGGCAAAATCATTGTGAGAATAATATCTAAGATGAGATGAAAGCAGTAGTCTGAATAATGCAAATAGTACAAACAAGCAGGACCTGTGGAAATTCCACTGGGGACTCATTCATATGTAATATATTGATGTTCGCATTCTGTAGATGTTCAGCATAAATGGAGACGCTCTGATATTATTGTAGCTCTTTTGTTAAAACTGCAAAAGTATTTATCTAAGCTAGCAGGAACGCCCAGCATAGTCCAGTTGTAACGTACGTTTAAATATGATATTTTAATTCTTGCAGATTTTGTATATATTATTATAGAAGTAATGATTTTTATATATCATAAAGTTGCGATTTCAAAAATAAAAAAAATATATCCATGTGATTTGGGTGCATCAGCTTGAATCGGAACCGAAACCGAAACTTATGAAAAAAATATGTATATATATATATATATATATATGTATATATATATATGTATATATATGTATATATATATATATATGTATATATATATATATATATATATATATATATATATATATATATATATATATATATAAATTGAGTTCCTTCAGCTATAATCGAAACTGAAATCAAAACTTATGAGGAATTTTGTATAAAATTATTTATTACAAGAAATGGAAGTCCGTCTATAATATAAATCTCACCTGTCTATTTAAATGTATGTATGTATGTATGTATGCCTAAAACTTTTGACAAAAGCGATGGATTTTCATGAGATTAGTATCGTTTTGAAACATGGCCTTCAGATTACAAATATCGAAAAATTGGCTAAAAACATTAATTACTTCACCCTCAACTGGGCACTTTTCTACAGGGAGAGGTCGCTTTTTTCACCGGTATTTTCGAAAGTCATCCCCTCTTTTCGATTGACTAGCCTTAATTTAAACCTTCACCACTCTCGGTTTGGCAATGGGCACAACAGCAAAGATGTCACTTTTTTTTTTCACATTTTTTTCCCTCTTTCCCGATACAGATGCGAGCCTGCCTTCCTACTAACACTTTTTTTTTTTTTGCTCACCACACACCTCCAAACACCCGGGCAATGCCGGGCACCCAGACTATTAACAATTAAACAGCATTCACTCAGATGTGAACTGGCATCTAAGCTTCAGCCTCTGTCCCATCGACGAAATGTTGCATCCCTCTGCCTTTTCTACAAGTATTTTAGTGGTGAATGCTCTGACGAACTGCAATCACTTGTGCCCCCACGACGTGAGAACCCTCGACAAACCCGACAGGCTGCTAAATCCCACCTCCACACTGTAGAGATCCCTAGATGTAAAAGATCTTTTTACTCCAATAGTTTCTTCCCCAGAACCGCTAGACTCTGGAATTCCATTCCAGGTCCCTGCTTCCCCAACAGTACTGACGTGCAGAAGTTCAAGTGTAACGTGAACCGACATCTTGCTGCCCAAATCCCTACATAGTACCCCAGTAGTTGTTGCCCCTGATAGTAGCCCCCTACACCAAAGTGGCAATTTGCCTTGTTTGGGGTGAAAATGTAATAAAAAAAAAACAAAAGATGTAAGCGTGACACACAAAATAAATAACACACACGATATCCTATTAATATATAGATTATCAATCCTAATCTAAAAATTCCAAAACAATATCCTCGATAGCCATTACGATTTCCTTCAGAACCACTTCTGCACTAGAAAGAATTCTGCAGATAAATTATCAGAAACTGCGTCACCACCGATTTTGATTAAACTTGAGAAGGGTCAATTTCTCAATAAAAATCCTTGAATCTTAGAATAGATTTCCAGACCACTGATATCCATGACAAATAACACCCTACCTGAGAATTCTTCCTCAAAACTCCTCGGCTTAACATTCACAGTCAATATGAACTGGAACAAATACATTGAGGATATTGCAAAGGCTGCTGCAAAAAGGCGGGTTTTCTTTATCATGCTGGAAGACTACTCACACCTAAGAGTATCTTGTATCTTTATAAGGCCACCATTTTCCCATGCATGGAGTATTGTTGCCACATCTGGGTTGGTGTATCTACCACTAGCCTCTCCCTCTTGAATAGGGTCCAAAAAAGAGTTTTTAATCTAATAGGTCCCACTTTGTCAACTAAGCTCCAACCCCTATCCCATCTCTGCAATGTTGCATCTTTGAGCCTGTTTTACAAGTATTTTAATGGAATGTGCTCTGATGAACTTGTTGCACTTGTGCCCCCTTGATATACATATCCCCGAAAAACCTGCTTAACAACAAAATCATATCCCTTCACTGTTGAGGTCCCTAAATGCTAGAAAGCTTTCAATTCTAATAGGTTCTGGATATGACCTTAAACTATATCCAGTGGTGAGGCCCCAGCTTGCGGGCTTTGGGGAGTGTGGAGCCACCCTTTAATTGCCATTGCTCCCAGGTCCACTCTGACTCGGAGTGGTAGTACCTGTTAGGGTCCTAACTATGGGTTAAATAGAAACCGACTTGAAAACAACAAATATATTCTATTAAAAAATTTTTCTTCAAAATCTTTGGATTCGGCATTAAGTAACCTGAAAAGGGTTGATATGCCGTAAAACAAAAACAACCAACCAATCATCAATTACTACTGTACATCAATGCACATCCGAAGATACTATGTTTATCAAACAAAAGAATGACAAAATTCTTCCATCTGTAAAAACAAAACGACTTTATTTGACAACCAATGTGTGTGGTTGTGTAGGAAATAGAGAGTAGGTGCACGTGGCAATGAGTGAGCAGTGATTGACCTTCATAACTCTCAGTCTGCTGACTGATCCAAAACCATTTGCTTTTATTATGATTGTTTCCATTGTTCCTTTGAACAGCAATTTGATGTCTCATCTACGTCACAGGTCAGAAAATGGAATTCTTCCTCCCACTTGCTATTTTTCGGAAACCTGGCATCATGTAGTTGTATAGGAGAAAGAGAGAGGTGATCACTCATTAGCGATAACCCATAAGTATGTGTATGTAAAAATATGTGCTTTCTTCATCAACATTTTGTTTGTTTATGAAAATGTTACAAGTGGCAACTAACAATGTATATGTTCAGGAAGAGAGGGAGAGAGAGAGAGAGAAAAGATGAAAGAGAAAGAGAGAGAGAAGAGAGAAGATGAAAGAGAGAGAAAGAGAGAGAGAGAGAGAAGATGAAAGAGAGAGAGAGAGAAAGAGAGAGAGAGAGAGAGAGAAAGAGAGAGAGAGAGAGAGAGAGAGAGAGAGAGAGAGAGAGAAGATGAAAGAGAATTGATGAAACAATGGATGAGAGTTCTTGGGATAATACATGTAGAACAATTGAGGTAACATGGTCAGTTGATAAATGAAGTCCGAAGAAAACAAGGAAACAAGTGATAAAAATAGACCTGAAGGAAAGAGGGATAAATAAAAACCTTGCCAGAGATAGGTTACTTTGGAAGCCAATTTCTTAAAAACTGCTAATACATGTGTTGCATAGGTAACGGACAATGCTGGGAAAATATCGGAAAATATTGGATGTATTGCATACATGAAATTATGGATCCGGGCAAAACCAGATGTTGAATCCGATTACTGAGTGATGACGTCAACTCTAGATTCCAGTCGAGGAGTCAGGATCCTGAAACAATGAGAGAATATATTTTAACTTGATTGAAATTACTAAAAGTGTAAAGAAATTTTAAAATAAAGACAAGAAAAGAAATCTCATTCTAATATTTAAAAGCAACTTTATTTGTCATCTTTGTTAGTAGCATGCATATGATTATATGAGAGAGAAACGGGTTAGTAGCTGAAAGTGTTCTTGTGTGTAAGGATAGATTGAATATTATACTGGCTTTTGAAGGAGAGAATAGTTCAGTGTACACGTGTTGTAGTCAGTAGTAGTCAGAACAAAGGATTAGACAGTCCTGTGATGTAGATTAGAAAGGCCGGTTAACAGAGAAAGAAAGAGAAAGATATTCAGTGTGTTTACGTGTTAGTGGGTAATAGGAGCGTGCATCTAGTCTGTGAATCGACATGAGCAATCCTGTAGCTTGCAAAGAAAGTTCATGTGTGGACAAAGGCTTAAAGAGTCCTGTAGCATGAGAAAGAAGGTCAGGTGTGGAGATAGCCATGTTGGCTTGTCGTACCCACGTTAGCCTGGGGCCAAAGAGCCCAGGCTGTGTTTGCTGCCAGCCAGCAGGGAGAGAAAAAAAGAGAGCGTTACCGGTTTCACCTTTTATACACTCGATCCCATGACTGAGAGCTGGCTTGTGACTGGCCAAGCCAGGAAAACAGTAGATTTAAAATCTCAAGCCACAAAATTTTGCTCCTGCCTGTTATTGTAGCAATTTTTGACTGTCATACAATAAACACAATCGAAATTTCAATTAAGAAGAACTGAAAAATAAGCAAACAAGTCAAATTCCAATGTATGAAATTTCAATATAAGACATAAACAAAGGCACGAATCAGAGAGAACCAGACAGAAAGCCAGCAGTGACACTTCTACCTTCACCCACACCAACCAACCAACCAACCAACCAACCAACCATGCCACCAACCCACATAACCCGAACTCTCTTATCATGCTATCAGTGTAATGTAAATAAAACTTTGTTGATTTAAAACTTT
Source organism: Euprymna scolopes (assembly GCF_053919585.1). NCBI lineage: Eukaryota > Metazoa > Mollusca > Cephalopoda > Sepiida > Sepiolidae > Euprymna > Euprymna scolopes. The sequence continues at coordinate 45,454,708 of NC_136521.1, forward strand.
GTTGATTACTACAATACTGTCCAATTGACTACTGTATACTCATTAACCCTTATCCTCAATTGGCCTCTGGGCCTTGATAAGTTGTGACTCCTTTGTAAAAAAAAATTAACAAGTTGTTTGTTGTTTACAGAAACCACAGCTATCAGCATGTATATACTATTGGCATGCATTTCATAAAAGCACAACCAATAAATTATATAGACCGACAATATAACACATGTTAACAAGTAAAAGAGATGTTAAACTAAATATGTTGGATGATGATGCTGCTGATGATAATTATGACGAAGTTATCAAGTCACAGAAGAGATGTTGCGAGTTTGTCTCTGCTTTACGTTATTTTCATGGCAAGTGCTTGGCTGAGCTCCAATCTATGTATGGTCCCCCT
>NC_136521.1:45460095-45527595 GCF_053919585.1 Euprymna scolopes
ACAAGTTTTGGGGACTGACCTTCACTCCTGACCTGAAATGGAACACATGCATCAAATCTGTTGCCAATATCGCTGGAAAAATGGTCAGATCATTCTACCACTTCAAAAAGTTATCTCATTACCAATGTAATCCTCTATTTGTATAAGAGCCAGGTACATCCTAAAACGGAGTACTGTTGCTGCATCTAGGCAGGAGCTGCTCTGTGTGCCTTATCCAGCCTTGATAGAATTCAAATCAGCTTTGAAACCTAGTGGGTGATGCCCTTTTCTCTTTCCTGCAACCTCTTTCTTTTTATTGCGAGCCTGTCTCTGCTAAATGCTTGACTGAACTCCAATCTTTGGTTCCTTCCTTGCCAAGTTTTCACAAAAATACTCTACTAAATATAACCACTATCAACAATTCCCCCATTCTCTATCTGTGCCTAAATCTAAACCAAATACCATGAACAAAACTTCTTTCTTAGAACTACCTGCCTGGGGAACACTGTTTCACTGGTCTGCTTCCTGACTGACTACAGTATGGTAGACTTCAAGTCCTATATAAACAAGTTCTTGTTGAGCTGTCCCCATAAATAATCGAATTCTACCAAACTTACATGATTAACGATTACTACACGATCACCTTATATTCATTAACCCTTATTCTCGAGTGGCCTTTGGGCCTTGAAAAACAGTGACTCCCTCGTAAAAAGGAAAAAAAAGGGGAGAAAACTGAGACTGAAAAACAATCCATCTACATCTACCTTACTTATATCTTTATATCATAAGTAACAGAGGATCTACCTCCCCCTCCCCCATGCACGGTTGCACGCACCCACATGCAGCTGTTAGTAGCTGGAGTAGTGGCAGTCGGGTGTGGAGGATGCAGAGTTGTTCCTGCTCAGCTCTTTATAACCCACTTCTCTCACCTTCATTTGAAAGTGATACATGCACTCGCTTAAACATTAGATTTTTCAACTTCCAAGAGACGGTGAGGCATATTTATGTGAGCAAATGACTGTAGAAATTGTACACTGAACGCTTCAGTTGTTGACAGGGTAAAAAAAGAGAAGAAAAAAAAAAGCTAAAGTAAATTTCAATGCTATATTTATAAGTTGAGAGAGGAACGTATGAAATAAAAATATATGAGAGTCTGTGGCACGGTCCCTGACTTTGGTGGAGGCCATCTTGGAACATCTTTGGGTAAAGCTATGGAGCACACCAACATTTAACATTATATATATATATATATATATATATATATTAAGGTATAGATGTTATTGTTTTAGTGAAGGAAGAAAATGAATGAATATATTATATATATATATATATATATATATATATATATATATATATATATATATATATATATATATAATGCTCCCTATCTTGGGTTGAGCATTTCGGGAAGTGATATACAAATTGCCATTAGCGTATAAAGCGACGCTCTTTGTGTAAACAAATCGAGCGGAGGCATTTGGACGATGTTAAAACTAAACATCGTTAAATTCATTACCCACAAAGCAGCAGCTGTATAGCATAATGGTGAGAAGCCTTGACTCTCATTTGGGCAGTCAGGTTTCAATTATGGCCAGGATCGAAACCTGAACGCCATACAGTACTGTATGTAAAATAATATATATATATATATATATATATATATATATATATATAGTCATCCACATACAGTACTATTTTGCTGTTTCACAGCTCATCAGTGTGGCTATATATATATATATATATATATATATATATACACTAGCATGGGTGCCCGGCATTGCCCGGGTGTTTTGGAGGTGTATGTTGAACAAAAGAAAAAAGAAAAGTAGTAGTAGGAAGGCAAGCTCGAACCTCTATGGCAAAGTAGGAAAAGGATGGTGAAAAAACCTGACGTCTTTGCTGTTACGGCCACCACCAAACCGGAAGTGATATAGGTTTTAATTAAGGTTAGAAAATCGAAAGGAGAAGATGGCTTTCGAAAATATCGGCGAAAAACGCGCCCCCCCCCTGTAGAAAAGTGCCCAGTTGAAGGTGAAGATATTAATGCTTTTAGCCCATTTTTCGATATTTTCCATCTGAAAGGTCGAAATTAAAAAAGATACTGATCCGTCACCTCTGTCAAAAGTTTTAGGCAGACATGCAAACATACATACACACATACATTCATATACACATACATACATGCATTTATATATTGGTAACTCAAATTTTTGACCCAAATTAAAAAGCTTGCCCTATGTCTGAATAGCCTTTATGTAAAATTTCAAATGTTTAAACCAGAAATTGTCTGAGTAATTTGGTAGAAACCAAAGCGGTCAAATTTTTTAAAACTTTGACCCCTATTATGACCCCTTAACATTTATTGTTTTGGGCTCAAATCAAGTTATTAAGTTAGATCCATGTCCAAGAAACCTATATCTAAAATTTCAAGTGTTTAGACCCAAAATTGTCGGAGGAGTTTGGTAGAGTTCTCAAAGGTCAAATTGTTGAACTTTGACCCCTTAACAGCCAAATTTCTATATGAACTCTCATTCTTTGACGTTATTCTCGCGTTGGCTACGCACAGTTCAAACATTTCAAAATACAACCGCAAGAAACAACGTGCGGCTCTTTACAAACAGACCTCTTTCTCCAAATTTACAACATGGCAAGGAAGAAGAAAAGAAAAAAAAAGAAACAAAACAACACACTGAAGATGGAGTATACCTCTGAAATATATTTGTGTTATACATTTCGAACAAGTAAAATATTTGTTTATTTTCCTAATATTATGTTGTATTTGGTTTTCAAGTGCACTTGATGCATATATATATATATATATATATATATATATATATATATATATATATATTAGTATTGGTTTATATATTAGTGTTTTGTATATATGTATATATACGTGTTGATTAATCGAAATCGGAATCGGGAATTGAAAAACTCAACAAATTTGTGGGTATTGGAAATGGTATCGGAATCGAAAAAATTGGTGCCTTTTTTCCGATGCCGAAGTGATTTGTAGTGGACTGGTGGATATATTATACATATACCCCAGTCGTACAAAATAGGAAAAATGAATTGCATTGAGAAAGGAAAAATGTATTGCTTTGAAGAAGAAACGAATAACACGTTTATTTGAAGTAAACGAACTAGGATTTATTTCCTGAAGAAACACATGAAAGAAAAGGGTACCGCACACGTTTAGTTGGGCGTGCGTCTCTCGCTGTTTACTCGTGAGAAGGAAAGTCTATTGTCGTAGAGTGAGAAAGAGAGAAAGTCAATCCAGTTTGGTGTGCGTCTCTCAATGTTAGCTGGTGAGAAGGAAAGTCTATTGTAGTATAGAGAGAGAGAAAAAATGAGAAAAAGTCAATCCAGGCCATGGAGATAGAAAACGTGTAAGGTGTACATACTGTCTGTTAACTCTTGCCCTCACACATACAGTAGCAGGGGCTGTGACGTGCACGGATGCACGCCTCCCGAGAGGGAGACGGCTGGTTCGTAGAACCGTTCAGTTCGGGAGCTGGTCCAATAAAAGGGCTGGAAACAGCTTGTCTCTTGCTTTTATACTTGTTTCCGGTGGTCCTTTGCACATGTGTGGATTTCCTTTGAAAGGGGAAGTGACGTTGCCCATGTGTGCGTACGTGTGCGCGTATGTGAGTACATGTGTGTACGTTAGCGTGTGTGTGTATACACGTGAATGTGAGTGTATATATGCGAACGTGAATATATCTACTTGTGTGTACATGCGCGCGTATGTTTGTGTGCGCGTATGTATATGACAAGAAATATGGCTTGAGATGTGAATGCGTGTTTTTGTGTGAGACTAGGAAAGGCTCCCACATATATATTTATATATATATATTTATATATATATATATATATATATATATATATTAAATGAAAGATAAGGAATAAAAGTTATATATAACTTTCTTGTATCATCAGAACAATAAGGAAAAGTTTAGTGGAAATTTAAGGAAAAGAATTTTTTTTTTTCTTAATTCAGTAACCCTCTCACACTCCGAAGTGTTTCTTCACGTTACTATATATATATATATATATATATATATATATATATATATATATATATATATATATATATATATATATATATATATATATATATATATATATGCAGATATTTTCCCAGCTTTTTTTTTTTATGGAAATCGCTCGAGGAGCTAACGAAAGATGATTATTGCAAAAGACAGGAGATGCTTATTGACTCTAGTCTTAAAAAGACTCAGGCTGTAAGTAGAAGGGAAAACAGTGAGCAGAAAAGAATTCCACAACCTTGCAATGCTTTGAAAAAAAGTTACTGGAATAGGAATAGGAAGCTGAGGTATTAAAACAAAACAGTTTTAATTGATGGTTGCTTATATGTAACCGCCACAACAGAGTAGAATTTAATTAAAATTTTTTAGTGAAACAGGCTGCTTATTTATCTATTAATAAAATTATTTATTATTATTTATTAATACATTTATGTATTTATTTATTTCCCACGTGTGGATTTCGTTAGATTCGAACCGTAAACTTCTGCAGCGGCGGGGGGGGGGGGGTTGATATTTCTCGGATCACGTGAGATATAGTAGGAGGAAAAGTGTGAGTAGACATCATAAGAGATAGTGACTAACGGCGGATTTTGATTCGTTAAAATTTCTGAGCCTGCGCAGAGCCTTTATAACGTGCGTTCTTTCCCGATTGCGCTTCAAACCATTCACTGAGATTTTCTACTCTTTTCTTCTCCGTCGAAGCACACTACACGGTAAGTTCACGGAAGAAATTATTTTTCATAGTTTTGTTTGTTTCCGCGATCAATAATTTAAAATTTTTCGTAGGGTTGAATTTTCCTATTTAAAAAGAAAATCGGGTTTTGTTAACCAGAAATTCAACGGCTCTTGGTAATTTTATCAACGGCCATCTTGAATTATTTTGGGGCGTGTTGCTTTTTTTTTCTATGCCTTTTGTTTAAGATTAATTTTAATTCTTAAAAATGTTTTTCTTTAAATAACAAACATTTGTTTTTGTAAAATGTTTAAAAAAAAATTCTTGGTCTGTTTTATTTTTAAATTTGAATCTTGCCGTTTTCACTTTTTTTCTACCTTTTTTTTTCTCTACAAAAAAAAAAAAAAAAGACCCGGTCACACGCGTTTTTTTTTTCTTTTTTCGTTAAACAAAAATTCTTATGAAAATAATTAAAGCAATTAAATTGAGTTTATTGTAATGAGTTTATTTTAATATTGAGGTTTATTTTTAATGTTCCAATTTTTAATCAACAATATGCTCTCGGGGGGGGGGGCATAAAAATGTGTCGAAACGACTTCCGTATAATTTAAATTTCTTTGTTTTATTTCGCTTTCAATTTTTTTAAGTTCAAAATAAATTTAATCTTTTTGTTTTAAGGTAAATTTGAGAACGGTAAAATTAGCTTAAAATCAATACATTAATTTAAACGACTTTTCTCTAAAAAAAAAATTATGGATTGAAAATATTCGCAAAAGTGGTAATTCTGAAATATTTTCGCTTAGAGTATATTAAATTAATTTAAATTTAGCTACTTATGCACTGATTGGTCCGTGCTGAAATAACGTTATTTAGAAAGCCATTTTTAACATGAGGACGAGGGTGTTTGTGTACCTATTCTGTACTTTCACCTTACAAAAGACTTCGGTACTAGTGCAGAGTAATCCGGACGTAAATAATGTTATTTAAAAAGCCAGGGAGGATGTTTTGTACCTATTCTGTCCTTTAACCTTACAATTGAATAAAAACATCCCATAAAACTTTAAATGTGGAAATACGGTTTAAAAAAAAAAAAATAGCGCGGATCACTCATTAGCACAAAGATTTTAAACTTGCATACTCTTTGAGAAAAGCGGATCAATAAGTGCACTAGTACCGAAATTTAGCAACTACTAATGGTTTCGAGTAGTTTCATGGAACTGCTAGAGTACGCTTAAATCATTTTGCCTGTTTCAATTCAGTTGTGTAAAATAAAAATTTGGGCGAAAGTACATAATAGGTAAAAAAAAAAAAAACGTATTTTACATTAAGGCCCGTCTCACGGTCGTATATAACAATTTTTTTTTTTTTTTTTTTTTCACTTTTCTTCATGAAATTTTTCGAGAAGTGGGTGATCACTTTTCCATGTAAATTTAACTTCATATGAGTACCTACTTTCTGGCCACCTGGGAGAAACGGGCATTTTTTATTAGCTAAAAGGTTTCATTTTATCAATAGACACGAGGAAATTTAAAAATAAAGAAATCGGTATTTTACTTCAAGGCTCGTCTCGCATTTGTATAGAAAAAAAAAAATAGTTGGTAAAACTATACAAACACCGTGACAGCGAATTAACCCTAACCCTAACGCTGTCACGGTGTTTGTATAATAATACCAAATAGTTTTCGGTGTGCTTTAAAAGAAAATGGTAACCGTTTCCGTGGCAAATTTACCGTTTGTATGTTAACTCGGATCATTTTCCATTTCATTTATTTTCCGAAAATTTAAAATTAGACGAAAAAGTTTTCCAAACATGAGCCATGTAATTCTGTTATCACGGTTGGCCATTTTTGTACGCGCAAGCGTAGGCCATGTGCGCGCTTGCGCGTACAAAATGGCCGGCCGTGATAACATAGAATTACATGGTGATAACAGTTTACATGGTTTATTTAGAAAACTACGTGTTTTTCGTCTAATTTTAAATTTTCGTCAATACTACACTGTGACAAGCAGTTTGGTATGCGAGTGCACATTTAACAGCCTTCATTTATGCTCGCGCGTAGCGTAAATGAAGGCTGGGCTGTGAAGTGGAAAATAGTCCCAGAGCTAAGGGGGTTAATACCATACAAACGGTAAGTTTGCGACGGAAACGGTTACCATTTTCTTTCAAAGCACACCGAAAACTAAAAACCATTTTATATACAAATGTGAAACATTTTTCTTTATTTTTAAATTTCCTGGTGTCTTTATTGAAAGATAAAAACGAAACCTTTTAACCAATGAACACTAAAATGCACCTTCTCAGGTGACCAGAAAGTGGGTACTCATTTTAAGTTAAATTTACATCGAAAAGTGATCACCCACTTTTCGAAAAAGTAATTTCTTATGAAAATTTTCTTGCGACGGAAATCAGATTCGTTACCACACCGAAATATACAAAACCGGTAATGAAATTAATTCTAAGTTCAGTATTTTTGAATTTTCATTTTTTTTTTTTTTTTTTTAATGAAACCTTGCTCTTTTAATTGAAAAAAAAATTAGGCTTTGAATAACATTTTTAAAGTAGTTATAAGCTTGGAAAGACAGGGTGTCGAATTAATTCAACCCCCCCCCCTATTGAAATATCTAAAAAGTAAATTGGATAACCTTTACGGAGATGGTCACAACGTCCGCCTCGTTCTGAGCTCGGAGAAGCCGTCTGACGTAGGCGGTGTCGAGGCAGAAAATTACCCCTTCAATAAAGTGCCCAGTTAACTTAAGGAGAAAAAAAAAAAGCCGTTCCAATAATTAGAATTTAAAAACAAAACAGTCCATGATTAGAATAGTTCCACGTGGTTAGTTAACCCTGTAAAATTCTGTGATTTGTTTCACAATATTTATAGAAGCATCTGTCTGTGGCATATCGCATATTTTAGGGTTAGGGTAATTTTCTGCCTCGACACCGCCTACGTCAGACGGCCTCTCCCCGAACTCAGAACGAGGCGGACGTCGGGACCATCTCCGTAAAGGATAACCAGTAAATTTACTTAAGTTTTATATAAAAGATCAAATATATTCAAATAAAACTTTTTTTTTTTTTTTTAGAAATTTAAAGTCCGAAGTTTAAAATCTTTTTAAATCACTTTTAAATAAAATCTTGGTCCTTACTCCTTTAATTGAAGAAAATTAGGGTTTGAATTACATTTTTCGAGGAGTTAAGTTTGGAAAGGCAGGGGGTCGAATTATTCAATGTTTCACGAAGTTTCGGACACCTAACGAACGCGAGACGGACCTTAATGTAAAATTTTACAAAAAAAAAAAAAAAACTGTTACAACGACTCTCCAAATAACATTTTAACGCATGTATTAAACGGCGAAGAAGCGGTACTCTAAATTAAAATTTTGGTATTTGTACAGTTTAAGACGTAAAAATGGAAATATCGAAAAGGTTATGGAACGAAGTTCTCAAAACATTTCACTTAATTTCATCAAGTAGGTTTTTTTCGTTAAGATCGGAAAAATTTGATACCGAGTAAAAGGTTCGATTTTTAGGAAAAGCTAGTATTAAAGATGGAGGGGGTGTCGGCGCTTTAAATGGAGTATCTCCCCGTGGCGTGTTTAATAAATTCCAAGATGCCTAACTTCAACGCGCTCATAAAAACCTTTTCCGCTGTAAACAAAATTATCAAATAATTAAGTGATTTTGGTACTAGTGCACTTATTGATCCGTGCTGAAATAACGTTATTTAAAAAGCCATTAACATGGAGGGAGGGTATTTTGTACCTATTCTGTACTTTAAACGTATAATTGAATAAAAACTTTAGTATCTTCAGTCAATACATACAATATAACCTTTTCGAGATTTTTTTTTTTTTTTTTTTTTTTTTGTCTTGATTAAACTGTACGAGTACCAAAACTCGAATAATTTGCAGTTTAAAAATTAACTAAGAATAAACAAATTGAAAAATTCAAAAATTTCTAAGTTATGCCCGTTTTGTAGTTTTTTTTTTTTTTTTTTTTTTTTAATCAATCACCTTTGTATGAAGCACTAGAAGCAAGTTAAATCTTAAATGTTACCTCAAATGAGTTTTTCTAAATTCTCCATAATTCATGTGACCCACATTTTCAATTTAAATTTCAGTTTTAAGCAAAACTGAAGATTATCGATTTGAAGATGTTTCTCTAAATTAAGACGGCCCAAACAGATGCGATGTGTAATCGATACACTTTATATTGAGTAAAAATTTAATGTAACTCCCGCTGGAAATGTATAAATATTGCTAGAAGAATCGAGGGCGGAGTTGTTTCTATACTGATAGGTTTTTTGACTTTTTTTTTTTTTTTTTTTTTTCACTGGATTATTGGACACGCAGATTATGAAAAATCATTATTTCGATATTTGAAAGGGCTGCCCACTTTTTAGTTATAACGTTCTGTTAAATCAGTCACCTATTTTGTAACCAATAAAAATGCGGGTATATCAAAATCATAGTAAAAATAACAAACCTCTACCGCATTTGTAAGTCGGAAATATTAGAAAAAAAGCTAGGGTACTTGTGCATTTAACGAACCAGACGTAACTCAGCATTTGCTCGGCTTTGTCCGGCGCATGACGTCAACAGCCGAATATAACCGAGCGTTGCCGATTAAGCAGACGAGAATTTCGCTATCAATTGGAAGAGTCACAACTCAAGAAACGCTTATTTGAAGAGTTTAAAAAAATTGTTTTAAAAAGATAACCGACGAAATAATAATGAACCTTGCGGACCAGCTCCAGACCCCAGAGGCTGCACTAAACTTTTGCCAGCAACGGAAATTGTTGGCAGAAGAGAAAAGGTGTTTACATTTTGGCCAGGATTGTGTACTTGCAAAGAGAACAAGCCTTTCCGGCGGTTACGGTTGGAGGTGTAGAAGTGTAACATGTCGTCGATGGACCTCCATTAGGATTGGAACCTTCTTCTCAATCTCGACTAACCATCGCGTGTATAATAAAAATAATATACTTATGGGCGTTCGAGATGGCATCTACAAAAAAATCTCCATCCCGAATGTGGGTTACGTTCTCGCCACACAATTGTGGATTGGAAGATTTTCCTGCGTGGCAGGGATTATTTTCTTAGGAATCCCCGGCAGATTGGAGGCCCAGCAGGCCATACGATAGAAATCGTTTTTAACCGCAGAAAACACAACGTCGGCAAACTTCTGACACCGGTTTGGGTCTTCGGTGGATACGACCCCGCCGAAAAGGAAGGTTTCTTGGTCACTGTACCAAATAGGAACGCCGAAACCCTCCTTCCACTAATAAAGTCCTTGTTTCTGGCGAAAAAAAAAAAATGTACAAATAATCCTTGTTCATGCCCCCCCCCCATTGCCGTTTTTTTTTTTTTAGGCTTTTTCCATTTATTTGACAAGGAGTTGCAAAAAAAAAAATTTTTTTACGTGTTTAAGACATAGACAATATGGTTTTTACGTTAAAAAATGAAAAAAATAAACCGTTTAGACAAAGTTTCCTATTAACAAAAAACTTGTTTTATATGTATTTATTTTGAAAACGGAAAACAATTTCAAACAATATTAATAAAAAAACAAATGAACGGTAGGTTTTTGCTTTTTACTTTAAATTTTTTTGTTTCTACATTTTACAATTTCATTGTACAGATATTTTGTTGTAGCGTTTTTATTTTATCGCCAACGCTCGGTTTTATTCGGCTGTTGACGTCATGCGCGCCGGACAAAGTCGAGCAAATGCTGAGTTACGTCTGGTTCGTTAAATGCACAAGTACCAAAGCGAGAATTAACGTAACATTGTTTTATGAAAGTTTTTTTTTTATTACTACTGTACACATAGATTCCAAAAAAGTTGTCAAAACATAAATGTACTAGTGCACTTATTGATCCGTGCTGAAATAATGTTAAAGCCATTCTTAACACGGAGGGTGTCTTGTACCTATTTCTATTTTACAAATGAATTTAAAAAAAAAAAAAGCAACAAAAAAAAACTTGGAAATTTAAAAAATAACGCGGATTAGTAAGTGCACTAGGTGTATCCGAATTGTAGTCCACCCGCCATAACAAACGACTGATGGAATAGACCCTCCCCCCTCCAATGTATGCAAGATTATAACAAAATGAAAATGTAATTTCAAACCTTCATTTTTATTTCAATAAAATGTGCAAAGACCCAATTTTATAAGACTAGGTTTGTATTACTGTACACATAGATTCGAAAAAGTTGTCAAAAAAACAAATAACAAATGTTATCAAAGGCAAGATAAGTTACTTTTCTACCAAACTGGATATAATTTTCGTGTTTTTATTCAATTCAACATGTTTATTCAAAAACATTGGCGTCATTGAAGGCGCGCGTCGCCGCGCCTGTACTTTGTAAACACTGTTTTATAAATAAAAATATTTCTATTTTAAACAACTTTATTTTGTTTTGGAATTATATTCCATAAAGAAAATAAACCCACTTAAAAGAAATTACGAGTTTTTTATATTTTATTCGCAGTTTCGTGTTAGGGGTGTCAAATTCCCCAAAAATTCTGATGCACCTATAAGTTACTTTTCTAACTGGGTACATTTTTAGTGTTATTTAATGTCGCATTTTTTTTTTTTTTTTTTGTCATTGTTAAATACAAAGTATTAAAACTTATTCCCTAATACAATTGCTTCTACTCTAAAACGTTATAAATTTATTGGCCATGCATGCACTAATTTTATTGGCTGCTAGTGCAGAGTGATCCGCGCTATTTTTTTAAATCGTATTTCCAAGTTTAATTAGTTTTGTTTTTTATTCAATTACAAAGTTGAAGTATAGAATAGGTACAAGACACACTTCCCTCCCCATGTTAAGAATGGCTTTTTAAATAATAACGTTATTATTTACGTCCGGCGGATCACTCTCTGCACTAGTACCTTTTTATTGTAAACCGATCTCCTTTACTTAAACATTTATGGAATTCTTATATATATATATATATATGCGTGAAAGTTTTTTATTCATATTTAATGATTCAATTAGTAGTTAGTAACTATTTCGCGCGACACTTAAAAAAAAAAAAAAAAAAAAAAAAAATTTGGGGTTTGTATTATTACTGTACACAGATTCGAAAAAGTTGTAAAAAAACAAATATATAACAAATGAATGTTATCAAAGGCAAGAAAAGTTACTTTTCTACCTAACTGGATATTTTTCGTGTTTTTATTCAATGTAACATGTTTATTCAGCTCGAAAAGCATAGTGTTTACCGATGTGCGATGTATTGGAAAATTCAAAATGGCGCCGACACTCGCTTTAACACGGTAAGTTCAGGGAAAGATGTTATAAATAATAAACTAGACGAAATACTGTTAGAAATTCGCTCATTATAGGTTACCGTGACATAAGTTGACATATATTCGGTGTTTTTTTTTTTTTTGTATTTTTTTTTTAATAGTATTTTGTCTAGTTTATTAACCTTTTCCCAAACTTAGCATATTAGAGTGTCGGGCGCCATTTTGAATTTTCCAATACATCGGTAAACACTGCATGTTTTTCGAGCTGAATAAATATGTTACATTGAATAAAAACACAAAAATATATCCAGTTTGGTAGAAAAGTAACTTATCTTGCCTTTGATAACATTTATTTGTTATATATTTGTTTTTTTGACAACTATGTATACAGTAATACAAACCCCAACTTTGATTTAATGACATTAAACGCAGATTCTTCGGCAATCTACTGATTCGTCTGTCATTATGCAGTTTAAATATTTAATTTTAATTTCTCATTTTAAAACTAAAAATTTTTTACTTAAACACCCAACCTCGAAAGCGTTCCTAAGGTTGGGGTGTAGGTTAACCGGTGTTTATACTACGCTGGGGCAGGCCGTAAGAAATAATACCTTAAAATGCATAGTAACTTTATCTGAACTGAACAATTCATAAAGTATTAATTAATCATTCTTTAAATTTATTACATTTAAAATGCTGTATTTTAGGTACCTCCAACACGCGCCACAGTTTTACCCCCTCCCCTATATGTAGCCCGATGTAATTTAATCTAAATTTTTTACCATTTAATAGAAAAGGCTTCAGAGGTTGACACTCCTGACACTTTTCACAAATCGCTAAAAACATGGACGACCTACACGCATGACACTGAAAGTAATTAACGCCCCCTCTGACACGTGACCGGAAGTTAGGGGGCATGTGTATTTTTCATTTACATAGGTGAATGAACAACGAACCATTCTTTCATCTAACAATTTAATGAAAAAAATTTTTTAGTTCGTATTTCTCGCGTTGGCGAAACCGCACTAGTACCAAATGTCTTTGGTTAAGAATAAAAGTATGGTGACAATTTCATGTGTATATATATATATATATATATATATTCGAGACCAAAGCGTTTGTTAGACACCTGTGGCGCTGTGGCGGGGTCTACAAAATGTTCCGAATGGTTAACTGTCATACGAACTTAATTTTTCATTAAATTATTAAGTGAAAGAATGGTTCGTTGTTCATTCACATATGTAAAGTCAAAACAAATGCCCCCTTACTTCCGGTCATGGGGAGAGTTAATTACTTTCAGTGTTAGGTCGTTCACCATTTTTTTTTTTTTTTAGCGATTTTTGAAAAGTCGCAGGATTGTCAACCTCCGCCAAAGCTTCAAATAAACTGCTAATATTTTATTTTTTACAGCATACAACAATGAAAATGCGAGACAAATCGTGTTTACATTATCGACGCTTTACAACGACGTTCCTATGTAATGACGTTTTTTTAAGCCACCCATGTTTTAAAAATCTAGTAAAAATCAAATCACATTTTCCTGAAATTTTCGATATTCAATCATTAAGCTTGCATATTAAAAGTAGGTTTCGATAAATATATTAGCGGAAATATATATTTTTTCTTTGTTCTACCCCCCCCCCCCAACATTATTTTTAAACAGAAAACATTAACATTAATTTTATTTTAACTCTAGTCTGTAGTTCCTTAATGTTTGTTTTTTTTTTAGCAATAAAAACGTTACTCCATATGATTGCGAACGCTTATCCATAGAAATTAAACACGAAATGACGTCACTATATAAAAAAAATGTGTACTACTGCCGTTTTACACATCGCCGTGGAGGTACCTACTGTACTTAATTTTAAGTTTTTAAAGTTCTGTTTAGTAACACAACGGTGATTATGGAAATTTAGCTCCCTTTTATGAGGGTTCGAGAGTATTTTGCTAATTTTGCTTTGAATATTTCTGATTGCTTTTTTCATTTTTCTCGATTCGGAAAAACCTAAAATGAAAATAACAATTTAAACTAATGGTCTTTTATTCGAATGTTAAAATGATTTAGATTCTTTTTTCCTTACTACTTTTGCGCTTAATGTGGAAGCTTTTTAACTAGTTGAATTTCATCTAAACGAGATTCCATGAAAATTAAATTTATCCTGAAAATTTATAAGTTGAAAGTGCACTGAGGACCACCCGAAGACTGTCAATGTGCATTGGGTTGTCCAACAATGCAAAGGCCGTTTTAGTAAATGGAGAATTTTTCTACCTTCGAAAAATCCTTTTAAATTACCACTTAGATTTTCGGGGCAATTGAAAACTAAAATAACGCTTAAAATTCTGGCAAACGAGTAGTTTCCAAGATATGAAAGCGAATATATAACAAATGTTATCAAAGGCAAGGTAAGTTTTTAGTGTTTTTAATGTAACATGTTTATTCAGCTCGAAAAACAGTCTTACCGATAGCATTATCAGAATTTTTGTAGGAATTTTTGACACCCCTAACACGAAACTGCGAATACAATATAAAAATCTCGTAATTTCTCTGTTAAAAGTGGGTTATTTATTTTCTTTATGGATTATACTTCCAAAATAAACTATTACAGTTGTTTTAAAAGTAATAGAAATATTTTTTTTTTTTTTTTTTTAAACAGTAATGAATTTTCCGAACTCAATATTTTTCAATTTTTAAACTTTAAAAATCTATCAAAATTTTTCTATTGATTCTATTTTTACGATATTTTCAGGGTCAATGTGAAATTTTATGTTCTTTCCAATAAACCGAATATAATATTTTAGACAAACGTTTTTTTTAAATTCCCCCCCCCCCCCCAGTGTCACCCATTTTGAAATGTCTATTAAAAAGTAAATAATTAATTTATGTCGCACAAATTGAAGAGAAAGGGTCAATAAATAATATATTCAAATTTAAAACAAAAAAAATCGCTTTTTTAGAAATTTACCTGTAAAGTCCGAAGTTTAAAACCTTATTTTATAAGAACACTGTTTTTTTTTTTTTGTTTTTTTTTTTATGAAACCTTGGTCCTTGCTCCTTTAATTGAAAAAATAATTAGGGCTTGAATTACATTTTTCGAGGAGTTATAAGCTTGAAAAGACAGGGGGTCGAATAATTCACGCCTCTCATTTTGAAATGTCTATTAAAAAGTAAATAATTAATTATATCGGAGTTTTATATATCACAAATTGAAGAGAAAAGGTCAATAAATAATATATTCAAATTTAAAACAAAAAAAAATATCGCTTTTTTAGAAATTTACCTGTAAAGTCCGAAGTTTAAAACCTTTTTTTTTTTTTTTTTTTAAAAACACATTGTTTTTTTTTTTTTTTTTTTTTGTTTTTTTTTGTTTTTTTTTTTAAACCTTGGTCCTTGCTCCTTTAATTGAAAAAAAAATTAGGGCTTGAATTACATTTTTCGAGGAGTTATGAGCTTAGAAAGATGGGGTGGAATTATTCACTATTTTCACGAAATTTCTGACACTGCTATCTTACCGATGTATTTGAAAATTTAAAATGGCGCCCGACTCTTTGACATGTAAGTTCGGGAAAAAGAGTTAAAAATAAAAACTAGACGTGACATGTTCGGTGAGGTTTTAACAATATTTACTTTTAACTCCTTTCCCAAACTTACCGCGTTAAAGTTTCGAGTTGATTAAATATTTTACATTAAATAAAAACGCTAAAAAAGTATCCAGTTGGGTAGAAAAGTAACTTATCTTGCCTTTGGTAACATTTGTTTAACAACTTTTTCGAATCTGTGCAGTAATACAAACCCAATTCTTCATACCTGCCCAGAATAGTACTTAACACCTTCCCTGTGTTAATGATTTTCGGGTTTGTTTTACTGTACATAGATTGGAAAAAGTTGTCACAAAACAAATATAGAACAAATAAATGTTATCAAAGGCAAGATAAGTTACTTTTCTACCCAACTGAATATGTTTTTAGTGTTTATATTTAATGTAACATGTTTATTCAGCTTGAAAAACAGTGTTTACCGATGTATTGGAAAATTCAAAATGGCGGCCGACTCTGTCACGGAGTTATAAATAAAACCGTCAAAATACTGTTAAAAACTCGCCGAATATGTCACAGTAACATAGGAAGGGAGTTTCTAACAGTATTTTGTGTTTTCTGCCATTTTAAATTTTTCCATAAGTTTTTCGAGCTGAGTGAACATAACATGTTACATTAAATATAAACACTAAAAACATTCAGTTAGGTAGAAAAGTAACTTATCTTGCCTTTGATAACATTTTTGGCAAAGTAATATAAGTGCATAAGTACCGATAATTCATCGGCCAACTGATTAAAAAAAAAAAGCTATATTCAAGGTAGGATTTTTAAATCGGACGAAAAATAAAAATCGATAGTTTTGCAATTCATGGATCGTGCTATTTATATAAATTGGAAGTGCACTTGTATCACCTGAAGATGTAGAAGTATCAGAATTTTTGTAGGAATTTTTGACACCCCTAACACGAAACTGCGAATACAATATAAAAATCTCGTAATTTCTCTGTTAAAAGTGGGTTATGTATTTTTTTAAGGATTATACTTCCAAAATAAACTATTACAGTTGTTTTAAAAGTAATAGAAATATTTTTTTTTTGTTTTTTTTTTTTAAACAGTAATGAATTTTCCGAACTCAATATTTTTCAATCTTTAAACTTTAAAAATCTATCAATTTTTCTATTGATTCTATTTTTACGATATTTTCAGGGTCAGTGTGAAATTTTATGTTCTTTCCAATAAATCGAATATAATATTTTAGACAAACGTTTTTTTTTTTTTTTATTCACGGTTTCTCCCCCCCCCCTCCCAATTTTTAAGTGTCTATTACAAAGTAAATACTTAATTTAGACCCGGATAAGTACATAATTATTTACTCACAAATTGAAGAGAAAAGGTCAATACATAATATATTCAAATTTAAAAAAAAACGGACATCGTGTTCTCGTAGAATTTTACCTGTAAAGTTTGAAGTTTAAAACCTTTTTTTTAAACCACGTTATTTGTTTTTTCTTTTTTTTTTTTTTAATGGAACCTTGGTCCTTGCTCCTTTAATTGAAAAAAAAATTAGGGCTTGAATTACATTTTTCGAGGAGTTATAAGCTTGGAAAGACAGGGGGTCGAATAATTCACGCCTCCAATTTTGTAAATGTCTAATAATAATTAATTTAGACCCGGATAAGTACATAATTATTTACTCACAAATTGAAGAGAAAAGGTCAATACATAATATATTCAAATTTAAAAAAAAAACGGACATCGTGTTCTCGTAGAATTTTACCTGTAAAGTCCGAAGTTTAAAACCTTTTTAAAAAAAAAAAACTTTTTTTTTTTTTTTTTTTTTTTTTTTTTTTTTTTTTTTTTAATGAAATCTTGGTCCTTGCTCCTTTAATTGAAAAAAAAAATTAGGGCTGGAATTGCATTTTTCGAGGAGTTATAAGCTTGGAAAGATGGGGTGGAATTATTCGCTATTTTCACAAATTTTCTGATACTGCTACTGAAGATGTACCTTAAGTTGATTACGAGGAGGTTAAAAATCCGAAAATGCCTTTCGGGCCTCCTCATGTTAAGAACGGTGGTAAAAGTGCAGCATCTTTCCACCTTTCCTTTAAAATTACGACTATTGGTTATGATTCATCTTCCTTTGTTTACAAAGCCATTTGGCGGAAGTGACGTCCAACATTTTTAGTTAACGATGACCAAAACTGTATAGAATTGCCCCCCCCCCTCTTTTTTTTTTCTAACGAAAAGTTAGGTTTTTGACATTTCTCATGTATTTAGACACCGCTAAAAATGGCAGAAAAATGAAGTTTTTTTTTTTTTTTTCAAAACAAATTACATTTATTAAAATCCATTATTTCTGAGTAACTTTTTTTTCCAAAAAGATAAAACCCTGAATTTTATCATAGAAAGCAGAATAATGTAAAACTTTCTATTTTTAATTAAATTTTAAATGTTAAATTTCCCCCCAAAGTTAATTATGAATAGTTAAAAGTTTTTGAAAGAATTTTTATTTCTTGTCTATGGTTTTAGGCTGATTTTTCTGAGAATATGCAAAAAAATATAAGTACCTGAATTTCAAATAATTCCACTTTTCATATAGGCAACCAGTTACTTTGCGTCAATTTGATACAATGTTTACATTTGTACTTGATAAAAAGCAAACTACGGAAGACCAAACAGGCAAAAAAAAAAAAAAAACTTATTTTTTAGTGACATTATTTCAATGTATTAATGCTGAGGCTGGCCAGTACCAGATGGGTGACCATTTGTACGAGTTTGGTTTTTAATGTGTGTGTGTGTGTGGGGGGGGGGGGGCAATTTAAAGCCGAATAAAAATTATTTCGCCGCGTTTGTTTCACCATAGTCGAAAGGCGGCAAACGTTTTCAAACGGGATCGAAAAAATATTTTTAACACAAAGGGCACAATATTTATTTTTTTTTTAATCGATTCAAAGTATTCCCTGTTTAATAATGGTCATGCATTATTCGGCTCGCTAAAAAATTGTTTATCAAGGATTTTAAAATGGCTTTTTTCGTATGAATATTTAAGCAAGAACAAATATCGTTTATAAAAAATAAGTAGTTATAAAGTTCATTCTTTTAATCGCTGAAAATTTCGTATTGATTGGATAATTACCTGATTTAGTACCCCCCCCCCTCCCGTTTTGGCGGTGCTTTGATATTTCAATCATAAAAAAAAAAAAAATTGTATCCAATACATATTCCCCAAATAATTGGAGGTTAGCCTGCCACTTTTCAAAAATCGCTAAAAAAACATGGCAGACGACCTATGCATGACACTTAAAGTAATTAACGCTCCCTCTGACACGTAACTGGAATTTATTTGTTTACAATTTTTCACCATACTTTCTTTCTTAACCAAAGACATTTGGTACTAATGAAGTTTCGCCAACTTTAAAAAAAATTTTCATTAAACTTTTTTAATCAGTTTTCTTTATAGATTTAAAGAAAATCAACGAAATTCCAAAAACGCGCTTACCTATAAAAAATACTATTCAATGTGTACTTTCATTAAGAATTTATCCATATTTATACTTATATTCCATGTCCTTTGTAAATAAAATACTTTTTAAACAAGGATTCCCAAAAAAAGCAAACTCGGAATTTTTGTTCAAATAAACGGAGACTTTTGTGTGTGGCTTATAAATGCCACAATATCTTTCTGTTGCGTTCTGTTAACCAAAATTATTTGGGCCTCTGGAAGTTAAAAAATGCACACATTCACTAAAGTTTTTGCCATTAAACAAAAACCCAGTCGACCATTTTTTTGTTTTTGTTTTTTTAAGCGTTTTACACTTTGGACTTTACAGGTAAATTTCCAAAAAAAACACTTTAAGAATATTTTATTGATATTTTATCTTATATTTGTGATATATAAAAACTTTAAATTTTAATAGACATTTCAAAGGGGGGGGTTAAAAAGTTTGTCTAAAATATATTCGGTTTATTGAAAAGAGCATAAAATTTCATTGATCCTGAAAGTATCGTAAAAATTGAACCAATAGAAAAATTTTGATAACTTTTAAAGTTTAAGAATTGAAAAATATTTAACTCATAAAATTCAATTGGTTTTATTACATAAAAAATGGCTGCATGAAGGCGTGCCGGTACTTTGTAAACACTTCCTTTTTAACAAATTTCTATTTTTTAAACAACTTTATTTTGGAAGTATATTCCATAAAGAAAATAAACCCACTTTTAAAAGAAATTACGAGGTTTTCTTTTTTTTTTTTTGTATTTTATCCGCAGTTTTGGGTTAGGGGTGTCAAATTCCCCCAAAATTCTGATACACCTAATACGACAGTGTCCCTTAAAATTAAAAATCTCTCTTTAAAAGTTTAATCTTAAGCTGATGTTAGTTCCATCTGTATACAAAGGATTTCTGTAAAGCTGTGACATCGATTGCATGGTGATGGCCCTAAAGTTTTTACTTTTTTAATAGTAAACTGAAACAAGGGAGCTTAACTTTATTTAAAATACAACTTGGAAAAATCCAGTTTCATTTTACTACTCGTGATAAAAACTTGTAAAATTTCAAATTGGAAAAAAAACTTTAAACCTTTCGAAGTGAGGGTCTTTGAAATTGATGCCACGTCTTCAAAGAAATCCTTTGTAAACAATTAGTGATTAAACAGTTTGCTTGAGGATGTTGCAGTGCGCAAATTTAGAAAACCATTTAACATGGGGGGGGATTTGTTGCATTTTCTCTTGCACAGATGAACTAAATTGAACACTACTTGCTTGGATGTAAATGGCACTAGTGCCAAAAAAATATTTCTTAAACGTTAAGTGTTCGATAAAACTTGCCCGTTGATGTAAGTACAAATATTTTCTTGGATGCTTAAGGAACTGTACCAATTTAAGTTTTATAATTTTAATAAAACTAGATGTTATTGTGCATCAACTTTATTTTTGAAAGTTGCATTTTTAACCCAAAAATGTTAAAAACAAAATCCATTAAAATTCACCGATACTTGGAATTTTCAATACTGGTTTACAATTTGTGATTTGTCATCCATGAGCAAGTGGATATTTACCAAAATTATTTCAATAACCGTTTAGTCTCTAAGTGCAAATCCTTCCCCCTTGCAGCGTGTGATGGGAAATTAAGATCTGCAGCTGGCATTTTCCATTCATAGAAACAAAACCCTCATTCTTTACAACTGCGATGACTTAAATGTTATTATTGTTAGACCCCCACCCACCCCCATCCTTTTATACAAAGGAGGCATGCGATAGTCTTGAGGTTGAAATAAAAAAAATGACTAATTTCATAGTTTCAAAATTTTTAGACAAAGTATTTTACTAAATCGTGCTGCTTAGCTTGTTTACTCACTTTTTAAATCTTTAACACTAAATATTTAGTGCTAGACGTCTTGTATTTATCCAAAACTATGAATTTCAAATGGCCAGTATTGAAAGTTATTTAGAAACATTCTTTCACCGAAGAATCTAATATATTGTAAAATTGGATGTTTTTTTTATTTTTAAGGTATAGTCCATGAACTGCAGAAATACCAATCTCTATTTTCTTCAGCTTTCCTCGCCTTGTTTAATTCAGCCTTTATTTCTTTGTTAGCCTAAAAGATGTCTGCCGATGAAAACCAAACTGAAGCCTGTCTTGATGAAATTGAAGACTCAAATGCAACCGAGATGGAGACTAATGTTGCCGAACCGGAGGCTAATGCCGATGGGGAGACTCCCATGGATGATTCCGTTGTTGAAACAGGTAACCATTCTACGGAAGTTTTTTTTTGTTGTTACACATTTATTATATACTAGCGGGGGGTACCCGGCGATGCCCGGGTGTTTTTGAGGTAAATCAAAACTCCGGGGGGTTAAATAATTAAAAAGTTTTGGTAGGTGAGTATGAGGATCGAACCCGTACCCTTGAGTTGGAAATTAATGTGTGAAAAAAAAAAACATGCGTTAACCATTGGACCACCGCGACATACAACGTAGACAGGTTTGGATTTATTTAACTATAAAAACAGGCGTGCGCAATAAAAGTTAACTCTGCTGCTTCTATTTGACCTTAATTAGGTCAAATGGAAGTCATGCAGCGTTTGAGTTTGGTTACCCAAATTTGACTCCCACCACCAGATGTTGGAGGGGGAAAGCAGCTCCCAATTGTCTAGATTGAATAGCAATTGTATGATATACAAGATTGATCAAAGCTGATTGCTTCTGGACGTTTCCCGGCTTGATGCCGAGAAAGCTTACTTAGCTTTGAATTGGTTTCGCTTTTTATATGAAAAAGTCAAATCAACATGCGAGAAGCCAAAATAGCAATAATTTTGTAAAAGTCGATGTAAATAAATCTAGACGAGACGCACTTTCCCAAATCCTAGATATTATCTAGGACCTAATATAAACAGTTGTAAGCGATCGTAACGAACCCGGGAGCGTGTGCGAGAAGAAAAGCCTTTTGAAGACATACACGAAATGGTCACACACATTCTGCCTTATATATATATATATATATATGTATATGTATATATATGAGAATAATGGAAATAGTATTCTGACAAAATAGAAATTAAAAGGAACAAAGCGAGTTATGTGTTCAACGTTTCGTCTTTGTATATGGGAACCTATCTATATAAACATCAGTATAGTAGATAAAACAAGTGAAAAGTTGGATAAATTATCTCTTTACATCTGGGATGGCATTCTCTTCACTGAATATTGAATAAAACCTTTTGCAAATTGAAATTACTTTAATTAAATTGATTTTTTTTTTTTTTTTTTTTTTTTTCTATTGAAAATGTTAGTTATATCTTATGCAAAACAATCTTATCTATTTTTAATTTCAGACAAGAAAGATGACGAAAAGGATAAAAAAGAGGAGGAAGATGACAATACATTAAATATGAGTAAGTTGCTTTTTCCAAACATTATCTACAGCAAAATTTGATTGCAACACTTAAAAACCTTAAGGATCTCAATTACCTAAATAGGTGTCTTGTTTAAAAATTAATGAAACTGTTACTGTTAATAGTAAATGAGGTCTGCTAATTTTTAAGCCAATTTTCACTTTGTATTTCATAATAGAATTTGAATTCAATTTAGGAAAGTGTTAAATGATCACATTCTAAGCAAAAATCATAAAATATTTAATCTAGAAATGTTTGAAATGTAATATGGATGGTAATCCAGTATATCAGAAATGGTGCTTCTATTTAATCTGAAAAATGGGTTACTTAATACATCTAAATATTGTCATATTTTCTAAATGTAAAAGAAATTCTACATGTTTGTACTATATCACTAGCAGTATTAGAAATCGCCATTAAAAATGAGTGATAACTTGAATAATTCGACCTCTTTCGAAGCTTATAATTACTTGGAAAATGTAATTCAAACTTTATTTTTTTTTTTTTTTTCAATTAAAGAAGCAAAGACCAAAAAGTAACAGGTTTAATAGCAAATTATGCAATATTTGTTAAATCAGTTTTCTTTAAAAGATTTAAAGAAAATCAACGAATTTTAACACACACACACACACACACATTCCAAAAAAATACTAATCAATGGGTACTTCCATTCTCTAAGAATTTATCCATATTTATTTTATATTCCATGTCCTTAAATAAAACACCTCAGATTTTTACAGTTAAAGTAAAGGGTGACAAATGTCTACTTAGAGTTGACATCTTCGGTGGCTTTAAGCGCCAGAATTAATGTCTTTCTAATGCGTGCTGTAAACAAGTTAGTAAATATGGGCCACCATAATTCAAAAATGATCCCATTTCACTTATCAGTTTTTGCTGTTAAAAAAAACACTACCTTTTTTTTTTTTTTTTTTTTCCAATGAGTTTTTAATTTAATGTTTTATTTCTTTATGGAGTGAATTTTTTAATATCTTAATATTAAATTGTAAGAAATTTTCTGAACAATGTAACAAACTTATATGGTTTCACTTAAAAAAAAAAAAAAAAAAAAAAATGGACATGGTTTTTAAAAAGGTTTTAAACTTTGGACTTTACAGGTAAATTTGCAAATAACTTTTGTTTTTAAATTAGCTTATTTTATTTATTGATCTTTTCTCTTCAATTTGTGATAAATTTGAGGTGAGAAAATTTTCATTTTAATACATTTCAAAATGGGTGAATTTTAAAAAAAAAAACTTGTCTAGAATATTATATTCGGTTTATTGGAAAGAGCATAAAATTTCACATTGAACCTGAAAATCTTAAAAATTGAACCAATAGAAAAATTGATTCTTAAAGTTTAAAAATTGAAAATTAACTCCTAAAATTCAATTAATTTCATTACATGAAGAAAAAATGGCTGCATGAATGTGCACAGGCATTTTGTAAACACTATTTTATTTTAAACTTTGGCAGTATGTTCCATAAAGAAAATAAACCCATTTTAAAAGAAATTATGAGTTTTTATATTTTATTTGCAGTTTTGGGTTAGGGGTGTGAAATTCTCACAAAATTCTGATACTTACTAAATCACTGCTTCGATAAATATTGCCTTAAATATTTAAACCTGAATTTAGTCTTTCAAAATAAAATATTAGTTTTAGAGTATTCCAGTGTGCCTTTTGGCCATCAAGTGTCTTAACTATCTGCATACATACCTCAGATACAAGGTCATCCTGTCAAAATGACTGGCTCAGGGCTGATTGTTGGAGCAATCCATATTTGATCTGTGCCAACTTTAGTTTTCTCACTAACCTATATATTTTTCATTTATGTACATTTTTAGGTTGAAACAAAAACTAGTTCAATAATATTCATGATCTGTTAAAGAATTTTTTTATGAATTTGAAAAGTAATTTGGAGATCTAATGTTTAATTGGACTAGGATGATGGCTGCTGCAAATAAATTCTAATTCTGGTTAGTTTACATTCAGTTGTGATGTACTTCTGACGCTTCTACTGTGAAGCTGTAGTACAGTGTTCAAATGGGTTATGTTATAGGGTATACTTAAATCGTACTATAAAAGCACTGATGCAATTTTAAAATACAGCTAGACTTGAATGTCTACATTTTGGCTAGCCTGTTTTCAGTACAGGGTATTAAATACTGGTAATGGCCTTTTTAGAATTGCTTGGTTCACTTCTACATCGAGTACCTTCATGCCTTGTCTGGAGTAATGATTTTAATTCTATTTTTAAACAAAACCAAGAAAATATTTTACCTGTAAAATTTGAATCTTAAAAATTAAACTTTTCTGGAAGTATTTTGAATCCATCTGTCCAGATTTTGTTCGGTTCTTCAGTGCCCGCTTCCATTTTTTTCTTCACTCAACTTTGTCTTTTATTTATCCAGGGAGGCCATATCCAAATTTGTTGACAATTCATAAATTGAAACTGGAAGACATCAAAGTTGCTGTTGCTGAACTATCTGACTATTGGGAGGATACCTGCCTGAATATCAGATATATTAAAGAAAAGACAGTTGGCAAAGGGTATGTACATTTTGCTTTAACATGCAAACAAAAACTGTTACTTAATTTTGGTTTGAACTAATTGATGTTTTGTTTTTTCCTATAAAGGTTCATGCGAATGAAATTTCCTACTGAAGAAGCTGCAGAAATTGTGTTCAACAAATTACAACCCATGCAAATCAATGGCAAACCCTTTGTATATGAACCCCCATCAGAAGGTAAGGAAAAAAAGATGGCTATTTTAGCTTTGGAGATTGAGATTCCATTTATTAAAAAAAATGCCCACTTTATCTTGTGAAGCTTTTTAGTTAAAAGCTTTCACTGAGATTGGATCATTAGGATTTTGTAAATTCCAGAGACAAAATAATGGCTTCTTTCTTGATTCTTTCAGGTATGCCTTTTTGTCGTTATGGCTGAATCTTGTTGTAATGCCATACTGTGTGAATGAAGGAATTATTTTGCTGCCAAACCAATCTATTTTCCTTCTTGGTGTTGGCTCCTCAACCAGCGGAAGTGAAAGCATTTTCATCTGCTAATCTTTCGATTCTTGAATGGATCTGTTCAGCTATTCAACATAAAAATAAGACTAATGGAATTTTAAGCATTTTTGTTTTTACTTTGAAATTTTCAAATGTATTGTTAAAACTTAGTTTAACCAAATATTTAAAACTTAGTTGCATCCAGTCCTTCTCCTCCACCTCTCCCTCTGCCTTGTGCAAAAAGTCAAATCTCATTGATTGCTCATATATGGGATGTTAAAAAAAAAAAAAAAAAAATGAATTTTGACATCTTTTCTTTTCCAAATTCAAATATTAGACCCTTGAATTTTTTATGCATTCTCTTGTTTTTAAATGTATTGTTTGTGTAAGGCTCCAGCATTTGAAATATTCTGGCTTTTACTAAACTCATTTAATACAAATAAGTGACATTATTTTGAAATGTTAGTTTTAGTTTTTCTGTAACCTCTGATTAAAGTTATGATGCAGTAATATTTCTTTTTGCGAGAGTCTTGCACTTGGGTAAGCAACACTTTTGTTTTCAAACTCCTGTATTAAATTAAATATGCTTAAAACGCTTTATTTGAGGAAGTTAGATGCAAATATTCATTTTGGAGTCTAATGTAATGCCTATGTAGACCTACGTATCTTTAAGTTTAAAATTTGCCAGTAGAATTTGTTTTTCAGCTTTAGCCATCGTTAAATCACTAAGATTTGTTTATAGTTTATCAGAACTATATATCAAGTCTACTGGGACTTAATTAAAAATAAGTTGCAATAAAAAAAAAAAATTTAAAAATGTACTTGTGGCTATTGTCCACTTGGCTTATTGTAAGGTACAATAATTAAGAGGAAAAATAGTTTTCTCCCCACCCACCCCCTTCAAATTCATGTTGCCAAAATTAGGCAAGTAAGCCATGTTTTTGTGGGGTTGAAACTGCTAGGTGAACAATTCTCTAGTGTTATCCTCAAATATGTATCATCCATCGGAGTTTGACTTGAGGCTTGTTTTTTGTCTTTTTGTCTTTGATTTTTTTGTCTTTTTTACACATGTATAGTCAAAGATTGGAATGGCCAACGACGCCTTCTCTTGCTTTTGACATTTCTCTGAAAATAATTGGTAAAAAGGAATCTTTTTTTTATCCCTTACAGGAATTGTTGACTAAGAATACATTTTTGATTCTTTTGTGTGCAAAGTGTGCAGTGTTTGTTTACCAATCCTGCAAAACCTTTGAATCACAAAGACAAAACATGGGTGAACGATTAGTTATTATAAATTTTTTTTTTTTTTTTTCCTCCCATACCTAACTGATGCAACAGTATTTGTTGGGATGGAGGTGTAAAATAATTGAGTGTGTGGGGTCATTAGCAAGAGAAGGTTAATTTCAAAGTCTTGGTCAACCAATTCCAGTTTTTGATACTTGTCGCTGGCGCCTCCATTGTTGGTGTCTCTGTGTTGAGCGTACCTTCAGTGGACGGTGGTCAGCAGTGATGATGATAATAAAACTTGCTTAATCCTCTTTTGTGGGCACGTCGTGCCTTCACTGTCTTTTGTACAGTCTTGTTAGTAAATGACCATGTTAGATTGTAAGCAGGTGTGATACGCATCCATGTGCTTTCCACCTGTTTGTATGCATCATCGTCATCCTCCTTCTTCTCATCGCCATTCTTAACTACAACACCGATTCTTCTTCCCCCTATGGTTTCTTTTGGGGCGACCTGACATTTACAGGGAACAAGAAAGACTATTCCCTCTATGTGAACAACATTCCACAAGGAGTCACGGTGAAGGAGGTTCAGGCGTTATTCCCGCAAGCCCGGAATGTGGTGATCCCACTTAATGAGGAAGATCAGAATCAGGGGTAATTTGTCAGCCTTGCGCATTTTTAAATTTAGTTGGTGCAGTTTCAAACCTGCATCAACACTCAGTTTTTTTTTTTCCTTCCTGTCAACGTCTTTCTGTTGCACAGTCCTTGTGACTGCAGCAACAGCTAGGCACCTTATTCTTAATTTTCTAAATCTTCTGGCTGCCTGTATTTAATATCTGTAGATCTATTTTGATGTAGCACTTTTTTTTTTTTTTTTAAACTAGCCAGCCGGTTGCTCTTTTATATCCTTTATATTGGATGCAGCGACAAGGCAGCTAGCAGCAACTCACTTATATACTATGTGTATACGTTTCTACTTCTAGTCTTAGAATTGTTATTTTAATTAGACTACTATTGTATGAGCAGCTTAGTTTTCATTAATTAGTATCTATTGCACTTAAAAAAACTGTTTTCCATTTTAATTAAAGAAATAATTGCACCAAATTTGACTTTAAATTTAAAAGATTTTAAATAACCTTTATTTTTAACTATTAGATGTTACAATGGGCAACATTTTTGTTTATCCTGTTTGGACCGTTTGCTTTCTATATTAGTGACATGTGACCCCCTTTCGTAACAAAATGATTCTCCTCTTGAGCATATTTTCTGTATTGGATTCTGTTTGTCCCATTGTATCATCTGATTGGTTTTAATATTATACTGATCACAAGAGCATGGTTTATATTAGAAATCTTCAAAGTACATTGGACTCTGTCATTATTGTATTCATTGACTTCCATATTAAAATAGAAAAAAATGCAATTTCCTTTTTTGCTAAAGTTTTGAAAATTATATAAGAGTAATTTTAAATTGTCATTTTTGATGGAAGTCATTTAGATTAACATTGTTTCCCCCAAAAGGAGTCCAGTTTTGTTTTCAATATCTGTAGTTTCTAATTGAGTGATGTTTGTGTCCATTTGTTTTGCCTGTTTAGATACGCGATTGTTGAATGCCATTCTCTGCAAGAAGCTGAAAATACAATTTCAGAAAACAAGGAACTCAAACTTAAGGACAATCTCTTGAGCATTGATCTGATTTCTCACAGTTCCAAAGATGATGGTAAGTTCCATTTTGATTTTAAAATGGTTGAGTTTTTTTTTTTTTTTTTTCTAAAATGATAACCGCCTTTTTATAACATAATTTTCTTTTGTTTTTTAGATGACAAAAAATACAAGAAGCATCAAAATAATCAGCAAAACAAGAAGGGTCGTTTTTCCAATCAACAAAATCGACGCAACCAACAGGTCAACAAGAAGGGTAAACAAGATCAACGTGGTGGCAGAGGTCTAAATTCATCAGATATGAGAGGTTAGTTTTCATCCTGGAAATTCAACCCTATACACTTGGCGTGAGAATAAATCTTACCTTTGTAAAATTAGACATTTTTGTTCAGTTTTAGAAGTAAATTGTGCTGTATCCCATAGCATATCCTGCTCTCCTAAATATCCTTACTGTTGCGATATTTCTTGTTCGAAATGCATGTGAGCATGATTTTTTTTTTTTTTAATATGAAATAGTAAAGGTAAATTTTTAGGATTGTCCATGTCTTTTAAAACTTTTTACACTTGATAAATTTAGTTTTATTAAACTAAGAAACCTTTGCTTTGTTAGCATGTTAAAGCATCTTTCCATTCTTCCCTCACCAGGTAAACGCCCTCAACAGATGCAACAAATGCAACAACGTAAAGGTGGCCGCTGGTCTCCAGACAGACGCCAACAAGGACGAAGGGTAAATTTGATTCTCACTAAAATCGAACCTTTTTTTTTCCTTGATCATTGTAAAATTTCAGTTTACAATTTTAATACATTTCATTTCAGCCTGCACAGTTCATGCAAAAGGGTCGAATGGATGGCAGTGGTCGTCGCCAATTAATGGATGGTGTGGGTAGTGGAGCTGGTGGCCAATGGTAGGTATTCACTCAAAAAAATTTATCCCCCCCCCCTCCTCCTTCATAATTGGAAAGAAATGAGGTTTTAATTTTTCTTTACAGGAACCAAGGTGGCCAAAATGTTACACAGGCTCTTTCTCAGACAAGTGAATTACTCAAGGGATTGACCAGTTTACTTGGGTAGGTATTCTGTTCTTTCACTTCCCCCCCCCCCTTAAAACTAGAACTAGTGTAAACATTGTTATATTTAGATTTTCATCTATATTTATTTATTTTTATTTATTTTATTTATTTATTTTTTTTCAATAAATCAGTCAGCAGTTGTTGAATCCAAACCAGATGTCCGGCCAAGGTGATGGCCAGTATGGCAATCAGTCATGGGGTCAAGGCATGGACCAAGGAGGTAACTACGGTGGAGGCTATCAGTCTGGTGGTGGTGGCAGCCGTGGTTTCAACAACGACAACATGAATTACGGTAACTATGATTGCAACCCTACGGAGATCTCCTCATCCTCTTCCTCCAGATACTCGGGTGATAACTATGCATCTCGAAAACGACCCGTTGATCGGCAGAGCGGCAGATATGGGAATAAGAAAGTTCGTCGTTCTGACTATAATTCCTCGGGTATGCTCTTATGTGTTTGACTTGATTGGAGTGTTGATTCTCATGTTGAAACTATCCTCCCCTCGTTCCCCTTTTGCATCACTGTCTAACTCTTGTTACGACTGTGTCTACCCACTTTGGAGAGGCAAAGCTGCAAAGAATGGACTTGAAGGGTCTTAGTGGGTAATCCTCAGTTCCAGTTTTGTTTGCCTCTCTTCACTTTATAGCACAATTTCTTTGGTCTATAAAATCACTGAACAGAGATATATGCACCTTGTTTTTAGTTTAGATCTTCGTAATGGTGCCTCTCAACCTGGTGATGTTATAAAATTGCAACAATCCTTTCCTTCTTTTGCTACTCTTTTAGTTGCTGTAGTAATTTTGTGCTTGTGGCCAATGACTTATGGTCATTATCCACCCCTACGCAGACCACCCCCACATTCTCTCTAGTCTAACCCTTCATTATCCCTCCCTATTTGTCCATTCAGCTACAGTGTCTGTACTCTGCTTAGAGCACAAATAATCCAGTTTCAACAAATCACCTCTTGAAAATACTGTACAAAAATAGTCAGCACAAATCACTCTTCAGCCTTCTCCTCTCGGGTGGGTTTTTCACTACTCAACCCCTTCCATTCTTTATACTTTTTATTTCCTTGATAATTGTATTCCATTATCCTTTTTAATGGGAATTAATAGATATTGGTCTCTGTACTTGTAAAGTGCTGACTTGTTGACGGTCAAATGCTATCGTTTCCTTAAAACCCCATCTGAATGTTTGGCATAAACTAATGCTTTGGTTTTTCAAATTCCTATTTAAAAAAAAAAAAAAAATTTTTTTAATCGTAAATGCCTTCCCATATCCATTACTTACCCTGAAACTTGACTAATCAAATACTGGACAAAGATTCTGAATCTATATATTACAATGAAACTGATCAATAACTCTTGAAGATATTAATTTTGAATAACTTTATCCTTTGCTTGCATTTTCTTTTAATTGAATTTATTTTTCTTTATTTCAGGTAACTACGGCAGTGGTGGCAGCGGCGGAGGCTGGGGTGGTTCTTACCGGGGCTACAATTAAAACCTCCCCTCGTCCCATTAAAATTTTCTTTTACCATCCTCCAGACATTTTGAACAAGAACGAAATCTCCACTTTTGCTCTTCATCAAAACAAAAGTTCTTTTGCTGTACACATAAACGTAGCTGGAAAGGCTCATGTTAGCCATACTACGGGGCCGTACCAGACATCTCATTTTGTTCATATTTTTTTTTTACTTTTTACTTTTCAAAAATGGTTGGCCTGACATTACAGTTTTATTCTTTTGGCCTTTCTATCCCCCTCCCTCTTCCTCCATTTCTCAAGTTCTCGTTTAAAATGTTTCGGAGATTCCCCATCCCACACCTTTTTAAACATTAAAAATAAATCCATAATTCAACCTATTTTTGCTTTTGTCTTTTTTATTCTTACATAAGTTAGTGTGAGTTTGATTTGATTTCAAACTCATGGGAAAAATAACCAGTCCATAAAGGGATCATTGCTGTATCTGTACACATCGAAGAATGCAAGAAACTTTGTCAACTATTCAAACTTGTCAAACTATTACCGAATCCTCACATGTGGAGAGATAATACTGTTCACATCTCTGACAAGCCACCTCAAGCCCAGAACAATTGAAGTCATTTTCAAATGATGTGCATACATCATATGATATTTTCATATGGCACTTTTAGAAGTTTACAGCAAAAAGTTAATTTTCACTTTTTTATTTATTTTTTTTTTTTTTCCCCCCTTGCTGCAAATCTTTTCACAAATAGTTTGGTTGTACTTGGTTTAGTAATCGCATTAAAAGTTGTGCATAATAGTATTTAGTTTCATATTCAGGCTAAACCTGCAAAGAATCTTTCTCCATAGACAATGCTTAGTTCTTGCTATATCGTTAGATACCCTAAAAATAGCCAATTTCCTGTGTATTAATCAAGAACATTAAATTCTGAAATGAAATTTAGAATCAATTGGCAATGGCAAAATACAAACTGCAAATATTTGGTATTAAAATCATCGCGCTTGTGAAGGGGTCAGTTGTAAAACTATGGTCTTATCAATGTTGATATCTACCCCCCCCCCCTTTTTTATTTTAATTACTATAACGGGCTGCCTTAAAATATAAACCAATAACTTACGCATGCATATTCGTAATGCCATTGTTCAACCTTCACCTGGCAAATTTCATTTTTAGTCTTCACACTTTAGTACCGATTTCTCGGTTTAAACCCAAAGCTTTGCATGGGTTTGAATACCCTCTCAAGTTTCATGTCTAGTTTATTAGATTTTTTTTTTAAAACTTTATACATAAACATAAAGAGGTTCATCTTTTTACATTTATTACACAAGTAGAAATGTAATCTGCATGAATATAATTACATTGTTAAAGATTTTCATCCCATTAGAAAAATAGAGAATTGAATGTTTAAAAGAATATGCAAATTAGCTAGACCTTTTGCAGATGAATGCCATTCCAGGACCTATATATAGAAATTTTTTTTTGATATGAATATCAATACACAAAACTCCAAATTTGTATTTTAACAACTTGTTGCTAATTCATGTTAACTATCTTTTGTATTAAACATTTTAAAATGCATTTCAATTTTTTTAACACACCTCCAAACACCCGAGCATCCAGGCTAGTATTGATTGAAGTGATAAGTATCCAATAGTTAAGGGCAAAATGTATAAACATTTTGACCCCTCCCTTTACTTAAAAATTTACCAAAATCAGGAAATTAACCAATTTTAATGAAATTTTCAGTATTTATAAAATGATCACAATATAATGAACCCATTATTTTTATTTAAATCTTAGTGGACATGTATTTTGTTTTTAAAAAAAAACAAAAAAAAAAACTTAAAGTTGTCTTCTGTAGTTAAACATACTTTTGCTTTTTTTATATGAAATTAAAGCATTGTAAATTATAACAATTTTTATAATTCCTTAATTTTTACATGAACATTGCGAAAAAAAAGCCCCTAAAGTATGTATTAATGAAATCTAACACCCCCTACCTATTTTTACTATGACTTCATTTTGAAACGTTTCTATTGGCTTTTTGAGTGCTAATTAAGCTATTTTGTACTTTTTTTTTTTTTTTTAATTCAATCTTAGGACATTACTAATGATCTTTTGAAATAGACCCAAAAAACTAATATTTATCTTTTTAAGGATGTTTGTAAGGAATTTAACTTAAATTTAGCTGAATATGTTTGAAAACATTTTTCATAATTTTTTTTTTTTGTGTACAAATTTTTTCCTTTAAAGTTAATTTCCTAATCTTTCAAATACAAATTTGTCGGAAACCTACAAAAAAAAAAAGATACAACGGCTTTGAAAACTAAGTCCTATCTTTATCCGCCCATTTTTGCCCATACCTATTCAAATAGCAAGTTAATACAAACTGTAGTACCTTTTTATAGCATGGACTTCTGTAATCGTGATAGATGTATCCTCCCACTTTTTAAAAATTTCTTTTATATACAATGTTTCAAAAACAAATTGATCTCTCCACAATTTTTCAACATTTTATGCATGTCATCTGCTCAATATATTCAACTTTCCTTCTTGAATAGTGTCAGGCTAAATTAATCTTAAAACATTCTCCATTCGATTATATTGTATCCGATAGGGATTTAAAAAATGACTAGCCATCATCTAGAATTGAAACCGAAACTGATTATCAGCTAATGACAAGCATATCGAAGCTTTACAAACACATCTCAAATAATTTTCAATGCTGACCCTTTAGCAGCTTTTTATCTATCCAGAGGGAATAAAAAATGTTTCAGACCTAAATTCACGGTTTCAATTTGGTAGACAAAAATTGGTTTTTCTAGAGATTGTTCCAGATTTACTTTAAATGCAGCTCAAAATAGAAAATATACAAAGCTTTGATAAAATAAAATTTCTTTTTAATATGAATTAAGCTTTTAAAGTTGATGGCATACATATTCATCATTAAGTATATGTAAGCCTTAAGTTAGAAGTAGACAAGTAACTTGACTTTATGTATAGCCTAACCTGGGATCACGGATTATCCGGGTGTGTTATGCAAAAAAAAAAAAAGTAGGCAGGCAGGTTCGAAGCCATGACTCATTAGCTGTTGTGCTCATTGCCAAACAGGAAGTGACGTAGGCTTAAATTAAGGCTAGACAATCAAAGAGGGATGACTAGAAAACTTGGGCTGGGAGGGGGGTGCCTAGGTGTATGCTTGAACAGAAGTAAAGTGGACATTGGAGAAAAAAAATGGACAGGTAAAGTGAAGGCAAGAAATGATTGGCACAGGGTCTGAGTAGTGTACACCGGGTGGGTGAGATGAAGTCAAGACTTAAGTGGTGTAGAAACAATTATAGCAATAATAAAAAATTTGGAGAAAGAGAAAAAAATGCCGACCTGGATATTTTTATTTCTTTTGTTAGTAAGTGCAAAGTTACTTTTTTTTTTTTTTTTTTTTTTTTAACATAGGCATAACCACTTATCAAGGCCGAGAGACCACTCGAGGATAAGGGTTACGAGTGTACAGTAGTCAATTGGACAGTATAGTAATCATTAGTGATGTAAATTTAACTTAAGTGGAACAGTTCAAGAACTTGTTTACATGGGACTTGAACACAACCATATTGTAGTCAGCTGAAAAGCAGGAAAACAGAAGACAATTCCACAGGCGTGCAGTTCTAAGAAAGAAGCTTTGTTCATGGAATCTACATTTAGGTTTAGGCACAGATAAAGAGTGGGGGAAATTATTGATACTGTTTTCAGCTAGACAAGTGTTTCTTGTAAAAGTTTGGTGAGGGGGGGGGGAGATCATAGATTGAAGCTCAGTTGAGCACTTTCCATGAAAATTACGATAAAGCAGAGACAAACTCTATCTCTTGTGAGATAGAGGTTGCAAGGAAGAGAAAAGGACATCTACGAGACTATGAAGTCTATTTTGAACTCTATCAAGGCAAGAAAAGTCCTTTCTAGCAGCTCCTGCCCCGATGTGGCAGCAGTACTCCATCCTTGAATGTACCTGGCTCTTATAGACAGAATTGCATCAGCAGCGAGATATTTACTGAATGGATAAAAGGATCCCACTTTTTTTCAGTGGCCTTGGCAACAGATTTGATGTACATGTTCCATTTAAGATCAGGAGTAAAGATCAAGCCCAGAAGCTTGTCAAAATATGAGGCCTCCTGAAGACGAGAGCCATTCATTTCAATTGATGCCAGATGGGGATCAGAACATTGATGATGTAAAGATAGAAGCTTGGTTTTAGATGCATTAAAAGTAACCAGCCACTCATTTCCCCATTGTACCACATGCTCAAGATCAGAGGAGAGAGAACTTGGTCATTTGCGGTCTTAGATGTGCTACCATAGGTGGTAATGTCATCAGCATAAATGTTTACGAATGATGTAAGGATGTGATTTGAAAGATCATTAATGTAGATCAGGAAGAGAGTTGGGCCTAGGATGGACCCCTGAGGGACTCCAGCATTAATACTGTGAGCTTCTGATGTTTGCCCATCAATTACTATTATGAACCTATCAGAGAGAAATGATTTAATAATTGAGAAGACATTTTCAGCTATACCATAGCTGGAGATCTTGTGAAGTAAGCCATTCTCTATCAAAGGCCTTAGATATGTCAAGAGCAATTGCCCTAGAAAGGTTACATCTATAGTAGAGTATAATTTCCTACGATGGTGTCACATGCTCAGAGCCCAGCCAACATATATGGAATACTAGCCTGGGTATTTGCAGATAAATCAAAACTCCGGGGAGGGGGTGTTAAAATAAATTAAAAAGTTTTGGTTGGCGAGTATGAGGATCGAACCCGAAACCTTGAGGCAAAATTGGAAATTAAAGTGTGAAAAAAAAACGTTAACCATTGTGCCACTAACGGAAATACATTTGAATTTATTTTATTACTTAGAATTTGCAGGTGCACGTTTTAATGTCTTAATGAGGTCAACTTTGACTGCGGGGGTTTTTATTTTTATTTTCCTAAGATGTTGGGGTGGGGGGGAACCAGTTCCGCCTTGTCCAATTTGAATAGCAATTGTCTGATATAAGGAAAATATTTCCACATTGATCAAAGCTGATCGCTTTCAGACATTACCGGTGATGGCGACCGGAAAAATACCGCCAGAATTAGTGTCGCTTTTATTATAGGAAAAAACCTGATCCACACGCAGCGAGCGAAAACTGGTGAATATTTATCTTCCCAAAGTCGAGCAAATTAAATAGACAGGCGAGCTCCGTTGTTAACTCATAGATATCATTTAGATGTGATATAAAAAGTTTTAAGTTGCGAGCCGACCGAGCGCTTCTCTGAAAAAAGCCTTTCTTGGGCATACACAAAAAGCAAACACACATACACACATTTTCACTTTTATATATATAGACTAGCGCGGGGGGGGGGGGTACCCAGCGTTGCCCGGGTGTTTAGAGGTGTGTGTTTGAGGTAATCAAAACATAAGAATAAGCGAAGTAAATATTTTTAAATATTAATATTAAAATGTTAAAACTTAAAAACATCGAAAAAAAAACACCCCAACATAAGGAAAACGAATGATGTTAAATGTAAAAATCGGAAAATGCGAAAAAGAAAACAGAAAAACGAACGTTAAAACTTCTTTAAAAAATCTGAAAAATAAAAACCAAAAAAGAATACGTGAAAAATGCCTTAAATAATCCTGTTTCAATATTAAAATTTAAAAAATCGAAAGCAAAAAGACATCTCACACCACGATTCGAACCCAAAACCTTTAGATAATGAGGCCACGCTCTAAGGAACTGAGCTAAGACGATGTCGACGAAATTGTGTCGATTTTTCAAATATTTAAAGTAAATCATGTTGACGTCGTATGACGCATGCGTAGAAGCAAACTTGTCATGAGAGGACGGTTTTTGCTGAGCCCTCCCTGTAGAAAACTGATGATTTTAGGGTGAAGGAATTAATGTTTTTGTCCAATTGTTCAATATTTGTCGGGCGAAGGAAATTAAAAAATTATATATATATATATATATATATATATATATATATATATATATATAATTTTAAATTATTAACTTTATTGTGATAAATATGATTTATGTCTGAGAGAACACAACGTTCTTACCTTTGCATAAGGTCGTCTTAATTTTTATTGTTTCTTTACGCACATATGTGTGTATATCTGTGTATGTGTCCAACTGGATTGCTGATACACGTATAAGTATATGTGTGTATACCTCACTGTAAACCCTATTTGCTAATTTGTCTTTATTTTCTTCTTTCTTTCCTCTTTTCCTTTTTTATCTCTTTCTGCTCTTCTCATTTATACTGTTAAGCCTTGACATTCTCTTTCTCCCTATCACCTTCTATTTTGAGTCTAAAATGTCACTTAATGTCACTTTAAGTTAGCATTTTAATATATTATTTTATAAATGAAAAAAAAAATTCACTTCTTTCATTTAAGAACCAGCTGTCTTCAGTGACAAATAAACTTTTTTGCGTCGCCTTATGAGTGACTTTTGTTTTTTTAGTAAACCAACTGTCTGAAAGATTAGCATGCTCTGTGTAGCGACTATATAATATTTGTCTATATAAATAAAATATTATATTTTGCTCTTTTTTATTGAATACTCTTAATAACCTCGTTTTAATTCATAATTCATAAGTTTTATGGCCTGAATAACTTCAAGTTGGTGTGTGTGTTTATATATATATATATATATATATATATATATATATATATATATATTAATCCATTTTTAAGAAGCACGAGGACAATGGAATTTAAAATGTGAGGGTAGAAAGAACGATCACATGCGAATTTGTATTTTTTTAAATAAACAGATATTTATTTATTTAAAGTTCCAAATTTTCGGCTTCATCAGGATTTTTTAAAAAACAATATATATATATTTTCTTTTTTTTTACATGCCATGATGTTTAGCAGAGTGGTTATGTATTGTAAGTCCAGTGGTAAGTGCTGTTCGTGCGCAAATGTGTAGTATAAGTATTAATCCACTTTTAAGAAACACGGGGACAATGGGATTGGAAAATGAAACAAAAACTATATATTGGTAAATATAGAATGGTTCATTTATTTAATAAAGGTATACAAACATTTAGTTGGGGGAGTTTTTTTTTTTTTTTACAAGGTGGTCACCACTTACCAAGGGTCGGAAGCCACTCAGTGATAAGGGTTAAGAGTTGTTCTGAAACTAAACATGGCTTACACTTCTACTGGTTATGGACCCAATGTGTGTCTTTATTTCGATGGATTTGAATTGTGGCAAGTGAAATTTCTAGGATATCCACGAATTCAAAAAAGCTACACAAAGTACTTCAAACACAACCTGAAAACAGAAACGATCCTGACTTCATTGAAAAGAACGCTATCTTTGCGGAATTAATACAGTGTTTAGATGACCGAAGTCTATCACTGGTAATGAAAGAAGCTCTGGACGATGGCTGCAAAGCATTAAACATATTGAGAGAGCATTATTTATCGAAAGGAAAACCCAAACTTATTTCTTTATATACTGAACTGACCTCTCTAAAACGAATGGAAGCCGAAACCATTACAGATTATATTATAAGAGCTGAAACGACTGCAAATTGTTTAAAAATGTTTGAAGTTATTAGCGACAGTCTGTTAATTTCCATGGTCCTCAAGGGATTACCAAGTGATTTCAAGCTATTTGCCACCGTGATAACCCAGAAAGAAAACCCTTGACTTTTAGCCAATTCAAGGTAGCACTCAGAAGTTACGAGGAAACTGAAAAAATAGTCACAGAAAAAAACGAATCTACAAACATCATGAGATTTAAAAATGCACACATAAAAACATCAAAATTAAATTATACCTATGCCAGGAATAAAAAACGCAACTTTGCCAAAAACAATTTTTCTCCTAAGAAAAGTACAAAAATTATGTTCTATAATTGTGGACGACCTAATCACAAGAGTTTCCAATGTAGATACACGACTTTAAAGGGCGACTCCATTAAAAATACGGAGAGCTCTGTTAGCAAACATACATTCTTATTTTCATGTAAAAAAAATCCGATATGTAAAATTCACAGACACGTTTAATTTTAAAGATGAAACCCACATGAAGAGAATGAAATTATATTTCCTCAAATTATTAAAACAAATGAAGACAATGAAGATGACGAGGACAAGAGTATCCATGATATTAAAGTCGAAAGATACCCCAAAAGAAATAGAAAACGGCCCGTTTTTTTTTGTGGTCGACAATATGAAAGATTATCAAATCGACTATTGCTATTCCATGGAAAATACACCAAAAAGCTTTAACGAAGCAATTAATTTAGAACATTGTGATGAGTGGAAAATAGCCATGAAAAAAGAAATAGATGCTTTGACCGAAAATAATACCTATACGTTAGTGCCTCTCCCAAAAGATAAACATGTTATTTCTACAAGATGGGTCTTTACAAAAAAGACTACAGCATCAGGCGTAGAACAGTACAAAGCTAGATTTATTGCTAAAGGATCCTCTCAGATTTACGGTATAGAATATTTTTCTACGTTTTCACCAATCACAAACCTAACAACAATCAGAATTTTATTGCAAATCACATCGCAATATGACCTAAAGATCCATCAAATGGACGTAAAAAAATGCTTATTTGAATGCCCCAATAGACTGTGAAATTTGTATCACCCCTCCAGAAGGATTTATAATGAAAAATAAAAATAGCATGTGGCGACTTAACAAGTCATCATATGGTCTAAAGCAGAGTGCTCAGTGTTGGAATACAGTATTTCATGATTATATGATTAAACAACGATTTAGACAATGTGCTGCAGATCCCTGTTTATATACCAAACACAAAGACAATAAAAATACTGATTTGGGTTTTATGGGTCGATGATATTTTAATCGCATCAAATTGTGACATAATGGTGACCAATGTTAAGAACAAATTAAGTAAAAGATTCAAAATAACCGATCTTGGCAAAATATCCTGCTTTTGGGATAGAATTTACTCAAAGGAAAGGACTTATTACGATGAATCAATCGAGATACATTGACAAAATACTATTAAAATTTGGAATGAGAGAGTGCAAGAAACGCTCTACACTGGTCAAAAATTATATCAATAAAAATATACACACAGAATCTGAAATAATAAATGATAAATTATACCGAGAAATCATAGAAAGTCTTGTATATTTAATGACTGTGACGAGACCTGATATATGCTATACAGTAACAAAACTATCACAAAAATTATCAAGACTGACAATGAGGGATTTAAACAGAGCTAAACAAGTCCTTCGTTATTTAAAAGGAACTAAAGAACAGAGGTTAGTATTTAGAAAATCAAAAAATCCCCTAAAATTAGAAGGATTTTCAGATTCAGATTGGGGAAACGACGAAGATCGAAAAAGTATATCTGGATATTGTTTCAGGCTATCAGAAAATAGGCCTATTATTTCATGGAAAACTAAAAAATAACAGATTGTATCTCTCTCTACATGTGAAGCAGAATTTATCGTGATCACACATATGACCCAGGAAGCACTCTATCTTGAAAATATCCTAAAAACTATTCTAGAGCCAGAATTAACTAAAAGCCCCGTAGTAATTAATTGTGATAATCAAGCCAGTATAGTCTTAGCACAGAACACAATAATCAACCAAAAATCTAAGCATATAGATATAAAATACCATTTCATAAAAAGCGAGGTGAAAAAGGAATCCATTATTTTGAATTACATATCATTAGAACAAAATATCGCTGATGTATTCATGAAACCTGCAACAAGAATAAAGTTAAAGCATTTTTCTTCAAAACTTGTTGGAGGATTCGACTGACTAATTTTTCACGGCCCTGTATGTATATAAATTTCTATATATTGAAGAAAAAAACAAAAAACAAAAAAAAAAGTCCTGGGCAAGACGTTAAGCTGCATCCATTTTGTTTGTATTAACACTTTAACATACTAATACGTAAATAATACTTTTTCTGAAATAAAAAATTTTTGAAAAAGAAAGTCACTTTTTGCAAACCTTTTCTTTGTAAATTTCCTTTTTGACAAATAATTTTTGAATCACTATTTTGCAGATATTTTATTTGCAAATTTTCCTTTTGACAAATACTTTTTGCATGCTTATTTTAAGGTGCGCATAAATTACAATTGAATTTTTTTTTTATGCACATTAGTTTTCTTTCTTATTTATCAAAAATGTCCTATTATTTTTTTGTATTGCTTTAATTAACAACCCCCCCCAAAAAAAACTCTCTTTTTAAATGTGTACTATTGCATGTATATTTATATGTATATTCATTTATATGTATATGTGTATGCGTTTTTGAACAAAGCTGCATAATCAAATTTAAGAAATGGCTTCCTTTTTTCCCCAAACCCATCCCTTTTTAAGGTAAAAATAAGAAATTTCTTTTATGTCCCTTTTCTGTACACAAAGATGTATATGTTTGACATTTGAAAAAAATTAAAAATAGCGTCTTTTCACATGCTAAAAATTTAAGATCCAAATTATTTCTAATTTTGTTATGGATAATCGAATATAAAAATATTTATTTTTGAGCAGAATGAACCAAAGAGACTTCCCCCATTATAAAAAAAATAGGGGGGGGGGTGATCCCACACAGTCAAAAGATTCTATTTATAAACGATGCTGCTAGGAACTGACGAATCGAATCAATTCATGTTCTGCTACCAACCAATCGGAAACCAGAATTGCTCCATAAATATTAAACCTTTCTGTAGCAGTTTTGCATGTTTTTTCTGTCTCAACACGGGAGGAATCTTTTGCTTTGTGGATTCCAACTTGAGAACTGTCTACTGAGAACCAGTCATCTCCCAAGACTTATGTAGAACAACGAACCATCGGAAACTGTTTTGAAACTAAACATGGCTTACACTTCTAGAGAGGGGATTCTTTATACCAAGGTATTTCGAAGTTTAATGCTTCTCATCAAAAGAGTAGAGATGATGCCAGGTAACATAACGTCTAGAATGGGATTCATCAGGAATTAAATAAATCAATGAAAATATTGACGTTGTTAGGAGGAATTATATCGAATTCTAAGATAAAGGCGGAGCGTATTATATAAAGTGTAATGTAAAAAGTTTCTATCATAGTCTTAGATACCAAATTCCTCTATCAATTTTCGGTCTAAAGACTTGAAATTTTAGATGTAGGTAACTTGGATATGGGTAAAACTTCATATTTTGATTTGAGACCAAAATAATAAATGTTAAGGGATCAAAATTGGGGTCAAAGTTAATAAAAAATTGACCTCTGGAGTCTCTACGAAATTACTCAGACACATTTTGGTCTAAACATTTGAAATCTTACATAAATGGTATTCACACATAGAGCAAGTTATGAACAGTGCATAAGGCCCGAGCAAAGCCGGGCTGAACTGCTAGCATATAAGAAAATCAATTTAAGCTCTGTAAATAAGAATTTACAACAATTTATTATTCGACAAGGAATACAAGTTGGAAGCTTCAAAATTTTTTCTTATTCCATTAAGCTATATATAGATATAGATATAGATATAGATATATTGTGACATAATCCTTCAATGGATTATGCATTTGAATAAAAATTGAAATATTTGATTTTAGACCAATGAGTAATGTATCGGTTTTTTTGCTATTTTTATATTTTATCACCAAGGCAAAATGAACATGGTTTCCGAGAGAGAGAGAGAGAGAGAGAGAGAGAGAGAGAGAGAGAGAGAGAGTATAGAAGAAAGAGGGAGATGCTAAGCCTAAAAAGAGAGAAAGAAAGAAACAGTATAGGAGTAGGAGAGAGAGGTGAGAAAAGCCTTTTAACAAGCAAGTTGGCAAATGACCCGGTCAGCAAGATGACCTGGTTAACGACATACTTTTCGACCTGACCCCTGCTAGTTGCTAAGCAACAAAGAAAGAAAAGAGAGGGATAAGAAATGTATAGAGAAGAAAGAGAGAGCGGGAAAAAGAGAAAAATAGACCTTTTGGTACAAAAGAGATCCCGCTGAGGCGTCACGCTGAGCGAGCGGAGGTAGAAAATTTTCCACCACTCCACCAAACGACAGATGAACGAACCGATGTCAAACCCCCCAATCAACAAGGAAAGAAAAGAAATAATGCCTGGGAGAACAAGCCGGTGTCGTCGAAATACAGAATGTTAATGCCATAAACACAAGAGACATGATACTCGAAGAATAACCAAAATATTGGATGGATATTATACAAGTATATCGCATGTTACGAACTGTCATCTGAAGCGAACAAAACGGGGGTTAAATTCCACGTAAAAGCGAAAAAAAAAAGAGGAGGAAATAAAAATAAAATCTGTAAGTGTATTTATGAAGATCTCTCTCATGTATTAAGTAAATGGGTTAATTTTGCCATCATTCTGTTTGGACTGATATATGTTTTTGTATTGGTATATTCTCATTAGCATTTTCAGATAGTAGATAAAAATACCCTTTCCACACCCTTATAATCTGTTTCTTTTATTTTTTTTACTTAATCTCATCCCCCCATCTCTACCATAGTTTAAATTGTTATAACAAAGTTGATTTTGAAAATATTATCACTGGTGTTTCTTGTTTCATTCTTTCTTGCAGTTTTGGTTGGGTTCGCCCTTGTGTCTCCTTCCTCTTTTGTTTATCTGTGTCACATGTGCAATAAAATACTTGGATTTTGCTTTCCCATAAATTCCCTTATACCCCCCCCCCCATTTTGGTAACATGTTACAAAGATGATTTATTTGCTTTTATCGTAAGTTTCCTTTCATAACCCTACGTCTATTTGTTACTTAACCCCCCACCCTTTTATCGCATATGTTACAATATATATATATATATATATATATATATATATATATATATATATATATATATACTTACTCTCTAAGCTATATATACATACTTACTCTCTAAGCTATATATATATATATATATATATATATATATATATATATATATACTTACTCTCTAAGATATATATATATATATATATATATATATATATATATATATATACACACATGCACACACATACTTATGAATCTATGCACATCCTGTTGGCAGTCACCAATATGAAAGACAAAATGTACAAATTCACGATATACAACAGGGTTGAGTGGGATGACATGTTTTCGCATTATTTCCCTAAAACGGACTGGCTGTAGTTGAGAATTCATATGGATTTTGTTGGGCGATTGGATGAGTTCTATTATTTGGTTGCAGTAAGATAGCTTCACTAAATGGCCAGAGATACTTAAGTGTGAAAAAAAGAAACCAACAAAAAAACAATGGCAGAAAGTTCAGTTA
The DNA here is from genome assembly GCF_053919585.1 of Euprymna scolopes. Taxonomy (NCBI): domain Eukaryota; kingdom Metazoa; phylum Mollusca; class Cephalopoda; order Sepiida; family Sepiolidae; genus Euprymna; species Euprymna scolopes. Next base: position 45,504,227 of record NC_136521.1, read on the forward strand.
GGTTTCTGCATTAATCGTTCGCAGATTTTAGAGTTGCTTGCTTGAATCTTGTCTTCACCGATCTGATGATTCCATTTTTTAAAAAAGGGGTGACATGTGAATATACATATATATAGGCATGCCCCAAAGGCTAAGGAGTGAGGATATTTTCAATTCTAGCTGATGGCACCCAAAAAATTTAGCATTCAAACACTACAGTGTTTGAATATATGGTTAAGTGGCAGTTTTAGTCATTTAGAACTGCTTTAAAGCTTCACCACTCACTCATTTTTCAACCAAATTTCAAACAATTATTACAGTTTATAGATCACCTTCTTAGCTATATTGTGAAAATATTTTTTCAATTTTCGTTCAGTAAAACAAAGTTATGATGAATTTACTGGTGTTCAAAATCGTAAAAATTTGTAAGGAGGTGAGCGATGTTTTTTTATGACTGGTTTCCATAGCAACCACGCTGCTTCAGCAACTAGTGTTGCTACTAATTTACTGCTCTTGCAAAAAGAGAAGCAGCAAGTGAAACAGAGAGAATGAAAGCAAACGAGTGCCGTACATTGTTTTACATATGTGTATGTTCTGTTTATGGGGGCAAAAAAAAGTAAGATTGAAATTAAACAAAGAACAGGCGAATTTACTGGACGCCTGCAAAAATCATGAATTACAATATGTTGTGAAGGAACATAACTGGCTATACACCGGTTACAAACTGTATATATATATTGGACTGTTTGGCAGACAGCGGCAGACAGCGGCAGACAAGCAGTCGCAGTAAGACGGATAGTCTTACGTGTTGATTATCAGACTTTCTTCCCCATACTTGTTACTATGTACTTCTATTTACCTTAGGCGAGCAGCCTTACGTTTCTGTATTATAAATAAACCCCATTACACATACCACTCGGTGTAACTCACGTTTGTCTTTATTTCCTAAGTATTTAGGAATATAACAATGGCGACGAAAGGATGTTCTTTCTCTTAACAGAGATAAATTACCGTACCAAGGACTGTGTACAATGCAAGGATTTTTTGTTTTACAAAAAAAACAAACTACACAAGGATTTTTGACCACGTGCGTCAATGAATTTAAAAATTTTTCCTACCTAAAGTAGCGAAAAGTACGGATTTTTCTTCGTAAAGAACTCACAAGAAATTATAGAAACATGTTCAAGGTAAAGTGGAATTTATATTTATTTTGACAAGTAAAAAAAAAAAAAAAAAAAAAAAAAATGGTCGCAAGTTGAATTCGAAACTACACTAAAGGATTACGAGTTTCGAAAGAAAAAATATAAATACAACGACTATTGTACCATTTTATGCCACGTGGGAACGGCAGCCATATATTTTTTTTTTTTTGGAAAATTAATTGTTTGTTATTGCCTTTATATAAATAATTGGAACTATTTGTCGTGGGAAGTAAGAAATATTTTGTGTATGAACTTACGTTGTTGAAAAAAAAAAAAAAAAAAAAAAAAAAAAAAAGAATTATTTTACAAAGCCTGTTGAATTACTATGGATGAACTTTGTTGAAACGTGTTGTGTCTGCATATTGCTACTAATTTACGATATACGTAAATTTACGATTTTTCTTTGGAATTATTGTGTAGAATTCGAAAAGACATTTTTGTACTAGAAGCTAACATGGAACAATTAGCAGAGTTAACTAAGGCTCTAGCCCTTAGCATCCAGGAACAGACAAAAATGACTCAACAATTTTTAGCGCAACAACAACAACAACAACAACAAATTCAACAACAACAGCTACAGCAACAGCTGCAACAACAACAAGAAAGAACACAAAAAACTTTAGAGGCACAACAAGAACAAACAAACATACTACAACGACAAATGTCGACACAGCAAAAGAATTTAGAAAAGCTAATTCTAACGTCGACCGGGAAGAAGACTAATTTTTCTGCCGAGGGTATTTCAAATTCACTAACGGAATTTCGTTACTCCCCGGATACTGGTGTTACTTTCCCTGCATACTACAGAAGATACGAAACAATTTTTACGAAAAGATGTTTAGACTGGACCGATGAGGAAAAAGTTACCCTGCTACTACAAAAACTGGGTACTGATGAAAACACCAAGTATGCAAATCTAATTCTACCAAAAAAACCGGAGGAGGTTTCGTTCGAGGAAACAATTAGTACCTTGTCGAAAATATTTGATAAAAGGGATAGCCTATTTCACTCTAGATACAAATGTTTGAACATTCAGAAGGCAGAAGCTGAAGACTATCTAGAATATGCTTGCACTGTGAACTGTTTATGCGAATCATTTAAATTGAATGAAATTTCCGCAGACCAATTTAAATGTTTAATCTTTGTACAAGGTCTCACAGCACCAAGGGACAAAGATATACGTTCACGGATCCTAACAATTATGGAGGCGGATCCTAACATAACATTGCAAAAAGTCACTGAAGAGTGTCAACGTCTGATTAACATAAAGAAAGACAACACTCGCATTGAAGAGAAAAATATTTTTAAGGTGCAGCAAGTAAAAAGGCAAGGGACCACAAGAAAGTCCAGGTTCCAAGAACACAGGATCCTTAAAGGATACAAAGACCCAAAGCTAAAGTGTAAATGTTGTGGTAGTTTAAGACACAACAATAAGACCTGCTGGTTTAGGAACAAAATATGTTATGAATGTGGTCTCAGAGGTCACAAGGGAACATACTGTGCCCAGAAGAAAAGACAAGGGACCGATAATGTAAATACGCTTCGCATGAATAAAGAAAAAAGCTGCGAAAGACGGAAATATGTTGATGTTCGGATAAATGGACATCTGGTTACATTGCTTCTGGATAGCGGTGCAGATATTAGTATTATAAATGAAGATATATGGAAAAGGATAGGTCGACCTGAATTAACGAAAACCAGAAAGACGGCGAGAAGTGCGTGCGGCAAAAGATTAGAGTTCAAGGGAGAATTAAAATGCAAAGTGACATTCGCTAACCAGACTCATAAATCCAAAGTGTACGTCGTACCAGGAAAGAATACATGCCTGTTTGGGGTAGATTGGATTGTCCTGTTTAATTTATGGGAGAAACCCATAAATTCGTTTTGTAACGTTTTAACTGCAGAAAAAGCAAACCAAAGGGAAGACTTCCTGAAGGATTTGAAAACTGAATTTCCCAATGTTTTTGCCGAAGGACTAGGACTCTGTATTAAGACAGAGGCAAAATTTGAATTAAAGAAAAATGCCACTCCAGTATTCAAACCTAAAAGGAATGTGCCTTTTTCAGCGATGGACGCAATCGAAAAAGAGTTGGATAGACTTCAACAACTGGAAGTCATTGAAAAAGTTAACCACACAGATTGGGCAAGTCCAACCGTGTATGTAAAGAAAAAAAATAACAGAATAAGGGTCTGTGGAGATTTTTCAACGGGTTTAAATGACTGTCTATTGGACCATAATTATCCCCTTCCGTCCGCAGAAGATCTGTTCTCTAAGCTTAACGGAGGAAAAATTTTTTCTAAGATAGACCTCTCAGATGCTTACTTGCAAATTAAGATCAGCGATGAATGCTCCAAATACTTAGGCATAAATACTCATAAGGGCATTTTTAAGCTAAAGAGGCTTCCTTTTGGATTAAAGGTTGCTCCTGCTATTTTCCAGCAAATTATGGACACGATGCTGGCAGGGTTGGAATTTTCAATGGCCTACCTTGACGATATCCTAATTAAAAGTGAAAATTTGCAAGATCATAAGAAGCATGTAAAAGAAGTATTCAAAAGAATACAGGAATTTGGTTTTAAATTGAGCCCAGAAAAATGCGATTTTTTTATGAAAAAAATTAAATATCTAGGTCAAATAATCGACAAAGAGGGTCGAAGACCGGATCCACAAAGGACTGAAGCAATTGAAAAGATGCCTGCTCCAGATTCAGTGACAAAATTAAAATCGTTTTTGGGATTAGTTCAATACTATGCAATTTACATCCCTAACATACATAATTTAAGAGCTCCTCTTAACGAGTTACTGAAAAAGGGTGTTAAATGGAACTGGAATAAGGAATGTGAATCTGCTTTCCAAAATATCAAAAGATGTCTACTGTCAGACTTAGCATTGGCACATTTCAATCCAGAAAAGGAACTAATACTAGCAACGGACGCCAGTGATTACGGTGTTGGCGCTGTATTACTTCACAAGTATGAGGATGGTAGGACAAAAGCTATCGCCCATGCTTCAAGAACGTTGGTTGCAGCGGAGAAAAATTACAGCCAAATTGAAAAAGAGGCGCTGTCGATAATATTTGGAATTACAAAGTACAATCGATTTCTCCATGGACGATCTTTTATTTTGCAAACCGACCATAAACCCCTACTTACCATATTTGGATCAAAGAAAGGCATTCCCACACATACTGCGAATCGATTACAGCGATGGGCTGTAACCCTCTTAAACTATCAGTTTAAGATGGAACATGTATCCTCAAAAAAGTTAGGACACGCAGATGCATTATCACGGTTGATCCCTAAAAGAAGCGAAAGTTTCGAAGAAACGGTAATTGCTGCGCTTAAAGACGAAAGTGAATGTACAAGTTCAATGTGTAATATGATACGTGAACTTCCGGTAACTTTCGAAAAAATAAAAAAAGAGGCAGTAAATGACATTTTCATTAAGAAAATGAAAAATCAATTGGGATGGATAAAAAAAAATAAAAAGGTAGATCAAACAACGCCTTTTTCCATCTGTGAAGATGTGCTCATGTATGGTGAGAGGATCGTAATTCCACTAACGTTACAGAGGAAAATTCTGAAGGAATTTCATACAGGTCATCCGGGCATTTCGAGAATGAAATCCCTTATGAGAGGATATGTGTACTGGCCTGGTATGGACAAGGAAGTTGAAAAATGTGTCAAGACATGCAGAGGATGTCAATTAGCAGCTCGAGATCCTCCAGTAAAAACGACGCCATGGCCAAAGACGGACCTACCCTGGTCACGTCTGCATATTGATTATGCGGGACCTATAAATGGTTATTTTTACTTGATTATTGTAGATTCTTTTTCAAAATGGCCAGAAATATTTAAGTTTAGACATCCAACAGCAAAAAACACTGTGAGTGCGCTTAATGAAATTTTTAGCCGTTTTGGAGTGCCAAAAACCTTAGTGAGCGATAATGGAACAGCATTTACTGCTCATGAATTCAAAGAATTCTGTGACTCACTAAATATTCTACATATGACAACACCTGTGTACCATCCACGATCGAATGGGTTGGCCGAAAAATTTGTAGATACGTTTAAAAGGGCACTTAAGAAAAATCTTACTACGGACACAGACGAACAATGTATTCAAACATTTTTAGCAATTTACAGGGTGACACCAAATCCTAATAATAATGTCAATTCTTCCCCGGCTGAGCTAATGTTTGCAAGAAAGATAAGATCTGTCTTCGATAGGCTGCTACCAGAGAAAAAGAAAGTTTTAAAAAAAGAAAACCTTAATACCAAGTGCTTCTCCCCAGGTGAAAATGTATATTTCAAAAATTTTCAAAATGGACGAAATCAGTGGGTTGAAGGTATTATCAAAAAAAGGATTGGGAGCATGGTCTATACCATCCAAGGATTAAGTTTTGTCTGCAAAAGACACAGAAATCAAATACGTCCCAGACTGTCTCCAAATGTGGAAGAGACACCAATGGAAACATTGTGCGATATTTTTGATATACCAAAACCAGCGTGTGTACCGCAAACAATGAATATTTCGCCTGAACCGACCATACGGGCTGGACAGAAACCTTTACCCCGGGTAACGCTGACCAGAAGGAAAAGCGCAAGAAAGAGAAAAGTTACCAGGAGATTAAGCCCTGACCCTAAAAGGAAGAGGTATTTAAGCTAAAATCAGGAAGATTTCAGCTTCAGGGGGAGGTGTTGTGAAGGAACATAACTGGCTATACACCGGTTACAAACTGTATATATATATTGGACTGTTTGGCAGACAGCGGCAGACAGCGGCAGACAAGCAGTCGCAGTAAGACGGATAGTCTTACGTGTTGATTATCAGACTTTCTTCCCCATACTTGTTACTATGTACTTCTATTTACCTTAGGCGAGCAGCCTTACGTTTCTGTATTATAAATAAACCCCATTACACATACCACTCGGTGTAACTCACGTTTGTCTTTATTTCCTAAGTATTTAGGAATATAACACAATAGAAAAATGTGATCATGAAAAGTAATATGGTTAAGCTTAAACATGGAAAAGTAAAAGACTAGTTGTTAAAACTAGAAAAGAAAAGGACAAGATATTCTAGTAAAAAATATAATAAATTCATAACAAAATATTGCAGCATTAAGAATTGATTATATAATGTTAAATTGAATTTTAAAAAAAATTCTTAATGCTGCAATATTTTAAGTTATAAATTTATTATATTTTTTATTTTTCTGACCATCACATAGAAAAATATTGCGACTCTCTAATGCAATTGGTATTTTTTCCTGTCTAAATAAAAGGGGGGGGGAAATAAATTTTTACTTTCTTTCCAACTCGATAACTTTTACAGGATTCTGGGTATGCTGTAAATGAATGGGTTTATGAGTAAAAACATCTAACAATTCAACGGATCTAACTTTTAGTATTTGAAAACACTAGTGAAGGCGGTGAAATGGCGTAAAATAACCCCAGGGTTGAGGGGTTCATACCATGCAAATGGTAAATTTGCGACGGGTTTGATTATCAGATTTGTTGTCAGTGACCTCGAATATCCATAAAAATCCAAATTAGTGTGGTTGGTGTTCTGTTGTAACCTAAGGTAACATTTACTGAATCAATTATACAATTTAAAGTTTTTTTTTAAATTATTATTTTGATCATAATTTAGATTTTCAATAAAATCTTTTTTTTTTTTTTACACATTTTTTTTTTATTTACATGGAAGTCACCACTTATCAAGGCCCTGAAGCCACTTGGGGATAAGGGTTATTGCATGTGTTACATGATAAAGGGCTGTCCCCTTTTCATGCAAGTAAAAAAAGAATAGGAAATTAGTTAAATGTAAATATGAAATATGATAGTCAAGGATTCAAACTTGCAAAGCTAGATTTGGAATTGAAAATTCCAATCATAAGTTAAAATAAATATAGAATGTTATTGAAATAAGGAATGTGGAATCGCATTTGTTTAGCTTACATATCAGTTATTGGAAAGGAATGTAATAATGAAATTTGTTTCTGTTATAAAAATGAAAATTAAAATAAGGAATTTAATCGTCAATTGAAAGTGTAAACATATTTTGTAAAGAGGTTATTTGAAAAATAGGTTACTGAACTCAGGGTCATGTCAAGTTTCTACAAGTATTTTAGTGGTGAATGCTCTGATGAACTGCAATCACTTGTGCCCCCACGACGCGAGCACCCTCGACAAACCCGACAGGCTACTAGATCCCACCCCCACACTGTAGAGGTCCCTAGATGTAAAAGATCTTTTTACTCCAATAGTTTCTTCCCCAGAACCGCTAGACTCTGGAATTCCATTCCAGGTCCCTGCTTCCCCAACAGTACTGACGTGCAGAAGTTCAAGTGTAACGTGAACCGACATCTTGCTGCCCAAATCCCTACATAGTACCCCAGTAGTTGTTGCCCCTGATAGTAGCCCCCTACACCAAAGTGGCAATTTGCCTTGTTTGGGGTGAAAATGTAATAAAAAAAAAAAAAAAAAAAAAAAAAAGTTTGGCAATGTGATGCATGTCATCCCATGTGCTTTATGAGCACATGTTTAATCATGCAATGACATGACGAGTTCTCAATATAGGTAGAGTTTTTAGATGTAGTCTGGGAGAAAGAGGGGAGAAGAGCCTAGAGAGACATGCTGACAGCAAACCTTGGAAGTGGAGATTAGAGAAGAAAAAGCCATGTAAAGAAACTTTGAATTCCTCAAGTGAAATCATGGACCGGTCATGAAATAAAGGACGTCATCATCTTTGTGTATCTGCGTCTTCGTGTTGTGATTCAACAGAAAAGGTATTGTCCATTTATATTATAAGAACTTTGTGAAAATCATCATCTCAAAAATAGGTAAGAAATATATGTATTATTGGTTATAGAAACACTCCCGTCATACAGAACTATCAAAAGTATAAATGTTAAACCCTCGGTCTATCTATCTATATATCAAGTCTCCTCTCATTGTGTAGTAACATGTACACTGTCTATTATATATTGTCAAAAATGTCTCTCTCTACATATTTGGTACCCTTCCAAAAATATAACCATTACATAACACGTGTACAGTAATCAATGGGATAGTATCATAGTAATCGTTAGTATAGGAGATTTGATAAAGTGTCTTACTTAAGGGGGCAGTTAATCAGGAATTTGTTTATGTTGGACTTGAGACATCCAAGTTGTAGTCAGGCTGGAAACAGGCAGACGGAAGAGAGTTCCACTGGCGTGCACTTCTTAGATAGAAGCTTTGTTCATGGAATCTACGTTTTGGTTTTGGCACAGTTAAAGAGTGGGGAAAATTAATGACAGTGGTTTCAGCTGGACAGGAGTTTATCGTGAAAGATTGGCGAAGGGGGGACCAGGGATTGGAGCTCAGACGAGCACTTGCTATGAAAGTAACGATAAAACAAAGACAGGCTCGCAACGTCTCTTTTGTGGAAGAGAGGTTGCAGGGAAGAGAAAAGGACATAAATATTTTTTAGCATCATTAGTTATTCCTCATTTTTTTTTTATAATAGCCAACAACAACAACAACAAAACAACCAAATGGGAGGGGCGTGAAAAATTAAATTTACAAGAAATAAATGTTAGCAAAGGGAAGATGAGTAACTCTTCAACACATCAGGATGAGTTTTGCGTTTTAACTTATAGTTGTTGAAAATATGAAAAACATCTCACACATTTTGCACTATATTTGTGGCGCACCTGTTCAGGGATACAAATTAAAACAAAAGCCTATAGCAAGATTAATACTTTTACAGGGCAACTTTTTCCTTTTAGTAGTTTCCGCATTCAAAATGGCCATAATACAAAATTTCGCCGACATTTAGGAAATTAACCCCCACTTCTAAATTTATATATAGTTCAGCTTTTTTTTTATTTTTAAATAAGTCTGTAAAAAAATTAACGAAATTGATCCATGATTTGAATTTTGAGAGAATTTTAAATATCACATAGTTTTCATTGTTTGGGTCAAAATATGTAGAAATTAACATTGGGTTCCATTTTTCCCGTTTTTAGCATTTTCGGGAATTTTTTGGCAATTCTTTTTAGACTGTTTCTTGAGAATACTGTCCAAATTACAATAGGAATCAATTCTATTTTACAAGTTTTGGGTTTGTATTACTGTACACATAGATTCGAAAAAGTTGTCAAAACAAATATATAACAAATAAACGTTAGATAAGTTACTTTTTTACCTAACTGGATACTTTTTTAGTGTAACATGTTTATTCAGCTCGAAAAACATACAGTGATTACCGATGTATTGGAAAATTTAAAATAGTGCCTGACTCTCTCTTGAACATGGTAAATTTGGGAAAATGAGTTAAAAATAAGAACTATACAAAATACTGTTAGAACCTCGCTCAATATTGTTACTGTGACATAGGCTGACATATATTCGGTGGGTTTTTAACAGTATTTTGTATAGTTTCTTATTTGTAACTCATTTTCCCAGACTTACCATGTTCAAGAGAGAGTCAGGCGTCATTTTAAATTTTCCATACATCGGTAAACGCTGTATGTTTTTTGAGCCGAATAAACATGTTACATTAAATAATAAAAAAAAACGTATCCAATTAGGTAGAAAAGTAACTTATCTTGCCTTTGATAACATTTATTTGTTATACATTTGTTTTTTTTGACAATTTTTTCGAATCTATGTGTACAGTGATACAAACCCCAAGTTTTTTACTGTTATTATTTGTTATGGAGGTCGAGAATTTCACTTTTATTATGGTCATACCTGCTAGTACTATCAAGTTGATGCAAAAGTTTTGCTGATTTAAAATTTCATCTTGAAAATGAAAAACTGTTTTTGAAAATCTTTATTCATAACAATAACGATATTTGCTTTCTATAACAAGTTTTAAGCCTCATTTATTGGAAGATGATGCTACTGACAATCTGGGTGCGCCAAGTTCAAACCCAGTTCATTCCACCGCAACACTTTCACTTAGAGATGTTGGCCACCTTCACGTGATCCTTCCCATAAGTACCTGATGTCTTTCTGGAAAGAATTCTAACTAGAAAGATACCGGGGAAACGAATGCCAACAATAAAATAATCTGATTCATACAAAATGAATAAATGATTCTCATTACACAACAACATTTATGACCGAACCTAACCGTTTGTAAGTGTGCCTTTAGGTCAAATAAAACCGGCTATTTTAACCAAATGAATAACTTTGAAAGTTTTTTTTCCACCTATTCTAACAAAAAAGAACGGCTATGTTTATTATTCATTTTGAGAATTTTATTTACTTAACTCTTTAGGCCATCAAGCTATGCAGGGACGGTGGTGGAGTGTTCGGCCCTTTTCGCCTGTGTGATTCGTAGCATATTCATTTAATTGTTTTGACTCTTGAATATATATCCATTAATATCTTATGTTTTTATATAGACAGATGTGGTTCTCGGTTGATTAAATGTGTCTAACTGTGTCGGATATATACCCAAGAGTCAAAAGAATGAAAAGAATATTCTGTTGTCACAGCCCTACTGATTAGTTTGTTAGGCGTCATCTGCCATGACCACTGTCTATCACCACCCTTGCCCCCATAGAAGTCCAGCCAAGGGACAGAGAAAGGGAAAGAATTTTCCTCTGGCCCTCTTGTGGCACTCATTTTAATCAGATCCCAAATTTATCACAGAAGAAATGATTGGAGGTTTTTTCAGGAGTCTGAATTTCTTTTCAGATGTTAAGAGTATTAGAGCTATGAAGTCTAACACATTTTGTTAAGTTAAGCAAGTTAACGATTTGTTCCGGAAGATTCTCCTCAGAGAAATGACACATGGTGTGCCAGCTAACCCACTCCCATGTTTGTAAACAAAACCCCAGAAATATACCACGAGCACGCATGCTAAAAATAGCAATAACATTTTCTTCTACAACAAAGAACCCCCCCCCCCCAGAAAACTCAGTTTTTCACAACAAAACAAAATAAGAAACATTTTTATTTTTAGACAATGATTTAAATAAATACTGGCAATAAACGCCACATATTTTTGCTGGTAAGAAATCCAACCTAAAATTAATGATAGTCATTTGTTGTTTAGCGACATCATCACTGTTGTTCGGACCCAGTTCATTTCGCAGAGACATTTTCACTAAGGGATGTTGGCAACCTTCATGTGATCCTTCCCATAAGTACCTAACGTAATCTAACTAGAAGGATACCGTATAAACGAATGGCAACAATAAAATAATCTGATTCATACGAAATGGATAAATGATGCTCATTACACAACAACAACATTAATGACTGAACCTAACCATTTGTAAGTGTGCCTTCAGGACAAATAAAACCGGCTATTTTAACTAAATGAACTTTGAAAGTTTTTTTTCCACCTATTCTAACATAAAAGAACGGCTATGTTTATTATTTATTTTGAGAATTTTATTTACTTAACTCTTCAGGCCATCAAGCTATGCAGGATTGGTGGTGGAGTGTTCAGCCCTTTTGGAGCCTGTAGCATGAACGACTTTCCATAAAGTTAGTGGCTTTCACAGCAAATCCTTCAGCTCAGCTCGGGAGTTAGGAGCACTCCTATCATAACTTGACTCTTGTTAAGTCACCTTGGGAAACAAGGCAGCTGCATCCAAACAGCCCTTTTCAGGGCTACTCCACAAACTAATTATGCAATACCAGAATGTGATGCACACGACACTCTATACTTCTACCTACCTCCTATCACTCCAATTCCTGAATCTCTGGTTCACTTCCAGCGACTCATGCTCACTACTGCAGTCTCCAGTGACTCCAATGGTCCCGGCTTACTCTTGCAGCTTCCAGACACTCCGGTGATCCTAGCTTACTCCTGCAGCTTCCAGAGACTCCAGTGATCCCAGCTTACTGTAGCTTCCAGAGATTCGTGATCCTAGATTACTCCTGTAGCTTCCAGAGACTCCAGTGATCCCAGCTTACTGTAGCTTCCAGAGATTCCAGTGATCCTAGATTACTCCTGTAGCTTCCAGAGACTCCAGTGATCCCAGCTTACTGTAGCTTCCAGAGATTCCAGTGATCCTAGATTACTCCTGTAGCTTCCAGAGACTCCAGTGATCCCAGCTTACTCCTGCAGCTTCCAGAGACTTCAGTGATCCTAGCTTATTTCTACAGCTTCCAGAGACTCCAGTGATCCTAGCTTACTCCTGTAGCTTCCAGAGACTCCAGTGATACCAGCTTACTCCTGCAGTTTCCAGAGACTCCAGTGATCCCAGCTTACTCCTGTAGCTTCCAGAGACTCCAGTGATCCTAGCTTACTCCTGCAGCTTCCAGAGATTCCAGTGATCCTAGCTTACTCCTGTAGCTTCCAGAGACTCCAGTGATCCCAGCTTACTCCTGTAGCAACCCCCAACTCATTCCAGCGGCTCTCCAGCTTACTACTACAGTAATCTCAGTGCCTCCAGCTCTCTCCTGCAGCTCCACCCATCAGCTTCTGCAACGCTTAACGTCCGGTTACCAGCTTTCAGAGCTCACTGATGTCCAGCCACCAGTTTCCTATATCCACTGACGTATGACTACCCATTCCAGTGTCCACTCACGTCTGGCTACCAGTTCCAGCATCAGATCCTGTCTATATGACTCAAGTCAACCTGAGGCACATCACCCTACCTCAGGGACAATAATTTCAATATTGCATGTTGTCTGTTCTCATACTGGCTGATCCTGACTCCATTGACGTACATTTTATCTTTTTTCTTAGAAAAAATAAAAAACGATACCCATCGTCTTTAACTGAACATTTGTGTTTGTCATCATTCTTTGCGATTTGCTATTACTTATTTTCCTTTTGTCTACCTTATAGTTTATAGCTTGTTTCATGTATTATAACGCAAAAAAAGCATGAAATAGACACTCCATTTAACACAAGACAAACTATGAACATTGAAAGTTTTGAATAACTTTTATCAACAATAAAAGACGAGATTGAATGCGCATGTTCAAAATAAGTTCATTTTCATGTGTCATCACCTTTCAGAATAATATAAAGTAAGACGTTGAAAAAAAGAGAGAATGTTCATAAAGAGTACTTATTCCTTGTTTCTTTTTGTTGGTTGAGTAGCGGTCACAGAGGGAAATGTTTTCAGCTTTTATGGCGAAAGCTGGGTAACTTCTTGTTTGACTGCATCTGTGTCCTGTCCTTGGTATCTTGTTTCCTTCTCTCTCCTTGTTTACAAACATCCTAGGTTTATATTTCTCCTTGCCGGATCCAACAGACACGTTGGTTGTTAAATCTTATTTTTAGTGCATCCCACTCCCATTGGTTAATTAATTTTTTTTATTATTTTTCTCTTTTTGACTGGATTACACACTTTGTCTGTGCTAGCCGACGAATAAACATCTTGTTTGAGTTTTATTAAGTTGTACGATCAATTGGCACCTTTATGTCTTTCGCCCCTTCACAACAAGGACACATTTTTTGGGACGTAAGAGATATAGAAATGAAAATTGTTGACCAGATTGGCAAGAGAGAACAAACAAATTTTTAGTTGTCTCCAGTATTTAAAGAGATTTCAGAGAAAAGAGATTCCCTCTTCATCCAACAAATTTATCAACAAAACAAAAAAGAGAGCCTTAGAAGATAATTTGGCACTTCTGTATGAGAGGACCACGGGGCGAATGTGTGTATTTTAGTTTCGAAAATGGCCGATAGAGGTCGTTGTAAACCAAAGAACAGGGTCGATAACTCATACTTTTCTTGTGACTGTAATAAACACTATAAAAACACTGTGTAATAAACACTATATTCAAAAAAGGTTTCAATGGAAATTACTTATTGAAAAAAACAAACAAAAAAGAATATTATTAAAAAATTGAAAGTAAATGTCGATACATTTTTGTAGTTTAATATATTTCGCTACATTGACAAACTAAAATTGCATTCTGATATTTTTATACAATCCTGCTGTGAAAAAAATAAAAGAAAACAAATAATTAAAAAAAAACAATCTATAAATGTTTCAATTTTTTTAAAATTATATTTTGCTACATTGTCAGACTAAAATTACATTCTAATATTTTTTATACACTCCTACCGCGAAAAAAAAAAGAAAAAATACAAATAATTTTAAAAAAATCTATAAATGTTTCATGCTTTGAACATATTTATTTTCAGTTATAAATCACTTGTTGAAAAGTAATAGTATTAAAACATTAAAATTATATTTATATTATAAAACATTAAAATTATATTTATATTATAAAACATTAAAATTATATTTATATTATAAAACATTAAAATCATAATTATAGTATAAAACATTAAAATCATATTTATATTATAAAACATTAAAATTATATTTATATTATAAAACATTAAAATCATATTTATATTATAAAACATTAAAATCATAATTATAGTATAAAACATTAAAATCATATTTATATTATAAAACATTAAAATCATAATTATAGTATAAAACATTAAAATTATATTTATATTATAAAACATTAAAATTATATTTATATTATAAAACATTAAAATTATATTTATATAATAAAACATTAAAATTATATTTATATTATAAAACATTAAAATTATATTTATATTATAAAACATTAAAATTATATTTATATTATAAAACATTAAAATTATATTTATATTATAAAACATTAAAATTATATTCACATTATAAAATATTTAAATCATATTTATATTATAAAACATTAAAATTATATTTATATTATAAAACATTAAAATTATATTTTGATACATTTATATTTATAGAATAAATGTTTTGATTTTCATGTTTTTGTGTTACTTGTTGCGTTATTATATATTTTTTTGCGTTCTCGGAGACATTTGTCTATATTTGAGGTTCACAGAAGAACTGATAGAGGTCACTTCTTATTAAAAGAACAGGGGGTGATAACTCGTCCCATGGTCCTCTCATACAGAAATGCCGATAATTTAACTTGAGGCGAGGCGGTTTGAATGGAATTTTCTTTTTTAGTAAAAGGACCATTTATGAAACAGTTTTTTGGGGGGCAAACTAGCCCAATAATTTGTACCTTTTGAAGGTACTATTTTTTATAGAAAGAAAAGGACTGGCAAGAAGTATCGGAGAAAAAAAAAAAAAAAACAGAACTCAAAGAAAAGACTTTTAAAAGACTGAAAATATTTTTATAAAGAACTTTTTTCGTTTTTAATTTTGGTGCTAATGTAGAGAGTGATCCGCGCTATTTTTTAAATCGCATTTCCACGTTTAATTAAAGTTTTATATGTTTTTTTTTTTTATTCAATTGTAAGGTTAAAGTACAGAATAGGTACAAAACACCCTCCCCTCCCCATGTTAAAAATGGCTTTTTAAATAATAACGTTATTATTTCAGCACGGATCATTCTCTGCATGAGTACCTTAATTTTTACTGTATGTTTTTCATTTCAGTCTTATTTCAAGTGAGCAGAAATTGTTTTTTGTTATGCTTTTCTCCAATGGTTGTATCGCTCAGAGTGATAACTAATTTTTGAATTGTCTCTTTAATTAGAGACCACTGTTTTTACGTATGTTTTTATTTTTTAATTTTGTATTTTCGTAATTGTTACCTGGTTGATATAACCTTTGTTTTAATTAACAAAAGCAACTGCTTTTATCCCTGTAATGGAAACAGGACGATAAGTTTCCATCTAGTAATCGTTATTATTCAATTAAGAATTGAATTCAACTATTTGTCTTTATTTTTTCCCCCACGAAACAAAATGTGACGCAAGGTCGTCTTTAATGTGGGAGAAAACCAGCTCTCCTCAAAAGGGGTACTGTAGAAGTTTGCAAAGATAAAATTACTTTAGTATAGAAGGGTTTCCCCCCTCCATTGACTAAAGACAGTTAATTTGAGTGCGGCGAATTTAGGAAAACTCGTCCTGGGAAAACTCGTCTCCGGAAAACTCGACCTCGGAAAACTCCTTCAAAAACGATCATAAAATGTGTTTTGAATCGATATTTATTCAATAAGGGACCAGTTTTCCTACCTAGCGAAAGGGGACGAGTTTTCCCGAGACGAGTTTTCCGGGCACCGAATGCGGCATCTAAGCAGACACCACACTTCAGCCACCAGTCCAGTATGAGTACTGGAAGTCGACCGACAAGCCCTTCAGTAAAATTGTGACTAAATTAATTTACTTTCCGAGTCTAGTTTTTATTTGCTCATTTTTTTTTTTTTAATTTAATCCCTCCCCTGCCTCATTTATTCTTTTTTGTTTTCCCATTTTATGTTTCTTTATGTTTATTGCTGCTAGAAGACGGATTTTGATGAAAGAAAGAAAAAAAAAAGAAGAAAAATCGAATCTCATCATTATTTAATTCCATCGTATCAAAGCCAAGAGGCCACTCGAGGATAAGGGTTAAAGAGTGTACAGTAGTCAATTGGACAATATAGTAATCGTTAGTAAATGGAAATTCGGTAAATTTGTTAACAAGTGGAACGGCTAATCAAGAACTTGTTTACGTTAGACTTGAAGACAACCATATTGTAGTCAGCTAGAAAGCAGGAAAACGGAAGACAATTCCACAGGCATGCAGTTCTAAGAAAGAAGCTTTGTTCATGGAATCTACGTTTAGGTTTAGGCACAGATAAAGAGTGGAGGAAATTAGTGATAGTGTTTTCTGCTAGACGGGTGTTTCTTGTGAAAGTTTGGCGAGGGGGACCATAGTTGTGTAAGATTTTGAAATATCGTATATATAGTAATCTGAAAACGGTGACAATCAACTCTGGAATTTCCAGGACATTTTAATAGACCAGAGTTCCCCTTCCGTTAGGAGTGCTGACTTGATTTTCTCCATATTCTGATCTTGTGCCATATTTTCCTGCATAATTCGTTGCTTGCTAAATATTGTCTTTTGATTGGCTTTTAATTGACAGCGTATTCTAATTTTATTTGATTACTAGAAGTTCAGCCCAGCTTTGCTCGGGTCTTATGTACTGTTTATAGCCTTACGTACATATGCATATATATATTAAAAACTTTGACTCATGACCAGGTAACCTATATCTAAAATTTCAAGTATTTAGACCCAAAATTGGCGTAGGAGTTTGGTAGAGTCTGCAAAAGTCAACTCTTTCAACTTTGACCTCTTGGCAGCCAAATTTTCGCCCAAAAACTGATTAAAAAGGCTTGCTTGCATGTCTGAATACCCTTTATACAAAATTTTAAATGTTTAAACCCAAAATTTGCAGAGTAGTTTGCTAAAGACCGCAAAGGTCAAATATTTTGAACTCTGACCCCTTAGCAGCTTAAATTTTCAAACCAAACGATTAAAAAGCATGTCCTATCTCTAAATACCCTTTACGTAAAATTTCAAATGTTTAGAACAGTAATTGGCTGAGTAATTTGGTAGAGACTGCAGAGATCAAAATTTTTAAAACTTTGTCCCCAATTTTGCCCCTTTAACATTTACTTTTTGGGCTCAAATCAAATTAAAAAGTTTGACCCATGTCCAAGTAACTTACATTTAAAATTTCAAGTGTTTAGGCCAAAAATTGGTGGAGGCGTTTGGTAGAGTTTTCAAAAGTCAAATCGTTGAACTTTGATCCTTTGACAGCTAAATTTCTGACTGAAAACGAATGAAAAGGATTTTTCCAAATCTCAATACCCCTTATGTCAAATCTCGAGTCTCTAGACCGAAAATTGACAGAGTTATTTGGTAGGGAAATGCACACACACACACACACACACACACACACACACACACACACACACACACACACACACACACACACACATTTTCACTTTTATAGATAGATTAATTTACTTTTACTCTCAACTCCAAACTTATTTACTATTAATCTCAAACCCAAAATTATTTGCTATTAATTTACTATTCTTTCAACTCCAACCTTAGTTACTACTTGTATTTCTGTCCAGCTTTGCTCGAGCCCTTTTGTATTGTTCATAACTTGCTCTATGTGTGAATATACTTTTATGTAAAATTTCAAATGTTTAGACCAAAAATTGTCTGAGTAATTTTGTAGAGATAGCAGAGGTATTTTTTTTTTAACTTTGACCCCTTAACATTTATTGTTTTGGTTTCAAATAAAATAAAATGTTTGATCCATGTCCAAGTTACCTACATCTAAAATTTCAAGTGTTTAGACCCCAAATTCGCAGAGGAGTTTGGTAAAATCTGCAAACGTCAACTCTTTTAACTTGGACCTTTAGGCAGCCAAATTTTTGCCCCAAACATATTAAAATGCTTGTCGCATGTCTGAATACCCGTTATATAAAATTTCAAATGTTTAGACACAAAATTGGCTGAGTTGTTTGCTAGACACAGCAAAGGTAAAATCTTTTGAACTTTGACCCCTCATCAGCTTAAATTTTCGACTAAACCCGATTAAAAAGCTTGCCCTATCTCAGAATACCCTTTATGTAAAATTTCAAATGTTTAGACCAGAAATTCACTGAGTAATTTGGTAGAGACCGCAGAGGTCAAATTATTTTTAACTTTGACCTCAATTTTGACCCCCTTAACATTTATGTTTTGGGCTCAAATAAAAGTAAAAAATTTGATCCATGTCCAAGTAACCTACATTTAAAATTTCAAGTGTTTAGATCCAAAATTGGCAGAGAAGTTTGGTAGAGTTTTCAAAGGTCAAATTGTTGAACTTTGCTCCACTTGACAGTCAAATTTCTGGCCGAAAACCGATTGAAGAGATTTTCCCAAATCTCAATACCCCTTATGTCAAATCTCAAGTCTGTAGACTGAAAATTGACAGGGTTATTTGGTAGGGAAATGCACACACACACACACACACACACACACACACACACACACACACACACATTTTCACTTTTATAGATAGATTAACTATTAATTTCAACCCCAACTTATTTGCTATTAATTTACTATTTTTCTTAACTCCAAACATCTCTAATATTAATTCGCTATTAATCTCAAACCAAAATTTGTCTGAGTAATTGCATATAGACCGCAGATGTCAATTTTTTAAAAACTTGGACCCCAATTTTGTCCCCCATAACATTTATTATTTAGGTCTCATGTTCAAGTTACCTACATCTAAAATTTCAAGTATTTAGACACAAAATTGGCAGAGGAGTTTGGTAGAATCTGCAAACATCAACTCTTTTAACTTGGACCTTTAGGCAGCCAAATTTTTCCTCCAAACATATTAAAATGCTTGCCGCATGTCTGAATACCCGTTATATAAAATTTCAAATGTTTAGACCCACAATTGGCTGAGTAGTTTGCTAGACACCGCAAAGGTAAAATATTTTGAACTTTGACCTCTTAGCAGCTTAAATTTTCGACTCAAACCGATTAAAAAGCTTGTCCTATCTCTGAATACACTATATGTAAAATTTCAAATGTTTGGACCAGAAATTGGCTGAGTAATTTGGCCAAGACCACAGAGGTAAAACTTCTTTAGAATTTGACCCCAACTTTGACCCCTTAACATTTATTTTTTGGGATCAAATCAAATTATAAAGTTTGATCCATGTTCAAGTAACCTACATTTTTAATTTCAAGTGCTTAGATTAAAAATTGGCACAGAAGTTTGGTAGAGTTCTCAAAGGTCTAATCGTGGAGGTTTGACCCCTTGACAGCAAAATTTTTGTCCGAAAAAAGTTTGAAGAGATTTTCCCAAATCACAATGCTCCTTTTATCAAATCTTGAGTCTCTAGACTGTAAATTGACAGAGTTATCTGGTATGAAAATGTACACAGAAAGATGCACACCCACACACAGACATTTTAACTTTTATATATATACTAGCGAGGGGTACCCGGCGTTGCCCGGGTATTTGTAGGTGTGTTGGCAGCAAATTCGTTTTCAAACATTGCCATTACTTGATATAGCACCAAAAAAAAAAAAGATATACAGAAATACGAAAACAAATCTGTCATGGGCCGCACGAAGGTGGCTTTTTAGCCCTGCCAAACTCTGGCATTCTTTGACACACATTGTGCAGACATGT
Organism: Euprymna scolopes; assembly: GCF_053919585.1. NCBI lineage: Eukaryota > Metazoa > Mollusca > Cephalopoda > Sepiida > Sepiolidae > Euprymna > Euprymna scolopes. Next base: position 45,524,346 of record NC_136521.1, read on the forward strand.
GCGCCACTAGCAGCACATTCATGATGGTCACTTCTATGTATAATCAAATGCTGCTTCAAACCACCTGCTGTTTTGTACGCCTGCCCACAGTTGGCAAAAGTTAGATCTGGCAACACAAGACTGTGACCTAGTGTGCTGATGAATAGTCTGGTGGCTTATCAGCCCAGCTCTGCTCAGACATAATCTTCTGCACACCTCACACTCCAGACCAATTTGGCGCCCCACTGCTCCTTTCACCCTCCCTTTCCAGATATTGTGTTTTAGTCGCTCATACTGGGTTCAATCAGCCTCAAACTTGCCCACACCTCCCCGCAAGGTCCTTCTCCGCTCTCCATGATCCAAAGCAAGACTCTTCAAAGTTCTTTCATCTATCTCACATTTTTTAAGGTGGACTTTAAACAATCTTTGAATCTCATTTTAGGCTTTTGAGCCAGACGTCTTCCCTCGGCGAGCTCACCATAAAGGAGTTGTTTGGGAATTCGACTGTCTAACATCCTCACCACATGTCCACTCCATCTCAGTCTATGTTTGATAATAATGTGAGCTTCAATGCTTAGACATTGGGTCCGTTCAAGAACCTCCACATCACTAACATACATATGCCAAGCCACACCTAAAATTCGCCGTAGGCACATCTGGTGAAACCGCTTGAGACGTCTTAAATGCTCCCTGTATGTTGTCCAAGTTTCACAACCATAGAGAAGAGTAAAGAGAACGCATGCGGCATAAACCTTAATCTTAGTTGACAGCGAGATTCCGTGACAACTCCACAAACGCTGGTTCAACTTTCCAAAGGCATCACTTACCCTGCTGATCCGTAACGATACCTCATCAACCAGGGCACTGGACATACTTAGCGTGCTACCCAAGTATACAAACTTAGTGACAACCACTATCCTTGACCCACAGATATAAACTGATGGCTCATAGTATGGCATGCCTGGAGCAGGCTGATACATTAAGATAGTTTTTTCAGATGGATAGTCAGTCTCAATGCTCTGCAGGCAACCGCAAAGGTGTCCACAAGATGCTGCATATCAGCCACCGTATGAGCCACCAGATCACAGTCAACTGCATAGAGCAAGTCACGAATCGTGTTGGTGAGTACCTTTGTATTTGCATTGAAATGCAAGATTTTTGGGGGTTTCTGTAACCTTATCACCAATAATTTTCCAAACATTTTCAATTGGCTTAAGGTCGGGTCTCTGAGCTGGCCAATCCATACCACAAATATTGAATCTATTTAGCTCTTCTAAAACTATTTTTACTTTATGGCACGGTGTGCTGTCTTGCATAAAGATATCAGAATCAGAAAGATTAGGAACCACATGTTCTCTAATCAATTCTCTGTACATTCGGGCATTTACTTTTCAATGAATCCTCACAAAGGGGCCAGTTTCTTTTGAAGATATGATGCCCCATACCATTATACTATCCCCCCTCATAATTTTTACTGTACATTAAACACACATAAGGGATAGTCGTGGTCTTTTGTCTGATGACGTAATTATATATATATATATATATATATATATATATATATAGAGAGAGAGAGAGAGAGATAATTATATATATATATATATATGTATATATATATAATGAATTATATATATATAAATATATCTATATATATAAGTTAGTATATATGCATCTATATATAGATATAAATAATTATATATATATATAATAATTATATATATAAACAAGAATTATATATATGCATGTATAAATAAAACTATATATATATAATTATATATATATACAATTATATATATATATAAATCTATAATATAAAGCTGAACGTCTGTGTGTGTGTCTGGTTACGAATAGGCTCCAATATGGTTGACTATTATAGAAAACTGATCACATATAATGATAGAAGATGTATCGAGACACAGGAGTAGGTATGTTTGATCTGGCATAATGATGATTCATTAAAATTGTGGGGTCTGTGTACGCGCCTGGTCCACAAAGTATGGAAATAAAAAATTAAAAAATTAAAAAAACAACGTTTACAAGTGTTTTTGATATAGATGTACAGAAGAATACTTTGATAAGTATGTTTTAACTTAAATAGGGATGGTATAATAAAATTGTGGGGTCTGCGTTCGCGCCTGGCCTCCATAGAATGGAAATAGGCACAAACTTTAATAAAGTCTTTTCATATCTATCTGCGTAAATATACTTTGATAATTATATTTCAGTTTGAAGAATTATGGTATAATAAATTTATGGGGTGTTCGTTCGCGCCTGACCGCCATAGAAGGGAAATATGTTACAAAGTTTAACAAGGTTTTTTAATATAGATCCACAGAATATTGTGATGAGTGTTTCAGTGTGAACAGGTATGCTATAATAAATTATGGAGTTTATCTATTTTATTTTTACTTTCATCATATTTTGCTTTGGTTTTGATATCCCCAAATCCGAAGCTATCTGTATACAACCCTTCCTTTTCATAACCTATCATACTTTCATAAATCAGAGTCCATTTTTCTAGGCTGTTTTTGAACCCAGTCAACGACGAGTACTTTTGCTAGTAATTATATATATATGCAAATAATTATATATATAATGTAAATAATTATATATATAAATAAATAATTATATATAAATATATAATTATATATATAAAAATTACGTATATAAATTATACATATATAATTATATATAATATTATATTTATATATATAATTATATATATAATTATATTTATATATATAAATATATATATTATATATATAAATATAATTATATATATAATTATTTTTATATATATAACTATATATATAATTATATTTACATATATATAATCATATTTATATATATAATTATATTTACATATATGTGATTATATATATATAATTATATATATAATTATATATATACATATATATTATTATATATATAATTATATATATATAATTATATATATATAATTACATATATATAATTATATTATATAATTACATATATATAAATATAATTATATATATATATAATTACATATATATATAATTATATATATATAATAATATATATACATATAATTATATATATGCATATAATTATATATATACATATATATGATTATATATATACATATATAATATTATATTTATATATATAATTATATATATGCATAATTAAATAATTATATGTGTACATATAATTATATATATACATATAATTATATATATACATATAATTATATATATGATTATATATATATATAATTATATATATATAA
>NC_136521.1:45537595-45612595 GCF_053919585.1 Euprymna scolopes
TTGGGAAAAGGAGTTATAAATAAAAAAAAGTCAAAATACTGTTAAAAACCCGCCGAATATATGTCAGCCTATGTCACGGTAACATATACTGAGCGAGTTTCTAACAGTATTTTGTCTGTTTTTTATTTATAACTCATTTTCCCAAACTTAGTGCCTCAAAGAGAGAGTCGACTGCCATTTTAAGTTTTCCAATACATCGGTAAACACTGTATGTTTTTCGAGCTGAATCAACATGTTACATTAAATATAAACACTAAAAACATATCCAGTTGGGTAGAAAAGTAACTTATCTGGCCTTTGATAAAATTTATTTGTTATATATTTGTTTTGTGACAACTTTTTCGAATCTGTGTACAGTAAAACAAACCCAAAACGGCCACCAAATTTAACCCGATGTCGTGTTTATCTAAAAACAAAACACGAATTTTCATCCGAAATGATTCCTCATTTCATAATATCTATTAAAAATAAATTACTATTTAACAGCAACAACAACAACAACAAAAAAAACAACAAAATATAAAACCGTTTTTTTTTTCTGCCATTTTCGTTGCGTTCCTTTTTAACTGCGACCTTTAAACAATACGTATTGATGTTCGAATGCTTTTTTTGATGCTTGTTAACATTTGGTGATCTGTTAAAATTATGCATTACATTACGTACTTAGGTGACACGGCAAAATTAGTATAAATTCCAAAAACGATGAAAATAATCCATACATACATAATGCTATATATATATATATATATATATATATATATATATATATATATATATATTTTAACAATTACGGTCTATTTTAAAATGGCGGACCCTTAATTTAAGTCAAGGGAGATAAGTTTGTCATACTGAATTAGCACAGCTCCTCCACATTAAAACTCGGCAATTCGATAAATTTAATTTTTATTTGTAATTTTTATTGGATTGGATAATTTTTCTGGAATTTTAATTTCTGCCATGGCATATAAGTACGTAATGTTTTCACCTGAAATGTGTTGGTTTAAAAGATCACTAATGTAAACAAGCACCCCTTATTGGTGATGTTGGATTTTTCTCACATTTAAAACTAAACTTTTCTCTTTACTCTCCCCTCGTGGGGAGGTAAGTAAATAGGGACAAACAGATCGATTTCAGAAATGATCGGACAGATTATCTCCCTTTGAGAAACATCACTTCTAATATTACTCTATACAATGATGATGATTGGTTTTATAACATAGTAGTTGTAGTCGTCATAATTCGTTGCTCGCCGAATGTCGTCTCCTGATTGGCTAGAATAAGCCCCTCCCCCTTTTCTCGTAACCGGCGTTTGTGTAATCTTTTAAACTTCGAACTCATTCAGTTTTTTTACAGGTCAACTCCATCACTAAACGCTTTTTTTTTAAAAACCGTTTTTTTTTGTCCCCCTCATACACGCAAGTAAGATATTTATTTTTTATTTTTTGTTAAATCATTTTATTTTTAAATATATTAGCAAAAGGGTGATATGAACATGTCTATTTTAATTTTGTACGCATGCATTCGGGAGGTGAAATATTATATATATATATATATATATATATATATATATATATATGTGAAACAAAGTTAATTCTTAGGGAAATTAATGACTATAAAAAGTAAAAAAAAAAATCCTAGTCGATAGTTTTCGTGCTTAAGAGACCGATATCCCAGGTTTTACCTCCACCTTTCAGAGAGAAATGCCTATCGCCTGAGATGCCCTCATCGGCTAATACCGACGGATTTTTATATACATCCAAAACCCCCTCCTTTCTGAGGGAGCTGGACGATGTTGACCTTATTTCAAAATCTAGTCTTAGCAAATCTTTAAGATCGGTAAATAACTTGTCGATAATTTAAATTAATCATAACCATCAGCGTAAAACGTATTTATGCAGAATACCGTGCTATTAAATTTTTTTTTTTTTTTTTTTTTTATATAGATAGGGTTCTCAATTTAAACTGAATTATTATTGCATCTTAAATTGTTGGGTAAAAGTACAGAATAGTTATAAAAAAACGCCCTCCTCTCCTATGTTTAAGAATGGGTTTCCAAATAACTTCAGCACGGTCCATAGTTTGCATATATATATATATATATATATATATATTATATATATATAAGACTTCTAATTTATAAAAGCAAATTAGAAATGTAATTTAAGAAATACTAATTCAGCGAGACATTTTAACGGTCTCTATCGTACAAATGAACCAAGAAATCACCTACTTTGTCCAGACATTTGCAAGACAAATACTACTAGTACTCCTTAGTCGTTTTCAAAAGGCAGGTTAGAAAGAAGAAATATAAAACAAAAAATCGAAGTTAGGTTTTCTTTGATATGGTAGGATTCTGTATGAATATGATTTTTACGGTTTTATATATATATATATATATATATATATATATATATATATATATAGCACAAATGAACCAGGATACTTAAATCTGATCTTGAAGCTTAGTTAAACTCATAATTTATACTTTCTATCTGCCGACTTCAAAATAACTTTAATTTCGAACGAACGCATTTCAAAATATACAGTTACAAGTAGTTGAGTCGCTTAAATTCATTAATTAACAAACAAACAAAAAAAAAAAAATGCTCAGTATCTTTTTACTTTTGATGCAACCCAAAATCGGCAATAGTTTTTATACCGACTTCTATCGTGGCTGCTCTCGGTGGCCGTGCTTTTCTATCGACTGAATTATTAAAGCTTAAATGCAAAAGAGAGGGGAAGGAGAGACAATGGTTTATTTTTATTTCTAAAAGTATTTAGAAAATGTATATTTTTCACGATTTGTGCAACTTGCGCAATGTGCATTTTTTTTTTTTTTTTTAAACTTTTGTTTATTAAATTTGCTAGGTGAAAAATATGGAATTATTTAAGCTGGAAGCCCACTCCAATGTAAAAAAATAAATAAATAAAATAATAATAATAAACAAAATCTAAATCCTATTATTTCAGCACGATCCGTAAATCGCACAAGTGCCATTTTTCTCATTCGCTCCTGTTGTAAAAATCTTTGGCGTCATCATAGACAAGTAAATGGCGAAGAATTTTGATCGTGTGTGTGTGATGGGGGGGGGGATTTGAATTCGTCCAACTATTAAAAGACAATTCTTTATCCAAGCCCTTTTTCTCTTATTAATGTAAACAAATCTTCATCTTGCATTTCTAAAAACCTTTTGAAATTTATCATAGTTTTTCTTTAACCCTGATCCACCTCTCCCCATCCTTAATTTGTTTACTAGTAGTCGTTAGTAGTTCTCTACTTTTATATAGTTTATGTTAGGTCTGGTCTCAAATTGTTTTTTCTTTTCATTTAAAAGTAAAAACTCTTTTTCTGTACTTGCTGTTATTTTGGGGTAAGTATATTTTAATGTAAACACGCAAAAAAAAAAAAAAAAAAAAAAAAAAAGCAGCCACTCTGCAGTGCAGAGTCTCTGCACTCCGCCTGGAAAACGAACCTTCCATTTTCTTGCAGTCAACCGGCTGATCAGCATCCGATGATGATGGACTAACTCAATTGATTGGTTTCTATTATTCGCCTCCCTTCGCCAATAAGACGGCCGGCTTCTTTCCAGAAATAATAAAAGGATTTTTCCTTAATGTTGGAAGATAATTTCCTACGTTTTTTTTTTTTAATCTAATTTCTTTTAATTAGCGTTTTGCGGATGGAGAAAGATGATTGAAAGTACTTCTCCAGTTTACGGATCGTGCTGAAATAATGTTAAAAACCCATCCTAACATGGGTAGGGAAGGAATTTAAGTATTCTATACTGCTACCTAACAATTTAATAAATGAAAGATACAGTAAAAATTGAATTTAACTTTAAATCCTATCTAAAAGATAGTACGGTCCGTAAACGCCAAACGGCACAAGTTCCTTATTCAAAATAATCGTGTATACATTTTTTTTCGTGCTTCTGCACTTGCTACTGTGTTAAAATAACGTTATTGTTTAGAAAGCTATTCTTAACATGGGTTGGGACTTTTGTAACTATTCTGTACTTCTGCTTAATTTAATAAAAATAAGATATCGTAAAGCTCTAATTTAACTTGAAAATACGATTTAAAAAAAACCCAGCACGGTAACATAGTGCATATGCACCCATTTTTTAATAGGATTGAAAAAATCGTTTGAATTTTCCCTGGTTTTATTTTTGATTTTGAGTAAAACTGGGCTAAATGGACTACATTTTGTTCTTTGACATTTAATAACTTCGCCAAAACTGCGTTGGATAAAAGTGAAAATGGGGTCTCAGCATTCGAGGAAATTATTTCATTGAAATAAATGCGGCGTTCATCAAGTTCCGTCTGTGTTTTACAATATCACGTCCAGTGTCCACTGATATTTGGGGTTGACGATGAATTCCCTGGAAAAGTCACTTCTGATTAATGTTTATCAGTTTTAAAATATGCAAACGAACTTTGCTGGGTATTTTTGCAGTTTAAAGCCCGTTTTTTTTTTTTTTTTTTTTTTTTCTTCCGGGAGTCTCACTCGGCAAAAATCGGGCGGTTTCCATTGTTCGCCGGGCATTGCCGAGCGAGACTTACGGAAAAACGGGCTTTAAACTACAGAAATACCCTTTGCGGTTTTTCAAAATTACAAAATATGGTACTCTTGCAGAATTTGACCCGGATCTTCGGGATATTCCGTAGCTCGACTGGCAGTCACCAAATTAATCCAAACAAAGTAACAGACGCAGACGAATTTTAAAACAAACCGGAATATATATTTAGCAAAAATGGTAATTAGTAAAAACCTGAATAAAGTGCTCAATACTATTGCAGAGCAAATGTTTTTTTTTTTATTACCGATTTATCTGCTTAGTTACACATGTTTCGGTTACCGAATCGTATTAACGACCTATCTATCCACTCTGAAGTTTCTTTTTTTTTTTTTAAATAGCATTTTTTTCTAATCAACATATACTATTATTAGTTGAATTGCCAAGAAAAAGAAACTTCCTAAAAATTAATTGATCTTTTTTTAAAAGATGATTAAAATTCCATTATTTAAAAATGTTCCGTTACAACATAGATTTTTAATTGTTTAATTTTTTTTAAATGTAAAGTTATAATATAAGCATGACTCTTGCCAGCTATTTTATCGCCAGATTAAAACCTATTTTAAAATATTAATGCACAAATAATAAACATTTTATAGACCACTCTCATATATAATGCCTCTTTTTACCAAATAAAAGTATGGAAACCTGTAATTAACCAAATGAACAGTTTAGTAAAATCGTATTTCATATTTAATATACAAATGTTTATAATATTATTAATCGTTAAACTGTAAATCTTAAAACCTAACAGAATTATAACAAAGATTAATTATTAATTGCAGTTTGAAGATAAACAAAGGTTTTAAAAAATCATTGTCGATTGTGCTTTTCATTAGTTTGTATAGTTAACACAAGTCTGACGCCACGGGATCCGGGGATCACGCTCCTTTCTTCAATGTTTTGGCAGAACCTAACAAAATAAAAGTATGAATCAAATTTAATCAAAGAAATAAAAAAAAAAAAATTAAATAAATAAAATAAATACACGCATGATAAAAAAAGTCTGAGATATCTACGAAGAAAGTGAAAGAAAACTTTTCGCATTTCAGGGAGCAGCCATAGGAGTGTCAGAAGTTGCCATTAAAAAAGGAGTTATTTAATTAGACTTGCTATCTTTCGAAGCTTATAACAATATGAATAATGTAATTTAAACCCTAATTTTTTTTTCAATAAAAGGAGCAAGGACTAAACTTTAAAATAATAAAAGGTTTTATAAAAAAATATACAATATTTTCTTTTAATCGGTTTTCTCTAAAAAAAAAGATTTAACAAAATTCAACAAATTTTAACTTAATCTAAATATAAATATATATAAATTAAAAAATCACTTGCCTATATAAAATACTAATCAATGGATGCTTCCATTCTTCATTTATGAGAATTTGTCCATATTTATATTTTATATTGCATGTATTTTTTAAATAAAAGAATTTTTTTAAGCAACCATTTGAAAAGACCACCATTACGTGAGCATTAACCGGTGTTAGCAAGCCGATGTTTCTTGTCTTTCTTGCGGTTTTGAAATACGGATGGATAAAAGGGCTATAAAACGTAAAAACAACACATACGCGTGAGCCGTCAAGCTTGTGTGTGAAAATATGGGTCACCGTACTTGAAAAATGATCACCTTTTAATTATCAGTTTTTGCCTTAAAAAAAAACAAAAACACTCGACGAATTTTCGATTTTTTTTTCTTCTCTCAAAGAAATACTTGAGTTTTTGATTTAATATATTTTATTTTTTATGTAGTGATTTTTTTTTTTTTAATATCTAAAAAAAAAAAAAAACATTGAATGAAATAGAAAAAAACATTGAATGAAATAGAAAAAAATTGTACGAAATTTTCTGGACAATATAACAAGATTATAAGGTTTCACTTTAAAAAATTCAACGTGGTAAAAAAAAAAAACTGTTTTAAACTTTGAACTTTACAGGAAATTTGCAAATAATTAACTTTTTTGTTTGTTTTAAATTATCTTATTTTCTTTATTGATCTTTTCTCTTCAATTTGTGATATATAAATTTGAGGCGAGAAAATCAATTTTCATTTTAATAGACATTTCAAAATGGGGGTGGGGAATTAAAAAAAAAAAACGCTTGTCTAGAATATTATATTCGGTTTATTGGAAAGAGCATAAAATTTCACATTGACCCTGAAAATTATCGTAAAAATTGAACCAATAGAAAAATGTTGATAGATTTTTAAAATTTAAAAATTGAAAAAAATTTAATTCGTAAAATTCAATTGATTTCATTACGTAACAAACAAACAAAAAAAAAAAACTGTATGAACGCGCGCCGGCACTTTGTAAACACTTTTTTTTTCTTTTTTTTCAATATTTCTATTTTTTAAACAACTTTAATAATTTATTTTGGAAGTATATTCCATAAAGAAAATAAATAATCCATTTTAAAAAGAGAAATTACGAGTTTTTTTTTATATTTTATTCGCAGTTTTGTGTTAGGGGTGTCAAATTCTGACACACCTAGAGCAGCCATAAAAACCCCCAAACTTTTACGCAGGTTCCACGTTCCCCGTGAAGTACCATTATTTTATTTTTTTTTTTTCTGTCCGTGTTTCAAAATAATCTCGTCAAATTATTTTGATAAACTCTAAGCGGTGATGGAATTATCTCCCTTGACGCACCCGACTCCTGGTGCAAGAAATAAAAACAAGATGGCAGGAGATATACGATCGATCTCATTAAAATTTGATTGGGTTTGTTTTACTATACACAGATTCGAAAAAGTTGTCAAAAAAAAAAAAAAATATACAACAAATAAATGTTACGGTACTCATGCAGCATGCACTTATTGATTCGTGCTGAAATAACGTTATTATTTACAAACCCTTTTCAACCCAACATTTTAAATAAATTAAAAACACTAAAAACTTATCCAGTTAGATAGAAAAGTAACTTTGGTGCTAATGCAGAGAGTGATCTGCGCTATTTTTTAAAATCGTATTTCCACGTTTAATTAAAGTTTTTTATTTTTTTTTTTATTCAATTGTAAGGTTAAAGTACAGAATAGGTACAAAACACCCTCCCCATGTTAAGAATGGCTTTTTAAATAATAAAATTATTTCAGCACGGATCAGTAAGTGCATGAGTACCGTAACTTTTGATAACATTTGTTGTATATTTGTTTTATAACTTTTTCGAATCTGTATGGTAAAACAAACCCGAATATATTATTTATTGATCTTTTATCTTCAATTTGTGATATATACAATTTTGGCACATAAATTATTTACTTTTTAATTAATAGACATTTCAAAATAGGGCGGGGGGCGTGAATTAAAAAAAAAAACGTTTGTCTAAAATATTATATTCGGTTTATTGGAAAGAGCATAAAATTTCACATTGACACTGAAAATATCGTAAAAATAAAATCAAAAGAAAAATTTTGATAGATTTTTAAAGTTTAAAAATTGAAAAATACTGAGCTCGTAAAATCCAATTAATTTCATTACTGTTTAAAAAAAATATATATTTCTATTACTTTTTATACAACTTTAATAGTTTATTTTTTAAGTATATTCCATAAAGAAAATAAACAACCCACCTTTAAAAGAGAAATTACGAGTTTTTTATATTTTATTCGCAGTTTCGTGTTAGGGGTGTCAAAAATTCCTACAAATTCTGATACACCTAAACATCGGTAAACACTTTTTCGAGCCAGATAAACTTTACATTAAACAAAATACTAAAAAATTATTCAGTTAGGTAGAAAATTAACTTATCTTGCCTTTGATAACATTTGTTATATATTTGTTTTTGACAACTTGTTCGAATCCATGTGCATAGTAATACAAACCCATATATTCTAATTTAAAACGAAAAAAATTTACCTGTAAAGTCCGAAGTTTAAAAGCTTTTTTTTTTTTTTTTTTTTTTTTAAACGTTATTTGTATTTAAAAAAAAAATTTTTTTTAATGAAACCTTGGTCCTTGCCCCTTTAATTGAAAAAAAAATTAGAGTTTGAATTACATTTTTCGAGTAGTTATAAGCTTGGGAAGACAGGGGGTGGAATTATTCAATATTTTTCACGAAGTTTCTGACACACCTACAATGTATTTGAAAAATGCAAATGGCGACATAGTGTTGAATACGTTTGGAAAAATGAGTTAAAACTAAAAAAAACTATACAAAATACTGTTAGAAACCCACTCAATATATGTTACTGTAACATAGGCTGATAGATATTCGGTGGGTGTCTTTGTACAGTTTTCCTAAATTTACGTAATCAAAACAGAGTTCAGATAATCGGTAAATACTGTTTTTCGATCCAAATAAACGTGTTACATTAAATAAAAACACAGAAAAAATATTCAATTAGGTAGAAAACTAACTTATCTTGCCTTTGATAACATTTATTTGTTATATATTTGTTTTTTTTGACAATTTTTTTTCGAATCTATGTGTATAATAATACAAACCTAAAATGTTTATTCAGTTCGAAAAAGTGTTTATCGATATATTTGAAAAAGGCAAATGGCGGCGATGTTTCTGTTGAATACGTTAAGTTTGGGAAAATGAGTTCAAACTAAAAAATTATGCAAAATACTATTAGAAACCCACCCAATATGTTACCATCACATAGGCTGATATATATTGAATGAGTTTCTAACAATATTTCGTATAATTTCGTAGTTTGAACTCATTTACCACCAAAACTTTATTTTAGAAAAATGCGCAGTTATTTATCGATTTTTTCTCTTTTGGTATCGATTCTTCAAAGCATTTTCTATTTAATAGTATATTAGCAATATATGGTTCACTAAAAGAAAATTACTTTTCAAAGATTTAAAAGTAGTGTTTTAAGCAAAAATAATGAAAATGTTTTTTTTTTTTTATAATCTGAAATATTATTAACACATTAAACGAATTTCACACTTCAAAACATGAAAAATAAAACGCATTCAAAATTCGGATTTTCAACCTTAAAATCTGATACGTGCGTAGTTTTTTTCACCCTCCCCACAATACAATATATTTTAAACATATTTGTACCCACAAATAAAGAATCTAGGCAAAAGAAAATGCATGAAAATATCGATTATGAAAAAAAAAAAAAAAAAGTACACGATTTCTTCACTTAATAATCGGTGAAAATTTCGTATTGATTGGATAATTACTGTATTTTTGGTAGATTTTTTTGAAAGAGAGACTCCGTCAAAAAAAAAAAAAAAAAAATTACTCCTTCCATTTTGGCCGTGCCTAGTTATGTCTGTAATCTATGATAATCGCCGGAAAAAAGTTATAAAAGAAAAAATGAACTATTTTTAAGGAGGGGGACACTCTCGTACAGGTACTCTGTCTACCTGGATAAGTTTTGTGGCTGAACGTGTTTTAAAACGTCTATTTAATTCGAACCACAACTGCAGAGTTAAGTTAGAACGCCAACAAGATGGCCGACATCAGACATTCAACTAGGAAATCTCGATAATCATGAAAACAAAATGATAGAAATTCACTCAATAAATGCCACAGTGAAACTTGAGTGGATTTCTATCAATATTTAGTTTATTTTTTTTCGAGTTTTGAACCATTACACACTCTGAAGACTGCATTTTCTTGTCAGTTTAACTGAAAACAAGTAGTTCCGAGTTAGCATTCGACAGTACTTGTTTTTCGAAATAATAAAAACTTTATAATGCGTTAAAACACAAAACTAGATAGGTCGATTAGGTAATAAATTACTCTTCTACCAGGTAGATAGAAGAATAACTTGGTACTCTTGCATTTGATGACATTTATTTGTTATATATTTGAAATTAGACCCTTTTTTGTTTGTTCGTTGGCTGCTCCCCAAATAATCTGTTTGAAATATTTTTAACGATAGCTTGTTTACCTCCTCCCCATTGATAAGATTAGTTTATAATGTGAATTTCCCCCCCCCCCCGTTCCAAAAAAATGAGGCACTGGAATCATTGGTAGTAGTTGCACAAAATTTTTCTGCTGCTGTAATTGACCTGCAGATGATTTTAATCTTAACCTAGGTTTTATGTTTAGTTCGGCCAGTCAGTTTTGTTCGGTTCAAATTCTGTAAAAGAATCAATTATACAATTTAAAGTTTTAATTTAATTATTAGTTTGATCGCGATTTAGATTTTCAATCTTTTTGTTTTATTTTTTTTTACACATCACAACTAAATGTTTTTTAGCGTTATTTGTTTATTATTTTTTTATAATGGCCAACAACAAAATAAATAAAAACTAGGGGATGGGGGTGAAAAATTTACAAGAAATAAATGTTACAAAAGGGAAGATAAGTAGCTCTTCAACACATCAGGATGAGTTTTATGCTTTAACTTATTTTATAGTCGTTGAAAATATGAAAAATATCTCGCTCATTTCGCACTATATTTATGACGCAGACGCACCTGTTTGGAATGCAAATTAAAACAAAAGCCTATAGCAAGATTAATACTTTTACAATGTTTTATAGGACAACTTTTCCTTTTAGTAACTTCCCCATTCAAAATGGTCACAATACAAAATTTCGCCGACGTTTAGGAAATTACTCCCCCCCCTCTAAATTCCACAATTTATATATTTTCCACCTTTTTTCACGTTAATCTCATCGATTACAAACTTAACTTTCAAATTTAATATATATATATATATATATATATATATATATATATATATATATATATATATATATATATAAAGTTTATCGTCGGAATCGGTTTTCAAGTTTTCTACTAAATTGATCTTACTTTGTGACCATCATAGAGAAAAATATTGCCACTTACGCGACCGATGTTTATTCCCATCTAAATAAAAGGGAGGGGGGGTAGGATAAATTTTTACTTTTTTTCCAACTCGATGACTTTTACAGGTTTTCGGGTATGCTGTAAATGAATGGGTTTATGAATAAAAACATCTGACAATTCAACGGATCTAACTTTTAGCATTTGATACAAATATTTCTGGCTATTTTGACCGAAAGCGTCCGAAAAAATAAATAAAATAAAAATAAATAAATAATAATGGCCGAAATTACCTGGTAAATCAAAATTGCGAAATATGAAACGTCGGGCACGGGCACATGAAACGAAACACGAGTCTCGACTATTGAAAATCCTTCATTCGAGTTAAATGAACGATTCTCTTTCAATAGCCGAGTGTTTTGTTTCATGTGCCCGAGTGCCCGACGTTTCATATTTCGAAATTTTTATTTACCAGGTGATTTCGGCCATTTATTTATTTATTTTGGAACGCTTTCGGTCAAAATAGCCTATTTCCGTACCCCCCCTTTTTTTAGACGGGAATAAACACCGGTCACGTAAGAGTCGCAATATTTTTCTGTGATGATCACAAAGTACGTGTTCAATTTAGTAGAACGTTTTAATTGGAAACTGATCCCCGACGATAAAAGTTATAAAAAATATTTTTCAGTTTTTAATTAAAAATAAGCTTTTCGTTTTACTGTCGTACTCGTACGTCACGATGATCACTTTGAACTGAGGTTAAGGAAGGGCATGTTTTATTATACCTGTCATAATTTCTCCTGCTTAGTTTTATTTTCTGTGTTTGCATCTATGTAGGAGGAGGGTATTTATTTGCTTCCCCACTGAGCAAATTAGGCACAAGGCAGGTTTTTAATGTGGAGAGTGAAGGGGAAATGGGGACCGGCTCCCCGGGGAGTAGGGGAGCTGGATAGTGACAATTGGTATGAAGGGTTTCCCCTCCTACATTGACCAATAACTTATGTGGGGTTGCTTCCACATATGGTCTTGGTCTAGGCCACGGCCCCACGGGTTCTCAACCGGGATCCACGGAATAATTCGGGGGTCCATAGGTAAAGAATTATCATTCTAATTTAGATTATTATTATTATTATTATTATTATTATTATTATTATTATAGTTGTTGTAAAATACTTTACTTGCATTAAATTAGTTTTCATTTAAAAATAAATCTTAATTATATAATATTTATTTGATTATTAAAACCTCAAAATTTATATGAGTAAAAAATAGAGTATTGTCTTATGACCAATAGTTATGAAGGGGTCTACCAAGATAAAAAGGGAAAAGGGGTCCATGAGTAAAAAAAGGTTGAAAACCACTGGTCTAGGCTCTGTTTACGGTTCGTCAGTTTTTTTTTTTCTAATCTAATAAATTTACCTTTTACAAATACACGCGGCTCGTAGTTTATTTTTTAGGATCAGCGCTTTTGGTCGTAGGAGTGATCATTCTAGACTAATGCAATTACTAAACGTTTCTGAATTAAACCTTCTCGCTTTTTCCAGCCTGTCTTCTTGAAAAACACTATTCAAAGCTTTAATCCACCATTCTACATTCCAAAGATCAAACCTTATCCACCTTTTCTCTGCCCGTCTGGGCCTTGTGCCATTTTTTTTTCTTATATGTACATAAAATCTATGTAAAAGCGGGAATGACTAAGATGTTCACCTATTTTATCCCCCCTCCCCCAACGAAACATGAAAAGAATAGGAAATTGATTAAATTTCTTCATTTTTACAAGTACATTATAGTAGTTGTAGACGGCCTAATTTTTTTTTTGTTGTTGCTCACCGGCATATTGAATGTTAGGGAAGGGGGGGGGGAGAGGCTGCCATTTTAGTATTACTACTACTATTGGCAAGTATTTAGTGAAGACGAAAAGACCCTACCTATTACTCAGAAATGATCGATAGTCTTACAGTGATTTATTATTATTAAAACCGATTGTCGTTCCATTAGTCAATTATGGAAAATAAACAAAACATAGTTTTGGTTTCTTTTTATTAAAAAAAAAAAAAAAAGTTTCCGTGCATTTTTTTTTTTTTTTTTTTTGTAGTTTATAAAAAAATTTGTTATGGGCACTCCAGTTTAGTTCTTTCAGAATCTTTTAATATTTGACTAAGATAATGCTTGACAGCTTTTTATTTTTGTGTTGTGTCGCCATGTTTGCAATTTTGTGTTCTGGTGAGATGAAACCCTTATTTTTCATGTTTTCTCTTTCACTGCTGTTGCAAACATTAACATGCTTACATTCGTAAGGTTTCCATTTAATTGACATCCCATGTATTAAATAAAGTTACTAGATGCGTGTTTATTTTTTCGCTTCAAATGAATGAATATACGTTAAATTATTAATCGAATATTGAAAATGGAATGAAAAAAAAATGTAAGCATAAATACATTCTGGATTATTACTTTTGGTTCTGTTTTTTTTTTTTTTTTTTTTTTTTTTTTTAAATACTTTAGTCGAGTTCTCCGAAATTAAGACCCCCCCCCCATCCGTTAGAATAATGGGGAACATGTCTAATAAGTAAAAATTTTAAAGTTAAAATATTTTCGGGGAAGTACTAAGATCGTATTTTTTTTTTTTTTTATAGACCGGATTTTCAAGTTAAATTCAATTTTTCCGTTATCTATGAGATTGTTAGATGAAAGTAAGTACAAATTAATTGCAAAAAAACCCTAACCTCATGTTAAGAATGGGTTTCTAAATAATAACGTTATTTCAGCAGCAGCACGGTTCGTATTCTACCTACCTTTTTATCTTTCAAGACTTAAAAAAAAATGAAATATTAAAAAATGTAAATTTAATGAATATTTTTAATAAATAAAAAGTCATTCTCTTTTATTGATTTTTTTTTTTTTTAAATGAAATCGGCTAGATAACCCGAAATGAATCGATAAAAATCATCAGTAGCAGCCCTTCCTCTCCCCCCAAGTAATTTATCGACAGCAGCAGCAGCAGCTGGTCTCTTCAACTATTTTTCTACCAACACTGAACACTACTAGGTATCAGTTCCCTTCCCTAACTGTTAGTGCAATTTGTTATCCTTTTTTTTTTTTTTTTTTACCTTCCCATTGCATTACAGACAGCTCACCTCCAAAAGGCTCACACTGAATGAGTACAAAATTTGCCGAGTCTGATAAACGAGTCCCTCCTTTCTAATAATACCTGGGAGGTTGGCCACCTGGGAGCAGAACAAAACCATATTCCGTTATACCAATTATTTAGGTAAATCTACCCCCTCCCCCACTCCATGTTGTCGAAGGGAAAAATGAGATTTTATAACCCCATCCCTACTCGAGATTACGTACCCTCGAAATGCCAGAGTTGGGTTCACCTATTTCCTGACCCGCAAGCATTATTGATTATTTGGTGCTTAAGTTTTAATCGACAAATCGATTTTTTAAAAAAATATATTGCTTTTAGAATTGTCATTTCGAAAATATATCCAAAAATTACGAAAATTCATCGATTATAACTGCTATTGTGTTTTTAGTAAAAAAAAAAAAAAAACAAAAAAAACAACAAAAAACAAATAAAAACAGTAAATTTTTACATTAGGCCCCACCTCCACAATTTTCTTTAAAATGATGACTTTTAAAGGTTTTCGACTCTGCTGAATACGAAAATCTAATTTAAATTTTGTAGAGACAAGTAGATATAAAAAGACCTGTATTATGCACTGTAATTCTATGGCGGCCATCTTTTACGCATGATAAACAATTTTATTTTGCTGCGAAATAAACTTTCTTAAATTTTATTTTTTTTTTTAATATTCAACCTGTTAATTTTGAAGTTTACTTTCATTCATTGCAATATTATCATTTGAAACTTTATGTACATACTAGCAAGCTGCCTGACATTACCTGGTCATAAAATATGCTAAAATATACTTTAATTTATGCAAATTTCGTATTTATTATTATAGAGCCAATTCTCTATTGATTATTATATTGTACCCAAAATATGGTAGTGATTTCAATTTAAAAAAAAAAATGACCTTGGTGCCATCAGCTAGAATCGAAACCAAACCGTTAAGCTCTCTAGCTTTATTCGCTACCATTTAAGTTAATGACACATGCATATTAAAACTTGACACATTAACGCAGTTAAACATGAATCTATACTTACCAAGTTTCAATTTTTCAACTTTGACCTCATAGCAGCTGTTTTTTTTTTTTTTTTTTTTTTTTTTCTGGCTAAAAACCAAATCGATTTTGTTCCACAAGTTTGAATAACCCATTTATCAAGTTTCAAGTCTGTAGATAAAAAAATTGACAGTAGGTTGGTAGACCGTTCCTCAGACAGACATGAATTTGCAGACTGCAACCAGATACAAAGGGGTAAAACTTCCCTAAAATGGGTCCACCTGTAAGCCATGGGTGGGTGACCTGTAATGCTTTAGGATGAGATTCTGTGGTTGAGCCATTCTTCTACTTTGACTAGATGGGCGATTGGAAAGGCTCAATCCGATCAATTGACTGGTCACATCCTAGTATCTCCAATCATATTATTCAATATTATTCTTCAAAAAACCAAAACTTTATTTCTGTTTTCTTTTTCTCTCCAAATAGATATTAGAAGGTGGTGGCTGTAAGTCTATAATGCTAAGAACAAACAAGATTACAATTCCAATGTTTTCAAAGAGTTATGTTCCCACTCCATTAAAATTTTCTATTAGTAACATTTTTTAAGAGCAATGTTTTCTGGGAGTAGTATATTTTGAAGAGTAATGATAAGACAGGGTTTTGCACAGGCTTGAAAAGTCCTTGAATTTTTACTTTTGCCTTGAAAAGGCTTTATTTCTATTATCTTGTAAAATCCATGAAAATGTAGAAAATGTTCTGAAAAGGCCTTGAAAATCATATTCTTTATATCCAGTAAAAATTTGTTAAAATATTAAAAATAAAATCCAAATAAATACTATTAAATTATTTTTTTAAGTATTAATAAAAATACTATTAAAATAATTTTTAAATATTGAAAATAATAAATAAAAATAAATTGTTCTGAAATTGTATGGTATTATTGTAGATACTAGAGTTATGTCCCTTTATCAGGAAACTACCAGATGTTTTCCATATAATAACATGGGGTAGTTTTGTGTTAAAGGGACATAACACTTGTATCCACAATATTGGAAATTCAAAATTTAAAAGTAAAATGAACACAGCAAATGTAAATATGATTGTTGACAAGCGTATTGTTGTGTATGCAAAAAGGCATTTGTTTGGATCAAAATGAAAGTGCTTTGAGATCAAACATGGCTAGCACTAAATACAAAAATAACAAAATCTGTAAGTAATTGGTCAGTTTTGTTGCGCTTCTTTGCTGGGTGTGGCAGCAGGACTCTGTGCTGGCTTCAAATGCCAAGAGACAAAGGCTTGGGAGGGAGTATTAAGATTTTGTACCCTTCTCTCATTGGTCCCCCTTTTCCCCTGATCTGAACTCGCTGGACTACTTCGTTTGGTCATACGTCAAGAACACCACCAACATGATCTCCTACAACACCAAAGCCAGCGTAATTGATGCCATCCACCGAGTGTTCGCCATGCTCCCAGTTCCGAACTCGTATCGAGGCGGTGATTGAAGGCGGCTACATTGAATAGATATCAGCTCTACTATATAATCAACTTATTGAAATTGATTTTTTTTTTCAATAAAATTTTAAAATAAAGTTGTAGTGTTGTTTTCTTTAGGACGACACTTTTATCGTTCCACCCTATAGCACACCAGATATCTCTTACAAGGGCGGCCGGACTCCTTAAAAGCAGTCATTAGTGTGCCCATTATTGCCAAAAATGAAAAAAAAACATTGTTTTGC
Organism: Euprymna scolopes; assembly: GCF_053919585.1. Lineage (NCBI taxonomy): Eukaryota > Metazoa > Mollusca > Cephalopoda > Sepiida > Sepiolidae > Euprymna > Euprymna scolopes. The sequence continues at coordinate 45,554,763 of NC_136521.1, forward strand.
CAAAAGTGAGAGTGGTTAAGGGTTATTTTATTAGAAATGAAATTAAATGCTTTTTACTAATGAGCAGTTTTTTTTTTTTTTTTTTTTTTTTTTTCTTCTTGTTTTCTCTCAGATAAACTCAAATACTGGAATTCTAAGGATGACTTGCCTATAAAACTTGAAATAAATCACAAAAAAATACTTTTATTATACAAATGTGTTTTTTTTCCAGAGATGAGTTTTTGGTATTTATAATTTAAATATGATTTTGTGCATCTAGTCCTCATGGTTTGCACGTATAAAACAATATAAAGGTCGAATTTTTTCAAACTCTACACATTAAATTAGGTTGTATTTTGGCAATAGCACACCAAATGTTGTCTTTTAAGTGGTCTATTGTGCTTGATTTATCAATGTAGACATGAGACTTTTCATATCCCTCAAAAAAAATCTAATGGGGTTAAATTTGCACAAAAAAGTAGGTTGTGCATGGGTCCAGTTCATGAAATTATTCGTTCAAGTATAAATTATTCTGTTCATCAAATGTAAATAAAATAAATTTGCACAATTTGCAAATGCTCTTGGGTATCAGTCTCCATGATGAATTGTCAAACCATGCTTAACTCAAAATGACCGATATTTGCCAAATCTGCAATTAAAGAAAATAGTTGTTGATTTAAAGTTTGCTGCTTCTAAAAAAAAAACTATATTAAAGAATTGTTTTGTGTGCTGCTGAAGTTGCAAGATTTTTTTTTTTTTTTTTAATTTCTTGTTTTAGATGCTTTAGTTTTGACTCTCCTATTTTTTATAAACAGTTTTTGTTATACAATATCGTAATTTTCACAATTTTGGCATAATTTCTCAAGGATTAACAATGAACCATTGAAAAGGTTGTGAAAATTGTAAGAATTTTGAAATTTGTAAAGGCCTTATTTTATACGAATTGTTTGTATTCCAAATATCTTTGTCTAAAATAAATATGAATTTAAACTGGAGGAATAATTTTATCAAACTATATATATATATATATATACATATCCACCCACACATTATCTTGTGTTATTTTAATCATTAGTTTGGGTTTCAGTTTTATTAAAAAAGATCAATAAAAAGGAGATAGTTTTTTTTTTTTTTTGAGGGTAGGGGAGGTGTAATGTATTTTCTTTTTCTGTAGTAATTTGTGACATTTTTCATGCAACTGGTCAGGTTGAAAAGGTCATATCATTTTTTTTCCCCCCTATCACCTAACACGGTTCCTCCTGCTGCAATATATTGTGTGTCAGTTACATAATGTTGAAACAATGGTTTTCATCAAAGTTGAGCAATATTAAGCTGGTTAGTGCTAAGATGGGTGACTATTTAGGAATACTAGATGTTGCATGTTTGGAAATTATTCACAGTTGCTTTCATGGATACCCTTGGATAAGACATGAATGCCTTTGCTGCTTAGCTCTCAAAAAAATAATAGGATAGACTATACTTTCAAGCCTTGGTAGCGCAACTATTCTAGAAGCAAAACTCTGAAATGGCACCAGTTCTTCACTTAACTCTATTGTTTTAAGTTATCTTGGAATTTTCATTGCCAATGGACCGAAGCAGTTAGATTGTGCAACCCTTGCTTCACTATAAATTGTGTTGGATAGGTGTTCATTGTTTCAAGAGAGAAGGGTACCAGTAAAAATATGTACGAAAACGAAAATATTATTGGCTGCTATTTTCTCCGGCCTTCTTCACCTTATGTAATTGAACCCTTTGTTTCTTTTTGTTAGCCTAAAAGATGTCTGCAGATGAAAACCAAGCTGACGCTTCCGTTGATGAAGTTGAAGACTCCAATGAGATGGAGACTAATGTTGTTGAGCAAGATGGTAACGTAGATGAAGAAACCCCAATGGAAGATTCCACTGCTGAAACAGGTAAAACTGAAGACTTCTTTTTGTTATTTAACAAGTGAGACCTGTGCATGTGTGTAGTGCCAGCATATAAAACTGGCATATTAAACAAAATGGGATAAATATTTACGTATACATTGTGTGTTAGGCATTTGAGAACATGAATTATTTTTTACTGTAACAGGAATATTATTTCACTTTCTGTATTTCATGTGTAGTTTGATTTGCATCAAAGTTGATATGACTGAGATGAGAGTAGGATTTGTGAAAATTGTGTCAAGAAATTATTTGACTTTCTGTATTTCAGAATTATTAATGGAAGTCCATATAACTACACAACAAATGAAGCAGCACACTTTTTCTTAAAAAAAAAAAGCTTAATATAGAAATTTAAAATGAAACTATTTTGAAATGTTGCTTTATCTTTCGTTGGCAGAGTTAAAGACTTAAGATGAAAATTCATTAATATTGTCGAATCGTAGGAGGCATTTTAGACACACTGATTGCATTAAAACGCCTAATATATATATATTTTTTATTTTTACAAAGGAGTCACCACTTATCAAGGCCCGGAGGCCACTCGAGGATAAGGGTTAATGGGTATACATAAGTAGTGGAAAGTTTGTAAATGGGATTACTTAGGGGCATAGTTCATCAAGAACTTGTTTACGTTGGACTTGAAGACAATCAAATTGTAGTCAGCTGGAAAGCAGGAAAACGGAAGAGTTCCACAGGCATGCAGTTCTAAGAAAGAAGCGTTGTTCATGGAATCTACATTTAGGTTTAGGCACAGATAAAGAGTGTAGGAAATTATTGATAGTAGTTTTGACTATCCGAGTGTTTTTCGTGAAAGTTTGGTGAGAGGGGACCATAGATTGAAGCTCAGACGAACACTTGCCATGAAAATAACGATAAAGCAGAGACAAGCTCGCAGCATCTCTTCTGTGGGAAAGAGGTTGCAGGGAAGAGAAAAGTGCATCCCCCACTAAGCTACAAAGTCTATTTTGAACTCTGTTAAGGCAGGATAAGCTGCTTCTAGCAGCTCCTGCCCAGATGTGGCAACAGTACTCCATCATCGGCCATACCTGGCTTTTATGTAGGTAGAGAATTGCATCAGGAGTGAGATATCTGTATCGAATTCAACTTCACTCATCACCAACACTCGCAATAGTAACACAATAACCTAGTAACTGTAAACGACATTGTAAGTTCAAAGACAGATACTACTTTCCCCCCCCCCCTGATCTCATGATCATAAACTAGGTAGGAAGAAGTATCTGTCTTTGTCACCATCACAACTGGTTCCCCCAGGTCCTCATCTCTGATGATAGCCCGGGTGCGTTCCATCAAGTGCTCCATAGGCATTGCGGACACACTAGTAGAGGCTCTAATATATTTGGCAAGTACAGCACACAATTGATGATAATCCCAGAAAATCAATGAGGTTGATTGCAAAGTAGAACCATTTTTAAATGTTGCCTGATCTTTGATTTCCAAAGTTGAAGGCTCAAGATGAAAAAGCATCACCATTGTCAAATTGTAGGAAGCATTTTATAAAATACCTAAAATATATTCGGCAAGTACAGCACCCCATTGGTGGTAAACATAGAAGATTCATGAGGTTGATTGCAAAAGAATGTCATGTGTAAGAAGAAACCATCTGTGATGTTGTTGACAAAAAATATCGGATGGAACATGTCATATGTGATGAATAAAAGTCATTTTATGTTGGAAGTAAAGGAAAAACATTTAATCGGAGCTAATAGATGCATTGAACACAAATGAATGGTGGAAGATTTTCAGTTTCACATTGCCTCTAAAATTTGTTTGCCTAGCTTCCAAGATTTCAATTTTTTAATTTTTTTTTTTTTACCTCCTACCGTGTGTGGGTTGTAGTTGAGTAAAAAAAAGTTAATAAGAGCGCCTCGTTAACGCTAATCTCTAAAAGTCTCCATTATTGGAGTAATGTCTTATGTATAAAGGTAATTGGTGTCTACTAGCATGTAGACAATTTATATCTTGCATAAACTCTGTTATTGAAGCTGAAGGAAACTTAATGAATATAATTACAAAATAATATATTTATCTTTTAAAATGTTTTTTTGGTAAACGCGGCCTATTTCTAAGAGCCATTTTTGTGTCTTTATAAGCCTGTCTTAAAATGCATAGATACATAATTGCTTGCAACAGAAAACTGATACTAATTTTTAATTTAAAAAATTTTTTTTAATTCGATTTGGATTTTGAAATATGCATTTTCTATTTCTTCTTCCTAACAGAAAAGAAAGATGAAGAAAAAAAGGATGACAAGAAAGATGAAGAAGAGGAGGAAGAGGATGACAGTGTTTTGAGTTTAAGTAAGTTTGCATTTTTTTCCGAAGAGATGAGTTTGATATAAATCTGATTTCAACAAAAAGATTTGTAGAATTGTCTGAGTCAATTAAGATTCCATGAAAGTTTTCTTTGTAATTTTATCCTTATTTTATACATTACTTTCCATGGGTTCACTTGAGACTAGTTTGCCAAACTTTTATCATTTCTCTAATTTTTTTATAAATGCAATTGAGTAAAGTAAGAGTGGATTGAACTATTGGTAGAATCTTGTTACATTAGTGAATCTGCAGACAAGTGCCACTGGATGACAAGTTTGTGGATTGACTTCTCTAGTGTTAATCTGGATTTATATACATTCACTGCGAAAGGAGCAGTGATCGTCTGCTCATTGTCCAAATTCAATGTTTGATTCCGACATCATAGTGACAGTCATGAGGTTTCTGTTGCTGATCTAACAAAAGGATTCTCCTGCCAAACATAGCATGTACATGAACACAATTTCAGTTTAAAACAAATGTTTTATTTAGAAAGGGTATAATGATGCTTGTTTTCTCCATCAAACAACGGATTCTTAATTATAAGACTCATCTGTTTCGGAGATCCACAAAAACTTAATTGGTCTCCCTGTCTGCTCTACTGGAGTAAATGTGTATGCATATATATATATATATATATATATAAATATACTAGCAGGGAGGCCCGACGTTGCCCAGGATTGAATGATCAACGAATATTTCACACTACTATATTTTTATTGTCATTGAAATCCGTGAAATCGCCCGGGAGGAAGCTTCACATACATTGTACTCTAGAGGACCTACTGTTTCTTTTATAAATTTATTTTATATAAACTTCTTTCCAGTTAACAAGAAAAAAAACATTATGACCCTACAGACCATGTCATGCAAAGAATAATATGTAAATTTTCAAGTATTATAAAATTCTTTGCAGTTAATGAAAAAAAAAAAAAAAATGAAGAAATTTACGTGCGGAGTTTGAACCTACAGACCATGTCATGCAAAAAAAAAAAACACGCTATAAACTTACCCAGAGTAGAATTTTCACTGCCCGTTATTCTGTCATTGTTGCTACACGACAACATGGGAAAAAATGGCTTTACCGATGATAAATTAAAATAATGGTTTCGACTATCGGTAATTATCGGGGATATTCTGAGACAAAACTTAACTAAAATCACTCTCAGAATTATACACTAAAGTTCTGTAAAAAAAAAAAAATCTGTTCAGCCATTTCGGAGTCTATAAGAAACGAACACACACACACACACACACACGCAAAAAGTTTCATTTATATAATTGTAGACATATATATATATATATATATATATATATATATATATATATACACACACACACTGCTGTCATTTAATGTAGATGACATACTCAGTCCACTTGAAAAGGCTAAGCTGCTTATTTATGAACGTAAAACTTACTGCCCAGGATGCTCCATATCTGGATTGACATTAATTTTTCTAAGACTAAAATGTATCATAATTAATGAAACCTTAATATTAATCATCAAACATGTTAAAGTTGATAAACTAAATGTGAGGATGATTTTATATGATCTGTAAATCATCTTGCGTGGGAGGTAGATTGCTTATTTTGAGTCAGTGTTCATATTTAGGGCACATCAACCCTTTTGGGGAGTTTATAAAATAAAAGCAGAATGTACCTTTTTATATCTTCACATCTCTTGATCGTGTTGTCGAGTGGTTTGTGTCCTGATGAAAGCTCTCTCATGCATAACAACAAACGCAAGTCTCATATTTTTCTGGACAATTGGAACTTTATTCGTTTCATGGTCAAAGTCGCCCCCCCACCCCCTGTTTTCTGCTCATCCTTAAGAGGGTGGGAATCTTTCTATGAATTTATCTGCCATACATCACAATCTCCTGTCTCTTCTACGAGAAGTCTCCCATCCTCTCAGAATAACTGATGACTGTGTCCGTCGGACTTAAACCATCAACTCCAAACTCGAACTGAACTCTAAGTTCTCTAAGCACATATGCTCTCGCCTTTTTATATTAAGGTGTATGTGCTTGCACTCAAAATACGCTCACTGACCTGTCTAGTAACTCCTTGCTGCATGAAGGTGTACGCATTGTCAAGGGAAGTCAATGGGTCTGATCTATATCACTGGTAACCTTTGTTTAACCCCCATCATCACACTCAAAGCCATTCCGCACTAATCGTGCTATTCATGTGATGGACTCCATAACAGTCAGACTCTAAGCTTTTTAGTTTAAAGCTAAGCTTAAGAGAATTTTCTTTCTTTTTATTTCTTGCTAAAATTACAGGCTATGTTCATAGATAGATTTAAGATATTTTCCAGTCCATTTATATCTACTAATATAGTTGTAAATGAAACTCGTTTTATTTCTGTTTCACAAAATATTTACATTATCTAGGGAGGCCGTATCCAAACTTGTTGACAATTAACAAATTGAAACTGGAGGACATTAAAGTGGTTATGTCAAGTGAACTGTCCGATTATTGGGATGATACCTGCTTGAATATCAAATATGTTAAAGCGAAAACTGGTGTGATGAAAGGGTGAGTACAAAAAAAAAAAGTCTTTTTTGTAATTGCAATTTATCATGGCTGATTGTTGGAAAATATTTATTTCTGCCTTAGTTTGAAAATTATTCAATATAGCAATTGTTTTTTTTTTTTTTTTACTCAATTAGAAGAAACTGTTAAAAGAAAACTGATAATTCTTTGGACTATCATCGAAAATTTTGGGAATTTTACAAACTGCCAAATATTGACTGGAAATTAGCCACTTGGTTTCAATTGAAAAGGTAGATTTTTTTTTTTTTTTCACAAGATCATTCTATAAACTCTAACTTTAGTGGTTAATTTCTGTACTAGAACAATGCCGTAAATGTTTGGCCATTTTTCATAACTTCATTGAAGTTATATAAATATATTATTTATCTATTATCTCTACAAATACCATATCTTCATTGGAAATATTTTTTTGGTCTCCCGACAAAAGGAGGGTGTACCTATAAATTCACCTGTGTCCGTTTGTCTGTCTGCACTTATCTCAATAACTACGCTTTGGAATTTTTTTGAAATTTTGCACAAACATTAAACATGATATGAGTAAAAAAGTAGCAGAACAGATTTTCTGGGAAAGTTTTTTTAAAACCAAATAATGTTATAATTTTATTAAATGAATGAAATAATTTTTTCCCAAGACTTTCCATGTAAGACAGCTTTTTATCAAATACCATTTTTCTCTTCATTTTGCTAGTGGTATTAATCATGAGGGGCTGACCCCTCGTGTTAAAAAGAAAAGTATACATTTATTATAAAGTCTGAAATCTGTGTTTGCATAATTGGCACAAATTTTGAATAGAAAGACATTTTTGTATCTACTCGAGGTTAATATCATTGACAAAAAAAAAAAAAAATCAATCTTTTGAAAAAGTCTTGCACTGAAACTCTCAAAAGAAAGATTAAATGATTTTATTTAAAGAAAAATTATAACATTTGAAAATTTATTAAAAACTAATTGACCTTACAAAATATTTTCAAAGGTGAGACGAAACTCCTATTCAAAAGTTTTTTTTTTTTTTAATGGTTTCTACTGATATGTATTTATGGCATTTTTGTTTTATTTCTCCTTTAATGTGAAGGTACATGCGGATGAAATTTCCCTCTGAAGAAGCTGCAGAAGTTGTGTTCAACAAATTACAACCAATGCAAATCAATGGCAAACCCTTTGTATATGAACCCCCATCAGAAGGTAAGGGAAAAGATGGCTATTTTAGTTTTGGAGATTGAGTTTTCTTTTTTTTGTTTTTTTTTTGTAAATTAAAAATATGAATAATTGAGTAAAAGACTATATTTACTGTAGAAAATATTTTCTTGATATGGAACAATCCTAACTTACTGCGAATTTAGAACTAGAGGCAAATCCTCTTAAGTTCAACTAATTTTATGGATGGAAGAGAAACACAAAGAAAAACTTTATTTTATCACAGCAATTTTCCTTTTAAGACGTTTTGTGGGTGGGGGAAGTTTCACTACAAGCAGACTGATATTCCTTTTCCTTTTGAAACTGTAAAAAAAAGCTTTTTTTAAAACTGGCCAATATTTTATTTCACTCTGTATCCATTGTGTCACTTTAATAAGACAATTGCTTATTTCTTGTGCTTAATGGTAAATACAAAAACATGGTTCCTTTTTCATTTTTTTTTTTTTTTTTGTCACAATGATTGGCTAATGTACTATTCTATCGTGTGCATCAAGCAGTTGGTTGTCTTAACCCTTGCTTCATTTTCATTATTTAAAAAAAAGGGTGGGGGGCAACAATGAATTATTTTACCCCCCCCCTCCTCTCCACGCCTTAATAAAAATGCAAACAAGAACTGAACAAGGTGTAATATTCTTGTGAAATTTTTTTGTTTTCATTTCGTTCTGGTTATCTGCAGAAGGAATGGCTAAATGATGATTGACTCTTATCAATCTAAGAGTTTTCTACAGTTTGAAAATGTTTCGAGTTACCGTTTTATTTATATAAATACCTCCTTCCTTCCTTTCTTTGTGCAAAACCCATTAAATACCCAGATCATGTTTAGTCAGCTGTGACATTTCACTCCTTTCCTCAACTGAATATTTTTCTGAAATGAAGTAAATTTGACAGCAGTTGATTTTTTTCTTTTTTCTAATCAAAATATTACACAAAACCTTTTTTAATATATACTTTTTTAATTTGATATACATGTATTGTCTATTTTGTTTTTAAATGCCTGTCATGTTTGTGTAAGACTCCAGCATTTTGAAATATTCTGGCTTTTACAAAAGTCATTTAATATCAGGTTAACGAGAAAGTTCTTGCGTTTTTTAACTTTTAAATTCAGATGAATATATCTCGGCTCAAACAAATTTTTTTTTTTTTTTTTTTTTTTTTTTTTTGATCGAAATAAGCACTATCAGAATTAATACGATTTTGCCAATCCAAAACAAGTGTATTTATGCCATTAACGTAAACATTTTGCATTATACTTGCTAGGAAGTCGCTGAAGGCGTTTTTGATATTGTTTACATTTATGAAGCATTTAATTTAAACGATTAGTGAAAAACGCTCTTTAAAATGATATATAAAATAAAGGCATTATAATGAAAATTTATTTGAAAATACATCATTAAAAATCAAAATTTTAAATTCCCAAGAACTTTCTTTTCAACCTAATACAAATAAGTGAAATTATTTTGAAATGCTAATTTTACAGTTTTAGTTTTTCTGTAACATCTGATTCAAGTTATGATGCAGTAATATTTCTTTTTGCGAGAGTCTTACACTTTTGGTAAGCAAAATTTGACTTTTGTTTTCAAACTCCTGCATTAAATTTAAAATGCTTAAAACGCTTTATTTGAGGAAACTAAATGCAAACAAGTTTCTTTCATTTTAATGGAGTTGTATGCAATACGTATATAGACCTACATATTCCTCCTTAGTAGCGTTTACATGCAAATTTTCTAGTAGAATTTTTATTTCCCATAATTTCAGTCACTGCTAAATTTTTTTAACATTTGTTTATACTGTTCACCAAAACTAGATATATCAAGTCTATTTATAATAATAAAAAGTAAGTTGCAATAAGAAATCGCTTGTGGCTATTGTCCACTTGCCTTATTCTTAGTATAATAACTATTTGTCATGAATAGGAAGTGTACTCCCCCTTCAAATTCATGTTGCCAAAATTAGGCAAGTAAGCCATGTTTTTGTGGGGTTGAAACTGCTAGGTGAACAATTCTCTAGTGTTATCCTCAAATATGTATCATCCATCGGAGTTTGACTTGAGGCTTGTTTTTTGTCTTTTTGTCTTTGATTTTTTTTTTGTCTTTTTTACACATGTATAGTCAAAGATTGGAATGGCCAACGACGCCTTCTCTTGCTTTTGACATGATTTCTCTGAAAATAATTGGTAAAAAGGAATCTTTTTTTATCCCTTACAGGAATTGTTGACTAAGAATACATTTTTAGTTCTTTTGTGTCGAAGTGTGCAGTGTTTGTTTACCAACCCTGCAAAACCTTTGGGTCACAAAGATCAAAAAAGAAGTATGAGTAAACAACGATTAGTTCAACCCCCCCCCCCCCCAACAGATGAGAAATTGTCGTTTATGTTTCAGACTATTCTCCTCATCTTGGTTGTTGTGATTTTTTGCAAAATTTTTCCTGTTGTACTCTCAACTCTGGCTTTCTTTGAGTGCCTTTTGTCATTGTAACTTTAGGGGAATTTTGAACTGATTAATTTTTTTTTTTTTTCTTTAATTTAATTCACTAGTTCGTACTGCTTATTTTATTTACCTCTCCAGAAGCTTAGACACAAGGTCAGGTGTTGTTGAAAAAGCAGTGTATTAGGATTAATGCATTCTGGCTTACAAACAATCACTGAGCAGCCCTATTGGCATTTCTTGGTAGGGGGTGTCTCTCGTGATTAGCAATAAACTATCCTCTTTTCAAAGATAAAATAAATACTAGGAGAGTGGACCTCCTCAGCTTGAACAAGATACCTCAACAGACAGCAACAAAGTATATGATCGATTCATGAATCTCTGTCATATGCCTTCGTGAAGACTTGAATGTTCAGATATTGAAGAGTGGACTTTATATAAAGTCCACTCTTCAATATCTTGGAACATTTTTCCCCACATGGAGACATGTTTATTAGAACAATCATGGATGATTTTAGGGTTGTTTGCTAAAGCTGATATCATCGTATACAGTTTACATGCTGACATGCGTTAAATGGCTTTAAGGTTAATTTGAAAGCCAATTTCTATCTCTGGTCTTATTTATCCCTTTCAAGTTCATTTTTATCATTTCTGTTTTCCCTGGCCGCCTTCTGTGAACTGTACCTGTTACCTTAAGTGTTCTACATTTACTAACTCAATAACTCATTCTTTCAATGTGACCAAACCAACACAGTCTTCTGTTCACGCACATCTCTCTATATTGTAGATTTATACTTCTGAGATCATTGGATCTAAACCTATCTTTAAGACTTATATTTATTGCATCATTCTTGCATGTATTCTCTTCATGCAATGCATATCCTCAACCCTTGCTGGTCAGGTTTCATTTTCATACATCAGACTTCGTACCCATGCCTGATAGACTCTTCCTTTGGTCAATAATAATAACATCCTGTTTGTTAATTATTAATATTTGTATCACATGTTCCACACTTTTATTATAACTGATTATAACTAGTATTAGTACTTTTCTAATTATTAGATTATCTGCCATTTTGAATTGTTTTCATATTGTGTTTATATATACTTGAGCTAACAAAGAGGTCACAATAACTTTACAAATGTGATTTATTCTTTGAATATCCTAATCATCTAATGCTCTCATTATTTTTACCTCCTTCTTCACGGATTGTTGAGTTTTTTGTTTTTTTTTCTCTTCATACATGATTTTAACATCTTTCTATTCCCTGCCTCACCTACATGAGTTGAAGTATACAATGCTGAGTGATGTTCTATTCCATGGGTAGCTTCACTTGAAAGAGTTCAGCTACAGATGTTTCTTTTTCTGACATGCCTTTAACATAGCGTAGAGACACCATGGCAACCTTTTCTATCATCATCCATTTATATATTTTAACTCGATGTTATATTTTCAGATAGTTGTATTTTTTTGTGGATGTCTGGATCGCCACTTTCACTCCATGTTGAGATTGAATACTTTCAAACGATATGCATTCTGATCCACCAACGCTAATAAAACTTACTATACGGCTAAGATATGTAGATAAGAGTTTGATACCCCGACCATGCCAGGGAGATGTTCAAATAGTACTGAACCATGCGATAATGATTAAAATTATAAAGACAGTCAGTTGACCTTCCTTGATGTGTGGAGAGTATTCAATATATCTGCATATTGTAAGCCAAAAAATCACTCTAATTCAATTCTCACCATTCATAAAAAGTAAAAGAGATCATCTGTTAATTGCAATATAATGGGCAAGTTATATAAAAGCAGTTGGTACTAGTGTATGGAAGGGATCCCAAATGTCTGTCCTCAAAAATTTAGGTCACATGGTATTGTTAGTATAACATCAAATTACATAGTCTCCTCTTTTTCCCCACCCCCAACGGAAAGATCAATTTAAAAAAAATTTTTTTTTTTTTTTTACAAAAGTTTAAAAAAAATGTTTTTAAAAAAGTTCCAAGTCCATGATTTACAACAATCGACAACAAACCAAAAATGTGGTAAAGAAACAAATATATAAAAATAAACGTTACCAAAGGCAAAGTAATTAACTCTTTTACCTACTTGGATATGTTTTTAGTTGATTTAACTTATTTATAGGCATTTAAGCTTGAAACAGATTTAGTGCCAAGTTGCTAAGTTAGAACAGCAACAAGATGGCAGAAATGAGTCTGCCATCTTTATAGTCTCAAATCACTCAAACGAAACAAGATACTGATAGAAATCCATCATATAAATGTTACTGTGACAGTTATTGGGTGAGTTTCTATCGGTATTTTGTTGATGTTAATTTGAAGATATTTCATGTATAGGGCTAGGACAACAGCATATTCTTTTCATTGTTTTGACACTAGAGTGTGTATCCATTGATATCTTATATGCTTTTATATAGAGTGATGTGGTTCTCAGTGCATTAACTATATCTAACTGTGTCTGATATATACTCAAGTCAAAACAATGAAAAGAATATGCGGTTGTCATAGCCCTAGTCATGTAACACTAGTCTGCTAATACCACATAACCTAAATTTCCCAAGGCTAGTACACTAGCACCAAGCAGTTTGTTTTATTTGATTAAAGGGTTCAGTTCAAAGTTTCCAGAAAATTGACTATGATTAAAGGCACTTGAAGGTCGATGTCCAATGGTTAAAGCTTTTCCAAAAAACTATCAATCAAACAATGTACAGCTGTGTTGGGTATGGTAGGTATAATGCTTAATTAAAAACGAAAACAACCACTTGTAGTCATTAGCAAGAGAAGGTTAATTTCAAAGTCTTGGTCAACCAATTCCAGTTTTTGATACTTGTCGCTGGCGCCTCCATTGTTGGTGTCTCTGTGTTGAGCGTACCTTCAGTGGACGGTGGTCAGCAGTGATGATGATAATAAAACTTGCTTAATCCTCTTTTGTGGGCACGTCGTGCCTTCACTGTCTTTTGTACAGTCTTGTTAGTAAATGACCATGTTAGATTGTAAGCAGGTGTGATACGCATCCATGTGCTTTCCACCTGTTTGTATGCATCATCGTCATCCTCCTTCTTCTCATCGCCATTCTTAACTACAACACCGATTCTTCTTCCCCCTATGGTTTCTTTTGGGGCGACCTGACATTTACAGGGAACAAGAAAGACTATTCCCTCTATGTGAACAACATTCCACAAGGAGTCACGGTGAAGGAGGTTCAGGCGTTATTCCCGCAAGCCCGGAATGTGGTGATCCCACTTAATGAGGAAGATCAGAATCAGGGGTAATTTGTCAGCCTTGCGCATTTTTAAATTTAGTTGGTGCAGTTTCAAACCTGCATCAACACTCAGTTTTTTTTTTTTCCTTCCTGTCAACGTCTTTCTGTTGCACAGTCCTTGTGACTGCAGCAACAGCTAGGCACCTTATTCTTAATTTTCTAAATCTTCTGGCTGCCTGTATTTAATATCTGTAGATCTATTTTGATGTAGCACTTTTTTTTTTTAAACTAGCCAGCCGGTTGCTTTTTTATATCCTTTATATTGGATGCAGCGACAAGGCAGCTAGCAGCAACTCACTTATATACTATGTGTATACGTTTCTACTTCTAGTCTTAGAATTGTTATTTTAATTAGACTACTATTGTATGAGCAGCTTAGTTTTCATTAATTAGTATCTATTGCACTTAAAAAACTGTTTTCCATTTTAATTAAAGAAATAATTGCACCAAATTTGACTTTTTAAATTTAAAAGATTTTAAATAACCTTTATTTTTAACTATTAGATGTTACAATGGGCAACATTTTTGTTTATCCTGTTTGGACCGTTTGCTTTCTATATTAGTGACATGTGACCCCCTTTCGTAACAAAATGATTCTCCTCTTGAGCATATTTTCTGTATTGGATTCTGTTTGTCCCATTGTATCATCTGATTGGTTTTAATATTATACTGATCACAAGAGCATGGTTTATATTAGAAATCTTCAAAGTACATTGGACTCTGTCATTATTGTATTCATTGACTTCCATATTAAAATAGAAAAAAATGCAATTTCCTTTTTTGCTAAAGTTTTGAAAATTATATAAGAGTAATTTTAAATTGTCATTTTTGATGGAAGTCATTTAGATTAACATTGTTTCCCCCAAAAGGAGTCCAGTTTTGTTTTCAATATCTGTAGTTTCTAATTGAGTGATGTTTGTGTCCATTTGTTTTGCCTGTTTAGATACGCGATTGTTGAATGCCATTCTCTGCAAGAAGCTGAAAATACAATTTCAGAAAACAAGGAACTCAAACTTAAGGACAATCTCTTGAGCATTGATCTGATTTCTCACAGTTCCAAAGATGATGGTAAGTTCCATTTTGATTTTAAAATGGTTGAGTTTTTTTTTTCTAAAATGATAACCGCCTTTTTATAACATAATTTTCTTTTGTTTTTTAGATGACAAAAAATACAAGAAGCATCAAAATAATCAGCAAAACAAGAAGGGTCGTTTTTCCAATCAACAAAATCGACGCAACCAACAGGTCAACAAGAAGGGTAAACAAGATCAACGTGGTGGCAGAGGTCTAAATTCATCAGATATGAGAGGTTAGTTTTTCTCTCACTTTGTTGGTGTGTAATTTTTAGTATTAAACAATATATATATTTTTTTTTTATTTTTTTTTTTGGTCCTCCGGCAAAGGAGGGATTGGATCTAGTAATTCATTCACATTCATTAATTGTAAGACAAATGCGCAAATTCCATTCACATGTGAAATTCTTAAACGTTGTCACATTAATAGATGTTTATAATAGAGCAAATAATTTTTCAATTCCAAGACAAAAATCAATGCTTATGCATTTCAGTAATTCATACGTTAACAGAATCTTCAATATATATTTTAATGCCACGTATGATGCTCAAACACACACATGAACTGGAATATCTAATCTTAGATGAAATAGTTTTGCACTTACAAATATCAAAACTTAATATAATACTCTTAAGCTTTATGTCTAGAATCCTTATTCCAATTTTGATCAAAATCCGTTACCTGATTTTGAGTCTAAAAATTTAAAGTTTATGCTTAAAAACAAGTAGGCAGCCCGGGTGGAGAGAGATGTTAAAAAATAAAATAGTGGTAGTAGGCAGGCAGGCTCAAATCTGTAACACGAAGGAAGAAAAGAAGGTGAAAAAAAAAACGTAATGTCTTAGCTAATACGTCCATGGCGAAACCAGAAGTCACAAGTGTTGAAATTAAGGGTAGTCAATCGAAAGGAGACGATGACCTGTGAAAATGTCGAAAAAAGCAACCCTATCCTTGTAGAAAACTGCGGAGTTGAGGGTGAAGGAATTAATGTTTTTAGCAATTTTTTTTTTTTTTTTTTTTTTTTTTTTTATATTTGTCATCAGAGACATCGAGCTTCAAAACAATACCAATCTCGTCAGGATCCGTCGCATGTCAAGTTTTTGGCAGACCTACAAACACACACACACATTTTGCCTTTTATATTATAGACTAGCCTGGGTGCCTGGTGTTGCTCGGGTGTTTGTGGGTGTGTTGACCAAAAAAAATAAAAGTGGTAGTGGGCAGGCACGCTCAAACCCGTGACACGAAGGCGGAAAAGAAAGTGAAAGAAAATCTAGCATCTTACCGGTACTCCATGACATGACCTGAAGTCTAAAGCATTCAAATTTATTGTAATCAATCAAAAACAAAAGATGACTTGCAGAAATAGCGTTGCTTTTAAACCTCCCACAAAAGCAAAATAGACGCAGTGGTTTTTAATGTGGGGGAGAAAACCAGCTCCCAGAAAGGGGGCACTCTGGCAGTATCCAAATAGTAATTGTCTCGGTATGAAGGGTAGATGGAGATGATATCCGTTTGCGAATCTGAGATATTACAGTCTGGGAACTATGTAAAAACTTCTTGCAGAATCTGACACGTGAAACCCCACCCAAAAAGTCTTTCGTGGGCATACACAAACACTCACGCCCATTTTGCCCTTTATGTAATAGACTAGTGGGGGTGCATAGCTGTTGTTGTTTCACCACATTTTGGCCAACTCATCCTATGGCCTTCTTCAGGTGGTTAACCACGATAATTACTGCCTTCCATGGTTGTTGTTGTCTCACCATGTTTTTTGGCCAACTAATCATCTGGCCTGCTTTGGGTAGGATGGAAACCGCTATCTTCAGACAATGCTCACCTGAAACCTGAAAGATTCAACACTCGAGAAATAGTTGGACAAAACGTGGTGAAAAACAACTATGAAGATGAGGACAACAGTTCCCAAATAAATAAGCAAATCCAAAAATTACTCCTTTCAATAAAAATATGTAAAAATATAGTTGCCATCTTTATAAACAAAGGAAGAAGCTAGCCAAGAAAGAATTTCTTTCATACTTTTCTGTTAAGAGATTTATGAAGTTGAATTATTGTTCTACTTAATATTATGGTGAATGAACATATACTACATGGACTTCCTGATTTACAGGACAATATCTTAACAAACGATACTTCCCCCCAAAGTAATTCCTGCAAGGATGATAGTGTAGTATCAGTTTGTCATAAAACAACAAAACTGATATTACATTACCCACCTCCATTAAAGATTTTTTAGCAAGGCCTAGCCACAAATTTTTTTATGCTTCCTTTTTTTTTTTTACTAAGATAAAAGTAAAAAAAAAATTTTTTTGCATGCACACATGTTCATATTTCATCATATTTGGGATTCTTTAATTAGCATTAACTCCATGGTGTGAATGCGGTATTGTGGTAAAATGGGTCAACTATGAGTACATAGACAAATTAAAAGACCCTGGATCTAATTTTCTTAGGGCTTCATGCCCAAGTTTGTTATTAGTTATTTTATCTGATATTCTTTTCAGTATCCATTACTGAAATGTATTTTAACTTGAACAATAAACTAAATATATAAGATCAAACTGTAATATCTGTTTGTTTGACGTTTTTAAAGTAAATTCACTTCTTTTGAAAGTGAATTTCTAAATTTTTGTAAAATTATTTTCTATGAAATCTTTAACTTTATTATATATTTTATTATCAATAAAACAATTGTACATGTAGAAAATTTTGCAGTACAAATTAACAAGTTATTTTGAAGAATTTTCATTTGGCAGCTTCCACCGGTTTACATAAACTGCCCAGAAATTCTGACAATAACACGGGCCTTATTCTGTATAAGTAGCAAAATAGTTACAAAAAAAATTTTCAACATATGAAGATAATACTACTACAGGATGGAATGATAAATTTGTCGCCCTAAAGAAAACAACACTTTAACTTTATTTTGAAACTTTTATTGCCTTTTCCACAAGCGTCGGCAGGAGCTCTGCAAATACTCGGCAGATGATGACGATCAGGCTGACTTTGGTGTTGTGGGAGGCCATGTTGGTGACGTTCTCGACGTATGACCAACGAAGTAGTCCATGGATTCAGATCAGGTCAGGTCAGTGAGAGAAAGGGTACAAAGTCGTAGCACTCCTTCTGAAGCCAAGCCTGGGTCTCTTTGGACTTATAGGCCAGCGAAGAGTCCTGCTGCCACACCCAGGGTCTGCCAGCAGCCACCTGATTGCACCAGGGGATCACCACACTCTTCAGTACATCCAGGTAACTTTGGTGTTGACTTTCAAGCTGACTTCGAAGATGTGAGGTGGCATGATGTGGCCCTCATTTGAAACCATACCAAAGACCATAACCGTGGCCAAAAACTTTATTTTCATCACTCATGGCATGTCCTTGTTATTTGTGGCAAACCAGCGATGCATTTTGAGAGTGCTGGTAATGGTCTTGTAGTCATAACTTGGATTGGTAGAGAGCAGGAGTTGTACAACGGCACATTTCTGATCTCGCTTGTTGAACATTGTGTCACTTTCAGACATGATGGAACGTCCCTATTGCTCTTTGTACACAATTGGTCAACTAGTAGACGGTCTGCAACAAAAAAAGAAAACCAGAAATGGAATCGTCATCTTTTCTAGGGTGGCAATTTTATCATTCCACCCTGTACAATAAAATTGGATAGGGTGGAATTTTGGATAGGATTAAAGTGCAGTATTTTTTTTTTTTTTTTTTTTTTCTGCATTCATTCTTTTTGTGGTCTGTTATCCTCATCTTCATAGTTGCTGTTCCACCGCGTTTCGACCAACTCCTCATCTGGCCTTCTTCAGATGATTAACCCCGACTCGATAGAAATGCAGAGTCTTGTAACTACTGTCTTCCATAGTTGTTGTCTCACTATGTTTTGGTCAACTAATTCTCTGACCTGCTTGGATAGGATTGAAACCACTATATTCAGACAATGCTCACCTGGAACCATAGAGACTCAATGCCTCTATCCACTGCAAAGAACTGTTCTCAAAGAAAGTAAATTCCTTGACTGGAAAATATTTTTTTTCTTTTCAATCCAAAATGTTCCTTTCTGGAAGCGAAATTATTCCAACATTGAAAATCATTCATGCAACTTTTCCCTTGTGGAGATACAAGCCCATATACTATTTAACAAATTATTTGTACAGCTGTTTTCGTCAAAAGATTAAGCAAAGTGATTCATCGCTTTAAGTGAAATCTGTTTTGGTAATGAAAATAAATTTAATTACAAAGTGTCGGCTTAATGTAATATTTTCATTATTTAAAAATAAATTTTTAATCTGATTTTTCGTTTGTTTTTCTTCTCCCTTAGGAAAACGACCGCAACCTTTACAACAAATGCCCCAACGTAAACAGAGATGGTCACCTGATAGACGTATACAAGGAAGAAAGGTTTGTATCTATATTCCTGAGGATGCATTCTCTTATATTTTCGAATTTTTGAGATGAGCATAGATTATTTGTAGTATTTGGATTCTTTGAATTATTGTTCTCATCTTGAGTGTTGTTTTCATGTTTCAATCTGTGTAACATACAATCTTTTTCAGGCATATCTTGTCGAACTATGGAATCTTTTTGTATAAAATTTTGAACGAAACCCTTCATTTAATCCACAAGCAATAGTATACATTTGTTCCATCAGCCTTGACTGGGTGTTATGTTATGCTAAACGGGTGTATACCTTTAGTGTTTGGGACGTGTCCTTAATGTGTTACTAATCTCTAATGGTTCGTCACTTTCTGAGCTATGCTCGTCTATGTTGTGGGAATACACGTTTTATGTTCCTTGATCATCTAAATTTATGTGTGTGTGAGTGTCATATATCTGACATACCTTATATTCACTGGTTCATCTGGAATTCATCTTCTTGGGGGGAGGTGCTGGAACCTGTTGGACAGAAGACATTCACTCCAAGACGATAATTGGTTTTATTTTTTTTATTCACTTTCTCAGATGTCGACGCAGGTGAACATGCAAAGTGAGTTCTTTTCTTGTGGTCTTTAACTGTATCCACTGAGAGACACATCACCTCCCTCTCAAGGTGGGTGTGGAAAGACAATCATTAACCCAACAGTTAGATAACTTATTGTGTTCTACTTATTTCATAACATGGGTAGAAGGCCTAAGTAATTTGTAATTGTATTTTTGAGTGCTGCCCACAATGAGATTGAACCTTCAACTAGGTATCTCAAACTAGCCTAGTTTAGGATGTGAAAACTGTTAAAGTTAAATTTCCCTTAACTTCAACTTGCGATATCTCATTTATTTTTTGGGTTATTTTGATAAAGTTTTGATTCAGAAATCAAGGCTGCATCATCTGGGGAAACCCTTACCCCGCCTCTTGATTTTGATATCTTCCCTTAATTTCCTCAAAAGTGAAGCATAATAGGCTCCTGTAATTGTGGTACCCTTTGCAAGGAAATCTGTCATCACTACTCCGTCCTGGTCCCAGAAGACTGTGAGCATGACCTTGCCAGCGGAGGGCTGCACCCTTGCCTTCTTTGGAGGTGGTGAGTCCAAGTGCTTCCACTACATTGACTGGGCTTTGGTCTCTGGATCATAGTGATGGACCCAGGTTTCATCCTGTGTAATCAGTCTTTTGAAAAACTTTGACTCATCTTCTTGGCACATTTCCAAATTCATCCTCAAGCACTTGACGCGTTCTCGCTTTTGGAATGGTGTGAGCAACCTGGGAATCCATCTGGCAGGCACCTTATGCATATGCAAATGGTCATGAATGATAGTTTCCACAGACTCTGTACTAATCTTTGGCTATTTGGTGAATAGTAATGCGCCGATCTTCCAAAATGGCAGCCTCAACTTGACGGACAGATGCCTCATCAATGGCAGAAGGGGGGGGGGCGACAAGGCCTGGGAGTGGTTTCCACAGACTTCCGGCCATGTTTGAATTAACGATGCCAGCGTTTTACAAGGTCATATGATGGGGCATTATCAACATAAGTTTCTTTCATTTCATCAAAAGTCTCCTGTGGTGTGCGTCCTTTCAAATACAAAAACCGGGTCACTACTCGACATTCAACAGGCTCCATTTCACACCTGACTCAGTTCAAACACCTGTAAAACAAACCACAATTAGTTCAGAGATGTAATTTGCCACATAACCCGTAGAGATATAAATCATTGCACATGCAAAATTTCAGCTAGATCAGACAACTGGGCATTACTTATTGCACACCTCTCGTACCATTTTAAAGAAAAAAAAGGTCACTTATCAATATGGTGAGTTTAAAAAAAGGGTTTTAAGTTGTTTTTTCACAAAAACAATCCAACTTGAAAATTTCAGTGAAAAAAATATGAAAGAAATTCAATTGAAAAAAATTCCGAAAATGGCACTGTTTTGTAGAGAAATATCTCCTCTTTAATAATCTGTTGGTGTCATATCACTATGCTCATAAACATATGAAGGCAATGGAAATAACCCCCCCGCCTAACAAAGAAGTAAAAACCAAAATGGATCACACTCAACTTCTAGACGAAGAGCCACAACTCTGAACAGATTTGAGAAAATGGACATGGAAGAACAAAGAATAGACAAACAAAAATTAATGGCTCAGAAGTAATGGACGCAAACCACAAAATTCATAACATCCAATGACTGACAAATCGATACGAACAAACAGAATTTTACAATGGAACAGCAAAAGTATAAGAGCAAACCACCATGAATTATTGCTATTCATCTAATCCTTACTTTTACCTTTAGTAATTTGTTTACAGTAAACTTTTTTTAAAGAAAACAACATAAACATAAATAACTACACACCTTACGATTACACACATCATCACAATAGAGCACAGAGCATCTGATGGCACATTAATAATAAACAATAAAATCCCACAAAGACGTATTAACCTGAACATAAGACCTGGACACAACTATGCAACCGATTGTCATATGTGTGATGTTACATAAATAATTAACATGTCCAATTTGCATGCTATCTAATAATGCAGCCAGTGAAACTGAACTGACCAATCTAATCAATCAATTCCCAAAATGATAAATTACTATTGGGAGGCTTCAGTAGTCGAAATATAATCTGGGGAAACAGAAAGAAACTAAAAAGGAAAATTAATTGAAAATATAATGAATCAAAACAATTTACGCCTAGAAACAAAACACAAATGCCTACACCTGGCACCAGCACAATCATCGCTCTTACTTTATGTGACATATCCATACACCTGGATTACAATTGGAAAATATATGGAGACACATGTGGAAGTGACCGTTTTTCAATAACATTGGAAAACCTGGACACGACTGTAGAACCTAAAAAAGCTAATTGGGAAAACTTTAAAAAATATCAATCCCTTATAACACAAGAAAATGATGAGGATTACGACCTACTTTACGAACACCCTCATAAACATAGCAAATGAAAACATCCCCAAATCATCCACTTTTACCGAATACAATAAACTGTAGTTTACTGAAGAATGCAAAGAAGCTATCGACAAATGCCAAGTTGCACTTATGAAGTTTGAACAAATCCCAACATGAGCAAATGTAAATCAATTTAAAAATCACCAAGCTTTAGCCAGATATACCCTTAAAGAATCAAAATGAAACTTCTGGCACAACTATGTATCCAAAATAAACACAAAGACCAAAGATGTATGAAACATGATCAGAAAAATAGAAGCAAAAACAAAATCACTTATCACAACAACGCTTCCGTCTCCAAACTGCAAACTAGTGAAGAATTTAACTTTTAATAGCGTTCAGAAGATTTTTTTTTTTTTTTTTTTAAATTAACCGTTAAGAGAAAGCGTGATTTTATTCTGAACTTTAACTAGTCACGTTTTAAGAAACTTATGATATAAAACAAAAGCAGATGGGGGGGGGGGGTTCTTCCGAAGTTAGTTGGTGACGTTATAAGTAATTGCGAGATAAGATGGGAGCCAGAAATTAGAGGTGGGGGACTGAAAATGATAATATAATGGATTGATTATACAATATTTAAGATCAACTTGGTAGATAAACATTTATGGACGAGAAAAAAAAAAAAAAAAAAAAGCTAGCATTTAATACAACAGAAATACATAAATTAAATACTGAAATAAAATGTAGTTATTAATATTTGAATCTAAAAATAAAAAGTGCGAATTAGTAGAGAAAATCACTTATCACAACAACGCTTCCGTCTCCAAACTGCAAACTAGTGAAGAATTTAACTTTTAATAGCGTAATAATACAATATGGTTGTTTTCAAGTCTAAAGTAAATAAGTTCTTGATGAGCCGTTCCATATAAGTTATCAAATTTACCAAATTTTCATTACTAATGATTACTATATTGACCAATTTCTACTGTACACTCTTTAACCCTTATCCTTGAGTGGCCTCTTGGCCTTGATAATGTGGTGATGCCTTTGTAAAAAAACAACAAAAACAAAAAAAAACAAACAAACAATCCACCTATAAAACGCCTCATCAAAAACAACCAGATATTCATTAAAAAGGAAGATATAGCCAACGTAATAGCTGAAAACTTTGCCCAAATCTCTTCTAAAAATCAATCAGAAAGACTCCAAAAATATGGATTTCAAATCTCAAAACACAGAAAAATACAACCAAAACTTCACTTTATTAGAATCTCTCTCTAAAGCCCTCAATACAACAGAAGGACATGACAAAGTTCCATACGATTTCTACTTAGCAGAAGCTGCTCAAAGTACCCTATCCTGCTTTGACAGAATTCAAAATTGACTTTCTAATCTAGTAGGTGATGCCCTTTTCTCTTCCCGCAACGTCTTTCCCACAGAAGAGACATTGTGAGCCTGTCTCTGCTCTATCATTTTTTTCATGGCAAGTGCTCAGCTCTAATCTATGGTCCCCCTTCTTGCCAAACTTTGACAAAAAAACGCTCATCTATTTAAAACCGCTATCAATAATTTCCCCCACTCTATATGTGCCTAAACCTAAATGTGGATTCCATTTACAAAGCTTCTTTCCTAAAACTACCTACTTGTGGAACTCTGTTCCGCTGGCCTGCTTTCCAGCTGACTACAATATTGTCATCTTCATCTAAACAAGTTCTTATTGAACTACAAAATATGAAACCAATCATTGAATAATGGCATAATAAAAACAACCTTAACAGAAAAGAAGTTCTACTGAATCATTTACACATTGGTAGCGCATGTATAACACTTGTACCTACTGAAAGACTCCAAACCTCCATTATACACAGCAGACCAGGAGAAACTCACTGTCAAGCATATATTACTACAGTGTGTTGACTTTATTCGATATTGAAAGAAACACCTTGAATCCAACCATAAAGATTTCAACAAAATAATTAACTTTGTAAAAAAAAAAAAAAAAAAAAAAAACTTATTCACCAAAATATAAACTGACCTCCGAAACTCTGTGCACACAATAACACAAGACCATAGTATAGAACAAGAACAACCGAAGCAAAAAACATAACGATTGACACTAAATCGAATAAACCACAACAAACAGTATACCACTCACTAGCAGGTACAGCACTGTAAAAGACAACCAACCTGCTCAGTAAATTAAAGATATAAGAACCTTGTAACATATACTAAATAGCTCTCCACAAAATTTGCATGGCCTTAAATGACCATAGAATGGTTGATCGGTTGTTAAGCAAACAAAAATAAACCCATGTTCCACATTATCAACCAAGTTCCAACCCCTGTACCATCATTGTAATGTTACATCCCTATGCCTGTTTTACAAGTATTTTAATAGAATGTGCTCTGACGAATTTGTAGCACTTGTACTTCCAATGAACCTGATAGCAGCAAAATCCCACCTTTTCACTATACAGATTCTTAGATGCAGGAAAGCCTTCTACTCTAATAATTTTCTTCTCTCAGACTACTAGAATTGAGAATTTCTTCCATGTACTGTTCATAAATTTATGTGCATATATATATATGTATATGAAAAAGTTGGACTCGTGTCCAGGTAACCTACATCTAAAATTTCAAGTGTTGAGACCCAAAATTGGCAGAGGAGTTTGGTAGACTCTGTAAAAATCAACTTTCAACTTTGACCCCTTGGCAGCCAGATTTTCAGCCAAACACCAATTAAAAAGCTTGGCCTATGTCTGCATACACTTTATGTAAAATTTCAAATATTTAGACCAAAAATTGGCAGAGTAATTTGATAGACCGCTGAAGTGAAATTTTTTTTAACTTTGACCCCAATTTTTTACCCTTTAACATTTTATTAATTTACAGCCAAATTTCTGTCCGAAAACTGATTAAAAAGGTTTTCCCAAATCTCAATACCCCTTATGTCAAATCTCAAGTCTATAGACTGAAAATTGAAAGAGCAGTTTAGTAGGGAAATGTACACACACAATTTCACTTTTATAGATATATAGATTGAGAAATTAACTTACAACTGTTCTTTGCTTTATTATTTTCCACTTTATTTCAGCCATCACAGTTCTCACCAAGGGGTCGAATGGATGGTGGTGGCAGGCGCCAATTAATGGATGGTGCTGGTGGCCAGTGGTAAATATTTTATTTCTTTTTATTTTCTCCTTTCCTCTCTTATGTCTTCTGTTCTTTTAGAATTAGAAACAAAAATTAAATTAAATCATTTTTTTATTGCAGGAACCAAGGTGGCCAAAATGTTACACAGGCTCTTTCCCAAACAAGTGAATTACTCAAGGGATTGACCAGTTTACTTGGGTAGGTATTTCTCATGTCCTCACTTAGTCTCTGAATGGGAGTGGGAGCTGACATGTTTGTTTTTGGTTAACCTGAAAAACAGTGGGTGAACCAACACTTAGCAAAGGCTTTGGGAGGGTTTATTAACCTGCCTCGGAAGCATTTTGTTTTATTTTTGATTTTTCATTCGTTTTGGGTGTTTGTAGATCTTCCCACTTTTTATCATTATTTTGTGTGTGTGTGTGTGTGTGTCTATATATATAAAAATGTAATTCTTGGTTTGTTACAAGTGAATAAAAACATTTCTACGTTACCAATTTATTTGGAATTTTCAGACAACCCATCTTTAGAGTCGAGGGGTGTTTTTATGTTATTAAAATAAATTTACCTCGCGAATTATTAAAATATTAAATAAAATGAATATATTTTTTTAACCGTTAGTGCAAACCTGCTTTGTTGATAAAACTGAACTTCCGGTTCGATTCATTTCACAGCCACAAATTGACAGAAAAGAAGTAGATTTCATTTTCTGTTTACTCGATAAGTAAAAAAAAATACCCCCCCCCCCCAAAAAAATAATTCATGTTTGTCTTCCAAATTTTTTAATTTACACATTTTTTCTTTATTATATAAGGCCAAAAAAAAGTTTGTCGCTTGCTTTTTGAGTTTTTTTTTTTTTTTTTTTCGATATAAGATTGGTTATTAAAAGTACTTTTTTTTTTTTTTTTTTTTTGTGCTAATGTAAAGAGTGGTCCGCGCTATGTTTTAAATCGTATTTCCAGGTTTAATTAAAGTTTTATGTTTTTTCATTCAATTGTAAGGTTAAAATACACCCTCCCCTCCCCATATTAAGAATGGCTTTTTAAATATTAACGTTATTATTACAACACGGATCACTCTCTGCATGAGTACTGTACTTTCACCTAACAATTAGAATAATAACGTTATTTAGAAAACCATTCTTAACATGAGTAGGACGATTCTATACCTTCACCTAACAATTTAATAAATAAAAGATGGTACTTATGCAGAGAAGGTACCATGCTGAAATAATGCTATTAAGAAAGCCATTCTTAACATGGGAAAGGGAGAGTGTTCTGTAACTATTTTATATTTTCACCTAACAATTTAATAAACAAAAGATAGTACTTATGCAGAGAAGGTACCGTGCTGAAATAATACCGTTATTTAGAAAGCTATTAACATGGGGAGGGAGTTTTGCATCTATTCTATACTTTCACCTAACAATTTATTAAACAAAAATAGATAGTACGTATGCATAGAAAATACTGTGCTGAAATAATGTTATTTAGAAAGACATTCTTAACATGGGGATGGTATTTTGTAACTATTGTCCTTTCACCTAACAATTTAAAAACAAAACATGGTACTTATGCAGAAAAGCTACCCGCTGAAATAATGACGTTATTATTTAGAAAGCCATTCTTAACATGGGGATAGGGATGTTTTGTAACTATTCTGGACTTTCACCTAACAATTTAATAAACAAAAGTTAAACTTAAGCAGACAAGGAACGGTACTGAATCATTAACATTATTTAGAAAGCCATTCTTAACATGGGGAGGGAGGATGTTTTCTAACTATTCTGTACTTTCGGTGCTGATGCAGAGAGTGATCTGCGCTATTTTTAAAATCGTATTTCCACGTTTAATTAAAGTTTTATGATATGTTTTTTATTCAATTGTAAGGTTAAAGTACAGAATAGGTACAAAACCCCCTCCTCCCCATGTTAAGAATGGCTTTTTAAATAATGTTATTATTTCAGCAAGGATCACTCTCTGCATGAATACTGATTAACGTTTTGTTCTTTGCTTTTATTACAGTATTTTTTTTTTTTTTGTTTTTAGAAAACCTTTTTTTAACAAAGATTGAAAGTGCACGTTTTTTTGTTTTTTTTTTTACAGAAGTTGTTTTTATATAAGAAAATATGAATGCTTATAAAAAAATTGGGTACTCGTGCACTTATTGATCCGTGCTGAAATAATAACGTTATTTAAAAAGCCATTCTTAACATTGGGAGAAGAGGGTGTTTTGTACCTATTCTGTACTTTAACCTTACAATTGAATGAAAAAAAAAACGGTAAATTTTTAGATTAGGTCCACCGCCACAATTTTCTTTTAAACGACGACTTTTGTAGGTTTTCGACTATGCTGAATACGGAAATCGCATTGAAATTTTGCAGAAATAAGTAGTTATCGAGATTTTAAAAATTTGTATAATGCACTGTAATCTCTGGCAGCCGTCTTTTTACACGCTTGCGCGCGTCATAAACAAATCTATGCGCGTAACAAAGATGGCCGCCAAAGAATACAATGCATCAAACAACTATCTATATCTCGATAACTACTTATTTCTGCAAAATTTCAATGCGATTTCTGTATTCAGCATAGTCGGAAACCTTTAAAAGTCGTCATTTAAAAGAAAATTGTGGAGGTGGACCTAATCTAAAAAAACATACCAAAAAAACAAACCTTTGATTAAGCTTGGAAATATGATTTAAAAAAATAGTGCAGATCAGTAAGTGCATTAGCACCCATTAATCGACTCACGTGACCTTATTAACAAATATTATCAAAGGCAAGATATGTTACTTTATTACCGAAATGGATAATTTTTTTTTTTTTTGTCTTTTTAATGCAAAATTTTTATTCGGCTCAAAAAACACAGCGTTTACTGTTATATTTGAAAATTACAAATGGCGGCAGACTGTTAACACATTAGGTTTGGGAAAATGAGTTAAAACTTAAAAAAAACTATACAAAATACTGTTAAAAACC
Organism: Euprymna scolopes; assembly: GCF_053919585.1. Taxonomy (NCBI): domain Eukaryota; kingdom Metazoa; phylum Mollusca; class Cephalopoda; order Sepiida; family Sepiolidae; genus Euprymna; species Euprymna scolopes. The sequence goes on from NC_136521.1 coordinate 45,583,035, forward strand.
ACTGAATACATGTCTGCCTATGTCACAGTAATATATATTGAGTTCCTTACAGTATTTTGTATAGTTTTTTAGTTTTAACTCATTTTCCCAAAGTTAATGTGTTCAACAGTCTGCCGCCATTTGTATTTTTCAAATATACAGATAAACACTACATTTTTTCAAACCGATTAAACATTTTACACTAAATAAAAACACTAAAATCTTATCCAGTTAGGTAGAAAAGTAACTTATCTTGTCTTTGATAACATTTATTTGTTATATTTATTTTTCAACAACTTTTTCGTTTGTGTTTAGTAATACAAACCCGTTTTATTTACTATAATGTTTAGTCAGCTCGAAGAACAGTGTTTATCAGTGTATTTGAAAAATACAAACGGTGATGGACACTGTTGATGATGTTAAGTTTGAGAAAATGATTTAAAACTAAAAAACTATACAAAATATTATCAGAAACACACCAAATATGTCAGCCCATGTCACAATAACATATAATCAGTAGGTGTCTGACATTGTTTTGTATAGATTTTAACTGATTTTCCCAAACTTAACATATTCAACAGAGTCCGCGACCATTCGTCTTTTTCAAATACATAGATAAACACTGCGTTTTTCAGCCGATTAAACATTTTACATTAAATAAAAACACTAAAAAATTATCCAGTTAGATAGAAACATAATTTACCTTACCTTTGCTTTCATTTATTCGTTTTTGAACAACTTTTTCGAATCTGTGTATAGTAACCCCCCCCCCCCCTTACACAAATATTAATTAAAAACTCACATTTTTGAATACAATAAAAAAGAAAACTATTTAGCGTTTCAATGGTTTAGCAACTTTCGGCTTAATCCACTGAATGTTGGTCGAGCCCAAGCCATGATTGATGGTAACTCCCGAAGATCCGGATCCAATTCTGCAAGAGTGCCATATTTTTTTTTATTTTCGCCCCCCTTTTTTTTTTTTTTTTTAACTTTTTGAGTGGATTGCTGTACTAAGAATATAAGAAACATGCATTTCCTCTTTTTATTAGAATTTTCCATTACACAAAATTAAGCCACAGCAACGCGTGGCAGAGTACAGCTAGTATATATATATATATATATATATATATTTGTAAATAAAATTTCATTGAAACTATTGAGGATATTTTAGATGGGTTTAAAGCTGTGGAATGAATGAAGTATTTTGGTGAAATAATGTAAGAGTAAGTGAGTTTTCTTGTCAAAAAGAATGAGACCTACCCTCGTCCTAACCCTCAAAATCAAATGGGTATAATATCGCCGTTAAATGGAAAGTTTGTAATTTTGGCTAAATAAATTTACCAGTTTACTTGTGTATAGGTATATTCTTCTGTAACAATTTATTTTGTTATTTTTTTTATTTATTTATTTATTCCCCCCCCCCCTCATATTCTGTATATTTTATTAGTAGCAGCAGTGATTAGTCTGATTTTTTTTGAAAAATTGTTACAATTTTTTTTTTGCACTGGCACTACTAAATCAGTTTGTCTAAAAATCCCAACTTCCTTATATAAAATGCACCAAATATTGATGGGCTTGTTTTTTTTCTTTTTTATCTTTGGGAAACTCAATCATGTTCTTCAAAAACAAAAATAATTTCCCTCTACAAATCAGCCAAACATTATAAATATAAAACGCATAAAACATTTTCCAAAATGACCGGATTTGTTATTAAATAACCTAAAGAGTTGATATTCCATAAACCAATCAAGAATTGTTTATAAATCATCTAAAGGGGGAAAAAAAAAATCTTTGTTGAATTTTCAAATATGTTTTTGTGTTCTGATATTGCTTGTTTAGAAATGTTTAGCATTCTATTTTCCAATTTTTTTTCTATCTTAGTCAACAGTTGTTGAATCCGAACCAGATGTCCGGTCAAGGTGATGGCCAGTATGGCAATCAGTCCTGGGGTCAAGGCATGGACCAAGGAGGTAACTACGGTGGCGGCTATCAGTCTGGAGGCGGCGGAAACCGAGGGTTCAACAACGACAACATGAATTACGGTAAATATGATTACCACCCTACGGAGATCTCATCATCCTCCAGATACTCGGGTGATAACTATACATCTCGAAAACGACCCGTTGATCAGCAGAGCGGCAGATATGGGAATAGGAAAGTTCAACGTCGTTCTGACTATAATTCCTCGGGTATGCTCTTATGTGTTTGACTTGATTAGAGTGTTGATTCTTATGTTGAAACTATCCCCTTCCTTCACCCCTCCCCTCCTCTACATCACTAAGTCTACTGTTAAAACTGCTACTGTATGACTACTGTTAAGACACAACTGCAAAGATGAGTGGTGAACTTAAGAAGGAATTCTCTCCCTACAAGATTTTTCTTTCTTTGTTCCTTTCATTGCTGCTACTATTTTCCCTCTTTCTCCATTAGACACTTGGTGGCTCTCTTCCGTTTCATTGCTTATGAGCTGTAAAATCACTGGATGCGGATATGTGCCTAATTTTGATTCTTATTTTAAACTAGCGGCTGCGCTGCATCGGCACACAAAATCGAGTATACTCAACATCAAGTACGCTCAATATCATCTTACCATCAACGCTTACCTTGTGAACTAGAGTATGGGAAATTCCAATATGCACAAAACAAAATCACTGAAAAAAACAAAAATACCCTAACTAAGAGTAAACTTGGATAAAATGATGGTTAAAATTATTACGAACTTGCCAGGATTCGAACCTGGAATCTTCTGATCCATAATCAGACGTTTTATCCATTGTGCCACAAATCCTGTCCGTGTGCCGAAAGATGTTACCGCGACTGTATACAGACAGTGATAAATTCTATTGACATTAGCAGATAACTTTTTCGACAATTGCACAAAATATCCCAAAAATCCTTATTTCAGGCTTTTTGTGTGACTTGGCGTTGTTCATTACGAACCATATATAGATAAGGACAATCTAGGGACTCGCACCTTTCAGGGGAAAAAAGAATTTTTCAATTCGGTGCGTCCGTTCGAAAGTTTTATTGGTGTGTATATATATATATATATATATATATATATATATATATATACACACACACACACACACGTAAATAAACATTTAGTATTTTATTAATAGTATAGATGTCATGTCTTAACTGTGATCGTAATTTATAAAGTTGGGGATAAGTTATGGAGATTGCAATACTTGGTAGTGTCCTCTTTTCCTCTGATTTTTACCAGTAGTAGTAGCAGTAATAGTATTAGTAGCTGTTGCTGTAGTCATTGATGTAATCTTGCGCTTGTAGACAATGACTTGTCATGGTCATAATTGACTCCACCTCTCCCATGCAGACCATCTCCCGCACCCTTGTTGAACCTAACCTTCCATTATCCATCCCCTACTATTTGCCCACATTCAGCTGCAGTAATTTCTGTACTCTCTGCTTAGAGCACAAAGAATCCAGTTTCAACAAATCACCTCTTGAAAATACTGTGCAAAATAGTCAGCACAAATCACTTCTCATCCTTCTCCTCTCGGGTGGGCATAGAGTTGAGTGGGTTCTTTATTTCCAACCTCTGCCTGTGTATGTGTTATATATATTAGAAAAAATTGATGATGAAAAAAAAATTGAATAAATTACAGTATTTCAAACAAAAAATTATAACAATAAAAAACACCTTGTGGATCTTCAAAACTAAACTCCCCTCATCAGAATGAAGAGAATGAGATCCCAGGGGTAACAAGATCATTGTAATATCCAAAGAGTTCATAAGTCTGAGGAAATTGTACTCCATAATGTCCAAAATTTATCGGTGATGCAACTTGATGAATGACTGAAACACAATGAAATGCAAAAAGTGAGCCTAAAATAATACGATAATCCCTTCACACCTGTGATATCATTCTCTCCTTATGGATATTATTGAGTACAACTTTTAAGAAAAAATTTTAACAATTTTTTTTTTTTTTTTTTTTTTTTTTTTTTACGCTTGGATTCCAGATTCTTTGGTTTATTTTGTTAATTGATTGACTGGCTAATTAGATTTTGTTGATCTGTTCTATTGAAAATGCCTTTTATTTTTTTTGCAAAAAAGGTTTCTTTATATTTTTGCAAATTTATGCTAAACAGTGATGCATTTTTTGTTTTGTTTTTTAATTATTTTTTTTTGCTGGTGTTTGTCCTCTAATGAGGGGGAGCTTATCTTTGAAGGTCCATTGGTTGGGAAAGAATTCATTGTTTTTCATTGTTATAATTCCTTGTTTGAATTTTTGATGGATCATGAAATATTGTAATTTACTCGATTTTAGTTTTCATCCATTTTTCCTATTTCTTTTAATTGCTCTAATATATTTAGCTTTTTATTATCTTGATAGGTGTTAATTTTAAGAAATTATTTATATTCATCTTTGTAATATCTTAAAAAAAACAAAAAAACAAGACTAACAATAAATATTTATTTTGTACCTTTTTACCTGCCATTAATCCTCCCTCTCCCAGCAAAATATCCTGCTTTTTTTTTTTTTTTTTTTTTTTTTTTTTTGAGAAGTTAATTTCCATCTGCACTTGTTTAGATTTTGTTTTCTTTCACTTAAGACATCAGTTGACTTATTTTTCAGAAATTATTAAAATGTTTTTCTGTATATCTTTGTCTACTTTTTATATCAAAAATGCTCACTGGTGAAATACTGACCACAAAGTACTCATGAAGCTATCACATCAGGCTGTCTAAAGATACTGGCTTTCTGACCTAAAATGCACTAAGCATTCATGTTTTTATTTTTTATTTTTTATTTTTTTATTAGTTGCCCTTTGCAAAACTCGGTTATGTTCTCCAGAGACAAAAAAAAAAATTTCTTATACAGAAAGGAAAAACAAATCAAACACTGATATAAAAAAAAAACCTTTTGAAGCATAGTAAATTTTCCAAAATTACTGGATTTTGCATTAAATAACTTGAAAATGGTTGATATGCCGTAAAAAAGAAAATGTCTCTCCCTTCCAGCATATTTCTATTTGTAATTTAACTGATTTTAAGACTTAATTTGTTGTTCTGTCCAGAACTTAGTAATAGAGGCTATCACTCCTCCTCCATTCACCTATAAATAAAACTGCAGATTGTCTATTAGCACATTTAGAGCATGACTATCAAATAAACATTTTGTTTTTATGAGCATATGTGTGTAGGGGGGGGGCATACTACTTTGGTATTTTGTTTGTTACAAAAGGGACACTTTATAGCTGTTGTCACAGTTTATAGCTTTTTAGAAGATTTTTGTTTCTGTTATAATGTAGAAATTAGGGATTTGAATTGCGGCAGCTGTAAAGGAAGTATTTTTAACCAATATTTGGAAATATGTATATACTAGCATTTCAGCCCAGCGTTGCCTGGGTGTTTGGAGGTATATGTTGAGTAAAAAAAATTTTTTAAAAATTGGTCAATTTTTTAAAACTTTGACCCCTATTATGACCCCTTAACATTTATTGTTTTGGGCTCAAGTCAAGTTAGATCCATGTCCAAAGAACCTATATCTAAAATTTTATGGTTAGACCCGAAATTGGTGGAGGAGTTTGGTAGAGTTCCCAAAGGTCAAATCGTTTAACTTTGACGCCTTAACAGCCAAATTTCTCGGCGAAAACCGATCAAACATTTTCCCAAATCTCAGTACCCGATATATCGAATTTCGAGTCTGTAGACTTAAAATTGACAGTTATTGCATAGGGAAATGTACACACACACACAAGCACACACATAGACACGTTCATTTTTATAGATTTAGAATGGGTGAAAGACATGAACATTCAGATATGTCTAATTTGCATAACTTTAAATAGCTTATGTTTACTGTTATTCATTTGTAATTTTACTGTTATTTTCTCTATATCTGTAATAGTTTCAGTGATATTAATAGTAATTGAGTAATATATAAAAGGATAAATTACAAAACTTGTGATATGTTGATTAATCAAACTATTATTCTCATCTAGTGTGTTATTAACACAACGTTTTGGTCGCTGCAACTTGTGACCTTCTTCTTGAAAACTAAGGAAAAGGAGGTTGGCTGAATTCAGAATTGCAAACTAGTATTTAGTTGTATTGCTTTGGTTACTCGAACAATTATTCTCATTTTGGGTGTTATTGGCACAACGATTCGGTTGATGTAACCTACAACCTTCTTCAGGTGTGCCAATAACACCCAAGATGAGAATAAGTGTTCGAGTAACCAAAACAATACAAACATTCACATCTCATCTCAAAAATTCAGAATTAAACTAGCATTTAATTAACTAGAAAAGTTTTCCAATTAGTCGTAGGATTCAAAAGAGAGTTAATCTCTCTCTCTCTCTTTCTTTCTGTGTGGGGAAGGTAACTATTTTTAAAATAATATAAAAGAAAACTTGGCGTCTTTCTTCTTCACTTTTTTTTTTGGGGGGGGAGGGTTTATTAACCTGCCTCAGTGTTTTTCTTTTTTATTTATGAAGCACATATTTTATTTAGAAGATAAAATACCAAATAATTATAAACATACATATAAACATTAAATTGTTTATTATTTATTATTAAGTTTTTATTTCATAATAAAACTTATCAACAATTCTCCAAATAACTTTAAAAAACCATGCTGCCTTTTCTATTTATTGTCTCATTTTTATTCAATTTACATTAAATAAATTAAATATGTTTCGGCATTACTCATAACAAACTTTATATAAGCGAGATAAGTCAGATTAAAGATCAAGTAAAATATCCTGTTAGATATTACATTGAGGTAATACTTTCAGGGTGATCCTCAGAATTTCAGTGATTTTCAGAATTTAACTTTAACCACTAAACTTATGTTACTTAAACCATGTTTTAGAAAAAAAACAAAAAAACTTAAAAACTAAGTTCTATCAAATTTCATTGTACACATGAAACACTAAAAGGAAAAGTCAGGAAAATCTAATGACCCTCCAAACAAGTCAAGAAAGAGGCTAACTAAGGAAGAATGATAACTCTGTTATTAGCGTGTATTTTTAACTAGAAAATTATGAAAAGACGTTATTGTTCTTCTTTAGTTAGCATGTTTCTCATTGTTTATAAAGATGGCAACTATATTTTTCTACTAGATTTAAAATGAGTACAAATTAATCATCAATTTAGCATAAAACATTCATTCTATAAATATATTTTCAATGGTATTATGAAAAAGTTTCTAATAAAATAAAATTGGTTTTTGTTCAGAATTCTTCCATATTAAAAAATCAAAAAAAATCTGTACATGCTTATGACAAAACAAAATTATCATTCCAAAAATCATGTAAATTGATCAAGTAGTTTCATTTTTAAATATAAAAAATTTTATGAGCTACAAAAGAATGTCTGTTTTGCCCACCATTTTGAAAACAATCTAAAAACAAAGGAAGATAAATTAATTCAAACTTGTGAGATTTGTTGTCATGCCTACAAATCCCATTAATCGTAAAAAATAAATTTTGTTATAAAAATAAAACTATTTGAGCAATTTGTGTGATTTTTTTTTTTTTTTTTTTTTTTTTTTTTTTTTTCTTTCCATCATACTTTTTTTTTTTTTTTAATATAGGGAGAATTCTGGACAAGAAACAATTATGCTCAATATTGGAAATAGCGCATTATAGTTAAATCTCCCAACATGGTCAAATATATTATTAGTTAAATTATTCTGATATTTTCTTATAATACAACAAGCCTCTTTCACAAGAATAACCCAACCTAAATAATTTATATAATTTTCCAAAAATAGTTGAAGCAAAAATATTTTTCTAAGTCTTTTTTTTTTTTCTTTCAGATATATATATATATATATATATAAGAATTTTAAATATATCTGTACTTTCAAATCTATATTAATATTGTCTTCCTTATAAGATCTAATTAAAAAATCATGCATGCATGTGGCACTGCATTTTTAACATTGTTGTCGACCACAACTTTCCAAATTGTAGAGCCATGATAATCTCAGGAAGACCAAGTAAAGACGGTTGTTTCTGGTTGCTTTCTGTTTTGATTCGGGGGTGCATCTCCTCCCGTAAGTTATATGTGCCCCCAGATACCAACTTGTAAATTTCTGACTCGGCACGGTACATACAGTGCCTAACCTTTCCAAATGGTGACACCCATCTGGTATTGGCCAGGCTCATTGTTGCTTAACTTTGGTGATCTGGCGAGAATCCGTGTGTCAACATAATTGCCGTTTATAAAAATTCTAATCCCTATACAAATATGGTACTATAGTTGACCTCCACCTCCAAGTGCTTGGAAGTAGGAGCGAAAAGAAAAAGAATATAGAACAAAAGACAATAGATAGTAAAGTAGACAAAGGAACTCGACATGGATTGTTTTCTTGACTAAAATCTAAGGAATCCAATAGTTGTATTAATTTTGTATTTGGATACATAATATTGTAAAATATCATCTGCACACAATATCTATAAATAGCTAAGACAATGTTTTATTATATTTATAACTTAATAATTGATGCAGATTATAGGCACAAAATATTGTGGTAATCCGGAATTCAAAGCTAGGAGTACACATGGGTCTTCATTTATGAGTAGTTAGTGGCATATGAGTATTGTGGGTGAACAAAAAAAAAATTGGTTCTTGTTCAAAATTCTCTCTATATTAAACAAAAATAAAGATCTGTATGATGTACGCAGTCGTGACTGAACAAAAAATATATTCCAAAAATCACGTAAAGTGATCAAATAGTTTTATTTTTTGTCCCCCACCCCCACCCGACAAAAGGGAGGAACTGGACCTAGTAATTCGCTCCTGTTAGTTTGTTCACACTTTTCTCAGTAACCATGTCTTGGGATTTTGTTTTGGAAATTTTGTACAAACATTAGTTACTGTGAAAGTAAAGTTTTGCCAGAATGTATTTTCTGGGATAACTGTGGTTGCCCCCTCCCTCCGTGGTGGTGGTGGGGGGGTTATAGGTGTAAAATTGTCCTCAAATCATTCCCTTATGAAGGGGTACCGCACATGCTAGGCTTGTTAAATAAGATCGAATTTTATGAATAGCAGACGTATGTCTGACATTTTGAAAACTATCTACAAATATGAAACAAAGGGTGATAACTCAATAATTCAAGCTTACAAGATTTTTGTTGTAATGCCTACAGATTCCTGTTAATTGCTTAAGTTTTCATTATTAAAATAAACCTTCTTGATCAATATATGTGAATTTTTGAATATATTTTCATTTCATCACAGATCTTTGTACATCATACAACTTTTTTCTTCATTTCTGTTTAATATAGAAAGAATTTTGTTTTTGTTACTGTATTTGAAAATTCACATTTTTGTCAAAGGTTTGATCTGTAAGTTTTTGATTCAAAAGTTGTAAAAATAAACTATTCGTATCACGAACATCTGTAAGGGTAACAAATTTGAAAACAACTGTTATTGTTGTGTCTTTGATTTGAGAAGGCATAATTCTTTAATTTTCAAAATCTGCAAACCATTTTCTTTTTCAGTGTTCAATCAACATCTTTATTATCAATTCAAATTTATTTTTTGTTTTAGGTAACTATGGAGGTGGTGGCAGTGGTGGTGGTTGGGGTGGTTCCTATCGAGGCTACAATTAATGCGGCCCTTTTCAACATTGTCTAAAGACATTTAAAAACAAAAAAATTCAAAGACGCCCCGCTCCGGCAATCTCTGGACCTGCTTTCTTCATCAAAACAACTGAAAAGATGTTCTCTCTATTCCGTACACGTAGATGGAAAGGCTCACATGTCGACCGTATTCTGCAGACATCTCGCATCATTTTGTTCATTTTAACTTTTTAAAGAATGGTTGGCCAGACATTAAAATCTTTATCTTTCAGCCTCTTCTTTTTAACTCCATTTTCTCCATTTCTCAAATTCTTATTTAATTTCTTTCTTTTAGATCCCCTTCCCCTCGTCTACACCTACTTTTTAAACATCTAAAATAAATTCATAATTCCACCAGTTTTTGACTTTGTTTATTTTTATTTATTTATTTAAAAAAAATTTAATTTTGTTTTGAGTGCTTGTTTAAAGTTCCCCTGAAAAAAAAAAAAAAAAATCCAATTCTATAACTAACAGAAGTGATTGTCTTATGACACCATTTTGAAAAATCTCAAGAAACAAGGGAGATAACTTAATTAAAACTAACAATTTTTTTAATACCTACAAATTAATCACTTATTTATTATTAATAAAAAAAACTAAAGCTACTTGATGGGTTTTACTAAATATGCACGATTAAAAATTATGTACGACTAATTGCTGCTGATTAAAGCAACTTCGACAAAGTCAATCAGCATAAAATATTGTAAAACAATCTTGTAATAAGCAATAAAACAAATTTACTCAGAAGTTTCGAGAGATTATTTTTGCCAAATGTCTTAAGTCCATACCTAAAAAGATATTTACTAAAAGAAAACTCCCATTTTTTATTAAATATTCTCTTTTACACGGGCGATCTACTGAGCCCATTAACACATCATTGTTATTAAAATAAACAATAAAACGACTTAGTCGCGATTATTTTTGGCAAGTTCTTAAAGACCGAGATATATTTTTTTTTTCTTAATCTTTTAAAAAAGAAAAAGTTTTTCTTTATTATTGAAATAAAAAAACAAAACGAATTTAGTCAGTCACAACTTTCAGCTAAGAGATTTTTTGCAAATTAAATTTTACAAGTGACCTTTTTCTTTAAAATTTGAATTTTGTAACACTAGAAAATCTTTGTAAAATTATTAGTAGTATCGACTATTGCTTGTTTTTTTGTCTGCTTTTTAAATTAAACTTGAATGTCAAAGTTGCTTTGACTAATTAAACCCTTAACAACTGAATTTTTTTTTTCCAATACAGTATGCCAAATAATTGTCTTAGCCTTTTAGAATTTAATTAGACGTACATAAAATTGTGTTTAATTTTTAGTTGTGCATAATTAGTAAAATCAAGACCCGACTAATGTACTTGTTTATTTTTTTACAAAGATTTTTAACGAAAAAAAAGTGGCATATAGAATTGGAAAAAAAAATTGTTTCAGTCTTTAAGGAGTTCATTATGTAAATAAAAACTAATATACCTATTTACTATCTGCCTTGAGAGAGAATATTTAAAAAAAATAATTTCTTTTTTGTAAATACTTTTTATATGAATCTAAAAATATATTTCCCAAAAAATAACCTCTCGACTGAAACTTGTGAGTAAATTCATTTTATTGCTTATTTTAATAATACCACAACATATTTTAACAATATTTTGTGCTTATAAACCCAATAGTTTGTTGCTTTTAGAGCAAAATAGCAGCAGGAGCAAATAATTGTACGTTATTTAGTCGTACAATTTTAGTAAACCTCCTTTAGTACAATTTTAGTAAACCGCCAAAATCTGGCACAACTAAATGTGTAATTCAGCTCCTGCTTATTCAAGCAACTTTACATATTTCTATGACAAACAGTAGGAGCAGTCAGTTGTACATTGATCGGGCATAATTTTGGTCGTACATTTTTAGTAAAACCCCTACTTGATTAATTTGTAAATTTCTTTTTATATAAAATATTTTCTCATCACAGGTGTATCATACAGATTTTTCATAATTTTTTGAGGTATTATATATATTTTAAGGGAAATCTGTTCAAGCACTTTATGGGTTCCTTAACAAAGGAGGAATTAAACCTAATAATTCACCATTTGTTTGCACTTTTCTCAATAACCACGCCTTGGATTTTGTTGAAATTTTGCACAAACATTAGTCATGGCAAGAGTAAATTTTTGCCAGAACAAATTTTCAGAGATAACTTTGGTTTCCCCCTTAGAGGCTATTATAAAGATGAAATTTCCCCATAATTGTTTGTTCATTCGTTTGTTTGCACTTCACAGCATTCACCTCCCTTGACCTTCTATATCTTGGGCACTCTTGAAATTTTCTTTCCAGACTTACTCATTCGGTTGGATTTAAAAAAAAAAAAAAAAAAAAAAAAAAAAAAGGGTCGCCTTTGAATGGAGAAGTTAAAATGGGAGTTAGTTGGATTATCTAGAAAAAAGTCATCACTTTAAAATGAACTGAATTTAAAATGCGATTTTTTTTTTTTTTTTTTTTTTTTTTTTTTTTTTTTTAATGAAGAATGGGGGGGGGATTTGTATTATATAAAAAAAAAAAAAAAAAAAATTGCCACTTCTAAGTGAGTGCTGGCCGTGTATCGTGGGCTAAGAAGTATCCAACAAAGACAGATACTACCTCCCTGTCCTGTTTGTGATCCTGAGATCAGGGGGGAGTTAGGGAGTCACTCGCTTAAGAAAAGAAAGAGAAAAAGTCTTAAACTTGAAACCTGACCGGCATAAGTCAAAAACGTTTTTTATGCAAATTGAGACGCAATCCGGTTTGACAATATAAAAAGCCAGCATTTCTTCAGTTGAGAACGATTCTTTTTTTTCAGCTCAACGTTGATATGGTGCACTTTGCAATCTGGTGTCAGTTGAAGAAAGCTTGTTTGCAATAACGTCAAAAAGGGAACAGGACGGATTTGTTACGTGTGCTTCGACGTGGCGAACTTGGTGATCTGAAAATCATTCTTCTTTTTCTGTAACTCAAACATTTAACAATTGATAAATTATGCAGTTCAGAGCTAGATCAATGGAAGACAGATCATGGCTTGGTGCAGATGGGGAAATGAATTAACCAACTGACTGACAAACACAGCCTCGATAGTAGAACGAACATGGATTTCAGCATTTACAGAGTTGATGGCGTCACACACCTATCCAGAGTTTAACTAATATACATGTATAGTGTTGGAGTCTGTGTTTTTGGTTTGGTTGTTTTGTTTTATGGCATATCAACCCTTTTTAGGTTATTTAATGCCGAATCCAGTGATTTTTGGAAATGGTATTCATGTTGCATCCCGTTATTTTGTAGGTTTTTATTTTTCAAGCTTTTTGTATCTTCAATCATTAGTTTGTAGTGTTTGGTTTGGTTGTTTTGTCGTGGATTTTATCGTTTTTGTTCGCTGCCCTACAGAACAGGAATGAGTTTTGCAATGGGAGAGGGAAAAGGGTTACAGTATTAATGTTTGGTTTCCCAACATAAAATGTACCAGTGAGGGAGATGGAAAGGGGAAATGAGAAGAAGGAAAAATTTGATTGTCGTTTTTGGTTTTGCAGAATATAATTAAGTTTTGCAAAAGGAAGTAGGAAAAACAAAAAACATCAATGTTAGGTGCATTTCGTCTCGGGAAGCTAATATCTTCAGACAGCCTGATCTGGTAGCACCAGCTAGTGGCTGTTGCTTGGCTCTTTAACTTAAGCGAATAAAACTCATGTATAGAAACACAATGGAGACTTGTTGGCTTTCAAAGGTTTGATTAGTGAAAAAAAAGTTCTCAAGATGGGGAGAGTCTACCTTAGGTTAGGATTTCAACATTCAAAAGGTCGATGGTATCACAAACACACCTAGAGTTCAACCAATATACATGTATAGTGGTGTCAGTCTGTGTCTGTCTTGTTTCCATGTGTTTCACTTTATTTTATACTTGTGAGACCACGTGGTCTTCTTGATAGCCACCAGTGAGAAACTATGACAATATAATCATGGAAACAGAAAATGGAGAAGGAATTCACAGCAAACAACATTGGGGTCGGGAGTGCTGGTGATTAGGGTAGCATGTGGTCTTACATCTATCTTTTTAACAAAGTTATTTTTATATGCATATGAGTTTAAATCGGATGGAAACAAATGTGTAGGTTTCCATTCTAGCTGATGACATTCAAGTCAGTTTTTTTTTTTTTTACTTTTAAAATCACTACTATATATTGGGTACAATATAATAATCAATCGAGAATTGAAAAATGAAATTTACATGAATTAAAATATCATATTTAAGCATATTTTATGACGGCTTAAGGAACACAGCCTGCTAGTATTATTTTAAAGATAGGCTTTAAATATGATGACCTGGAAGAAAATTTAAACTAGAGAGTATAGGAAAATATGTGCAGCTCGTTGAAAGAATGGATGAGTTCTTGGGGCAATAAATGTAGAACAGGTGAGGTAGCAGGATCAGTTGGCAGAAGATGGCCAAGGAAAACATGGAATGGTACTTTTTTGCCCATTAATAATTGGATAAAAGTTAGTCTTAGAATGAGTGCCTTATGCCAAACCTCCAGAGTAAATGTGGATATGTGGTGTTGATCCCTAATTATGGTATATTACATATGTATGTTACTATTTAACAATGGTTTGGATGGTGCAGTTTGTCTTTATTTTAGTTTTTCTAGTTAATTCTTTTTAATTTGTTCAATGACAGTTGCCTTGGATTCACCATCAGCCTGCACACAGGTTCAAGAGTGTGCAACACTCACAGGTGGCATTGTGGTAAGCTGGCCGATATGGATTCTATACTCTTATGTAGGAGTGTTATATTATGCTGTACTAACCAAGGTTCAAATCCTGGTCACTGCACCAAATTAAGTATATTAGACTATGCTGTACTCAGAAAAATGACAACACTTTGATTTATAAAAATATAAATCAGTATTATTGTTATATGATAAAAAGTAATTAAAAGTAGTTACAACATATAAGGGAAAATTGGAAGGGTAGTATAAATGTAAGTAGTGGTAAATAAATATGGCCCACTATGAAATAATGGGGATCATCAAAGAAGAACCAATAATAAAAGAAGAAATGGAAAGATAGGGAATATAGATGAGGAAACAGAAAGAAGAAGAGGATATAGAAACAGTAAATAAAGAATACATATATCTATAATATAAAGCTGAATGTGTGTGTGCGTGTGTGTCTGGTCACGAATAGGCTCCTATATGGTTGACTATTTTAAAAACTGATTACATATAATGATAGAAGATGTATCGAGACACAGGAATGGGTATGTTTGATTTGGCAGAACGGCGGTTCATTAAAATTGTGGGGTCTGCGTTTGCGCCTGGTCAACAAAGTATGGAAATAAAAAATTAAAAAAAACGTTTACAAGTGTTTTTGATATAGATGTACATAATAATACTTTGATAAGTATGTTTTAACTTAAATAGGGATGGTATAATAAAATCGTGGGGTCTGCGTTCGTGCCTGACATCTATGGAATGGAAATAGTGACAAACTTTAATAAAGACTTTTCATATCTATCTGCGTAAGTATACTTGGATAATTATGTTTCAGTTTGAAGAAATATGATATAAGAAAATTATGGGGTGGTCGTTCACACCTGACCTCCATAGAATGGAAATATGTCACAAAAGTTAACAAGGTTTTTTAATATAGATTCACAGAATATTGTGATAAGTGTTTCAGTGTGAACAGGTATGGTATAATAAATTATGGGGTTTATCTATTTTATTTTTACTTTCATCATATTTTGCTTTGGTTTTGATACCCCCAAATTCAAAGCTATCTCTTTACAACCCTTCCTTTTCATAACCTATCATACTTTCATAAATCAGAGTCCATTTTCTGTAGGCTGTTTTTGAACCCAGTCAACGACGGGTACTTTTGCTAGTACATAAATAAAAATAAAACGATCTGAAAATGAAAAACATAAGATTAAAAAAGTGTTCAAAATAGGTTAAAAAATAATACAAAATAAACAAGAATACAAAAGTTCCAATGAAGTCTTTAGTTTAGGGTTCCGAAAAACAAAGAATATGATAAATGTTTATAAATCCAACAAGGTAAAAATGTGTGGAGCTTAAAGTCTTAGTACAATCCTCATAAAGCATTTGTACAGTATAGCAGAAATCCTTAGAATACCGGTAGAATCATGTGAATTGATGTGAAAATAGAAAGCTCCAGGTAGGAATCCTCAAAACGGGAAGGTAATTCGTAGAATTCCAAGAATTGTTTTTACTATTACTTACACGTTTATTCTATCCTTTTTGCCTTTAAAGTTGTACCCACTTTTGATTACTATTTACCATATTATCCTATTCCTTCATTCTCATTTTATATCTAAATATTAAGTTTTTTTGTTATATTTGTATTTTGTATAATTCTGGCCCTTCTCCTATCCCAATGAGAAGTATTTAGCTTCGAAATGCCATGACCTAAAGAGTTTTTTCTTAATTTCTTCCTTTATTTTTTCTTATTATTCTGATCATATAATAAAGTTATATTCCTCTTCCTTTATTTTATATATATATATATATATATATATATATTCCTCGTCTTTCATATATATATAATCCCAAAAGAGGAGGAATCAGTTTTGTATATAAAATTAATGTACATGAGTTTCATTTGCCGGACATTTTAATTTTTTTAAGGCAGTTAACTAAGTTTTGTTCCCACTAACTCTAAGTTCGACAGGCAAGATCATAAAACCACCCATAATTGCCTAAAAATGTAGACATTTACACCCAAACAATAATTATATATATATATATATATATATATATATATGTAGTCATCCATATGCAGTACTGTTTTGCTCTATCACACCTCATCAGTGTAGTTAGACAGGCAACTAACCCAAGCCAGGATTGAAACCCGACCGCCCAAATGACAGTCAAGGCTTCTCACCATTACGCTATACGGTTGCTGCTGTGCGGGTAGTGAATTAACAATGTTTTGACATCGTCCAAGTACCTAAGCTCGATTTGTTTACACAAAGAGCATCGCTTAATATGCTAATGGCAGTTTGTATATCACTTCCCAGTATGCTCAACTCAAGATAGGGAGCATACAGTACTGTTTCGCTGTATCACAGCTAATCAGTGTGGCTAGATATGCAACTACCCGAAGCCAGGATCGAAACCTATATATATATATATATATATATATATAATAAAATACATTTGTAGTTTTTCACCTAAAATGATTAATTAATGGTGGACGCCTCTGACGTCTCCTATTTTAAAGAGGCATATTTTGGCTCCGTTTATAAAACAAGCACCTATTTTTTTTACTATAGACAACAAACCACAAAAGTGGTCAAGCAACAACTATATATCAAATGAATGTTACCAAGGGCAAGGTAAGTTAGTCTTTTACCTATCTGGATAAGTTTTTGACGTTTTAACTTATTTTAAAGCGTTTATTAAATTTTAAGTGCAAGTAGTGCCGACTGGAGAGAGAGAGAGTGTGAGAAAGAGAGAGAAGAATTTCGGAGGAAGGAAAGAGAAAGGAAAAAGAGATTCAGAAGAAAGAGGAATTAAAAAAAGACAAAGAAGGAAATGCTAGTGGGGGTCAGAATTAGTGTTTTTCATAGGAGAAAAATTGTTTTTAGCAGAAAGAAGAGACTTGCAATATTACATACTTAATTGTCATGTCGAAAATAGTAATATATCCCAAAATTACAAAAATTCATCGAGTAGAAAATTATTTCTAGTTAAAAGTAATTCTTACTGACAATTGGGTAAAATCGCATTTTTTAGCTATTATAAAGTAGACACTAAGAGGCTAAACGCAAGGGACATAACTCCAAAACAAATATTTTAGATTACTTGTTCATGGTTGCAATATTTGTTGTCTATAATTATAGACTTTTTTTTCTTTTTGCTAGCAGTTGTTATACTCGATGGATTTTCGTAATTTTGGGATATATTACTATTTCCGACATGAAAATTAAGTATGTAATATTACTTTTGCTTAAAACCACATATTTAAAAAATCGATTTATTGACTATATATTAACAAGCACCCAAAACGAATTATATTTTACATAAAACATGCACAAAACAGGGGTTCTACATAAGAAACAATTCTTAAAAAAGAATTGTCGGCTCAAACAGCAAAAGTTAATTTATGGCACAAAATGAAAACAAATTGAAGAAAAACAGGAAATATTTTTGTTTTTCTACTTAAATAATAAAAAAAATCTTAATTGAATAAAGCTGAAAAGTAAGCGATACGTAAAAATATAATAAAATTTGTCTTTTCTAAGGCATTCTTCAAATACCCCGTTTCTCAGTCGTTCTTTTTCTTTTAAAATCTTTTAAAATAAAATTTTCAGTAAATACAAGGACTTTCTCATCCAAAACGTAATATAAAAAAAAAAAAGAAACTGTGTTTATTCATCCTTTTTCAAGAAAAAACGGTCAAGTTATAAAGAAAACAGTTTTTGTACTTTTGTTTCTGGAATCCTTTGAGATGAGGCTTCATAAGCTGTGTATTCATTTTTTTTTTGTGGACTGTTGTCGTTATCTTCATAGTTGTCTGCTTGTCTCAGACCAAAAGGGATACATACTTTCTTATTTATCCAAATCTTGAACGAACGTCATAACAACAAGTATTTTACATGGTTTTTATTCGTCTTATGGATTCTATTTTTGGAAGTTTGGCACGCCAAGTCTCTTTCTACATTTTCACTTGTTCTCCCCCTTTTGCTTCCAGCATCTTCTTTCTAACATGTTTCTCACCAACTTATTAGTTGATCTTTGCTAACTAACTACCCATTACGTCAGCAAACACTCAACCAAGGACAACAAGAAGTGATCTCTCACATAAGCCAAAATTTGTTTACTTCTAATAAAATTCCACAACTACTCCGAAAATTCCCAAATTGACTTTGTTTATTTAATTTCTGAGTTAAATTCCTAACTAAACATTCCAAGCTGTAAATCTGTATTTTCCAAAATGTAATTGTTTTATTTTTCTAATAATAGTAATAATAATAATAATAATAATAATAATAATAATATGATTAATAATAATATTTATAA
The DNA here is from genome assembly GCF_053919585.1 of Euprymna scolopes. Taxonomy (NCBI): domain Eukaryota; kingdom Metazoa; phylum Mollusca; class Cephalopoda; order Sepiida; family Sepiolidae; genus Euprymna; species Euprymna scolopes. Next base: position 45,601,671 of record NC_136521.1, read on the forward strand.
TAATCGGCCAGGTTACTTGGTATGCTAATACAACAATTTAAACAAAAAAAAAAAATAGATTGTATTGTTTTGTGAAGTCAGTTTCTCGATTACGTGTAAATTACAGAGAATAAAGAAAACGTTTGTCACAATTGGGATTCGAACCCACATCCACTTGAAGTGTATTGCGTAATCGATCTTTCATCAGCAAAGAAGCAAAACTCGTCAACTCGTTTGCATAAAAATATGAGCTTTCTTTTTTTTTTTTTTTTTTTTTCAGCTCATCATTACCGTGTTGTAAAATTCTTGCACTTAGCTCCAGAGCAGAGGGGAACGGAATGGGGGAAAGTGGGTAGATCCGAGCCACGCTTGTCATTGTTTGTCTCTTGGATGCCTGACACGTCTCTTTTTTTTCCCAATCAGTATGACCAATGAACATGTTAAGTAGCTTACCTTTCCCCTTGTCATCTGATCTGACAGCTTGACCCTATTGTCTGGTGCATTGCCCCCGGATGCGTGTGTACACCTTAATGTTTGATGCATTTGTCACTGGCTGCATGTGTGCACTTTAACGCTACACACATTCGTGGACCATAATACTTATTATCCTGGTTTAGGAAAATTCAATTCCTTGAGTCTGGCACCATACACTACTTGGCCATCCTGACAGACAACTGTCATTGACTAATCTATTTCATTAAAAACAAGTTAATGACTGCGTAGACACAGGAAAGTAGGGAAAAGAATAAATTCACACGGTGCAGAATGGGGGCGTAAGAGGACTTATGGAAGAAGGGATAAAAATGCAACTACTTCCTCTGTAAATTATGACGATGATGTTGCTCCTAGGAATAAATGTAATGTTTTAATTGGAATTCATTATTGAGATGAGTATTATTTATATTAATTTATTTATTATGGACTATAATTCTCATCTTTATTAGTTGTTGTTTCACAGCGTTTCGGCCAACTATTCCTCTGGCCTTCGTCAGGTGGTAACCGCGACTGATAGGAACTTGGAATCTCCTAACTGCATTCTCAGCAATCACTGCCATCCGTAGTTGTTGTCGTCTCACCACGTTTTGGCCAAGTAAGCCTCTGGCCGGCTTTGGGTAGGATTGAAACCGCTATCTTCAGACAATGCTCATCTGGAACTGTAAAGATTCAACGTTTCTATCAACTGCGCCACGGGCCCCAAAGGGCGATCAAGGTTGGATTTTTTGATCTTATAAATCCACGTTTATTTATTATCTGGTCTTCCATGGTCGGGTCCGTACCGAATGGTATATATATTATTTTTAATTGGAATTCATTATTGAGATGAGTATTATTTATATTAATTTGCACCAACAACAACTAATAAAGATGAGAATAATAGTCTGCAATAAATAAATTAATATGTAATGTTTTAGTATTACGAATTAATGTGCCTAAAATGTCGTTCCATAGTTAAATAAGGTAATATTGTAAACATAATAAATTTTTATGTGCCATCTGTTGTTTTAAACCTACAGTATTTTGGTCCAGAGGGGAAAAACTGCTCGTCTTTTATTATATATAGAGAGGGATAATATGAGTGTTTTAGTGACGCATCTTGTTTAGTTTTTTTCTTGCTTCTTTATTGCTATCAGTCTCAACACGGTTCTCTCACTGCTGCTCACAGAATGGGCTTGGGATGGTGGTACGATGGTAAGAAATGATCATAAATCAAGCTTGTTCCTATTTATTTGCCTCCTCACGAGGGCAGAGTTGGACACAAGGTCGGTTTTTAATGTGGGGGAAAATCCAGCTCCCCAAAAAGGGGCACTTAGGAGAGGAACAAAGATAAAAATTGTCTCAGTCATGAAGGATTTCTCCTACACTGACCGAGGACAGAAAAGGTGAAGGGTAGTATCAGAACAGATACTACACTTTGTTCCTGGCCAAAAGTAATTTTGTTTCTTCATTTCTTTATCGCCTCCACCCACACCATTATTTTCTCCACCGCACTAACAGACAGGGATGGCAGGGGTTTGGTGGGTAATGTGAGTGCTTCCATGATGCATCTGTTTAGTGCATCGCTCCATGCTCAACATCAAAATAAATTTAAAAAAAAAAAACAAGAAAATGAAAATAATTTAAATGAAGAGTTGACATAGTCATTATCGCATAAACTGATGACGTATAACCCCCCCTCTCCAATTTGTGTTGCTTAATATTAAAGTTTAATATTTAAACAGAACAAAAAATGGAGGAATTGTTTCAGAATCCAAAAGGAACGATCTCACACACACACAGATAAAGTTTCTTTTTATATAATAGTAGTGACAGAGGTTAATGTTTGTTAATGAATAGGACAAACGGCAAGAAAGAGCATATTATATCAGTTAAGGGATATATATATATATATATATATATATTTATATATATATAATTTAATTCTTAGCAATCACTGCCATCCATAGTTGTTGTAGTCTCACCACGTTTTGGCCAAGTAAGCCTCTGGCCGGCTTTGGGTAGGATTGAAACCGCTATCTTCAGACAATGCTCATCTGGAACTGTAGAGATTCAACGTCTCTATCAACCGCGCCATGGGCCCTGAAGGGCGATCAACAATATATATATATATATATATATATATATATATATATATATATATATATATATATATATATATATATATATATATATATATATATATATATATATATATATATATATATATAAAAGAGAAAGAAAATTAAAACTGTAAGTTGAACTTTACAATCAAAATTTATTGTTCGACTGAATACTTCAATAAACAATTTACAAAGTCCTTATTCCGCAGAGTTTCAAAGAATGCTATTCTTGCCATTCTTCTCCTCAGAGGACAGAAAGAAATTAGCAAATTATATTTGTGGCAATGCTAAAATTTGCTGGCTATGGCATTAAGTGAAATCACAATGTATTTTAGTCATAAATTGCCAAGAAAAACAAGTGGGAAAATATTGGAAATTTAAAAAAAATGTAATAACAAACCGTGCATATTTCAGCTTGCATGAAAATTCTCTCCAGGTAATCCGAAAGGCGAAAATAATTCTTTAGAGAGAATGCAGTCCAAAATTAAATCCAGTGTGATGATGCATATTGCCTGGTTGGAAAGTTTTCAAAGCAGATGAAATAATGGAAATTGTTTCTTTTCAGACAGTGCAGTAGCCCAAAGAGAAGTTCTCCAGTCAAATGGGATCGAAAAATAAAAAGAAGAGAAAAACAGCATGTCATCTTTCATCGTCGACTTAATTAGAATATATATATATATATATATATATATATATATATATATATACAATAGCGTGTGTGTTATTTTGTGGTTATGTTTACATCTTTTTTCTTCCGAGTGACTGTCGTTTAATCGTTATGACCTTCCATTTCTTGTAATAAATAATTTTACCAACAATTTATAGCGACCACTACATATGGCCAGAACAGATCTTCAGCAGGAACATTTTCGTAGCAATCACCGTTTTCAATGGCCACGAGTGTCAGAACGTGTAAACACACAACGTTGCGATTTGACCACTCGGAACAAAAGAACTATGTTATGTTTCTGCATCTAGTGATACAGCAAACAGGTTGGAACGTTTGAGAAAATCGTTACATAAAGATTTGCTGTGAAAATAAAACCAGTTTATTCCTGTTTTTCTCTTATCTTCCCCAAGATTGGATGTCAGGATAACTCCACCAATGGGAGGCATTAAAATCCCCTGTCTTGAATTTGCGCACCACGCACATGAACCTTAATTCTCATCATGGAAAATTACCACATCTAACGAGAATTATTTCTTCTTTTAAACAATGTTATTTCGGACTACTGTTTTCTTATGTGATGAACACGCACACACACACACACACACACACACACACACACACACACATGCACGCGCATTTCACTTACATGCTTTAAAAACTGTTTTTTTTTTCTCAAAAATAATCACATTAATTTCAAGCCACGTGTGACACTCTGTTCATAAAAATCAGTAATCTTAAACTTCGTACTATTCTCACAAAATCCTTATTTAGCTAGTCCTGCTCATAATAAAAAAAAAACACTTACATTGGACCGGTTTAAACTAAAATTCCTAAAAAGTAAATAAATGTTGTTATTTCATATTAATACAGTGATTTCGAGTTCTTTGTCAAGTGTCATTATTTTCCACAGTTATTTCATTATTTTTATTCCATGTCTGTGAGGATGTGATTTGGTGACACCCTTCTATTAATCGTCGATCTCATTAAATTTACCTTTCATGGCCCCTAGTATACCCTACTACTTTCGACTTCAAGATTTAATTTTTAAAAAATTAAAACGATTAAAATTCCATTATTTCAAAATGTCCTGTCACAGCATAGATTTTTAATTAATTGTGTTTAAATTTCTTTTTGAATATTAAGTTTTAATATAAACATGACTCTTGTCAGCTATTTTATCACCAGATTAAAATCGATTTGAAAATATTGCACAAATATTAGACATTTTATATACTCCCCCTCATATTTTGTTTGTCACTTTTTACCGAACAAAAGTATGGAAGCTGATGGTTATCCAAATAAACACTCGTAAAACCGTATTTGATATTTAATATACAAATACATAGGAAAACCCGCATTTATTATTTAAAAAAAATCAAAATTATACACCGCGTATGAAGGTGGCTTCTTTTTTTTCCCCTGAACGAAACTGACTTTGTTTGTTACAATTGTGTTTGACGTACTCATGAAAGTCAGTTTCATTCAGGAAAAAAAGAAGCCACCTTTATACGCGGTGTATAATTTTGACTTTTAAAAAATAATAAATGCGGTTTTTCCTATAAATTTTTATGCTTATTCGCTAGGTAAATGTAAACATTCTTGTAAAAATAATCTTTATTCAATTTTATTCTTAGAAAAAATATTTCATGAGTACGCCAAACACAATTTTAACCAACAAAGTCAGTTTCATTCAGGGGAAAAAAAGAAGCCACCTTCAGACGCGGTGTATAATTTTGATTTTTTAAAAATAATAAACGCGGTTTTTCCTATATATTTTTATACTTATTTGCTAGGTAAATTTCTAAACATTCTTGTAAAAATAAACTTTATTCAATTTTATTCGTTAAAAAAGATAATTCATGAGTACGCCAAACAGAGATTTATCAAAAAAATTAGTTTTGTTTTAAAATCGAAATCATTGACTTCAACTCCGTTGTTGGATATTAAAAATAATAAACGCGGTTTTCAATATATAATTTCATGTTTATTCGCGAGATAAAAGTGTAAAAACAAATTGTTTTTTTTTTCTGTATAAAGTTGTTTTTATGACGGAATGAAATTTGGCCCGTGGCGTACTTTTTGGCGAGCTGGCGTCCTGACGTCCCAAAAAAGAATCACACAGCCAAACCATTAATATTTAAAAAAAAATATCGGTACTTGTACAGTTTAATAAAGGCATTAAAATATCGGAAAAAGTTTAAATTGTAAATGCCCGCTATGGAATGAAGTTCTCTGAAAAAAAAAAAATTCAAATAATTTCATCAAGTAATTTTTGTTTTACAGCGAAAAAACAATTTGTTATGATACCGCGCAAAAGGTTCGATTTTTAGGAAGAAACGCTATTATTAAAGATGGGGAGGGAGTGTCGGCGCTTTAAATGGAGTTATCTCCCGTTAACTCCAAACAAAAATTAAGAAAAATTCCAAGATGACTGCTTTTAACGTGCTGTCATAAAAACGTGTTTTTCCGCTGTACCCCCCCCCCTCCCAAAAAAAAACTACTCGATCAAATTAAATGACATTTTTTTTTCGGAGATCTTCAGTTCAAAATGGATACGTACAATATAACATTTTTTCGATATTTTCATTCTTTAATGTCTTGATTAAACTGTACAAAGTGCCAAAATATTAATTACTAGTTTAAATATGAAATAATTTAAGATAGACATTACTACCGTCATATATCTGCATGTGGTCTCACGTTTCTTTATAAGCGTCTTGTTTATCTGCTTAGGCGTTACTTAGTATCAAAAGCTCTCACGTCAACTAAAAGAAGAAGAAGAAGAAAAAAAAAAAAAAGCGAGATTTAGTGAACAGGCGCTTCCTTAACGAAGGTCGCACCCTGGTAATAATCAGGATAAAAATAAATTATTAGTTACGAAGCATTCTTTCACAATACCTCCACCCGTTAAATAGTCCCACGTTTGTAAATCACTTCCAATTGAAATAACAATAAGGGTTCCTTCGGGACAAGATCACAGTGTAGTATCTGTTCTTCAGATGCTCCTGCACTAAAATTTCTTGTTCTCTGTCAGTGGAGGAGAAATCCTTCACGACTGAGACAATTTTAATTTTTGTTCCTTTTCTCCACGTTAAAAAACGACTCTGTCCCGTGGGGAGGCATTGTAAATAGGAACAATAAGGGTTAACATTAAAACGTTATGATAGTATTAATTGTTGTTTTTATGATAACTTTTCACCACCACCACGCTATATCTGTCAGTAGAAGTGGGTGGGGGACAGTGTTGAAAGTGGGCGACAAAGAAACAAAATACTAAACAGGTGCGTCGCGTCACAAGCGCTCATATTACTTTTAATAATAAGTAAAAATAGGTGAACATTCGGTCTTTGTCTGTCAGGATGGCCGAGCGGTCTAAGGCGCCAAACTCAAGGAATTAAATTTCCTTAACCAGAATTATGAGTATTCTGGTCCACGAATGTGGGCGTGGGTTCGAATCCCACTTCTGACAACGATTTTTTTTTCCTTGTAATTTACACATAATCGACTAAACAAAGTTTATACAAACTTTTATAAAATAACGCAATTTTCCTAATTAGTTTTTTGTTCATTTTTTTTTTTTTCTTTAATTCAATTTTCACCCCAAACAAGGCACAGTGCCACTTTGAAGCAGGGGGCTACTATCAGGGACTTAATTAGCGGGGTCATTATGAAGGGAGATGAGTAGAAAGATGTTTGTTAACATTACACTTGAACTTCTGCATATCATTGCAGTTGGGAAAGCAGAATCCCAGAAGGGAGTTCCAAAGACCCGCAGTTCTGGGAAAGAAACTATTGGAGTAAAAGGCTTTCTTGCACCTAGGGATCTCTACTATAAAGGGATGAGACTTAGTAGCTTGTCAGTTTTGTCGGGGGTAGTTACGTCGGGGAGGTACAAGTGTTTGCAGTTCGTCAGAGCATTCACCATTAAAGTGTTTGTAGAACAGGCAGAGGGATGCAACATCTCGTCGATGGGACAGAGGCTGAAGCCTAGATGACAGTTCAGGACCTATCAGGTTGGCGACTCTCTTTTGAACCCTGTCCAGGAGCAAGAGACAAGCAGCAGATGCACCAGCCCAGATGTGACAACAGTACTCCATACATGGGCGAATGGTTGCCTTATAGAGGTATAGGATACTGTCAGGCGTAAGTAGTTTTCTAGCACGGTAGAAGGAGCCAACCTTCCTTGCAGCAGCCTTGGCAATGCTCTCAATGTATCTATTCCAGTTCATATTCCCTGTAAACGTTAGGCTGAGGAGTTTAAAAGAAGTACTTTCAGGCAATGTGTTCTTGGCCATTGCTATTGGTGGTAGAGAAGGTTTCTTGTGGTTATTGAAGGAAACAAGCTTAGTCTTAGCAGCATTGAATGTGACCAACCATTTTTGTCCCCATTCCACTACGGATTGGAGGTCATCTTCTAGTGTTTCTGCCATTTCCTTGGATATGTGGTCATTTATTTTCCCCTCATATCTGTTATAGAGAGTGGTGTCATCGGCAAATATACCCATCTCCGAAACAATTTTATCAGGGAGGTCGTTTATGAATATCGGGAATAATAGAGGTCCAAGTATAGACCCCTGAGGTACTCCCACATTTATGTCATATTGTTTGGATGTACGACCGTCGAGGACAACTTTGATTTTTCTATTACTTAAGAAGGATTTAATTACATTTGAATATTTTAATATGACCAAGAAAATTTCCTAATTTCAGGGAGGAAATTCTGGATTCAAGAAAAAGCCTTGAGCATGCTCTCGGCTTACCAATCCAACACGACATTAAATGAAACTTTATTATGTTTCGAAAATGGCTTTTTAAATTTGATTGTTAAATATTGAATTTTGTATTTCTTAAAACAATTGCAATATATATGGCATAATCACGTTTGAAACACCAATTCCTGTCAGATCACCGAAGTAAAGCAACAATGATACTGGTCAATATTAGATGAGTGACTATTTGGGACTTCCAGGTGCTGTATGTGCTCTCCGCTTATCTTGATATTGTTTCCAGTCGTCTCGGACTTCTCCTTGCCACTGGACTCAAGCAGTGCTGATTCAGGAGAGGTGTAGTTGGGGATTGCGCAACTCTTGCTACATAATTACATGCACAGCTGCCCCTACAGGGGGTATCCTTTGTCTTTCGAGACTGAACAGAGGCATCGATGTTCTCAATATTTGTGGATACACAATATTTTTAAGTGTTCTTTTTTTTCTGTGCAGATGTAGCGATTGTCTGATTTTCCCATTGTAGAACACGCAACATATACTTGTGTATGTGAGAAGCAATCAGTATGTAGATGTGAGTCACACAAATGTAAAAATTGTCCCTGAGCCTTGTTAATGGTTGATGCAAACGCCAATGAATGGCGGAGTGCAATATCTTAAATTAAAATGGTATATCTTGTCAATTTTCAAAGAGTAAAAGAGTCTCATTGACTGCTTTTTTTTCATAAAACACAAAATCCTTGTCTTGTTAAGTTGTTGTTGTTGTTGATGATGATAAACGCACGAGGTGGAAAAGAACTCTCTTGTGACCTATTTTTCAGCGCGTGTTCGCTTAAAAATATAGGAATTGGTATTACAGCTCTTGGAAGCATAATTAAGAATCGATAAGCACTGAAAAAAAAAACAGATAAAACTGTTTTTCAAACACATTAAAAATGCAAAATATTTTTCTTTTTTAAAGTTGAAATATTTCTGATATATATATATATATATATATATATATATATATATATATATATATATATATATATATATATATATATATATATATATATATATATATATATATATATATATATATTTAAATAAGGGAGTAGTCACCAAAAATGTGTATTTTTGAACATTATTTTATTATTCCGTGTCTTGGTTTTTCATTGAGAATTATGTTTAGATCATTGTAATAATGTTTTTAAGTCATTGAAATCGTTTACGCGCGTTTCAGACGGTCTGTGATGCGTGCTCGTCAGAAATTATTTTCAAATGTGTAAAAATAGCGATTTTCGTAGTTAATTTGAAGTTTTTCCAAGGGGTGGAGGCTTGTAGGTGTTTATTATTCATTGGTATGCTGAATTTTTATTGTTTTTTTATTTGGCTTGTCCAGGGAGACGTTGACCTCGCTGTAGTCGCTATCTCTTTCTGCTAATGTTTTTTTAATTTTTTTAGGGTGGGGTAGGGTGTGTGTGTGTGTGTGTGTGTGTGTGTGCGTGTGTGTTTATGTATGTGTGTGCGTGTGTGTTTGCGTGTGTGTGTTTGCTTTTATTGGTTTGGGAATGTGTATATTGTTTTATAGTATTTTGGGGTTATTTGCTTCCTTAGGAAGGCGGCTGTGGTCCGAGGTCGTTACTAATGTGTATGTGTGGGGAGGGGGGACTGGCTCTTCTGAAATAAGGGTAGGGGTGCTTTCATTCTATTTTGATATTTATTTTTTGGATTCTTGGATTTTAGTATTGTGATTTTTCGTTTTAGTCTTATATTATTTTTGTTTAGAAAGAGGGGTGTATTTAAAATAGGGGATTTTTTTAATGTTTCTATTTATTTGTCTCCCCATGTGGGTATGGCCAGACCCAGGATATATATATATATATATATATATATATATATATATATATATAATTATTTTTTTTTTTACTATAATAATTAAATAATTAGAGAGAGAGAGAGAGAGAGAGAGAGAGAGAGAGAGAGAGAGAGAGAGAGAGAGAGAGAGAGAGAGAGAGAGACCGGGGGCGGAGATGTTAATGTGCATCAATCAAATTAAAAACTACATGAATATCTTAGTAAACCATCAACTTTATAAAGCCATTTTCGAAACATAATAAAATTTCATTGAATGTCCTGTAAGATTGGTAGGCTGAGAGCATGCTCAATGCATTTCCTCGAATCCTGAATTTCTTCTCTGAAATTAGGAAATTTTCTTGGTCATATTAAAATATTCAAATGAATATAAAACTAATTATGAAAAATTGTTATTTTATGAAAGTAATTACTTTGTTTAGTCGATTATGTGTACAGAAAAAAGGACACCTCAAAATATTGTGTATCCGCAAATATTGAGAACATCGATATATATATATATATATATATATATATATATATATATATATATATATATAAGAACAAGTAGTTAATAAAACATGTTTGTTTTGATGATTACCTCTCACCACCACTACGACAACAACCCAGGCTCTGTCTGTCAATGAGGTTGGGGTGGGGTCGATAAAAACAACAACGACAACAACACCAAAAATGTTAAACAACACGCCTCTAAAACATTCATGTTGTAAAAATAAGTAAAAATAGGTCAGTAGTAAGTGATCGTCTGTCAGGATGGCCGAGCGGTCTAAGGCGCCAGACTCAAGGAATTAAATTTCCTTAACCAGAAGTATGAGTATTCTGGTCCACGAATGTGGGCGTGGGTTCGAATCCCACTTCTGACAACTTTTTTTTTTATTATTTATTCCTTGTAATTTACACATAATCGACTAAACAAAGTTTATACAAACTTTTATAAAATAACGCAATTTTCCCCAGTTAGTTTTTTATTCATTTGAATATTTTAATATGACCAAGAAAATTTCCTAATTTCAGGGAGGAAATTCTGGATTCAAGAAAAAGCCTTGAGCATGTTCGGCCTACCAATCTAACAGAACATTCAATGAAACTTTATTATGTTTC